>NW_026775572.1:59326133-60526133 GCF_030987335.1 Cornus florida | reverse complement strand
TTGTCGTGTTTCGACGTTTCGTTGTCTTGGTATTTTCTCAGTGGTTAATATTGAGTTGACATGCCGATTCGTTTGAGGAGTTGTCTTTCGGTTCGTGGTTTTGAATTCCTTTAGTTTGATCTTGAGGCTACAAGAGTTGTCCTTTAGTGCTTTATGATCCCTTCCTCTGTATGACCTTTTGTTTGGTCCGTGTTCGATTTTTCCGGTGATGTTCCTAATTTCGGGGACGAAATTTCCTTAAGGAGGGTAGGTTGTAATGACCCGGTTATTTTTCTTCCTTTCCTTTTTCTTAAATTTTATGGATATTTTTTTTTCCATTTAATTTTCTTCTCTGAGTTCAGTTACTCATCACTTAGACTTTTTCCTTTGGATTGACAACTTCCTTAAAGGACCGCGTCATTTCCACAATTTCATTTTTTGGACACTATTCATTTTTCGTCTTTTTTTCGTTTGTCACTTTGTTGGCACAACCTCACTTTCCGTGTTCGGAGTTGGGTTTTGATTTCACGAGTTGTCATTCTAGTTGATTTCCTTGAAATGGGTAGCTTTACTTTTGGAGAATAGCTTGCTGGTTGTTTCTTTGTCCCACAGGGGCGTGGATGAAAGGATTCTTCAGAAATATTGATGTTTCTTGGGGTGTTTTTCATAAATATCTTTTGGAGATATTTTGATTAGAGGTGTTTAAGAAAATATCCTTTTGAAGATATTTTCATTTTGGGCCAGTTTTGCAGTTATGCTTTTTTATAGGGGCCATTGTTAAATTAACAAAAGTTATTGTAAAATGCCTCATTTTGAGCTTGGATCCTTTTACGGGATTCATTTTCACTTTTTGTTGAGTCGTGTATGTGGGACAGATTGTCAGGCTTCACGGGATTCCGGTATCCATTGTTTTGGATAGGGATCCCAGGTTCACGTCTCACTTTTGGAAGAGTTTTCAAGAGGTTCTTGACACAGGCATTATTTCAGCACGACATTCCATCCTCAGACTGATGGTCAGTCGGAGCGTACCATTCAGATATTGGAGGATATGCTACGGGCTTGCATTTTAGATTTTGGGGGTAGTTGGGAAGACTACTTACCCTTGGTTGAGTTTGCCTACAACAACAGTTACCAAACCAGTATTGGCATGGCACCTTTTGAGGTGTTATATGGCAGACCTTGCAGATCTCCAGTTTGTTGGACTGAAGTAGGTGATACAGCCGCCTTGGGTCCTGATATTGTCATTGAGACTACAGAGAAGATTAAGTTGATTCGGCAGCGGTTAGCTACAGCTCAGAGCAGGCAGAAGAGCTATGCTGATAAGAGGAGGAGATCCTTGTCTTTTGAGGTAGGGGACCACTCTTTCTCAAGATTTCTCCACAGAAGGAACTTCTGAGATTTCGGCAGACGGGCAAGTTGGCTCCCAGGTTCATTGGACCATTTCAGATTTTGGAGTGCGTCGGTGAATTTGCTTATCGTTTGGCATTACCGCCAGACCTGGATAGGGTTCATGACGTCTTTCATGTTTCTATGTTGAGGAGGTACGAGCCGGATCCATTGCATGTTTTACGGTGGACAGATGTTATTGTTGATGAGGATGTGAACTATGAGGAAGGTCCAGTCCAGATTCTTGATTCACGAGAATAGGTTTTGCGGACCAATACCATTCCATTGGTTGAGGTCTTGTGGAGACATTATGGCTGTGACGACCCTGGTTTTTAGGCAAGCGTGTCCTGTGATGAACCGAAGGTTGACCCAATAACGGATCCGAATGCAGAAGCGAAAATAGAAAACAAGACTCTAAGAAGTCAAAGTGACCTTCCATGAGGTCGTGGAACTCAATAAGAACTAATGCAGGAACGAATGATCAGAAAAAGATCGAACAGGCCCCCAAGGGCAAAATGGTCATTTTTGAAAATATAAAATCCGGTGCTACTGAGCACACCACTAGAAAGAAAACAAAAATTTAATCAAATTAGACCCAAGAATCACTTGATTCGGAGTCTGGATGAAGAAGATATGAAACTCCAAAGTTTCATAAAAATCACATTTTTGGGTTTGAAATCAATGCAGCAAGGGTACTTCGCAAGGGGTAAAAAGGTCTTTTCAGACAAAATTGGATGTAACTGAGTAAACCGTTAGATAGACCTGAAAAAATTAGTCAAGTTCAAAAAAAAAATTCACTTGAATCGGAGTCCGGACGAAAGAGAAAAGCCCAAAAGAAGAATTGACGTCGCGGTGGCCTAACGAGGGGCCATGACAGCCCCATGCGCACGCCCATGCGCGCGCTGAATGCACACATGGCTGGCAGCAGCAGCCCATAAAGCTGCTGTGGGGTTATTTTTCAGAAAAATCCAGAACAGAGGCTGAATTTGGAGGCCTAGATGAATTTTTTTGCAAAAACACAAAGAAGAAACCCCCCTCAAAATTGAGTTTTCTACGTGACTAGCAGAGAATTTAAAAAAAAAAAAATGCAATGTAAAATGCCCAAAATGCCCTCCCAAGAAATCTGGTCCAGAGGGTCAAAAAAGCTGCTAAATAGAAAACTGAAAGCTAAACTTCGTAAGCGATTTCCGATAACAAGACGACATTTTCTGGAAAAACACAGAAAAAACCCCCCCTCAAATCATGTTTTCTATTCAACCATATTGAAAGAAGAAAATAAAACCACTGTGAAAAGTCTATAATGCCCCTAGATCAGAATATGCAAAAAAAGTGCGAAATGAATTCACAAGAGGCTCAAAACACAAACGATAAGGTTTTGCCCGGAAATGACCATGCACGCAAATGTAACTTACCTATTTAGACATGCTACAATGGTCTAAATCCATATCTAATATGATATAATGAATGTCAAATCTTCAGTCTGCAATTCGTTACACACTATGCATGAAAGATGTTAAACACGAAGTGTACAAATCATTACACAAGGCAACAATATATTCAATAAGGAAAACATATTATCACGAATACAAACATAGCAACTATGTTATCCAATGTTCAAAGCATAACCAAATGAATATACAACAAGTCTAAGTCCATGATTTGAATATAAAAACCACTTCTAAAACATAACTAGATCATGGAGCAAATTTGTAATGACCCGGTCATTTGTCTTCCTTTCCTTTTCCTGAAATTTTACGAATGAATTTTTTTTGTTTAATTTTCTTTTCTGAGCTCTGTTTCGTGTCGCTTAGTGTCATCTCAAGTGCTCAGAATTGGTTTCTGAGACTTTCTTATGTGAATTGACAACTTCCTTTGAGGACCGAGTCATTTTTGAAATTTCACTTTTCGGACACTATGCGCCTTTCGTCCTTTTCCCTGTTTCGTCTTTTTCCCTATTTTGTCTTTTCCCCGTTTGTCATATTGTTCGCACAACCTCACTTCTCATGCTCGGAGTTGGTTTTTGACTTTACGTGCCTTCATCTTGAGTGGTTTTCTCGAAATACGTATCTTTACTTTTGCGAGAAAGTACTCTGGTTGCTCCCAGTGTCCATAGGGGCATGAATGCACAATTCTTCAGAATCTTTTTCATTTCTTGGGGTGTTTTTCGTAAATATCTTTTGAAGATATTTTATTTCAAGGGCATCTAAGAAAATATCTTTTGGAAGATATTTTCATTCTGGGGCAATTTCGCAGTTAACCCTTTTTGTAGGGGCCATTGTGTAATTAACGAAAGTTATTGCAAAAATACCTCGTCTGGAGCCTGGATCCTCGTACGGGATTCATTTTCACATTTCGTCGAGTCGTGGACTGTTAGAATTCCGTTTTGGTCGTTTTTCTCCAGTTTCAGAGTTTCTAGACCTGGTTGCCACCGAACTTGTTCGGGGCATAACTTTCTACTCGGGACTCAGTTTTTGACGCTGTTTCTTCCGTTGTTCATATTTTTTTTATTTTAAATCTTTTTTGTTCATGGAATTTTGCCATTTGAGCACGTTTGCTCAAAATCCACTTTTTCGGACCCGGCGGGGCCGTTTCGGGGCACTTTTTTTTATTTCTATAAATAGGTTGCCCTAATTTTTTTAATCCGATTTTCAGACCTTCTTCCTCCTCTTGGCTGGCAGCCATGGGAGCCCAAGGGGCTGCCTTCACTCTTTCTTCTCCTCCACTTGATTTCCTTGATAGAAATCCTTCGGCCTTAGCATTTGTTGTTCGCCTCGTCGTGCTCTACCATTACCCCTTATTAGAAACCATTTTTGGCCAAGTTTTGAGTTTAGGTTTGAGGCCAAATTTGGATTTTCATGGGGCTTCTTGGGGATTCATATAGATCGTGTTGTCCTCGACAAAACCCTTCGGTTTCGGCGGATTCGGAACACTTTTTTTTCGGTGGGCCTTTGAGGTTTTCATCTCAAATTGAGGTAGGAGGTGTTATTGGTTTAATTCTTGTTATATAACATGCTATTGATGCTTATACAACTTGATTGCATGCTTAAATATGAAATCTAGAGATTTTATTATTTAATTTTCTTGTGTTGGATTTGATTTTTCCGATTACTAATGACTTGCTGTAGCATGGTAATATAATACTCTATAATATGGTCATTGACATATATTAAATTGAGGAAATTTGAATAAGTATTAAGGATTTGATTTAATATTTATCTTAGGTGAAAGATTAATTCACATGGCCTTAACTAGCTTAAAATCAATATGTGTTAGCATATTAAATTAGGCCTTAGCATGCTCTCCAACATAGTTGAATTTCAAAGTAATTGGAGGTGTTTTGAAAATTAGTAATTTTTAGTTAATTTGATTAATTAATTTGCCCCGAGTGCACTATTCACTTTATTTGAATTCCGACTTGATATTCTTGATTTACATGCCATATAGCTTCACATATATTTGATTTAGAATATTCGGTTAGGTTTTGAAACCTTTTATTTAATTAAATTCCATGTTTAAGATTTTATCCTCATGGTGATATACAACTTGGAATTATATTGTGGCATGCAAGAAAATTAAGCTTAAGTATAGTTGTTCACATATATTAAATTGAGATTAATTGCATGAGAATTGCAACTTTTAGTTTATATTTAATTTTAGTGAAAGTTTAATTCACATGGTCTTAAATTGAATGAAATAAACTTGTAATGTGATATTACATTAGTTCTTGGCATGTTTTCCAACATAGGTTAATTTGAGAGCATTTGGTTAAGTTTGAAAATCAAGAGATTTTGATTAAAAGAATTAATTAAAATCTATTTTGTGGTCCCATTAGCTTAATTAAGGTTTTAACTTGATATTTGTATTGGCTATGACTTGTTTACTAGTATATATTAATTTGGGACTATTAGAAGTTGTTTTAGAACCTTGGGATTTAAATTAGCATGATTTAATTAAAGTTCTACCTTGTTATTGTATTTAAACTCATGAGCTTATGTTTTCAATATTGAATATATTGTTATCTTGCGTAATGATTTGCACACTTCATATTTAACATCATTCATGCATAGCATGTAACGAATCGCACACTGAAGATTCGACATTCATCCTAGCATATTAGTTGTGGATTTAGAGCATGTATTGTATAGGTTTCCAAATTTGGTTGTGCTGGGTAGATAGTTGATTATCTTGCATATTCCTGTTGATGTATGCATTGTTGCACAACTTGTTGATTTTGGAAACTTGGGGATGTCGTTGTTTGACTATAGCTAGGACGTGATTCTAGTAAGGGGGATAGTCCTTCTATATAGTCTAGTGCGCATATAGGGAGGTTACCTATAGGCTAGTAATCCTAAAGTAACTATGTTGTCGGTCTGACCCGGCGTGACGTCCGAGTATCCACTTTGTTTGATTTCGCATTTCATTTTCAAGTTGATAACTAGATGATGTTGTAACTTGTTGTTTCTTATTTGTCGTTCCATTTTAAGTTACAGGATGTTAACTTTGCGAAATTGTGCTTTATGCATTGTATTGGAAGTTCCAATGTTGGTTAAATTGCATCGATATTGAAAATTGTGTTTTGACGTTCTAATAAAGTTTAGGATTGATCCTATTGATTCATTTATAACATAGACGTTAGGTGGCATGAACCACTACTGTTATTTTGTGCTTTAGATTCTAAGTTGATGGCTTTGAGAACTTAAACCTTGTTGCATTGTACAACATGCTCTTTTGTTGTTGAATTGCATGGATAATGTGATTCTTGTTAACTTGTATTCAAATATGCTTTTGTCATGTTGTATGGATTACTCTAGACCTAGTTCAATTGTATTGAAAATGCAATTCATGTTAATCTATGCTAAAACAATTTTCTTGTCGTGTTCTTTGGATTATCCGCACCATGATTCATTTCATACACGTATGTATATCATGATTGTTGTTACTTAGACTCTAAGGTAGCTTAGGATGCTCCCCGAGTCTCACTTGGACATAGACGTTAGGTGGCATGAGCCCCTTTAACATGTTTCACCTTAAGGTGATAAATTTGTAAAATGCTAGGTCGATGCATGCTCATCTCCTACGAGTAGCTTTATGTTACTCACCCCTACGATACTGGGGCATATTTCAGGTACGAAGACTTGGTTCGTGATACCTAGCATTCCTTGGATGTCGTGTAGCTTTTAAGTTTCCATTTCATGCAAATGTTAGCAGGAAATGTCATTTTGTAGACTTATATGTAAAATTTGTATTCTTTGATTCCATGTATGTAATGTGTACATAAGTTCACTCCTTTCAATGTATTTCACATGTATGAGATAAGGCCGGAGGCCAATGACATGTGTATTGTATTCTATACAACTTTTTAACTTCATGAAATATTATGAAAACCTTAAAAAATCGCAAGTCATTACTTCACCATGGTTGCATCGGGTGTGGGAATTCCATTTTCATTCTTTCATAGGGTCTTATTAATCTTGTATGAAGTGTGGCCAAGGGCCAAACGGTCATTTGACTCCATTTTACATTTTTGGATTCCATGTTTTCCATTCCAAGTCCAATTTTGCCTTTTTGCCCGTTAGGGGGTCGGATTTTGCATCGGCTATATTTTTAAGCCATGGACTATTGTAGCGCGTCTAAATAGGTAAGTTACGTTTGCGTGCATAGTCGTTTCTGGGCAAAACCTCATCGTTTGTGTTTTGAGCCTCCTTCGAATTCATTTTGCGTTTTTGTTGCATATTCTGATCTAGGGGTATTCTAGACTTTTTAATTCAGTTTTATTTCCTTCTTTTAACATGTTTGAATAGAAAAAGTGATTTTAGGGGGGGTTTCTTTTTTGTGTTTTTCCAGAAAATGTCGTCTTGGTGCTGGAAATCGATCGCAAAGTTCAGCTTTCTGTTTTTTTTTAGCAGCTTTTTGGACCTCCATGACCAGATTTCATGGAGGGGCATTTCGAGCATTCTACATTGCGTTTTTTTTTTTTTTAATTCTCATACGTGCCATGTAGAAAACTCAATTTTGAGGGGGGTTTCTTCTTTGTGTTTTTCCAGAAAAATTCATCTACTAGCCCGTTTTTACTCTTTGTTCTGACTGTTTCTGGAAAAAAATACTTGTAGCAGCTTTTTGGGTCCATCTTGACCTAGGCTGTTCAAGGGGCATTTTAGTGACTTTACATCGTATTTTTTTTGGTTTCTTCTGTATGGCCGGGTAGAAAACATGATTTTAAGGGGGGTTTCTTCTTCGTGTTTTTCCAGAAAAACTCGTTTAAGGGTCCATTTTTAGCCTCAGTTCTGGAAAAAAAAATTTAATTGGAGCTTTCTATCAAAACACTATTCTTGGCCAGATTTTTGAACCCGGAAAGTTGATTTTTTTTTTTTTGAAACTTTGAGGCTTCATATCTTCTTCGTCCCGACTCCAAATCAAGTGATTTTTGAGTCTAAGTTTATTAGTTTTTGCTGGTCTATCCAAAGGTATGGATGGTTGCATCCAGTTATATCTAAAAAGACCTTTTTACCCCTTACAAAGTACCCTTGCCACATTGATTTGAACCTAGAAGTCTATTTTTTTGAAACTTTGAGGCTTCATATCTTCCTTGCTCGGACTCCGAATCAAGTGATTCTTAAGTCTAGATTTATTAGTTTTTCCTTATCTATCTAATGATATTCTCAATTGCATCTGGTTTTGTCTAAAAAGATCAGTTTACCCCTTGTAAAGTACCATTGCCGCACTTGTCTTAAAAACCCAAAAGTTTGATTTTATGAAACTTTAGAGTTTCATATCTTCATCAACTGGACCCCGAATCATGTGACTCTTGAGTCCATCTTGGTTAGTTTTTCGTTATCTTTCCAGTGGTGTGCTTGGTGGCATCGGAATCTGTACTTTCAAAAATGACTATTTTGTCCTTGGGGGCTTATTTGTCATATTTTTGACCTTTTGCTTCCGCATCAGTTCTCATTGAGTTACACGACCTCATGGAAGGTTACTTTGACTTCTGAGAGTCTTGATTTCTGTTTTCGCTTCCGCTTATCAGATCAGTTATCGGGTCAATCTTCGGTTCATCACAAGACACGGTAGCCTAAAAAACTAGGGTCATCACATTGATAGAATTTAAATAGATAAATACAATTAAATTCTCTAGATTTCTGATTCAATTTCAATTAACCTCAATTTATACATGTTGAAGGGCATGGCAAGGTCATCACCTATATCCATTCTAAAACTCAATTAGGTTGTTAGAACAACAAAGTAGAACTTTAATTAAATCATGCTAATTTAAATCCCAAGGTTCTAAAACATCTTCAGATAGTCCCAATTTAATATATACTAGTAAACAAGTTATGGCCAATACAAATATCTAGTTAAAACCTTAATTAAGCTAATGGGACCGCAAAATAGATTTTAATTAATTCTTTTAATTAAAACCTCTAGATTTTCAAACTTAACCAAATGCTCTCAATTTAACATATCTTAGAGAATATGACAAGGACTAATGTAATATCACATTACAAGTTTATTTCATTCAATTTAAGAGCATGTGAATTAATCTTTCACTAAAGTTAAATATAAATTAAAAGTTGCAATTCTCATGCAATTAATCCCAATTTAATACATGTGAACAACCATACCAAAACTTAATTTTCTAGCATGCCACAATTCAATTCCAAGTTGTATATCACCATGAAGATTAAATCTTAAACAAGGAATTTAATTAAATGAAGGGTTTGAAAACCTAACCAAATATTCTAAATCAAATATATGTAAAACTATATGGTATGTAAGTCAAGAATATCAAGTTGGAATTCAAATAGAGTGAATAGTGCACTCGGGGCAAATTAATTAATAATTACTAATTTTCAAAACACGTTCAATCACATTCAAATTCAACTATGTTGGAGAGCATGCTAAGGCCTAATTTAATATGCTAATACATATTGATTTCAAGCTAGTTAAGGCCATGTGAATTAATCTTTCACCTAAGATAAATATTAAATAAAATCTTTAATACTTATTCAAATGTTCCAATTTTAATACACGACAATGAGTATATCAAGGGGCAATATAAAATCATGCTTCATGTTTAAACCAAGTCATAAGCAACCGGGAAAATCAAATCCAATATAAGAAAATTAAATAATAAAATTTCTAGATTTTATATTTAAGCATGCAATCAAGTTGTATAAGCATCAATAGCATGTTATATAACAAGAATTAAGCCTATAACACCTCCTACCTCAATTTGAGATGAAAACCTCAAAGGCCCACCGAAAAAAAGTGTTCCGAATCCACCGAAACCAAAGGATTTTGTTGGGGACAACACGATCTATATGAATCCCCAAGAAACCCCATGAAAATCCAAACTTGGCCTCAAACCCAAACTCAAAACTTGGCCAAAAATGGTTTCTAATAAGGGGTAATGGTAGAGTACGACGAGGCGAACAACAAATGCTAAGGCCGAAGGATTTCTACAAAGGAAATCAAGTGGAGGAGAAGAAAGAGTGAAGGCAGCCCCTTGGGCTCCCATGGCTTCCAGCCAAGAGGAGGAAGAAGGTCTAAAAATTTGATTTTAAAAATTAGGGCAACCTATTTATAGAAATCTCAAAAAGTGCCCCGAAAGGGCCCCACTAGGTCCGGAAAAGTGGATTTTAAGAAAATGCACAAACGGCAAAACTCTGTGAACAAAAAAGATTTAAAATAAGAAAATATGAACAACGGAAGAAACGGCGTCAAAAATTGAGTCCCGAGCAGAAAGTTATGCCCCGAACAAGTTCGGCAGCAACTAGGTCCAGAAACTCTAAAACTGGAGAAAAATGACCAGAATGGAATTCTAAGAGTCCACAACTCGACGAATTGTCAAAATGAATCCTATACGAGGATCCAGGCTCCAGACGAGACGTTTTGCAATAACTTTCGTTAATTGCACAATGAACCCTACGAAAAGGGTTAACTGTGAAACTGCCCTAGAATGAAAATATCTTCCAAAAGATATTTTCTTAGATACCCCTGAAATAAAATATATTTAAAAGATATTTACGAAAAACACCCCAAGAAATGAAAAGGATTCTAAAGAATTGTGCATCCATGCTCCTATGGATACCGGGAGAAACTAGAGTACTTTCTTGAAAAACTGAAGATACGTATTTCGTGGAAACCACGCAAGATCAAGATATATGAAGTCAAAAACTAACTCCGAGCATGAAAAGTGAGGTTGTGCCAAAAACTGACAAATGGGGATAAAACAGAATAGGGAAAAGGACGAAATAACGCATAGTATTGAAAAACGAAAAATGTGAAAATGACTCGGTCCTCAAAGGAAGTTGTCAATCCATGGAAAAGAGTCTCAGGAACCAATTCCGAGCACTCGAGATGACACTAAACGACACGAAACAGAGCTCAGAAAAGAAAATTAAACCAAAAAAATTCATTCGTAAAATTTCAAGAAAAAGGAAAGGAAGGCAAATGACCGGGTCGTTACAACCTACCATCCTTAATGGAATTTCGTCCCCGAAATTAGGAACATACCAGAGAGAACAGAATAATGACCGTACAAAAGGTCAAATCAAAGGACAGCTCATAACGCACTAAAGGACAAATCCTGAAGTCTAAAGATTAACTGAAGGAACGTGAAACCATGAATTGAGACGACACCCTATACGAATCGGCATGTTAACTCAATGTCAACCACTGAGAGAATCCCAAGAAAACAAGACATCAAACGCAGTGAAAGAAGAGAGTGACAAGGCAGTACGAACAGTGACCAGAACCCGCCCACACTTACTCGTCAGCAAGGTAGCATGACGATATAAGGCACTAGTTTATAACATGCCCCAACCAGGTCAACTCTGAGAAACCTATTGATACGGATGACATCATTGTCGAAAACGATCATGACCAAAAACACCGCGGGAACCAGCCATCTGCGAGAGTTGGGGTAGCTAATCCCAAAACTCTGACAACAATGACATTGGCACCATTATGCTTAAGGCATTAGATCTAGAAGCTACGATGAAAGGGAATGAAACGGTACCTCCCTGGCCCACGTCTCACCCCACCAGAAAATGAAAAGGAAATAAATCACAGTCGTCTACGCTCACATGAGCCTCACTCGCATCAACCAACTGAACAGACAAGAAGGTTCCCTATATAGGTCCTCACAGAATGAATTTCTCCTATCCAAGGAAGAAACTCATGAAACAAGAACGCATCCAAGGGATACGACAGATCCTAAGAGACAATGCAAAAACCTGACATAAAGTAAACAAGTAGCATGCAACATAGCATAACTATCTACTCACACAAGTAGTAAACAAGTTGCCACATAAGCAAATAGGCATGTTATCAAATCAAACATGTTCTCAAGAAGCACGCAGACATGTTATCACACCAGAACATGAAAGTGACACAGAACATGTTATCAGGAAGCATATATACACAAAAGCATGCTCAACCAATGATAGATGTCTCAAAACACCTGAACATGTGAACATGTTATCATACAAGACATGTTATCAAAGAAGGCATGTTATCAAGATATAAATGACACATCAAAGCAAAACACTGTGAGCATGATATGCACCCAAAACCCGTCGTCTAAGGTATTCAAACCCGGACGCTCTGATACCACATGTGACGACCCTGGTTTTTAGGCTAGCGTGTCCTGTGATGAACCGAAGGTTGACCCGATAACGGATCCGAATGCGGAAGCAAAAATAGAAAACAAGACTCTAAGAAGTCAAAGTGACCTTCCATGAGGTCGTGGAACTCAATAAGAACTAATGCGTGAACGAATGATCAGAAAAAAACCGAATAGGCCCCCAAGGGCAAAATGGTCATTTCTAAAAATATAAAATCGGGTCCTACTGAGCACACCACTAAAAAGACAACAAAAATTTAATCAAATTAGACCCAAGAATCACTTGATTCGTAGTCCGGATGAAGAAGATATGAAATTCCAAAGTTTCATACAAATCACATTTTTGGGTTTGAAATCAATGCAGCAAGGGTACTTCGCAAGGGGTAAAAAGGTCTTTTCAGACAAAATTGGATGCAACTGAGCATACCGTTAGATAGACCGGGAAAAATTAGTCAAGTTCAAAAAAAAAATTCACTTGACTCGGAGTCCGGACGATGGAGAAAAGCCCAAAAGAAGAATTGACCTTCGCGGCGGCCCAACGAGGGGCCATGACAGCCCCATGCGCACGCCTATGCGCACGCCCATGCACATTATGCGCGCGCTGAGTGCACACATGGCTGGCAGCAGCAGCCCATAAAGCTGCTGTGGGGTTATTTTTCAAAAAAATCCAGAACAGAGGCTGAATTTGGAGGGCTAGATGAACTTTTTTACAAAAACACAGAAGAAACCCCCCTCAAAATTGAGTTTTCTACGTGACTCATGAGACAATTAAAAAAAAACGTAAAGTAAAATGCCCAAAATGCCCTCCTAAGAAATCTGATCCAGAGGGTCAAAAAAGCTGCTAAATAGAAAACTGAAAGCTGAACTTCGTAAGCAATTTCCGATAACAAAACGACATTTTCTGGAAAAACACGGAAAAGAAACCCCCACTCAAATCATGTTTTCTATTTAACCATGTTAAAAGAAGAAAATAAAACCACCGTGAAAAGTCTATAATGCCCCTAGATCAGAATATGCAAAAAAAGTGCGAAATGAATTCACAAGAGGCTCAAAACACAAATGATAAGGTTTTGCCCAGAGACGACCATGCAGGCAAACATAACTTACCTATTTGGACATGTTACAATGGTCCATGACTTAAAAATACCACCGATACAAAATCCGACCCCCCAACGGGCAAAAAGGCAAAAATGGAACTTGGAATGAAAACTCGGAATCCAAAAATACAAAACGGGATCAAATGACCGTTTGGCCCTTGGCCACACTTCAAACATGATTTATGAGACCCTATGAAAGAATGAGAATGGAATTCCCACACCTGATGCAACTATGGTGAAGCAATGACTTGCGATTTTTCAAAATTTTCACAATATTTCATGAAGTTAAAAAGTACATAGAATACAATATAATGGTCATTGGCCTCCGGCCTCATCTCATACATATCAAATGCATTGAAAGGAGTGTACTTAAGTACACATTACATACATGGAATCAAATATACATATTTTGACATATAAGTCTACAAAATGACATTTCATGCTAACATTTGCATGAAATGGAAACTTGAAAGCTACATGACATCCAAAGAATGCTAGGCGTCATGAACCAAGTCTTCGTACCTGAAATATGCCCCAGTATCGTAGGGGTGAGTAACATAAAGCTACTCGTAGGAGATGAGCATGCATCGACTTAGCATTTTACAAATTTATCACCTTAAGGTGAAACATGTTAAAAGGGCTCATGCCACCTAACGTCTATGTCCAAATGACACTAGGGGAGCATCCTAAGCTACCTTAGAGTCTAAGCAACAAGAATCATGATATACATACGTGTATGAAACGAATCATGGTTGGGATAATCTAAGAACACGATAAGAAGAATGCTTGAGCGTAGATTAACATGAATTGCATTTTCAATACAATTGAACTAGGTCTAGAGTAATCCATATAACATGACAAAAGCATATTTGAATACAAGTTAACAAGAATCACATTACCCATGCAGTTCAACAACAAAAAAGCATGTTATACAATGCAACAAGGTTTAAGTTCTCAAAGCCATCAACTCAGAATCTAAAGCACAAAATAACAATAGTGGTTCATGCCACCTAACGTCTATGTTATAAATGAATCAATAGGATCAATCATAAGCTTTATTAGAACGTCAAAACACGATTGTCAATATCGATGCAATTTAACCAATATTGGAACTTCCAATATAATGCATAAAGCACAATTTCGCAAAGTTAACATCTTGTAACTTAAAATGGAACGACAAATAAGAAACAACAAGTTACAACATCATCTAGTTATCAACTTGAAAATGAAATGCGAAATTAAATAAAGTGGATACTCGGACGTCACGCCGGATCAGACCGTTAATATAGTTACTTTAGGGTTACTAGCCCATGGGTAACCTCCCTATGTGCGCACTAGACTACATAAAGGGATTATCCCCCGTATTAGAACCATGTCCTAGCCTTAGTCAAACAACGACATCCCCAAGTTTCCAAAATCAACAAGTTGTGCAACAACGCATATATCAACAGGAATATGCAAGATAATCAACTATCTATTAAGCACAACCAAATTTGGAAACCTATACAATACATGCTCTAAATCCACAACTAATATGATATAATGAATGTTGAATCTTCAGTGTACGATTCATTACACGTTATGCATGAAAGATGTTAAACACGAAGTGTGCAAATCATTACACAAGGCAACAATATATTCAATAAGGAAAACATATTATCACGAATACAAACATAGCAACTATGTTATCCAGTGTTCAAAACATAACCAAATGAATATACAACAAGTCTAAGTCCATGATTTGAATATAGAAACTACTTCTAAAACACAACTAGATCATGGAGCAAATTGATAGAATTTAAATAGATAAACACAACTAAATTCTCTAGATTTTCGATTCAATTTCAATTAACCTCAATTTAATACATGTTAAAGGGCATGGCAAGGTCATCACCTATATCTATTCTAAAACTCAATTAGGTTGTTAGAATAACAAAGTAGAACTTTAATTAAATTATGCTAATTTAAATCCCAAGGTTCTAAAACAACTTCAGATAGTCCCAATTTAATATATACTAGTGAACAAGTCATGGCCAATACAAATATCAAGTTAAAACCTTAATTAAGCTAATGGGACCGCAAAATAGATTTTAATTAATTCTTTAAATTAAAATCTCTAGATTTTTAAACTTAACCAAATGCTCTCAATTTAACATATCTTAGAGAATATACCAAGGACTAATGTAATATCACATTACAAGTTTATTTCATTCAATTTAAGACCATGTGAATTAAACTTTCACTAAAGTTAAATATAAATTAAAAGTTGCAATTCTCATGCAATTAATCCCAATTTAATACATGCGAACAACCATACCAAAACTTAATTTTCTAGCATGCCACAATTCAATTCCAAGTTGTATATCTCCATGAAGATTAAATCTTAAACAAGGAATTTAATTAAATGAAGGGTTTGAAAACCTAACCGAATATTCTAAATCAAATATATGTGAAGCTATATGGCATGTAAGTCAAGAATATCAAGTCAGAATTCAAACCAAAACACCAAGTCGGTCGACCAAACCCTATTGAACTCAAATGAACAGTAAAAATCCAACCTTCTAAAAACATTCTGTGAGTTCCGGTCAACCGAGACTTTAAACCGGTCGGTCCATTCTTTTTGTGACTAGTTTCAGTTAACCAAAACTCTAAGTCGGTCGACTGAAATAGCCCTTGTTCACCAACACTTCCAGGTTTCAACTCAGTTCTGATGGTCTATCTTCAAAGGGTCATAACTCTTTTATCTCTTACCTAAATTGAGTGATTCTTGAGTCCAAACTCAAGGATTTTAAGTTAGATTTCCAATGGTACCTATGCCATTCTTAGACTACAATCATAGGGAGAGATATTCATGTTTTAGTGAGGTAGTGTCAGTTTTCACTACAATTGAGATATGGCATTTTGGGGGATTCTTATCCAAAGTTCATAAAACTCTTGGGATGTCTTGGAATGATTAGATTAGGTTATTTTCACCTTGTTTGACTAGTTTAGAGTCAAGTTTCTCTCTTTAAATGTGAATTGACCGTTTTACCCCTTTGATAACAGATTTTGTTCTTTTTGACCTTTGTTTCCACTTTTGCTCTCTTTAGGCCCCGTGATCTCATGAAAGGTCACATTTATGTTTTAGGAGTGATTCATATCCTTTAAGACCTAGTTTCATCTTTAGCTTCCGCATTTCAGATCCGTTTATCGGATCAACTTTTGGTTCATCACTGACGCACCGGGTTGAAAAACTTGGGCCGTCGTAGTTAATTATTTGTAATTATTAGATTTAATTTAATTATTTTATTTTAATTGGATTGGGCTTAAGTGAAGTAAAACCAATGGATGTGGTCTTGGGCTTGAAAGAAGCCTTGTTGGGTTAATTATTAAAGGCCCATGGTTAGGAAGATATTTAAATAATTATCATTGCATATATATATATATATATATATAATTATATGTATATAAATATAATTAATTAATAATCATTATGGAGGGGTATATATGTCAATATATATTGATATATATAGGTATATATGATTTATTTAACTAATGATTATTTATGGAAGGTATTTATATATATAATAGAATATATATGTATGTATATATATATATATATATATATATATATATATATATTATTTAAGGATTATTATTTTATTTGGTAATCATAGAAGGAATAGGATTTGGATTTTAATACGTATAAATATATACATAAGGCTTTAGGTTTAAAGATTTACACATTAGAAAAATAAGAGAGGTAGAGAGAGAAGAGGAGAAGGCTGAAAAAGAGGAGGCTAGTTTAAAGAACGAAGACGTCGGAATTGGAAGAGATAATCAAAACTTGAAGCTTCAGTTTCATTTCGAAACTTTCAGGTGAGTTCTTCTAAGAGTGTGAGTGTGCAATGTGGCCAAGTTTTAAATTTATAAAAGTCACTACTACCTCTAACTAAAAATATAACTAGGGCGAGTAGGGATCGTCCCAAGGGATTGTGGGTGCCTTTACAATGGAAACAATATATAGGGTTAGTAGGTCGAGCGATCAAAGGTTGGTTGGATTGATTGATTAAGCTATTATGCAAATGAAATTAAAGTAAGCAAAATTCAATGATTAATAAAGTAGAGAAAGATATAGAGGGGAGGACTTGGGGTACTAGAGCTCACCACTAAGCTTGACTTCACTAGACACTAGCAATAGTACATTAATGGAGAGATTAACTAGTAACTTGTGTGTGTGTGTGTGACATTAATTGAAACTAGGCATGGATGGCAAATAAGTATAGATTGTCAAGCCAAATCAAATGAAAACACAACCTATCAAATGAGACCAAAATCCATTCAATGAAACCACAATTTATGCACACACAACTATCTAGAGGCATACACCTAATGCATTCATAAGTATGGAACACCAAGGAACAAGAGTAGATTGTCCACCTATCTATGAATTTAAAGCAACTACACTACATCTACACTAAAGACATGAAATTAAACTAAGTAAGCTAAATGTGTGGTACAATCCATCAAGAAACAACTGTGAACCATCAAATAAATTGCAAGAGTGTTCAATTAAGCTCTATGTTTTGACCATCTCTGGATTAACTTCATCCATACACATAGACATGCATAAACTCTACTAAATCTAAAGAAAAGCACATGAATCATCCATTCTAGCATACATAGACATATGGTTAGAAGTAGATAATCAATTGAAAGCATTAATCCATACACATCAAGTAGAAACCACAAGATATATATATAAATCCAAGATCAAAACATTGTTACAAATAAATTCCCAAAAATATACAAAGAACTAAGTCTAGGAAGCAAATTTAGGGGCTACTCTAGCCCTAAGTAGATGTCTAGCCACTCATTTTAGTAGTCATCCAACCCTCAAGGGCTATCTCCATGGTAGGAATGACCTCCTTCTTGATGGAAACCCAAGAAGAATGGAAGAACTCCCAAAATGTGTAAAGCTCTCTAATCTCTAGCCTCCTCTCTAAGATAAAAAATACAAGTTATGTTGAATGTTACAAGTTATGATGTAAAAGTGGTTCAAAATCCTTATATAGGTAGGTCAAGTGTCACACCCAATGGTCTGGGCTTGTACACCAAGGTCCCTCCAATGATTGCACCATGAGCCAACTTTTAATGAGCTGAAATTTGTCTTTTTTCAGACTTGAGGAAGTTTGATCGATCAAACTGTGTTGAGATCGATCGAATCTTAACTGAGATCCATCGAATGCTGCAGAGATCGATCATCCTTGGCAGCGCCTTTTTGAATAAAGACAAATCTCTGAGATATTTTGGAATATTTTTGGGAAGAAGACAAAAGTGGTAGGTGGGTGGTAGGTGTGGATAAGATCGAATCATTTTAATCGATCTGGGAAATGTTGGATCGATCGAACTTGTTGGATTCTTTTGGATAAGGACAATGGTTTAGATCCATCTTGAACTGTTTAGATCGATGAACTTTCGATCGATTGAAGAAATGCTGAGATTGATCGAACATGCTGAATTTTCACACTTTGCTTCATTTAGCTTCCACTTTGCTCCTTTCTTCCATTCAGCTTGAGTTAACTTCTTTAATGCTCGTATTTGGCTGAATTGACTTATTTTTGGGATAAGCACCTGAAAAGGGCAATAACACGAAAATAGTCTAAAATGGAAAAGTAAGATAGGTAAAGGTCATAGAATACTCAAGCTTAAGGGGATTAAATGTGCACTTTTCAGCGCTTATCACACCCCTAAACTAAAATACTGCTAGTCCCTAGCAATGAACTACGAAATAAAGGAATGGAATGAACAACTATACAACTATACAACTATGAACTAGAAAGTAATAAATGGATAGTGCCACTTTCGTAAGGAACACGATTGCATTTAGCATTTGCAACAAGCCTTTTAAACCCCTCGGTTACCCCTAGTGGACGAGTGAAGTCTCGTGAGGGTTTCCAGAAATGATACCCACAAACATTAAACTCATTCTTTTAAAAGAGGCACCAATATTGAAAACAAGTATTGGGAGAAAACTACCTCAAGTATACAATTTTTCAACCATTTCTAAGCAATGTCCTAAAATTTCAACTTCAAGCAAACCAGTATGGTCCTCCACACATCAAGACAATGATCATGCAAATCAAAACAACTCTAGAATCCTTTTTGAGTGAACCAGCATCAAATATGTTGCTATCTAAGCCAACTAGAGAAATAATTACATCCTTACCCTCAAATTAGTACACAAATCTAGTACCGATTATCAAGACAAAGAGTGGACCTTTTATTAAAGCTTTATTGATCTAGGTGCGCTTATTCTTTCCAATCGATTTTTTTTTATATTTTTTTATATTTTTTATTTTTTTTTTTTTATTTTATCCTAAGGATCAAAGATGGAAGCATAGTGTAATGCGTTGATCTATTAAGCTTTCTAGCGATCCATGAGGTCGAGCGTTAGGTCAATGACTCCCAAACCGGACGGCTTTAGGGTACTAGGTGTTTAGACACCCCTAAGGACTTACAAGCTCAAATCAACTAGGTTACAAATCAAAACAACCTCCATCTTATCATTTCCCATTTCTCACCTTTTGGGAGAAGTCTTCACTTTTTTATTACTTTTGCAAATTTTTTTTTTTTTTAAGTTCAATTATTAACCTAGAGTTTGGGCTCTCCACCTTTCGGCGCGAGAAATTCAGTGCTGGATGAGGGTAGAATCCCGGCTACTCAATGAAAAGGGTTTGTTATCCACTTTTATCAAGATGAAAGCTTTCAATGCACTACTAGCCCAATTGGGATATAATCAATTCAATAATCAACAAAGCATGTACCCCATAAGTGAATGCTAGCGTGTGCCTGTGCTAGTATAGAATACTAGAGTGAATCTCAAAATAATCACAAAATCAGGATGATGTGGACCACAAATACAAGCAAGATATCAATTTTTCGAAAAATTTATTCCTAAATAGCATCCGCAAGGCATGGAAGGAGTATTGGACTCTCAGGTCAAGTAATTTTTAAATTCTAAGCAATATAGTCCTCAAAAGATCAAAATCATAGCTAGTTATGGACTGATCATAGAAAATCCCTCAAATACACAACTCATGCTCAAAATTTTGAATTGAAAGCAAATACTGTAACAATACCTATTATCCCCAAAATTAAATGGCACGGTGTCCTCAATGTGCAGAGAGATTAAATGAAAGAGTATACCAATGTGGCTATGGCAAAGAATGGCCGGGATAGAAGTATCCAAAATGGGTGGTATAACCCCCCCTCCCCCCCAAATTTAGGATTAACCGTGGTCCAGAAAAGATGGCACTAGGAGAAAAGCTGATCAGATAACAAAGTGGACAATAATAGTGCACAGTGGACATACAAGCGTAAATGGGATAATAAATGAACTAATGAGAGAGGAAAGGGGTGGTCCTTAAAAATTCGGCCAGCACTCTCTCACTGAAGTCACTAGGATGCACATGATAATGAAGTCAGTCACAGACAGATATATCAATAGAGGAATATGACATCCAAAAGATCATGCATCAAATAGGAAAATAAAAACAGTATATGGTACATCACAGTAATAGGGCCGATAGACTGGCCTCAAAAATATCACAACAGTAGCAAAAGAGCAGGAATGTATCACAGATATAATGGAATAATGAAAAAGAGGAATAGAGATCAGGCAGATGAGGTAGGGCGAGTGGGGCGTGATCCCCTGATATCTCTGGATATGCTCTGCAGCTCAACTAAGACATCGGAGCGGAGATTAGTCACGTCCGTACTGAAATATGCCACATCTGACCGAAGAGAGACAACTGCGTCCTCCAAGGTTTGGATATGCTCTCCTAGGCTAGGTGTCTGAACTGGAGCCTCAAGTATGATTGGATCATGAAACTGTGGTACATCCTAAGCCTACTCTGGAGAATGAACTGGCGACCCTGCCGGAGAGTGATGTGGTAACTCCTCTGCTGGGAGCTCTCGCTCTAAGTCTATCCCCATATATACTGCAGTCGCCGGTGTGTTTGCTAGATTGTCTACTGCTGCTGCGGCTGCTACTGCCATCTCCTCCTCCTCAAGCTCCTTAGCTGCTAGAACCGCGTCCTCCACCAAACTCTTGGTAAGAGCATTGTAGCTTTTATTCCACTCTTTCTTGCCATAATGGCAAGCTCCTATCTCTGGACGCTCATCTGGATGGAAAGGATAACACTAATCTCGGAGGATCTAAGTGATAAGGTGGCCAAATGGGAGGAAAGTGGCTCGCCTGGGCTTGGCCTTGCTAATGTAAGTCAAATACAACCTCATCATGACACTCCAGTAGAGTGCCGGCATAGATACCCAGTGGCCTGTATAGAATGCATATAAAGCAACCAAAAAGTCTGAACGCCTTTGGATCTTATGGCCCGCCATAAATACATTTCAGAATAGTACCAAATCATAGAACCAAAGGTCATCGGGCAGATAAGTCCGGGTGGCGAAAGTCTCGCCATCTGCATAGTGGCCAGTCAGTACTGCAACTATGATTGCGTAAGAAGGCCTCCACTCCAAGATAGGTTAATGAACATCAAGAGGGCAAACACGCGGGCATCGAGAAGATCTGGCAAGAATATCAACTGTGATCCGGATAGGGTGGCCATCAATAGTAGTGTGTAGCTTTGACAGGTTATTCGGGGCTGGCCGGAGGTTCTGGTAGAACAACCGAACAAGCTGCGGGTAAACTGGATATATAACTGGGGCTAAAATAGCTAAAATGCCCCTCTGGTCAATATCATCATAAGCTGACCGGGTCAGGAGATACCGGGAAAAGAAAATAATATCAAATACTGACTCATGCGCCACCTGAAGGCGTGAGTATCCCCTGATAGGTCTGTCGTGGTCCTGGCCTGGCTGTGCCGGTAGTGGTGAAGTAGAAGGTATATGTTCAATCTCAGCTGAAGAAGATGATGCAGAAGCTAAAGATTGTAGTCTAGAGTCGGCTGAAGGGAATGAGTTAGATCTGCCTCTAACTGCTCAGCCTTATCAACCTGCTCTGGAGCTGGCTCTGGAATAGGGTCCTAAACATGAGATGGTCCTGCCTGTTCCTCTACTCTCTGCCTTACTCGACGTGGATAATGCCTACGGGCAACAGTCTTTACCCTAGCCATGGCCTACAAAACAGAAAGAAAAACACTTGCAATATAAGTTAGTACTGTCATAAAGAATTGAAGCACAGTATATAGAAACATGTATGTCAAATAAGATCGACAACTCAGAATAATAATCATGAATCTATGCAAGTGATGAAGCAGCCGAATAAACAGTGACCAAGTGAAACATGCTAAACAATATAAGTATAGAATGCATCCAAAGTGGAAAACACAGGCATTGCGCATAAATAAGATAGCATGGAACACAAAAGATGGTGTGTGAAGTGTATAGGCAAATTTGTGAGGTTTGATCGATCAGGAAAAGACGAGATCGATCCAAGTTGGGTCAATTTGGACTTAAGTGAGATCGATCTTTCTCAAATCGATCTGAGAAAAATAAAGATCGATCGAACTCTGCAAAATATGTAAACAGTCACAGATCTGTGACGTGGATGGCACGGGGGCACCCGAGCAAGCTCGTGGGTCTCACAATTCCTCAACAACACACAAATGGGCACTTATTTGGGCACATGACCCCCAAAATCAATTTGGAAATGAAATATATACAAAAATCTATACATATATAGATACACATATATACATATGCTTAAAGCTTCAAATATGGAAAGAAATCAAGCATGACATCTTAGATCTAAGATAGAAACATGAAAATCATGTAGATTGAAGCTCAAAAATGGAAGTGAAACACAAACTTACCAAATCTAGCGAAAGAAGTGGTTCGAGGGAGAGAGATATGAGATCTGAGGTGAAGAGAGAAAGATTTGAGGCTCGGGAAGCTCACCGGAGACACGCCGGAGGTTGGGAAGATGGGGTTTGTAGTGGCGAGAGAGATGAGGGTATGAGATCGATTGTACAAATCGATCAAACTGATCCTAGGGTTTTATTTTAAAAACTGGTCCCGAAAAGTTCGATTGATCTGGAAAAATCTTAGATCAATCGAACATAAATCGATCTTGAAAGAACATAGATCGATCTATGCTTCAAATGACAAAGTATTGTTGAAAATTTTTGGATTTTTGAAAACAAAAAATATTTTATGGATTTTTAGAAAATTTTTAAATAAAATGGAATTAAAAAAAATATTTTTTTTTTTGGATTTTTGGATAATAAAAATAATAAAAATCTTTTGGAATTTTTGAAAATATTTTTAAGATAAAAATAAAAATAAAAACAAAAATAAAAATAAAAATAAAAATAAAAATAAAATAAAAATAAGATAAAATGAAAATCTTTTTAGATTTTTGAAAAATTTCCTAAAATAAAAAATACTTTTGAAATTTTTGAGAATAAAATGAAACAAACTAAAAATTCAAAATATTTTTGGATTTTTATTAAATTAAATTTTAAAATTCAAAAGAGTAGTCAAATGAAAGTTAACAAAGGGGGTACAGATCGATCAATGCAAGATCGATCTGGAAGATACTTCGATCGATCGAACAGGTGAAAACCTATAGACAAGTTCGAACGATGCATAAAGAGGCCTTTTTCATGGATCTCAAAAATTTTTCTAAGTGTGGAGTGAAGATCGATCCAAGAAAAAGTTGGATCGATCTAGGAACTTTCAGATCGATGCAAGGAAATTTTTGATCGATACACAGAGAGCTGATTTATACAGGAAATTTCAGATCGATGGGGCAGAGAGATGATTGGATGCAGGGGATGGGTGTTCGATCGATCGGACCTTTTTTTGAGATCAATCGAACAGGAACAAAATGCCTATTTTCAAAATAAAAGTGTATGCATTCTCAATCATAGTTCCTATCAATGTGTATAAACCCCAAAACATATCTAGATGATGCAAGAAATGAAATGTGAAATAGAAATCATGGAGGAATAGGGTTATAAACCCTACGAAGCATGTACTAGCCTTTAACATCTCTAGCAAGACGTTGGGCTCTTTTAGCCCGGATCAAATATCTTGTTACGTAACCTTTCCTTAACGGGGTGAATGGATATTTGAACCCCACCCAACAAATTGCTCCCTAAGGAACTCATTGGATTTGATTCAAACGACATTGACGGTCTTTGGTTAAAACAACTCTTGGGTTTCCATGCCCTTGGAACACTTGATTTCAATGCAACTTTCTGTGCTTTCAAGTTGGTAGACAAACCATGGAAATGTTCGACATCAAGTAAAGACTTAACTTCATCAAATTCATGGTTTACACACTCCTCTACAACACACACTTCTTCATGTTGGTCCATTAAATTCGGGGTTGGGTTAAAGATGTTCAACTTCACTTTCATATGGCCAAATGAGATTTTCATTATCCCCGTCCTACAATTGATGTTAGCATTTGAAGTTGCCAAGAAAGGACGGCAAAGGATAACGGGAATTTGGCTCTTGGGATTTGGAATCGGTTCCATGTCAATAACAATGAAATCGACCGGGAAAAAGAACTTATCAATTTTAATCAAAACATCCTCAATGATACCCCGGGGCTTTTCGATTGATCGGTCGGCAAGTTGTAAAACTACCGACGTCGGTTTCAAGTCTCCTATGCCCAATTTGACATACACTGAGTATGGAAGAAGGTTAACACTTGTTCCTAAGTCTAAGAGAGCCCGATTGATGACATGGTCACCAATGATGCAAGAAGTAGTAGGTGAACCGGGGTCTTTGAACTTTGGGAGAGTGTTATGTTGCAAAATAGAGCTCATTTACTCGGTCAAGACCACTTTTCTTGGTGCTTGGCTTTTGTTCTTTCTCTTTTAGGTGAAAAGATCTTTAAAAACTTGGTATAAGCCGAAATTTGCTTAATTACATCCAAAAGCGGGAGATTAATCTTCACTTGCCTAAACATTTCAATGATTTCATTGGTCTTGGTCTTTTGTTTGTCAAGATAAATGGATTCTTTCAAGGCATTTGGAAATGGAGCTCTTGGCTCAAAAGCTTTTTCAAAATCTTTCTTTGAAACATCATCAACACAAGAATTTTTCAAGTCCTTTTTCAAATCATACTTTGATTCATCTTTCAAATTATTTTTCAATGTTTTCTCAACATGATGATCATGCACATGCAATGAAGGAGGAATAAAATGTGAAACGGAACGGGTGTCAACTTTTGGTTGCACCGGTTCAGTCTCTTCATTGGACATACCTACTTTGTTATCCACAACCTTCCTACTTCTCAAGGTTGTCACCACATTGACATGCTCAATTGTGGGACCTTCCGATAAGGAATGAGTCTCCACAACACATTGTTGCTTTGGTGGGGCATTCAAAGGCATTTTCCTTTTTCTCTCTAGCATTTAAAGTACTAGCTATTTGCCCTACTTGCTAGCTTAGCAATGGATTGAGAATGAGAATGAAGCAATTGAGTGTTCGCCTCTAGAGTGCCTAAAGTGGTTAAAACTTTCTCTTCAAAAGCGGGACTCCTAGAATTTCCTTGAGAATAAGATAGATTTGGAAAATGAGAATTAGAGAATTGGTTTCCATGTGATTGGAATGATGATGATCTAAAACCTTGGGAACCTTGGCTTTGCATTAGAGGCGGAACATACTTTCCTTGCAAATCACCTTGGGGAGGGTTTGACCCTTCCTCTTGGCTTTTCCAAAAGAAATTCGGATGGTTCCTCCAATCTCGATTATAATGATTGCCATAAGGATTATTCCTTTGGTTAACAAATGCTGCATTGACTTGTTCATGATGCTCGTTTTGGACATGTCCATGGAGACAATTGGAAGTAGAATGTAACACACTAGAACAAGCTATACATGATTCATTAGATGCACGATGATGAACATGATTAGGAGAGGAAGGCATTTGATTCACCAAAATTTGGTTGGACAAAAAATTGATCAAACCTTTGAGATAATGATTTCATCTCAACGGCTATATCATTGGAGTTGTCAACTTGATACAAGCCAACATTCTTCCTTCCACTTAGCTTTCTACCATTTTTAGAAGACATAGATCTATGCATGGAATTTTCACTCATACTTTCATACAATTGCCACACATCATTTTCATGCTTATCAAGATAAGAACCACCAATAAATGCATCAACCATACCCTTGTGGTTATCCGGTAAACTTTCAAAGAAATATTGAACTAATTGCCACTTATGTATGTCATGATGTGGGCACTACCTAAGCAAGTCATTGAATCTTTCCCATGCCTCATGAAACATTTCCCCATCCCCTTGAGAAAATTAACGAATGGAAGTTCTCATAGCATTGGTCTTCGAAATTGGGTAATACTTCTTCAAGAACTCTTGTTGCATTTCGGCCTAAGAAGTTATCGAAAAAGGCCTAAGATTGTTAAACCAATATTTTGGCTTGTCTTTGAGGGTAAAAGTAAAAAGTTTGAGTCTTAACACTTCTTCTGGCATGTTCGTGTATTTCACGGTGGAACACACTTCAAGAAACTCATCCAAATACTTATAGGGTTCTTCACTTGGAAGTCCATGATAGTTGGGAAGCATTTGAATGGTTTGTGGTTTGATTTCATAGTGATGTGC
Source organism: Cornus florida (assembly GCF_030987335.1). Lineage (NCBI taxonomy): Eukaryota > Viridiplantae > Streptophyta > Magnoliopsida > Cornales > Cornaceae > Cornus > Cornus florida. The sequence continues at coordinate 60,499,462 of NW_026775572.1, read as the reverse complement.
TCTAAATGGAGGTAATTGAATGCAAGTAGGTGCATTATATTCATTAGGCACATAATGGTCTCTTAAAGCAAGAGGAGGATTTACAACTAGTGGTGTTACTCGAACACCATGGTTAGCTTGAACTATAGGAGGTTGTGGAGCAAAGATTGGTTGAGGCATTCCCAATGGAATTTGGCTTTGTTGTTGTGGTGGAATGAATGGTGATAAATGCCGAATATTTGATCAGTGGTCAATTATCAATTATAATTCACCATTTTGCAATAGCACAAATCATTGTAAAATAGGGTTATTGGTTGGGTAAGTCGAACTACTGGGATTGCTAGTTTATGGCAACCAAGGTGTCTAAAATCTCTTTTAGAATAATGAAATGGGGTAAAGATTTTTGTTGGATTGTCATTAGAATTAGGAATTTAAATTTGCATAAAACAATAGTTGGCAAGAAATTAAAGAGATAAAGATAATGTAGAGAGGACTAGGGAAGTGAATCCACTACCTATCCTATAAACATGCTAAAAAATGATTCATTTGGGACAACAACATATACATATGACCATGGAATGCAACAACATAAAATTGCTACATTACCTTCAAGAATTTTATGAAATCAATAGGCAAGAATAACCTATCAAAGCATTGCCTGTTTTGGCTACCTAAACTAAAATGCAACCTTAGACATGCTCACTAAGCAAAAGATTATCAAGCCCTTAATCACATAATAGAAGCACATGAAATTAGAAATCAAGAATAATCTATCAAAGGAAGGCCCTAAGTTATAGATTATCAAACTTCCTAAACATCATGACATTAAAACCATTCCACAACCTCAATTCCATTGTCACTTTAGAAAACAAGCTATATGATCATGAGAAATTAGAATCTAAGACAAGACAAGAACTTTAACATAATCATTTATATAGATTAGAATTTATTACATCAAAATTAATGCTCTAGAATGTGAAAAAGTCATAAATATACATTGTTTCCCCCAAAACAAAATCAAAACTAGAACATGCTTACTAGAGAGGGATTCATCACCTCCCTAGATAGGGAGTTAGTTATCCATGGATGCAAGGAATGAAGGAGAAGAAGAAGCCTCCATCTCCATTTTCGCACCTAAGTCTTTAAGAACACATCAAACCCTTCAAACTCACTATTTCTCTCTCTAACTTAGCACAAATGTGTGATCCCCCCCCCCCCCCCAAATATAAGCTTCCAACCTCTTATCTAGCCAAAATCCTTCCTTCAACCACAGAAATTGCTTAGGGGACAAAATGCAGCTTGAAATCAGGAGCAGGTGATCTGCTGCCTGCAAATCCTAGAAAGCTCATTAGATATTTTGGCGGGCACCCATGGTGGCGCGGCAGGCGTTCGCAGAGCTTACGGAGGGGGCCCGTGAGACATTGTGGGGCCCCGCGGATGAATGCATCTTTCTAGAGTAAATGGCGGGCACCTACGGTTGCTTGCCTTCCACACATTCAGCTCCTTTCTTGAACCACTTTGAGCTGGTCTGTCAATGCGATCTTCAATCTGAGTACTATGCTGCAAACTTCACACATATGACGACTTAAGAAACTTGGCTCAAAAGATGGTCCCCAGCAACGGCGTCCTTTGATCCTTCAAGGGATTATTAAAACCGCTCTTTTAACTATATTTGGGGCAACCAACCTGAAAGTAGATGAAAACAAACAAACAAAGCTAAACTATACATTATTATCAACTAATGGATTTAACTAATGCAAATAAAGGCGCTTGAATATGCAACATTCGACGTTTATCACACCCCCAAACTTACATTTTGCTAGTCCCATAGCAAAACCAAAAATATAAAACCTAACAAAAATGACAACATATGAAATGCTGACAACATGCGTCAATCATGAAGTGCGAAAATACCTACAAAGCTTAAATATAACTTGGAATCGCAGAAAATTAGAGACAGATTCATTAAGCAAACTACCTTGCATATATGAAGCCTTGATAAACAAAAGGGCAAAACACATTTCAACTTTTATGCGTTAATCATCATAGTCTATATAAACACTTCAATTGTCATTTCTTGAATAAAAATGAACTCTAATTTCAGTGAAAGTGAACCAGATTCTCAGTATGCAACTTTTACCCTTTTTTTCCAATCACAGGAACACAAGTCCTCAAATCATTGAATTTCCATTTTAAATGAGGTCTCTAAGGCATGAATTTATTCAAGATTGGTTCTTCTTCTTCTTCTTCTTCCTATTTTTTTTTTTTTTTTTTAACATACATAGTCGTGCAATGCCAAAGTCCCTTAAGCTTTCTAACCAACCCATGTAGCAAGTGTTAGGCCAGCAACTCCCAAACCAGATGGCTTTAGGGTGCTAAGTGTAGAGACACTCATAGAGCTTAATAACTTGAATTGGCAAGGCTACGAACTCCAACAAACCATATTTATTTATTTTTATATTTGTGAATGACCGTGCAATGCCTAAGTCCCTTAAGCTTTCTAACTAACCCATGTAGCAAGCGTTAGGCCAGCAATTCCCAAACTAGATGGTTTTAGGGTGCTAGGTGTAAAGACTCTCCAAGGGCTTAATAACTCGAGTTAGCAAGGTTACGAACTTAAACTGGCCATTATCCTTAATTACTCTTTTTTTTTTTTTTTTTATCATGCCAAAGATACCCATTCATTAGGGTCATCAATTCAAATCAACTGAGTCAAGGTCAAGGTCAATTGGGTTGCATGCCCAACAATTGAGTTTCTGGTGTGCATCTGTGTAATGTGAAACATAGAAGAGTATAAAATTCGACAAAAATCTAATTGAAGAATTTACACAAACCGATATGGATCAACATGGTCATTTCAAAATTTTCTTTATTTTCAAAATTGTCATTTGCCTCTATACACAAAGTCTTAAACACATGCTTCAATCTCCAACAAGTTCCATGATCACATTATCATTGCTTCCAACAAAATGGTTTTATTAACTTACATGCATCAAGTTACAGTCATGCAAGCAAAAATGTTATCTAAAAAATGCAACAATGCACCGCCAAACTTAAAAGTCACATTGTCCTCAATGTGAGAAGACAAAGAATGAAAAGGAATGAAAAAGAGGGTACATAGAACAATAATACCAAGCGAAGGAGGAAATTCAGTGGAGCAGCAAAAATAAGCCACATTGTGAATTCCAAGAGCATTCCCCCAAACTTGGTGTCAAAAACCTGTAAAAAGACATCTATACACAACAAGTATCATATGAATCCAAAAATAAATAAAAATAACTGCAATTTATTTAAAAACTAATATCCATGCAAAGTAGCAAAAGTGATAAGCTTAAAATTAAAAAAAGGGGAAAGCAAATGCCAAACATGGCCTAAAAGAAGTCTAAAAAGTACTACTAAAAAGGGAAATAAATGTTAAAATCATAAAAATCACTCCATCATCGGAGTGAAGGAGGAAGCGCCAGTACTGCCGGGGGTGCGATTAATCAAGGTCTGGAGCATAGTCTGCAACGTCTTCTGCCCCTCCTCAATGTTACCAACTCGCATGTAAAGTGCATCAAGGCGAGCACTGAGATTCTAATAATGAGCTTGGTTCATAATAGGCGGCTGTGGCACAACAGGGGCAGTCGGAGCAGGGGGGCATCATGAACAGGGGGAGCAGGAGCCACAGGGGGAGCCGCGCACCCCAATCCAACTCACCCCCAATACGGGTCAGACGGGACGTCTTAAGTTGAACCATGCTCGACTTCCAGACCCCAAGGTTGAAATCAAACACATCCTTCTTTTTCTCCTCATGACGAGGGGCCCTGAATCTTGCATTTTTATGCAGCCGTGTGATAAGATATGGAAATAAGAATGCCCAGGTGGTGGCACTGCTTGACCTTACTAGAATCAATTCATTATAGATTTTGAGAATTTGGTCCCAAACAAGCTGTGGGACGCAAAACCAATACTCCGTTTTAGCGGCGTAGAGGGCTTTCAAAAAATCCCCCTTAAGCTCAGAATGGCCTGGCACGGGAAGGACCTTCTTGGCTAGGACTGAATCTAGAAACCACAGCTGGCATGGTAAGAATGACTTTTTGGTGCTTGTGGTTCGATTGCCGGTATATTGATTGTGGCAAATCTCCCCCATAATGTCCGCCAATGACAATGGGGCCGAAGCTTCAACATAAAGCGGTAGTCCCACCTCATCCACCAGCGATGCCAATGGGTAGTCCAAAGCCATGGCTAGGTCATCAAGGGTGAATTCAAATGCTTCGCCATCAATGGTGGTCTTGATGGTCTCTAGTTCCGCACAGGAATGGAATAGGTTGGAGTAAAAGAGGCAGACCACCCGCGGATAATATGCACTAGCACGTGGCTTAAAAAAAGACTCGACGCCATGCTCCCTCAATTCGCGGACCGCCCATGTCATCTCTTGATTTTGCTCAAAACCATTTTCAATGTTAAATTTTGCTTAGGTGATGATTGGTCATTCAGCCCAATTTGGGTTTGGAGGCACATTAGAAGGCCTCTCGGATGAGTGAGCACGTTTTGAAGATGATTTGGGCGCCATTTAAGTGAAGAAAGCTGGGTCAGGACTTTGTACAAACACCTGGCGTGCACAAAATTGGGGAAGAGATGCAAAATGATGTTGAGATGTAAAAATCCCAAAAATTAAACCTATCATCAACACTACACAAGCCCAAACAAGTCTACATTCTCCACAATGACAATCCCATCCTCCACTGATAATGAATTCAAAAGAAAAAGCGAGAAGAAAATGCTTACCCACTTTGGAAGATAAAAACTCCCTTTTGCTTGATGAGGGATGAATTAGAGGGTAAGAGAGAGATGGAGGAGGGAAGGATGATGGGTTGAGATGAATGGAATGGATGGAGATGGGTGAGATTGGTAAGAGAGCGAGAGGTCTTGAGGGTTGAGAGAGAGAGAAAAAGATATAAAAGAGCAATGGGCCTTCAAACCCATTTAAAAATGAGCTGCGACGGGTGGCGGGCGCCCGCGGAGCTAGGGGAGCACACTGCCTATTTTTGCGGGGGCCCGCGAGGAACGGCAGGGCCCCGCGGATGCTAGAAATCCTTCTGCCTGTTTTGGCGGGCGCCCGCAGGGCTCTGGCTAGTGCCCGCGGGACTCTTCAAAAACTACCTTGTACAGCTGATTGCAGCCTGCAAGGGCCAGGATGAAATCGAAGGCAACTTAAACATGACTGAAAGCGCTTGGAGATCCTAGCAAGTATGTAGAACCGCCGGAACTGGATTCGGCGCTCAATTGCACAAGCGAGAGTCAAGAGATCCGAATGTCATTTGAATTTTTGGATTAGACGAGACAAATGCCTGAGTGGCCTTAAATACTTCCAGAAGTGGTACAGAAACCAGAAAATGACGAAGGAAACCGAATGTGACCATGGAATGCAAGATGAGACAATTCTAGAATAATGCACATTTTGGTTAAACTTAATGAATTCCCGAAAAATTCGTGGCAATAAGTACTTGGAAGAGGGAAGCTCGGAGAATGGAAGAATTGCTTCCCATGAGTGCTAAATTTTATGTCGATAGCTAGACGAACCGAGATCAAGATTTCGCATTAGCCTTCATAGATCGGGTCCGTCAATAGGACATTCTCAACTTTTTGGATCGGGACTATGCCATCCACATATGGCTTAAGCCGTTGGCCATTAACCTTTGAGAGAGATCCATCGGTAGGATCTTGGAGTTCAATTACACCATAAGGAAAGACGGAAGTGATGATATATGGAGCATCCCACCACAAACGGAGTTTACCAGGAAAGAGTCTCAGAATTGAAAAGCTAAACTTTTTGTCCAGGGGCAAAAGATTTGTTGACAATATGCTTGTCATGAAATGCTTTGGTCTTTGCCGTAGAGATTTTGGCCTTTTTATATGCATCATTTCGAATTTCCTCGAGCTCATTGAGTTACAATGCACGAGTAGAGCCGACTTATTTGAGATCAAAGTTAAGCCTTTTTATGCCCAATAAGCATGGTGCTCTAGTTCAACTTGGAGATGACATGCTTTACCAAAGACAAGTCGATATAACAACATGCTAATGGGCGTCTTGTAAGCTGTCCGATAAGCCCAAAGCGCATCGTTTGGTCTTAATGACCAATCTTTGCGGTCCGGTCGAACCGTTTTTTCTAGGATATGCTTGATTCCCCGATTAGATACTTCCACTTGACCACTAGTTTGAGGGTGGTAAAGTGTGGCAACCTTATGAATAACAGAGTATTTAGCAAGGATGGATTTGAGATAACGATTTCGAAAGTGCAATCCGCTGTCACTAATGAGTGCTCGGGGTGTCCCAAAATGACTGAAAATATTTGATTGAATAAATTTGACCACAACTTTATGATTATTGGTTTTGGTAGCCACGGCCTTAATCCACTTAGACACATAATCGACCGCTACAAGGATATACTCGTAGCCATAAGAAGATGGAAATGGTCCCATGAAGTCAATCCCCCACACGTCGAAAATTTCTATGATTAAAATTGGAGTGAGGCACATCATGTCTCTTCTAGACATGGATCCAAGCTTTTGGCAACGCTCACATAATTTACAAAAATTGTAAGCATCCCGAAACAGAGAAGGCCAATAGAATCCACTTTGAAGGACTTTGTCAGCGGTCTTTTTGGCACTGAAGTGACCTCTACAAGCAAGAGTGTGACAGAAGTTTAAGGCACTTGTGAATTCACTCTCTGAGATACATCTCTGGATAATTTGGTCCGGGCAATATTTGAACAACTCCGGGTCTTCCCAAAAAAAAATTTTTACTTGGGAAAAGAACTGGTCTTTCTCTTGTTTGGACCAATTAGATAGAATTTTTCCTACCACTAGATAGTTGACAATATCTATAAACCATGGGAGACTTGAATTGGAAATCTGAAATAGTTGCTCATGCGGAAAGGAATCTTGGATTGTAGCAAATTCAGAGAATTTCTCAATGAGTAGGCGAGAGAGATGGTCTGCGATAACATTGTCTATCCCTTTTTTATCCCAGATTTCAATGTCAAACTCTTAGAGTAAGAGTATCCATCGAATTAGGTGGGGTTTGGTCTCTTTTTTGGCGAGCAAATGCCTAAGAGCGCCATGATCCGAAAAGACAATGACCTTAGATCCAAGAAGATAGGAATGGAATTTATCCAAGGTGTACACCACAACTAGCAATTCTTTTTCAGTGGTAATGTAATTCAACTGAGCATCAGAGAGAGTCTTGCTAGCATAATAGATAGCATACGGAAGCTTGTCCATACGCTGGCCCAAAACAGCACCTAATGCATAATCGGATGCATCACACATAATCTCAAATGGAAGAGACCAATTAGGCGGTTTCATGATTGGGGCAGATGAGGGAAGAGTATGAATTTTCATGAATGCCTCCAGGCAGGCTTCATTAAAATTAAAGGGAACATCTTTGGCAAGAAGATTACACAAGGGCCGAGATATTTTGCTAAAATCTTTAATGAAGTGACGATAGAAATCAGCGTGTCCAAGGAAGGAACGGATTTGACGGACAGAATTTGGAGGAAGAAGGTTAGAGATTAACTCCACTTTGGCTTTGTCAACCTTGATTCCCCTTTTTGAAATGACATGTCCCAAGGCAATGCCCTCTTGGACTATGAAATGACTCTTTTCCCAACTTAGAATCAGATTTGTCTCCTTGCATCTTGGAAGCACAAGGGATAGATTGTGGAGACATGAGTCAAAGGAGGATCCAAAGATGGAAAAATCATCCATGAACACTTCCAAAACTTTTCAACCATATCAGAAAAAATGGACATCATGTACATTTGGAAGGTTGCCGGTGCATTGCATAGTCCGAAGGGCATGCATCTATAGGCAAATGTTCCAAAGGGACATGTGAATGTGGTCTTTTCTTGATCTTAAGGATCAATTATCACTTAGTTATAGCCGGAATAACCATAAAGGAAACAATAGTTGTGACGGCCCAAGTTCTTCTACCCAGTGCGTCAGTGATGAACCGAAAGTTGATCCGATAACGGATCCGAAATGCAGAAGCAAAAGATAAACCAAATTATTTAGAGATATAAACCATTTCTAAGACACCAATGTAACCTTCCATGAAATAACGGAACTCAAGGAAAGCAAAAGCGGAAATAAAGGTCAAAACGGGCAAAAACTATTAACCAAGGGTAAAATGGTCAATTCTCAAATAAAAAGATAAACTTGACTTTAAACAAGTCAAATAAGGTAAATAAAACCTAATCTAATCATTTTATAACTTTTCAAGAGGTTCTAAGAACTTTGGACAAGAATCCCATAAATTGCCCTTTCCCGGTTTAAGCAAAAACTGACCCTACCTTACTAAAACATGAATAACTCCCACTGTGATTAGAATATGAGAATTAAATAGGTACCATTGGAAAATTGACTCAAAATCACCCCATTTGGGTTAGAAATAAAGGAGATATGGCCGTTTGAAGTTGGAACAACAGTGCTAAAACAAAACTGAAGAGTGCTGTGTATGGAAGCTATTTAGGTCAACCGAAATAGCTATTTTGGTCGACCAAAATGACGAAAAACTCTCCTAAAATCCTGAAGGTGAAGAAAAATCACTTCAGTTGACCGAAATGAACCATCGGTCGACCGAAATGGACCTGAAACTCGAATTTGGCTACTGAAATGCATGTTTTACTGTTCATTGAAGTTCCCAAAGGCTATTGATCGACCAAAATGATGAAATGGTTGACCAAAATGACTCCAAAAAGCTCTAAAAACCTAATATATGCCAAAAATGTTGAAACTTAACCCAAGTCTCGAATCCTCTTATGAATTGGTTCAAAAATGAAGGTTTAGAGCTGAAATTGAAGAAGGTATGAGCAAGTGAATATGTCCACAAGTGTAATATGAATATATGAATGCATTACAATGGCTCAAGGCCTCACTCATGTCAATTACAAAGATTTCACATGTCAAACGCCTAAGGTTGGTAAAAATGTATTTTAAAGCAAAAGTTTCATACCAAATGAATACAAGCACAAAATTAAACATACTTGGCCCTTGGCCTTATGTCATACATATCAAATAGGTCCCAAATAGTGTATCTAAGTACACTTTACATGTTATAAGGCAAAAATGATATAATTGAACCTAACTAAGTGTTACAACATTTAAAGGTAAAACTCAAACATACTAACACTTGCATATGAACAAGAATACATTAAAAGGAACTTCAAATCTCCAAACCACCCAAGGCAAGTGCAAATCTCCCAATCTTGAATCTTGTACCTAAAAAATGTCCCCACTATGTGGGTGAGTAACATAAAGCTACTCGTAATAAATGAGCATGCATCGACCTATCATTTTACAATTTTATCACCTTAAGGTGAAACATGTTAAAGGGCTCATGCCACCTAACGTTTATGTCAAGGGTGAGACTCAGGGAGTATCCTAAGCTACCCTAGAATATTTCTAGCATAAATCACATCACTCATTCAATTTCAATAACATAGGAACATGTTATACAAGGCAACAAGATATAGATTCTCAAAGTCATCAGCTTGAAATCTAAAATGCGAAAACAACCAAAGTGGGTCACGTCTATGTTCCAAATAAATCTATAAGATCATTCCTAAGTCACATTTGAACAATAAAGCATAAGTCACAATGTCTATGCAATTTAACCGACACAGAAGCATGCTATGCAAAACAACTAAACATAGATTCTCAAAGTTATCAACTTGAAATCTAAAGTATGAAAACAACTAAATAAAGCAATTTAGTATAATTAGAAGTTCTAATACCACATATCAAGACATAGATTCTCTAGGTTATCAACTAGAAATCTAAAAGTGCAAAATCAAATAGTGGAAGACTTGGACATCACGTCTTGGACTGAACCAAGAACAAAATGGTTATTCCGGGCATTAACCTGTTGGGAAGACCACTATAGTGCGCACTATCTCAATGACTTAGAGGACTCTTGTCCCTGTACTAGAGCCAAACCCTAGCCATCGCAGCGTAACAATGTCCCAAGTGACTCCAAAATAGATAAGTTAACAATTTATATACGTATTAAATAGTACACAAAACTATCTTTATGCACAAGTAGGTTTAAAGCACATAATACATGCTCTAAATCCATAACTACTATAGGATGACAAATGTCGAATCTTCAGAGCACGATTCGTTATGCGTTATAATAACATCACATGTCAAATCTTTAGTGTTCTATTCGTTACACGCTATAACAATATAATCCAATATTGAAAACATAAACTGATAAATCTATTACAAGTGAAAAATCATGCTTTAAACATACTATCAATGTCAACACATGATTAAATCATTAACGCAATAGAAACATAAATTAATTACATAGCTTAATTAATTTCTCTAGGTTTCAAATCTCAATCAAATGACCCCTAATTAACACATGTTAGACGACATAGCATGGCCATTGTATAAATTAATTCAAAAGCTTAATTAGGCCATTTGAACAATAAAATGGAATTTAATCAAATCATGATAATCAAATCCCTAAATTCTTAAATAACATCAAATGGTCCAAAATTAACACATGCTAGTATACAAACCCTAGTCATTACAAATATCAAGTTAAAAACTTAATTAGGCCAATGGAACCTTTAAATAGATTTTAATTAATCCTATTAATTAAAATCTCTAGATTTTCATACTCATCCAAATGCTCTCAAATTAAAGTATATTGAAGAACATGTCAAGACTTAATTTAAAAGAACATCACAAGTTCATTTCATGTAAGATATGGTAACACAAATGTTAAACAAAGAGTTTACTTCTTGAATGGCTTGGTCAATATCAAAGCGTGAGAAGTCAAAGTGAGACATGCAAGTTTCAAGAGGATCCTTACTTAGACTGAAGGGGAGAGATTCGTCAACCACTTCATCTATCACATCAATAAGGAAACAATCATCCTCATCGGAAGGATGTTGAGTTGCATGAACGTTGTGGAGTTTGACTTGCATATTTCCAAAGGCGATGTCCATCACCCCGGTTCAGTAATTAATTGAAGCATTAGCCGTAGCTAAAAATGGCTTACCGAGGATCACGGGAATATACTTCTTTGGGTCATGGACCGGTTCTATGTCAAGAACTACAAAGTCTACCGGGAAGTAGAATTTGTCCACTTTGATGATGACATCTTCAAGAATGCCCCGTGGATGCTTGACCAATCTGTCGGCAAGCTGCAAGACCACGGATGTTGGCTTTAAATCTCCCAACCCTAGTTGTAAGTAAACTGAATATGGAATCAAATTTACACTAGCTCCTAAATTAAGGAAGGCCCTCTCTATCTTGTTGTCGCCAATGACACACGAGATTATTGCGGCGCCCGGATCCTTATATTTTGGAGGAGCACTGTGTTGAATGATTGTACTCACATTTTCAGATAATCTTACCTTTTTTGGCAAATGATTTTTGGAAGTGCGCTTTTGAGTGCATAAATCCTTCATAAATTTTGCATGGGGAGGGATTTGCTTAATAGCATCCAAGAGAGACAAGTTGATTTTTACTTGCTTGAAAACTTCCCACATGTCTTGAATTTTGCAATTTTAGTTCCCAAAATGTGTCGACTCTTGGAGACATTGAGGAAATGGAGACTTGGGCTCATAAGACGTCTCCACATTTGGGGTGACAAGCTTGGAATTTTTAGAAGTGGAATTTGGATTAGATGAGCTAGGATTTGGATTTTTGGAAGGAGAAATTTTGTCATCCTTGCTTTCATCAACCTTGTTGTCCACAACTCGCCCACTCCTAAGAGTGGTGATTGCTTGGACATGTTCATGACTTGGCCCAGTCGAAGGAGGGGCTTCATCAATCACATGCATCCCTTTAGGATTCTTAAATGGTTGAGCAGGAAGTTTACCCTTGTCCTTTTGAAGAAGTTGGTTCATAGAGTTAGCTATTTGCCCCACTTGATTTTCAAGTTTAGCTATGGACTGAGTATGAGAATGAACCATTTAGAGAGTGGGCTGCAAAGATATCAAGAGTTGCTTATTGGAATCCATCATCTGCTTGTTTAAGGATTCCATCATTTGCTTATTTGCAGCCAAAATTTCATCAGTTGGAAACATAGGGGGCTGAGTAGAGACATTTGGATTATAAGGTGGACGGTAGCTTGAAGGGGCCTAAAATTGCCTATTTTGAAATTCAGAAGAAGGCTAATTTTGATGCCCTTGGTTTTAAAATTGTGAATTTTGTGGGGCTTGTTGCCTCCATGAGAAATTCGGATGACCTCTCCACCCCAGATTATAGGTATTGGAGTATGGATTGTTTTCAGGCCTGGAAAACATAGCATTAGCTTGCTCGTGATTGGGACTAGAAAATTGCTCTGGCGTGGGGCAATCTTCTGAGAGATGGAATGGACTAGCACATAATGAACACACCATACTTGTAGAATTTTGAGACAAGGAAGGAGAGAGATGTGGTGCCATCAATTGATAAAATTTGTTAGCTATGGCATCCACTTAAGATGATTCTTCCCTCATTGTTTTTGGTTGACAAGTATTGGTGTTCTTTGCATTGGTTGAGGTCGGAGCCCTACAAGAATTATATTGTAATGATTTTCGCTCAAATTCTCAAGTAAGGTCCAAGCCTCATCCGCATTTTTAGACATGAACATCCCTCCACATGAGGAGTCAACCATGAGTCTATGTGGTTCGGTCAAACCATTATAGAAAGCTTGCACTAATTGCCTTTTTTGGAATTAGATGGTGCGGACATTTCCTAAAGAGGTTTTGTAGTCTTTCCCAAGTCTCATGGAGTTGTTTTCCATCAATTTGAGAGAAGCTAAGAATGGAATGCCTCATTTGGTTGGTTTTACTCATCGAATAATATTTCTTTAGAAATTCTTGCTGCAATTGAGCCCATGAAGTGCTGGAATTTGTAACAAGGGAGTTCAACCAATAATTTGCCCTATCTTTTAAGGAAAATGAAAATAAACACAGATGGAGTGCATTCTTAGGGAAACCCCTCATCTTGATAATAGATCAAATTTCAATGAACTCATCAAGATGCCAATAGGGATCTTCATTATCAAAGCCATGAAAGGATGGAAGCATTTGAATTATGCTAGATTTGATTTCATATTGGGCGGCCTCAATATTTGGGATCACTATGTAAGAGGGAGAAGCATAAGTGGTAGGGATGAAGTGGTCTTGAAGAGTCATGGGAACCATATTTAGAATGTTGGCCCTATCATTGTTAATTCCCTCATTCCCTAAATTTTCTTCATTACCATCCATTGTATTAAATTCATGTTCAATTCCTCTTATGCTAGCAGATTCCCTAAGGTTTCTTCTAAGAGTCCTTTCAAGTGAATTTATGTCAACTGGCGAGTCAAGTGTCGGTAAAGAAAGTGATCTACGGCCAAACATCAACAACACACAACATAATCAACACAATAATTCATCACCATAACCTCCACATACGATGTTCCCCGTTCTCCACAATTATCAATACAAAAAATAAATGGCCACGACAAGGACCGATGCTTGCGATATACAGAAACAATAAATAGCCTCGACAAGGGCTACATAACCTAACTATCTCTAATTTTAACCACATGCAAGATATTAACAATTTTTGAAACTAAAAGCTCGAAAGACTTACAGGGAGTCCTCTAGACTTACAAATTAGCTAGCGTTCCCTCAGCGAGCCTGGAGTCCTTAGAATCTCACAAGAACTTAAAACACAACAATAGTCAAAACAACACAAGGAAATATTCACAAAACACAGTATTAATAGTCAAACCAAAGAAATCTCTAAAGCCTTGATTGCAAAACCGTTTGTACTCCCCGGCAACGGCGTCAAAAATTGATTGGTGGTCAATAATCAATTATAATTCACCCTTTTGCAATAGCACAAATCATTGTAAAATAGGGCTATTGGTCGGGTAAGTCGAACTACTGGGATTGCTAGTTTATGGTAACCAAGGTGTCTAAAATCTCTTTTAGAATGATGAAAGGGGATAAAGAATTTTGTTGGATTGTCACTAGAATTAGGAATTTAAATTTGCATCAAAAAACAGTTGGCAAGGAATTAAAGAGATAAAGATAATGTAGAGAGGACTAGGGAAGTGAATCCACTACCTATCTTATTAACATGCTAGAGAATGATTCATTTGGGAGAACAACATATACATATGACCATGGAATGTAACAACATAAAATTGTTACATTACCTTCAAGAATTTTATGAAATCAATAGGCAAGAATAACCTAATAAAGCATTGCCTTTTTTGGCTACCTAAACTAAAATGCAACCTTAAACATGCTCACTAAGCAAAAGATTATCAAGCCCTTAATCACATAATAGAAGCACATGAAATTAGAAATCAAGAATAATCTATCAAAGGAAGGCCCTAAGCTATAAATTATCAAACTTCCTAAACATCATGCCATTAAAACCATTCCACAACCTCAATTCCATTGTCACTATGGAAAATAAGCTATATGATCATGAGAAATAAGAATCTAAGAGAAGATAAGAACTTCAACATAATCATTTATATAGATTAGAATTCATTACATCAAAATAAATGCTCTAGAATGTGAAAAAGTCATAAATATACATTGTTTCCCCCAAAACAAAATCAAAACTAGAACGTGCTTGGTAGAGAGGGCTTCATCACCTCCCTAGGTAGGGCGTTAGTTACCCATAGATGCAAGGAATAAAGGAGAAGAAGAAGCCTCCATCTCTATTTTCGCACCTAAGGCTTCAAGAACACACCAAACACTCCAAACTCACTATTTATCTCTCTAACTTAGCACAAATGTGTGATCCCCCCCAAATATAAGCTTTCAACCTCTTATCTAGCCAAAATCCTCCCTCTAACCACTCAATTTCGAGCTCCAACCACCCTAGAAACAATCAGGACCACAAAAATTGCTTAGGGGACAAAATACAGCTTGAAATCAGGAACAGGTGATCTGCTATCTGCAGATCAGCGAGGGCCCACGGGGCGCTAGCGAGCGTCCGTGGGTTCTTGATTTCCGAGAAAGCTCACTGGATGTTTTAGTCGGCGCTTGCGGTGGCGCGGTGAGCGCTCGCGGAGCTTGCGGCGGGGGTCCACACGACATTGTGGGGCCCCGCAGATGAAGGCATCTTTCTGGACTAAATGGCAAGTGCCCGCGGGGCTGCGGCAGGCGCCCGCCATTTACTCCAGAAAGATGCCTTTATTCGCTGGGCCCCGCAGTGTCTCTTGGGCCCTCGCCGCAAGCTCCGCGGGCGCCCGCTGCCCCACCGTGGGCGCCCGCCAAAACATCCAGTGATCCGCCGATCTGCAGATTGCAGATCACCTGCTCCTGATTTCAAGCTGCATTTTGTCCCCCTAAGCAATTTTTGTGGTCCTGATTGTTTCTAGGGTGGTTGGAGGGAGGATTTTGGCAAGATAAGAGGTTGGAAGCTTATATTTGGGGATCATCACATTTTTGTGCTAAGTTGAGAGGGAAATATTGGAAGGTGAGGGTTTGTGTGTTCTTGGAGCTCTAAGCACGAAAATGGAGCTAGAGGTCTTTTCTTCTCATTCCTCCCTTGCATCCATGAGTAACTAACTCCCTATCTAAGGAGGTGATGAATCCCTCTCTAGTAAGCATGTTTTATTCTTAGTTTATTTTAGGGAAAATGATGTATATATGTGATTTTTCCATAATCTAGAGCTTGCACTTAATGTAATGAACTGAAATTGATATAAATGATCATGTTGAATCTACTATCTTGTCTTAGAATGTATGTTTTCATAGTTGTATGCTTGCATTTTCATGGTGACAATGAAAATGAGATTGTGGAATGGTTTTAATGGCATGTTGTTGAGAAATTTGATAGGTCATGGCTTAGGTTTTCCCTTTGATGGTTTATTCTTGATTCTTAACTTCATGTGCTCCTATCATGTGATTGAAGGCTTGATAATCTCTAGCTTAGTAAGCATGCCTAAGGCTACACCCTAGTTTAGGTAGTTTAAGCATGCAATTCTTTGATAGATTATTCTTGCCTATTAATTTCATGGATTTCTTGAAAGTAATGTAGCAACTTTGTGTTGTTGCATTCCATGGTCATATAAATTTATTGTTCCCCTAAGATAATCTTAACTAGCATGTCAATAGAGTAGGTAGCGGATTCACTTCCCTAGACCTTCCTACCTAGATTTCTTCCTCTTAAATTCCTTGCATATATTGCTTTATGAACATTTCAATTTCCTAATTCTAGTGACAATCCAACAAACTCTATACCCCTGTTATCAAACCAAAAGTGATTTTAGAAAACCTTGGTTGCCATAAGCTAGCAGTCCAAGTTGTTCGACTTACCCGACCAATAGCCCTATTTTACAATGATTTGTGCTATTGCAAAAGGGTGAATTATAATTGTTAATTGACCACCACTCAATTTTGGCGCTGTTGCCGTGGATTGTAAACGGTTTTGCAACGAAGGCTTTAGAGATTTCTTTAGTTTGATTGTTAAAATTGTGTTTTGTGAATATTTCCATGTGTGGTTTTGACTATTGTTGTGTTTTAAGTTCTTGTGAGATTCTAGGGACTCCAGGCTCGCTGAGGGAACACTAGCTAATTTGTAAGTCTAGAAGACTCCCGGTAAGTCTTTCGAGCTTTTAGTTTCAAAAATTGTTAATATCTTGCACGTGGTTAAAATTAGAGATAGTTAGGTTATGTAGCCCTTGTCGAGGCTATTTATTGTTTATATATATTGCAAGCATTGGCCTTTATCATGGCCATTTAATATCTGTCTTAACTAATAATTGAGGAGAATGGGAACATCGTTTGTGGAGGTTATGGTGATGAAATATGGTGTTGATTATGTTGTGCATTGTTGATGTTTGGTCGTCAGTCGTTATCTTTGCCGACTCTTAAATCTCCAATTGATATAAATTCACTTAAAAGAACTCTTAGAAGAAACCTTAGGGAATCCAAAAATTTAAGAGGAATTCCAATTGAATTTAATACAATGGCCGAAAATGCGGAAAACGTTGGGAATGAGGGAATTAATAATAATGGGGTTGAAATTCCAAATGTCGTCCCTATAAC
This sequence comes from Cornus florida, assembly GCF_030987335.1. NCBI lineage: Eukaryota > Viridiplantae > Streptophyta > Magnoliopsida > Cornales > Cornaceae > Cornus > Cornus florida. The sequence goes on along the minus strand of NW_026775572.1, from coordinate 60,482,432 downwards.
CCTTAGGGACCATTTCATCCCTACAACCTATGCCTCTCCCTATTGCATCATGATACCGAACATCGTTGTAGCCCAATATGAGATCAAGTCTAGTACAATTCAAATGCTTCCTTCCTTTCATGGCCTGGAACATGAAGACCCCTATAAACATTTTGATGAGTTCCTTGAAATCTGTTCCACCATCAAGCTTAGGGGCTTCCCTGAAAATGCTCTCTATTTGCATCTCTTCCCATTTGCCTTAAAAGATAGGGCAAAGTATTGGTTGAACTCCATTACTGCAAACGCCATCACTACATGGGCTCAATTGCAACAAGAATTCTTAAAAAAGTACTATCCAGTGAGTAAAGCCAACCTAATGAGGCGTTCCATTCTTAGCTTTTCACAAAGCAATGGGGAACAACTCCATGAGACTTGGTAAAGACTTCAGGATCTCCTTAAAAAATATTCGCACCACTTAATTCCAAAATGGCAATTGGTGCAGGCTTTTTATGCTGGGTTGTCCGACCCACATAGATTCATGGTTGACTCATCATATGGAAGGATGTTCATGTCTAAAAGTGCAGATGAGGCATGGACCTTACTTGAGAATTTGACTAAAAATTCATTACAACATAATTCTCGTAGGGCTCCGACCTCAACCAATGCTAAGAACACTAATCCTTGTCAACCAAAAATAATGAGGGAAGAATCTTCTCAAGTGGATGCCATTGCTCACAAGTTCTATCAATTAATGGCACCACATCTCTCCCCTTCTTTGTCTTAAAATGCTGTAAGTGCGGTGTGTTCAGCATGCACTAGTCCTTTCCATCTCTCGAAAGATTGCCCGACACCGGAGCAATTTCTTAGTCCCAACTAAGAATAAGCAAATGCGATGTTTTCCAAGCCCGAAAACAATCCCTATTCCAATACCTATAATCCGGGATGGAGAGATCATCCGAATTTTTCATAGAGGCAATCCGCCCCACAAAATTCGAACTTCTAAAATCAAGGGCATCAAAATCAACCCTCTTTTCAATTTCAAAGTAGGCAATTTCAGGCTTCTTTGAGTTACCGTCCTTCATATAATCCAAATGTCTCTACTCCATCTCCTGCATTCCCAACTGATGAGATTTTGGCTGCAAACAAGCAAATGATGGAATCTCTAAACAAACAAATGATGGAATCCAACAAGCAACTCTTGACATCATTGCAACCCACTCTCCAAATGGTTCATTCTCATACTCAGTTTATTACTAAACTTGAGACTCAAGTGGGGCAAATAGCCACTTCAATAAACCTACTTCTTTAAAGAGATAAGGGGAAGCTTCCCGCTCAACCATTTGAGAATCCTAGAGGGATTCATGTGATTGACGAAACCCCTCCTCCGAGTGGGCCAACTCATGAACAAGTCCAAGCAATCACCACCTTTAGGAGTGGTCGAGTTGTGGATAACAAGGTTGATGGAAGAAATAATGAAAAAGTCCTTCATCCCAAAAATCCAATTCTCAGCTCTTTTAATCCAAATCTCACTCCTCATTTTCCAAAGTCTAATGCTAAAAATTCCAAGCTTGTTGCCCCAAATGTGGAGACTTCTTATGAGCCTAAGGCTCCGTTTCCTCAACGTCTCCAAGAGTCGACACCTTTTGGGAACAAAAATTGTAAGATTCAAGACATGTGGGAAGTCTTCAAGCAAGTAAAGATTAACTTGCATCTCTTAGATGCTATCAAGCAAATCCCACCCTGTACAAAATTTCTTAAAGATTTGTGCACTCAAAAGCGCACTTCCAAAAATCATTTGCCAAAGAAAGTAAGATTAACTGAAAATGTGAGTGCAATCATTCAACACAGTGCTCTTCCAAAGTATAAGGATCCGGGTGCCCCAACTATCTCGTGTGTCATTGGTGACAACAAGATAGAAAGGGCCCTCCTTAACTTAGGAGCTAGTGTAAACTTGATTCATATTCAATCTACTTACAACTTGGGTTGGGAGATCTTAAGCCAACCTCCGTGGTCTTGCAGCTTGCCGATAGATTGGTCAAGCACCCATGGGGCATTCTTAAAGATGTCATAATCAAAGTGGACAAATTCTATTTCCCGGTAGACTTTGTGGTTCATGACACAGAACCGGTCCATGATCCAAAGAAGCATATTCCTGTGATCCTCGGTAGGCCTTTCTTAGCTACGGCTAACGCTTCAATTAATTGCCGAACCGGGGTGATAGACATCGCCTTTGGAAACATGCAAGTCAAACTCCATATTTTCTACGCTACGCAACATCGTTCCGACGAGGATGATTGTTTTCTTATTGATGTGATAGATGAAGTGGTCGAAGAATCTCTCCCCTTCATTCTAAGCAAGGATCCTCTTGACACTTGCATGTCTCACTTTGACTTTGCAAACTTTGACATTGACCAATCCATCCAAGAGGTGAATTCTTTACTTGACATTGGTGCTATCATGGACTTTCTTCCTTGGAAGGTACCAAAAGAGCTACTTCCTCAACTTTCCTCTACTCCTCCGGTCCCTTCCTTGAAATCTCCACCATAACTTGAGTTAAAGCCGCTCCCGGCCCACCTTAAGTATGTGTTTCTTGGTGCAAATCAAACGATTCTAGTCATCATTGCATCGGACCTTTTAAAGGACCAAGAAAACAGCCTCTTAGTGGTGCTACAAGAGCATAAAGGAGCTATTGGCTGGGCAGTGGCTGATTTGAAAGGAATCGACCCTTCTATTTGTATGCATCACATTCATATGGAGGATGACGCTAAACCTTCTAGAGAGGTGCAGCACTGGTTGAATCCTAACATGAAGGAAGTGGTTATGAAAGAAGTGATCAAGCTACTAGATGCGGGAATCATCTACCCCATCACTGATAGCAAGTGGGTAAGCCCCACTCGTTGTCCTGAAAAAATCCGGCCTCACCGTTGTTGAAAATTCAGCTGGAGAGCTTCTACCACAACGCACCACCACCGGGTGGCGTGTGTGCATTGACTACCGGAAACTAAATTCTACCACTAAGAAAGATCATTTTCCACTCCCATTCATTGATCAAATCCTAAAGAGGCTAGCCGGTCAAAGCTACTACCGTTTTCTTGATGGTTATTCCGGCTATAACCAAGTGGAAATTGATCTGCAAGATCAAGAGAAGACCACATTCACATGCCCCTTTGGAATATTTGCCTATAGACGCATGCCTTTGGGCTATGTAATGCACCGCCAACTTTCCAACGGTGCATAATGTCCATATTTTTCGATATGGTTGAGAAGTTCTTGGAAGTGTTCATGGACAATTTTTTCGTCTTTGGATCCTCCTTTGACTCATGTCTCTGCTAACTCTCCCTTGTGCTTCAAAGATGCATGGAGACAAATCTAATTCTAAGTTGGGAAAAGAGTCATTTCAAAAAGGGGAATCGAGGTTGATAAAGCCAAAGTTGAACTGATCTCTAATCTCTCTCCTCCAAATTATGTCCGACAAATTCGTTCCTTCCTTGGGCATGCCGGCTTCTATCATCGCTTCATCAAAGATTTTAGCAAAATCTCTCGGCCCTTGTGTAATCTTCTTGCCAAGGACGTTCCGTTCAATTTTGATGAAGCCTGTTTGGAAGCCTTCAAGAAACTTCATACTCTTCTCTCATCAGCCCCAATCATGAAACCGCCTAACTGGTCTCTTCTATTTGAGATCATATGTGATGCATCCGATTATGCATTAGGTGCGGTTTTGGGCCAGTGTGTGGACAAGCTTCCGTATGCCATCTATTATGCTAGCAAGACTCTCTCTGATGCTTAGTTGAATTACACTACCACTGAAAAATAATTGCTAGCCGTGGTGTACGCCTTGGACAAATTCCGTTCTTATCTTCTTAGGTCCAAGGTCATCGTTTTTTCAGACCATACCGCTCTTAGGCATTTTGCTAGCTAAAAAAGAGACCAAACCCCACCTAATTCGATGGATACTCTTACTTTAAGAGTTTAACATTGAGATCTGGGACAAAAAAGGGACAGACAATGTTGTCGCATACCATCTCTCTCGTCTGCTTATTGAGAAATCTTCTGATTTTGCTGCAGTTCGTGATTCCTTTCCGGATGAACAACTGTTTTAGATTTTTCATTCAAATCTTCCTTGGTTAGCGGATATTGTCAACTACCTTATGGTAGGAAAAATTCCATCCCAATGGTCCAAACACGAAAAAAACCGGTTCTTCTCCCAAGTTAAGTATTTCTTTCGGGAAGATCCAGAATTGTTTAAGTATTGCCCGGATCAAATCATCCGGAGATGCATTGCTGAAAATGAATTCACAAGGGTCTTAAATTTCTGCCACACCCTTGCTTGTGGGGGTCACTTCAGTGCCAAAAAGACCACTGACAAAGTCCTTCAAAGCGGATTCTATTGGCCTTCTCTGTTTCGGGATGCTTACAATTTCTGTAAATCTTATGAGCGTTTCCAAAAGCTTGGTTCCATGTCTAGAAGAGACATGACACCCCTCACTCCCATCTTAATCATAGAAATTTTTTATTTGTGGGGGGATTGACTTCATGGGACCTTTTCCATCCTCTTATGGCTATGAGTATATTCTTCTAGCGGTGGATTATGTGTCTAAATGGGTTGAGGCCAAGGCTACCAAAACCAATGATCATAAAGTAGTTATCAAGTTCATTCAATCGAACATTTTCAGCCATTTTGGTATGCCCCGGGCCATCATCAGTGATGGAGGATCTCATTTCCGAAATCGCTACATTAAATCTGTCCTTTCCAAATACTCCGTCATTCATGAGGTTGCCACACCTTACAACCCTCAAACGAGTGGTCAAGTGGAAGTATCTAATCGGGAAATCAAGCATATCCTGAAAAAATGGTTCAACCGGACCGGAAAGATTAGTCTTTGAGACTAAACGATGCGCTTTGGGCTTATCGGACAACGTATAAGACACCCATTGGCATGTCTCCATATTGACTTGTCTTTGGCAAAGCTTGTCATCTCCTAGTTGAACTAGAGCACCGTACTTATTGGGCCATAAAAAGGCTCAACTTTGATCTCAAACAAGCTGACTTTACTCGCCGATTGCAACTCAATGAGCTTGAGGAAATTCGAAATGATGCGTATGAAAGCGCCAAAATCTATAAGGTAAAGATTAAAGCTTTTCATGACAAGCACATTGTCAACAAGTCTTTTGCCCCTGGATAAAAAGTTTGGATTTTCAATTCTTAATTGAAACTTTTTCCTGGTAAACTCCGTTCACGGTGGGATGGTCCATATGTCATCACTGCCATCTTTCCTTATACTGCAATTGAACTCCAAGATCCTACTGATGGATCTCTTTCAAAGGTTAATGGCTAACGGCTTAAGCCTTATGTGGATGGCATAGTCCCGATCCGAAAAGTTGAGAAAGTCCTATTGACGGACCCGATCTATGAAGACTAATGCGAAATCCTGATCTCGGTTCGTCTAGCTATCGACATGAAATTTAGCACTTGTGGGAATCAATTCTTCCATCTTCTGAGCTTCCCTCTTCCAAGTGCCTATTGCCACGAATTTTCTAGGGATTCGTTAAGTTTAACCAAAATATGCACTTTTCCGGAATTGTCTTATCTTGCATTCCATGGTCGTATTCGGTTTTCTTCGTCGTTTTCCGGTTTCCGTACCATTTCTGGAAAATTCAAGGTCATTCAGGCATTTGTCTCGTCTAATCCAAAAATTCAAATGACATTCGGATTTCTTGACTCTCGCTTGTGTAATTGAGCTCCGAATCCAGTTTCGGCGGTTCTATACACTTGCTAGGATCTCCAAGCGCTCTCAGTCATGTTTAAGTTGCCTTCGATTTCATCCAGGCCCTTGAAAGCTGCAATCAGCTGCACAATGCAGTTTTTGAAAAATCCTGCGGGAGCCCGCCAGAGCCCCGCGAGCACCCGCCACCCGTCGCAACTCATTTTTAAATGGGCTTGAAAGCCCATTGCTTTTTTATATCTTTTCCTTTCTCTCTCAACCCTCGCCCCAAACCTCTTCAACCCTCAAGACCTCTCGCTCTCCTACCAATCTCACCCATCTCCATCCATTCCATTCATTTCAACCCATCATCCTTCCCTCCTCCATCTCTCTCTTATCCTCCAATTCATCCCTTATTAAGTAAAAGGGAGTTTTTATCTTCCAAAGTGGGTAAGCATTCTCTTCTCGCTTTTTCTTTTGAATTCATTATCAGTGGAGGATGGGATTATTATTATGGAGAATGTAGACTTGTTTGGGCTTGTGTAATGCTGATGATAGGTTCAATTTTTGGGATTTTTAAGAGTACACAATGCGGAAGTCACACAATGAAAGATGCCCTTTGATAAGTACACAAAACCTATTATTTTATGCACCAAAATAAGCTTTTAATTAGACTTTTATATTATTTAAATATTCTTATATGCTTGTTTTGTGTTTTGTAGGTATTAATGTATGAATAAGAAGAAAAGAAAAGAAAAAAGAAGGAAGAAAAATGCGTGCACGTGAAGCAAGAGAAAGGAGGAGAGAGAAAAAAGAAAAGAAAAGAAAAAAGAGAATGAAAATGAGTTAGAAATGGAGGAGAGAGAAAGAAGAAAATGTGAAATGGTCAGTGAAGTAAGTAGCAGAAAGGTGGCTTGAGGAAATGAAGAAGCAGTTTGGGAAAAGCCATCATCACAGCCTACAAGTGGGTTGCTTCATTTGGCTATAAATTGCACACTTCGGAGGCAGAGTTAGATAGCTAGAGATAGAGCTAGATAGAGTGAGAAAGTTATAGATAGTTGTAGTTTTTGAGACATTATTTCCTTATGTAATTTTCTTTAAAGCTTTGTTTAATTTAATATAAGTTATTTTCACAAGTTTTATTCTCATTCAATTTCAAGCAAGTTAGTTCCATTTGCATGTTTTGTTTTCTAGTTGTAATTTTATTTCCATAGTTCGTGACAAATCTCAAAATCAATGTTTTTAAATCTCTTGTTCGAAAACAAAAACTCACTTGAATGCGTGGTTTGACCCTACTTGCCATTAGACATTTTTAGTTAAATGATTGTAGGTATTTTATCTTGATATGGAGTGTATTTGACAACGATAAATCCATAATACACGCCTATCAAATGGCGCCGTTACCGCTTCAAAGTTAAGTTTTAATTTTTGGACCATTTATTTTCTATCTTCCTCTCTTTTCATTTTAGTTTTACTAATATTTGTTTTCAGTTTTTTGTTTTGTATCCATCACTAAAAAAAAAACATTCTGATTTTCTTCAATGCTTGGTTTAAGAAAGAAAAAAAAAATTTTGCGTTCCACTGTTGTTGTTTACTTACAGTGCCCAGTGCTTTGTTAGTTGATTTTCAAAAAAAAAATTCACTGTTTCGTTTGGTTTTGTGGTACTAAATACTCATTGTTCATTTATATATATTTGAAAAGTCAACTTCTTTGATGTGAAGAAGAACAAAAAAAAAAAAAAAAAAAAGAAAAAAAAAATCAATAAGCAAACCCAGTTTGCTTCACTGTCATCCTTGTTGTTCCCCATCACGGTTGATCCGTCCTTTTCACTGCCAGACATCTTTTTCTCTTGCTTACAGCTATACTCTACCTTGTGTCCCCAACCCACTTCGTCGTTGTGCACTCCACATAGTTATCAAAATCGTGATTCTAAGTCGTAGAATCGCACGATTCTACGACTCAGAACTCAAAATCGACTCAAATCGCAACAGAATCGCTCAATCGATAGAATCGGGGGTAGAATCGGTAGAATCGTTGGTAGAATCGCACGATTCTATACGATTCTACTGATTCTACTAAAATAGGTGTTTGGGGCCTTTGGGTGGGCCTTTATAATATTTGGTCTTTGGGCCTTAATTGTATTAGTTGTTTGGGCAGGTCTGGCCCAGAACTTACCAAATTATATGTTTTATTATTTATTTTATAAATTATAAAATATAAAGTAACAAAACCAAAACAGAAAACCCTACTCTATTATAGACTTAGAAACGGGAAGTCAAGACTCAAGAGTGAGGAGTGAGGACTGAGAGGAGGCGGCAGTGCAGAGGCCTCTATAGAGCAGATCGAATCCATTCCATACAGCAGCAGGTTCGACGGCTCAGTCAGGTATGTTCTATACTAAGAATTATTTTTCTCCCTCTTTTTTTTTTTTAGTATGGAATCATGGATATAGTGAGTAGGTGATTATTGATTGCTATTCTCTAATTCTTCTCCAAATCTTCATCCAGAAAATCTTATCAGCCTTGACACCCTTTAATTTCATGAAATTTTAGCCAGCGGAATCACAAATACTGCATTAATTTTTACAAATTTTGAAGCCAAATAATATTTTGATCTATCTGATATTGTTGTTAAAATTACAGAACCAAATTTGAATTGAAACTAGTAGCAATAAGTAATTAAATAGCTACACCAGAAAGGTTGTCCTGTAAACATTAAATAGTAACATATTTCATTCAAATACAGAGGCCATTATATATTTGTAAATCATTGATTGTGTCTTGAGTTCCTTCCACTGCGACAATGTAAAAGGACATCCAAAAGTTGTTGTCATCTCTCCTGCTACAAATAAAATCACATCTTTATAAGACTCTGAACTCTCTCTCACTCTCTCTTTTCATTTTTTTTTTCCTACTCAAATTCCATTATCTTTCACTTGCACAAACCCACATGAATTCTCACTCACGGTTACAAAGAAAGACTAATATATGAATAAATAATACACACAAAGAAAGACTGTAACCCACATAAAAAATTGGAACTATTCAACTATACATAATATTAGGTTTATATAACAGGTGGGAATAATAAATTAAATTTGATAAAATCATTTCATAATTATTTGGTACTAAGTATATGGAAGAAGAACTGGAATAGCTTACCAAGGAATTTGAATTTAGCTATTTAATTAAATAGTAGTAAGAAAAAAAAAAGGATGTCCTGTAAACATTACAAGTGGTCTGAGGTTGAGTGCCCCAAGTTAAAGTGGTTTGCAATTAGAATTCATTTGGTGATGAGTGCCCCGAGTTAAAGCGGTTTGCAATTAGAATATTGAGTTTAACATGTAGCTCTTCGGGATGTGAAAGGAACTGGAGTGCCTTTGAGATGGTAAATTATCGAATAATCCATAGTTCCAAAATTTTAATAATGTCATTGTTTAATTTTAAGTTTTAACCTCATTGGCAATATATTTAGGTGCATTCAAAAAGGAAAAACTGGTTGCAACAAAAAAAAACTGAATGATTTGGTATTTGTTATGTATAACATAAAATTGAGGGAGAGGCACGTGAAAAGACAAGCCATCGTAGAACCAATTTGTTTCTTCTGATATTTCTTTCGATGATGAATGGATTACCAAAAAAGAGGATCCAGTTCTTCCAACAAAAACTAAATGGTTGAGGGTTCTTGATGACAAAGTTCAAGAAGATGATACCGATTAAGAAGATGAAGTAAAAAGGATGACTAGGACACGTAAGAACTTAAACTTTAAACTTTTATTATAATATTGTATAAATTATTAAATTATATTAATTTTCTTTCTTTCTTTATGCTTTATAGTTGAGGAAATTTATGCAATTGATGATAATGAAGACATGGAGCCATTAAATCCCGTTGATGATGCTAATGATGAAGATGGTGATGATGAAGAGTTCAATGATGACTTTATGGATATGTAATTTTAGTTTCTAACTTTAGAGATGGATGAGTTAGAACTCTATGTTATTTTGAGCTACATTCTTTTTTATTTATATTCGGACTTTGTAATATTGTTAGGATTTGAGATTTGTGGACTCATAGATATGTAATATTGTGTGTTTTGGCCTTATTTTGATTATATTTTATAGATCTTATTGTTTAAGAAGTTAGTTTTAATTGTTTTTTCACAATTTGGTAGAATCTTACGATTCACGATCCGATTCTACGGAACCCAAAACGATTCTACGTAGAATCCCGATTTTAACAACCTTGACACTCCAACACCATGTTCACATCAGCTGCAACAGTGCAACACCATGTTCACTGCCGTCGCTGAGCTCTCCACCACTGGCCTCATCTAGCAGAGCTGACCGAAGCTGAAACCGCCGTCAATCCAACCAAGCTCATCCGAGATCGCAACCAAGTTCAGACAAGTCCACCGCTGCGCAATCTCGCCGCCCCGCAAGCTCATAGCCGCGTTCATCGCTGGTCCGTTTCAGCAGCCATTCACACCCCATCTCTACTGGCCAAGCTCGCCGGGCCGCACGTCCAACAGCCGCTATCCATACCGCCGAAAGCTTCCAAGCTCACCGCCGCGAGTTCAGCCGAGTACAACATCGCCGCGCCGCTATCCATCATGGCCGATTCTGCCGTCGCCATCTCTCCTCTGGCCAAGCTTGCTGTCGCCGGCTGCCCCTCTCATCCTCGCTGAAACTCTTCTGGGTTTGGGTTTGACAAGCTACATATATGATATATGTATGTATAATAATATAATATATATATATATATATATATATATATTATATTACAGGCCCATATCTCTCTGTTTGGCTACAAAGGTAGCACTGTCCCAGTTCAGACCTGGACAAGAATCTAAACCAGTTCTACAAACTGGTTCTATTGTAAACCAATTCTGAAAAAAAAAAAAAAAAAAAAAAAAAAAAAAAAAAATTTGCCGATTCAAATTGGGACTCATTTTGCAGTATTCAAATCTTGGATATTCTCATTAGAGTGTACGTGGAGAAAACAACAAACGATGCTTTGTCTTCCAAGTAAGTACCTCAAATTTTTATACCGCGAATCTTCTGTTAGCGGTTTTATTTTTTTTAGATTAGAAAAAATTAGTTTTTTTTTTTTTTTTTTTTTAAGTGATTAACTTTTGCATGCGAATTTTAGGTTAGAATAACTTAGACATAACCTTAGGTTCATAATTTCTTATATTTTATTTTATTTTTGTATTTCTTTATCTTAAAATAAAAAATAAAAAAATAAAAAAAATCACACACTCACTCCCTTTTTATTTTTATTTTGTTGATTGTCTTATTTGTGCATCTTTTAATTAGCATTTGCATAAGATACTTAAGGGCAAAACCCAAACAAGATACGTTCGGGATTTCATCACTCGTTTTTCGTGGCGCACAAATCATTAAATCCTTGCATTTGTCAAACCCGAGCCAAATTTAATTTAATTTTAAAATCAAGTAGACATTGGCCATAGGGTTTTTCACATAGCTCATAGGATCCTCTTGGACAAAATTAATTTTTGGTCACTCCAGTGAGTACTTTCCAACTTGACAATGTCTAAGGAAAGTTTTGTCTAAGGGTGTGGGTGTATCGTCATTAAGCAGGCCTCGTCCTCCCCACACTTCCTGGAAACTTCCCTGCTTGTTTTGTTGGAAGGCCTTAATTGGTAAGTCTCTAATTATTCTAGAAGAGAGTAGGAGTTTTTTTTATAATAGCTTTAATTACTTCAGAAAAAAATAAAAAAATAAAAAAATCATCATCCTCGAATTTAAGCTCAAGATTAAAAAGCCAAAAATATTTGTGTGGTTTGTGTGTGCACTCCAGTGTCTAGCCCATTTTTAAGAACTAATTCTCAAGGGCTTTCCCTCAAAAAAAAAAAAAACAAAAAAAAAAAAAGAAAAATCGTGTGCTTTTTGGTGTCCGTTTTGTATGCCCAACTGGTTAAGAGTTAACAAACGATTAATCCGTTGTTCCAGTGATCCTTCAATCTTTGTTTTGGAGAAAGTATCCTTACTTTCTTCCACATCTAATTATTCTCCAATGGATCCACCACTTGAACCACCAGTTCCACCACTTGTTCCACCAGTTCCACCAGAACAACCGGTTGTCCCACCTGCTCCTAGAACTTTGAATGACTATTTTGCCCCTATCACGGCCAATCCACCCAATTGTATTGTTTTTCCTCCAATCGGGCCTCAATTTGAGATTAGAGCCCATATCATCAATATGTTGTCTAAATTCCATGGATTTGAAAGTGAATAACCTTATGTCCATTTAGAGAAGTTCATAACCATTTGCAGTACTTTCAAAAATCAGCATTTAGATGATGAGGGTGTCAAATTGCATCTTTTCCCCTGTCCTTAGATTATAAGCTTCGTCATGGTTTAACTCTCTTCCTCCAAACTCCATTAGAACATGGGATGAACTTGTTAAAAAATTCATGAACAAGTTTTATCCAATGCAAAAAAACTGAGTTAATGAGAGATGCCAGAAGCACTTTCAAAGGGAAAAATGAAGAACAATTCCATCAAACTTGGGAGCGTTTTCATGATTTGCTTCTCAAATGCCCACATCATGGCTTTGAGAAAGCACAATTGGTTTATTCTTTCTATAAAGGGCTTTCTCTTACTAATCGAACCATGATTGAGTCAATGCACCAAGGAAAGTTCAAATCCCAAACTCCTGAAGAAGGTTATGCTTTTTTAGAAGAACTTGCTGAGAATGCCCAAAGTTGGAATTGGAACCCTTGTGATAACGAATTCTCTAGGAATGATCCCTCCAAAAGAACTTCCAATCCTTTTGAGATCAAACCCGAACCTGAATTCAAATCAGTGATGCAAAGTCTAGCAAAAGGAGTCAAAGATTTGAATAAAAAATTTGATGCCTTTGCTCTCATATCAACAACTGCAAAATGCAATGTCTGTTCAAGTTCATCTGATCCACTAAGGCTTGCCCAATCTACTATACATCTGAACCTTCAGATATACAAGTTTGTGCCTTTAATACCTATAAGAAACCAATGGCTAATTCCTTTAGTTAGACTTATCATCCCGATACAAGAAACCATCTAAATTTTTCGTGGCGACAAAATTTGCCTCCACAAAACTTAGGTGGTCCTCCCGATTTCCAAGGTAATCCCAATAGGCCAGCACAACCTTAAGGTCCTCTTGTCCCTCCAGGATATTTTCCTAGGAACAATCAATTCAATCAAAATAGAGAACTTGAAATTGATCCAATGAGCAATTATATTGCTCATGTCCCACAGCACCACCGTGCTACCAATTATGAGGACACTCTGAAAATGCTTGCCCTTAATCTTGATCAATCTAGCAAGCAATCAGATCAAAGAATTCAAAATTTAGAGAGTCACTTTGACCTCTTAACTTAGAGTCAACTCCAATTTCAGCAATCTATCCACAGTCAGTTGACTCAACTCACTTCTGCACTGTCAGAAAGACAAAAGGGTACCTTGCCTAGCCAACCTAAAATTAATCCAAGAGGCAAAGAAGTGAATCACATTGGAACTTCTCCTCCCACTGACCAATCAAATAATCAAGTGAATTCCATCTTAACCCTTCGGTTAGGGAAGAAAATCGATAATCAAGTTGAGCTACCCACCCAAGCTACAAGTGCACCATCCAAGTCTAGTGTATCAGACCCACCCAACACCAAAGAGGACCAAGGTTCCGAATCTGATCCAATCTATCTTCAATCTTATGTTCCCCCCGCCCCATTTCCTTCTCTACTAGTCAACAATAAGAAGGAGTCACAATACAGTGGGATCTTAGATATTTTTCACAATCTTCATATCAATATTCCACTTCTCACTGCTATTAAACAAGTTCATTCTTATGCAGAGTTCATCAAAGATTTAGTCAAAAGGAAAACCAACATCCCAAAAGAAGTTTTCATAGCCCAAAATTGTTCTTCTTTCCTACAAAATCAAGCCGTAGTTAAACATAAAGACCTTGGGAGTCTAACTGTCATTTATAGGATTGGAGAAAAGTTTGCTGACCATGCTTTGTTGGATCTTGGTGCTAGTGTGAATTTGTTACTATATTCAGTTTATTTGGAACTAGGCTTGAATAATTTGAAGAAAACTGATGTTAAGATCTAATTAACTGATCGTTCTATCAAAATTCCACAGGGTATAATTGAAGATGTGATAGAGAAAATAGCTGATTTCTATTACCCAGTTGATTTCATTGTTCTAGATACCCAACCTACCCAAGGTACGCAAATTCCTATCATTTTAGGTCGACCATTCAGCTACCACTAATGCTGTGATCAATTGTCGAAATGGTAGTATGACTTTAACCTTTGGAAACATGAAATTAGAAATCAATGTGTTTAATTTGATGAAGCAACCCCCTGACTCAGATTCCATTGAAGAAATTTGTCTCATTGAGTCATTAGCCGCTCACACCTTTGAGAACTCTTACCTTAAGGATCCACTTTGATGAGCGTTGAAAAGTGCGCATTTAAACCCCTTAAGCGAGGGTATTTTAGTCCATTCATCTATCTTTATTTACCCATTTTAGTACTTATTTATTTTTTAGTCTATTTTAGGTCAATAATGTTAAAACGAGCTAAAAATGGTTTCTTAAGGCCTTTTTGGAATCAAACTAAGTGTTAGTGAGAATTTGGAGCAAAAGGAGGCTGATGCTGAAAGCTACCAAGTGAGATCGATCATGAGATCGATCAAAGAAAAGTGAGATCGATCGAACTCTGATCGATTGAAATTTTCTCTAATCGATCGAACTATTTGCGAAAGTTATTAAAAAACAGATCTGAATCTCATTTCGAACCAACTCGGGCAGAGCTTGTAAGGGAAGATTCTAGGGCCGAGTTCTCACATATTTGAGCTCTCAAAGCCTTGTATATAAGAGGGATTCAACCATTTTTGTTGAGAAATTCATATTTTAGATTGTAATTTCTATATTCTCTTTAGTTTTCTCTCTCTATAAAGTTAAAGATTATGGTTAAAAGAAAAGAGGGAAGTGGAGGCACATCTCAAGATCCATCTCTAGATCCATTCTCTCTCTCTCTCTAGAGCTTCAAAGAAGAAGAAGAAGAAGATGGAGCCATGTTTGGAGCTTACCCTTGAGGGTTTCGTGACCACATCTACCTCCTCCATGATTGGCTAAATCTACACTTAGGGCTTGGATGAGCCCTAAGTCTTGTGTAATCTAAACCCTTGTATTTCTATTTTTAGGGATTTATATATATTGTTGTGATTAGTATTCTAGCCTTATGAATTTAATAAATCTTGGTATATTTATATGATTTCTATGATTTAATTCTTGCTATTAATTCTCTAGTTTATTTACATGTCTATGTGTGATTAAATTATGAATTATTTCTTACATGATTTATATGGATTAATTCTTTCTATTGATTCTCTATTTGATTACATGTTGTATTATGTGTGATTATTTGGGGAATTGATCTCTACACTAGATTCTCTATGTTGGTTGCATGTCTATATGTGATTAATTAAGGATTTAGTGATAGCTAAGCATGGGTTTTCATTGAATGGTTTTGTAGATTAATTTGATGGATTATTCTTATGCTTGATGGGTTGTTCTACAATTTAATTCATGCTTGTAGGTAGGTAGACAATCTATACTTAGTTTGATATTCCATGGCTTATTATTGCAAATTTCATGATGCTCTAGATTGATGTGTACTACAATTGTTACTAATTTGATGGGTCATGCTTAGAATTGATGGGTTGTGCTACACTTAGTTTATTTATTGGTTAGGCAGACAATTCATCCATGAATTTGTCGGTCCATGCCTAATATTGCAATTGGTAGTCGTATTTTGTTCACAACAATGTATTCCCCATTAATGGAAAGCAAGTGGTAATTACATAAGCTTAGTGGTGATTCCAACACCCTAAAACCTCTCTTCATATCTCTTAAATCCCTAACTCAACTGAGTTTATTTTAATTGCATTTTCATTAATTGGAGTAGTTTAATCATCTCTTCAAATCTCTTTGCAATCTTGTGATACATTAGAGTCAAAGTTAAATTCCAACACTTATAATCCCTTGGGACGATCCTTACTCACTCTTGCTATGTTAGTAGTAGTGGTGGTAGTGGTTTTTTTAAATTTGAATTTGAACTAAAAGGCTTTTCTTGAACCGCACATTTACTACATTATTTTGACGTATACAAGCGGCCTCGTCAAATTTTGGCGCCATTGCCGGGGATTAACGGTTTTGTTAGAATTAAATTAGACAATAGTGTTCATTTGATTGTTTCTATTTTTATTTTATTTTCCATGGTATATTCTTTTCTTACTCTTGATATTATTTGTTCAATTAGGTACTTGACTACAAGGAAGGAAATCTTTAGAACTTGAAGCAATTATTGGAGCTTAAAGCTAAGTTTGGAGTTGAAGTTGCTTAAGGACCTTTGTAAGCATTTCTTGAAAATCTCATAGTTTAATTATTTCACTTCTTTGTATGCTTATGATAGCCCTTGTTAAGGCTCATTATATTGCTTAAATCTTTGTCCAAGCATTGCCCCGTGTGGAGGCCATTATTTGTTGCATTTGGATTTTGAATGTAGATGGTGCCATTGTTTGATTCAAGTTTGGGGGAAAATTACTTCCCTTCACCTTATGTCCCTCCACCATATTTTAATCCTTATGAGGTTGAGTCCAATTCATTTCAACATGCATCATCTTATTATGGAATTAACTATTCTCATTATCCTCCTTGTGACAATTACCCTCCCCCACCATTTTATGAAGAACCAAATCCACCACCTTCTAGGTACTCACCCGGATTTGAAGAAAAAGTGTTAGCTTTACTTGATGTGCATATTTCACAAACTTCACTTATTAATTCTCATTCTCAAATGTTACCTAAGTTAAGAGCTCAAGTTGAGCAAATTGTAAGTACTCTTTCTCATCAAAAGGAAGAAAAAGAGGCAAATGAAAAAATGGCAAGAACTTCAATGTATATAGATGAGGATGATGAGAGTGAAGAGGAGGATGAGACAAGTGAGCTAATGCCTAGCACTCTATCTTGTATAGAGGAAGAAGTGGCAAGCGAGTAGTGGCTAATCCATTAGAGCATAATATGATTAATAAGGACTTTCTTTGTTTTGATTATGATTTTATCTCTACCATTGCTACTTTAGAGAGTGAGGAGACGGTGACCACACTTGAGGTAGGAGAAGAGGAGGAGGAACTTGTTGAAGAGGACCTTCTTTCTATTATCTCCAAAGACCCTCTTGAGACATGCCCTTTTGAAATGTATAAAAATTTTGGTTTTGACCTTGAAAGTTCCAAAAATGAAGTGAACTCTTTAATGGACTCCTTAGTTAAATTAGAAGGTGAGCAGATGGTGATTTTTGAGGAAGAGAAAAAAGATGAAGAGAAGGTGTTTCTTGATATTCCAAATGAGTCTTTGAAAGACATTGACTTGCCAAGTCACATAGGAAGTGATTCTTTAAATACACTTCAAGAGCACAAAAATGAGGCAAGACCAACCATGATTGATTTTGTTTTCAAGACCGTGGATAAAAGGAACAATATCCTCTCTTTCATTTCTTTTCAAGTCATGCTTTTGGACGATGATTTCATTGTTGTAAGTGAGGCATTAAATGAGAAAATGGAAAAGAGGGTCAATAAGGATGTCTCATATCCGGTTTTTGATACGTTCGACTAGTGAGTCGAACCAACGTCTTGCTAGAGATGTTAAACACTAGTATTCATAGAGTTTCAAAACTCTATTCCTCTCTTATTTCTTTTTATTTTTTATTCTTGTGTACATTCTTCCATCCATTTTTCAATCGTTATTCTTGTTACCATCATTGGGGCTTAACATAGGATTTTCTGCACTTTTATCTCAAAATTAGGCATTTGGTGCTAGTTCGATCGATCACAAGTGTCCCTTCGATCGATCGAACCTCCCTGTAGTCAATTCTCTACAGAAATCAGCTCTATGTGTATCGAGCGAATTTCATTTCAGATCGATCTGAGTGTTCCAAGATCGATCGAGATTTTTCTCAGATCGATCGAGATTTTTCTCAGATCGATCTTCATTCCATACCTAGAAATTTTTTTGGAGCTCTGTATTTTTCACCTCTCTGTGTATCGATTGAGCTTGTCTGCAGGTTTTTACGTCTTCAATCAATCGAGTTTAGATCGATCACAGCTTTGCCCCTTTGACTTTTTCTTCTTTCTATTTTTATTTTATTTTATTTTACTTTTGTTATTTTCTTTTATTTTATTTAGTTACTTTTCTCTTTGAATGTTGAAAAAAAAAAATAAAAAATAAAAACATTGCATTCTTTATTTCATTACATTTTCATTTCTTTGCATTTTATTATGTATGTATATACTTGTTATGTTATAAAAAAAAAAAAAAAAAAAAAAAAAAAAAAAAAAAAAAAAAAATGAGTTTTTATTTTCATTTTCATTTTTTTTTTTTCTTGCATCATTTCTTACTTTTTGTTTTTCATTTCTTGCATTGTACATATTCTTTCATTGCATTTTGTGTTATTTATTTTTCTTTTTGCATTTTGTTCATGCATTTTATTCTTTATTTTTCTTGCATTTTGTATATACTTGCTTTCCTAAAAAGAAAAATATAAAAATAATAAAAATTCACTATTGTGCCCTTTTATGTAGTCATGCATACTTTATGATTTATCTTGGGCTTGATCTTATATCTCTCTTTCATCTTGTGATATATTGCCTTAGAATGCTTGATTTACTTATCTTATCCCATTTGATATTTGATGTGAGTTTGCTAGTGTGGTTATTCAAGTAGGTTATTGATTCCAAGTTTTGGAGTGCACTCTTTCCCAATGGATCACTACTGGGCTTCATACTAATGGGTATACTTTTTCCATCTTTTCTATTGTTCTCATTGCACATTGAGGACAATGTGCGGTTTAAGTTTGGGGGTAAGGTGTCTTGTTGCATTCTAATTAAAGTTGAACTTTAAATGCATGATTGAGATTTGAGATTGATATTAGCGATGATTTTGATCTTTTGATGGCTATATTGCTTAGAATTTAAAAATTACTTGACTTGAGAGTCCAATACTACTTGTATGCCTTATGGATGCCATTTAGGAGTAAATTTTTCAAAAAATTGATATCTTGCTTGCATTTGTGGTCCACATCATCCTGATTTTGTGATTGTTTTGAGATTCATTCTAGGATTCTACACTAGTACAGGCGCACACTAGCATTCATTTGTGGGGTATATGCTTTGTTGATTATTGAATTGATTATATCTCAATTGAGCTAGTAATGCATTGAAAGCTTTCATTTTTGATAAAGGTGGATAACAAACCCTTTCCACTAAGTAGCCGGGATTCTAGCCTCATCAAGCACTGAATTTCTAGCGCCGAATGTTAGAGGGCCCAAACTCTAGGTTAATAACTTGACAAAAAAAAAAAAAAAAAAGGTTGTTACAAAAGTAATAAAAAAGTGAGGACTTCTCCAAAAAGTGAGAAGTGGGAAATGATTAGGTGGAGGTTGTTTTGATTTTTAGCATAGTTGATTTAAGCTTATAAGTCCTTAGGGGTGCTTAAACACCTAATGCCCTAAAGCCATCTGGTTTAGGAGTTATTGACCTAATGCTCGACCTCATGGATCACTAGAAAACTTAATAGATCAACATATTGCACCATACTTCCATCTTTGATCTTTAGGAATAAATTAAAAAAAAAATGAGTGAAAAGAATAAGCGCACCTAGATCAATAAAGCTTTAATAAAAGGTCCACTCTTTGTCTTGATGATCGGTACTAGATTTGTGTGCTAGTTTGAGGGTAAGGATGTGATCATTTCTTTAGTTGGCTTAGATAACAACATACTTGATACCGGTCTACTCTAAAAGGACTCTAGACTTGTTTTGATTTGCATGCTCATTTTCTTGATGTGTGGAGGACCATATTTGTTTGCTTGATGTTGAAATTTTGGGAGATTGCTTGGAAATTGTTGAAAAATTGCATACTTGAGGTAGTTTTCTCCCAATGCTTGTTTGGAATATTGGTGCCTCTTTTGTAAGAATGAGCTTAATGTTTGTGAGTATCATTTTTGGAAACCCTCACGAGACGTCACTCATCCACTATCGGTAACATAGGGGTTTAAAAGGCTTGTTGCTTATGCTAAATGTAATCGTGTTCCCTACAAAAGTGGCGTTATCCATTTATTGCTTTTTAGTTCATAGTTGTTTAGTTGTTCATTTCATTCCTTTACTTCGTAGTTCATTACTAGGGACTAGCAATATTTAAGTTTGGGGGTGTGATGAGCCTGAAAAGTGCACATTTAAACCCTTTAAGCAAGGGTATTTTAGTCCATTCATCTATCTTTATTTG
The DNA here is from genome assembly GCF_030987335.1 of Cornus florida. Classification (NCBI taxonomy): domain Eukaryota; kingdom Viridiplantae; phylum Streptophyta; class Magnoliopsida; order Cornales; family Cornaceae; genus Cornus; species Cornus florida. Next base: position 60,462,401 of record NW_026775572.1, on the reverse strand, counting down.
CCCGTTTTAGTACTTATTTGTGTTTTTGTCTATTTCAGGTCAATTATGTTAAAACGAGCTAAAAATGGTTTCTTAAGGCCTTTTTGGAGTCAAACTAAGTGTTAGTGAGAATTTGGAGCAAAATGAGGCTGATTTGGAGCAAAAAAGAGGCTGATGCTGAAAGTTGCCAAGTGAGATCGGTCGTGAGACCGATTGAAGAAAAGTGAGATCGATCGAACTCTGATCGATCGAACTTTTCTCTAATCAATTGAACTGTTCGTGAAAGTTATTAAAAAGCAGATCTGAATCTCATTTCGAACCAACTCGGGCAGAGCTTGTAAGGGAAGATTCTAGGGCCGAGTTCTCACATATTTGAGCTCTCAAAGCCTTGTATATAAGAGGGATTCAACCATTTTTGTTGAGAGATTCATATTTTAGATTGTAATTTCTATATTCTCTTTAGTTTTCTCTCTCTATAAAGTTAGAGATTATGGTTAAAAGAAAAGAGGGAAGTGGAGGCACATCTCAAGATCCATCTTTAGATCCACTCTCTCTCTCTCTCTCTCTAGAGCTTCAAAGAAAAAGAAGAAGAGGATGGAGCCATGTTTGGAGCTTACCCTTGAGGGTTTCGTGACCACATCTACCTCCTCCATGATTGGCTAGATCTACACTTAGGGCTTGGATGAGCCCTAAGTCTTGTGTAATTTAAACCCTTGTACTTCTATTTTTGGGGATTTATATATATTGTTGTGATTAGTGTTCTAGCTTTGTGAATTTAATGAATCTTGGTATATTTCTATGATTTCTATGATTTAATTCTTCCTATTAATTCTCTAGTTTATTTATATGTCTATGTGTGATTAAATTATGAATTATTTCTTACATGATTCATATGGATTAATTCTTTCAATTGATTCTCTATTTGATTTCATGTTGTATTATGTATGATTATTTGGGGAATTGATCTCTACACTAGATTCTCTGTATTAGTTGCATGTCTATGTGTGATTAATTAAAGATTTAGTAATGGCTAAGCATGGGTTTTCATTCAATGGGTTTATAGATCAATTTGATGGATTATTCTTATGCTTGATGGGTTGTTCTACAATTTAATTCATACTTGTAGGTAGGTAGACAATCTATACTTAGTTTGATATTCCATGGCTTATTATTGCAAATTCCATGATGCTCTAGATTGATGTGTACTACAATTGTTACTAATTTGATGGGTCATGCTTAGAATTGATGGGTTGTGCTATACTTAGTTTATTTGTTAGTTGGGCAGACAATTCATACATAATTTTGTTGGTCCATGCCTAATATTGCAATTGGTAGTCGCATTTTGTTCACAACAATGTATTCCCTATTAATGCAAAGCAAGTGGTTAATTACATAAGCTTAGTGGTGATTCCAACACCCTAAGACCTCTCTTTATATCTCTTAAATCCCTAACTCAACTTAGTTTATTTTAATTGCATTTTCATTAATTGAAGTAGTTTAATCATCTCATTAAATCTCTTGGCAATCTTGTGATACATTAGAGTCAAAGTTAAATTCCAACACGTATAATCCCTTGGGATGGTCCCTACTCACTTTTACTACGTTAGTAGTAGTGGTGGTAGTGGTTTTTATAAATTTAAATTTGAACTAAAATGCTTTTCTTGAACCGCACATTAACTACATTATTTTGACGTATACAAGTGGCCTCGTCACACTCCAACAGTGTCTAACACATTTTTATGATGAGTTTGATACGGATAGTTATATTGGTGAGGTTAATACTTTACACGATTCCACTCCAATCTTTGAACTACCGAAAATTAGGTTTGAACCATTATCTATTCTCGCTGCCACTGCTCTCGAAAATAAGAAGAAGCCACCCAAGGTTGAACTAAAGCCTCTACCTGAGACGTTAAAGTACTCTTACCTAGGTGAGTCTGACACTTTTCCCATGGTAATTGCTTCAGACTTGACTACCAATCAGGAAACCCAACTTCTTAAGGTTCTTAGGGAAAATCGTGCAGCCATAAGGTGGTCCATTGATGATATTCGCGACATTAGTCCTTTAGTGGTTCAACATCGTATTAATTTAGATAATGATGCAAAAACCTATAGGCAGCCCCAAAAGAAACTTAACCCTAATTTAAAGAAAGTTTTTCGTGCTGAAATTATCAAACTTCTTGATACCGGTATCATCTATCCCATTTCTAATTTTCAGTGGGTAAGCCCCATTCATGTTGTCCCTAAAAAATCAGGCATCACCGTCGTATCCAATAGCCATAATGAATTGGTTCCTACTTGTGTCCAAACTGGATGGCAAGTTTGCATTGATTATCGAAAGTTCAATACTGTCACTCGAAATGATCATTTTCCTCTGCCTTTTATTGATCAAATGTTAGAAAGATTAGCTTGTCAATCATTCTATTGCTTCTTAGATGGTTACTCTGGGTATAATCAAATCCCTATTCACGTTGATAACCAAGATAAGATCACTTTCACCTATCCATTTGGCACATTTGCTTTTCGTCGTATGCCTTTTGGTTTATGCAATGCATCTGCTACATTTCAGCGATGTATGATGAGTATTTTCAGTGACATAGTTGAAAAGTTTCTTAAAATCTTCATGGACGACTTCTCTGTTTTTGGTTCATCATTTGAGCAATGCCTTCACCATCTTACTCTTATTCTTCAGCGTTGTCGTGACACCAACTTGGTTCTTAACTGGGAAAAGTGTCATTTCATGGTTAAAAAAGGAATTGTCCTCGATCATAATATCTCTGCTGCAGGAATTGAGGTAGATCAATCTAAAGTTGACCTTATCTCGAGTTTACCTATTCCCAAAACTGTTCGGGATATTAGAGCTTTCTTAGGTCATGCCGGTTTTTACCGTCGTTTCATTAAATATTTCAGTAAGATAGCAAGACCTCTCACCCATCTGTTAGGGAAGGATATACCCTTTGAGTTTACCGATGTCTGTCACTCTGCTTTTGAACAATTAAAGTCAGCTCTCACCACTGCACCCATCATCCGTTCGCCAGATTGGAACTTACCCTTTGAGATCATGTGTGATGCGTCTGATTATACAGTAGGAGCTATCTTAGGTTAAAAGGTTGAGAAAGCACGACATGTTATCTATTATGCTAGCAAAACCCTGAATGATGCCCAAACCAACTATTCCACCACGGAGAAAGAGTTGTTAGCCGTCGTGTTTTCTTTTAACAAATTTCGCTCCTATTTGATCAGTTCCAAAGTCATTATCTATACCGATCATGCTGCATTAAGACATCTTTTGTCCAAAGCAGATGCCAAACCTCGGTTGATCCGTTGGATCCTACTTTTTCAAGAGTTTGACCATGAGATTTATGATAAGAAAGGCTCCGATAATGTGGTGGCCGATCATTTGTCCCGTTTTGTTGTTGAGTCTACTACTGAATCCATTCCAATCTTGGATGCTTTTCCAGATGAACAATTATTTGCAATAACTCATGCCCCATAGTATGCTAATATTGTCAATTACATTGTGACAGGTCAAATTCCTTCAACTTGGTCCAAACAGGAGAGAGATAAATTCCTAGCTAAGGTTAAGGAATATTTTTGGGATGACCCCTACTTGTTCAAATATTTTCCTGATCAAATCATCCGTATGTGTCTCCCTGAGATAGACCAGGAATCTGTCATTTCCTTCTGTCATGATTAGACTTGTGGTGGCCACTTTAGCTCTAAAAGAACCACTACAAAAATCTTGCAGTCGGGATTTTATTGGCCCACCCTTTTCAAGGATACCCACACCTACTGTTTGGCTTGTCGTAGATGCCAATTGTTAGGTAAGATTACCGAGCGTAATGAATGGCCCCAACAACCCATTCTAGTTGTTGAAATTTTTGATGTTTGGGGTATTGATTTTATGGGACCCTATCCTTCCTCATATGGATGTCTTTACATCCTTCTGGCTGTTGATTACGTGTCTAAATGGGTAGAAGCTTTAGCCACCAAGATAGCCGACCATCGAGTTATGGTGCGTTTCTTCAAAGACTTAATTTTACCTAGATTTGGTACACCTCGAGCCATTATAAGTGAAAATGGTTCACATTTTTGCAATCAAGTCTTTGGAAGTTTATTGTCTAAATATGGTATCACTCATAAAGTGGCCCCATCATATCACCACCCACAAACTAATGGTCAGACTGAGGTATCTAATAGGGAAATTAAGCAAATATAGGAAAAAATAGTTAATCCTACACGGAAAGACTGGACCCTCCGGCTTCAGGATGCTTTGTGGGCATACTGGACTGCTTACAAGACCCCTATAGGATTGTCCCCGTACCGTTTGGTTTATGGCAAAGCCTGTCACTTGCTTGTAGAGCTAGAACACCGTGTTTATTGGGCCATTAAGGCCATGAATTTTGACTCTGATAAAGCCAGTAAACATAGGAAACTCCAGCTTGATGAGTTGGAAGAAATTCGAAATGATGCCTATGAGAGTTCCAAAATGAAAGTTGGAACATGACAAGCACAATCTTCGAAAGGATTTCTCCCCCGGACAAAAGGTTCTTTTGTATAACTCCCATCTTCAATTGTTTCCCGAGAAGTTATGGTCACGTTGGTCCGGCCCATACTTTGTCAAACATGTGGCAAGTCACGGTGTAATTGAGGTATATGACCCCACGACTAGGGAATTGTTTAAAGTTAATGCTCATCGCTTAAAGCCTTTCCTTGAGTTCAAGTCTCATGAAATTGAGGACATTCTCCTCATCGATCCTGTCCATTCGGATTGATCTCTGTGGGGGTACTATCCCCCTTGCCTCTAGCTGAAGATGTTAAACTTAGCGTTCCTGGGAGGCAACCCAATTCCTTGTTTCTATTTCTTTAGCTATGCTTATATTTTGTTTGGGGGTACAATCTGTCATAATTTCAGAACACTTAGTCTCTCTTTTGCAATGACTATCTGCAGGGATTGTACTTCAGAAGCACCAAATCAATTGAGGTAATTCGTTCCAATTTTTCTTTTTATCTCCAGTGGTACATTGTATATTTCATTCACCACTTTTCAGTGCTCTATTTTTCAAACACTAGGGACAGTGTTTTATTTTGTTTGGGCGTAAGACAGATTTATCAAAACATGTACCTCTTTTGAAAATCTTTTCACAAAAAAAAAAAAAAAAAAAAAAAAAAAAAAAAAAAAACCTTCCTGCTTTTCTACTTTGTGAAAGATAAGAGATGTCATTATTCTAGATTGAGATTAAGCTTGTTACTAAGGTGATATAACGATAGACATTACACTATGAGAATTCAGAAGTAGAAATATTTTTGCACAAAGTTTCAGCTTGAAAGAAAGAAGTGAATAATCTCCCAAGAATCTAGATCTATTACTGGAGACTTAAAACTATATGAACTTTCGTGTCTTTCATCTTTTTAGAGAGCTTTACATTAACTCTGAGTCACAAGATGGCTCAAATTTCTTAGATAGCACGATAACAATTTATTATTAGTCTCGTAATTCTTCATCTTGGTAGATCATTGAGAATGAAATCACATCGAGTTAAGAGAAACATAAGTCTTCTAGTTTACTATGTATTATCATACCTTCATTGCCTTTCGTAATCTTGTTATTTTTTTGAGAAATATTAGGGATGACTGTCTGTAAAAGAAAAAGGGATCAAGAAGTCATTCATATCCTCTTCAAAAATAAATAAATAAATAAATAAATGAAAAAAAAGAGAAAAAGAAAAATAAGAAGAAGTTTATAGTGTCCCTTTCAAATATTTTGAAAACCCCTCATTCTCAGAAACATTTATGTATGAATTGAGCTTAATAATGTTTTTAGAAAAGGTATGATAGTGCATAGTAAATGAGAAGGTGTTATGGTGGTTAACTCGACATTCTCTCAAAAGTGATCAACATTCCTATCATGAGACTCTTCTATTATATGTATCGGTCCTTCAAATAATTAGTATGTAAACTTGATTTTACTTTGGAAACAGAGTTCCTACTCATATACATTTGAGAGATATAGTTTGCCAAATCCTCGAGAGATGTTCTTTTAGAAAGATATTTAATATGAGATTTGAAGTCAAAACATAGTTTTCTAAAGACTTGGGAATTGTTGACTTCGCACACACACACTATCTACTTCTAGGTTGTTTATGGGTGAACTTTCTTGAAATATTTGTTTTTATAACACCTTAATAGCTCATTGTATATAAAGAACTTGATATTTTCATCTCTGAAACTTTTCATTTTGTAGATATGCAGGAAAATTCTTTGGAAGTTTGTGGGTACCTTCACTGAAAACCCTCACGAGGCTATAACTCGTCCACTAAGGGTAACCTAGTGGTTTAAGGCCTTATTGCATATGGTAAATGCAATCGAAAGTAGCCTGCGAAAGTGACACATCTTTTTGTTAATAAAAGTAATATTTTTTGTGAACTTATTTATTTTTGTCTTTCTTTGCTAAAGGATTAGCAAAAGCTTGTTTGGGGGTAGTTTGATAAGTATACAAAATTTATTATTTTATGCACCAAAATAAGCTTTTAATTAGACTTTTATATTATTTAAATATTCTTATATGTTTGTTTTGTGTTTTGTAGGTATTAATGTATGAATAAGAAGAAAAGAAAAGAAAAAAGAAGAAAGAAGAAAAGAATGAAGAAAAGTGTGTGCACGTGAAACAAGAGAAAGGAGGAGAGAGAAAGACGAAAAAAAAAAGAAAAAAGAGAATGATGATGAGTTAGAAAAGGAGGAGAGAGAAAGAAGAAAAGAAAAGAAGAAAATGTGAAATGGTCAATGAAGTAAGTAGCAGAAAGGTGGCGTGAGGAAATGAAGAAGCAGTTTAGGAAAGGCAATCGTCACAGCCTACAAGTGGGTTGCTTCATTTGGCTATAAATTGCACACTTCGGAGGCAGAGTTAGATAGTTAGAGATAGAGCTAGATAGAGTGAGAAAGTTATAGATAGTTGTAGTTTTTGAGACATTATTTCCTTGTGTAATTTTCTTTAAAGCTTTGTTTAATTTAATACAAGTTATTTTCAGAAGTTTCATTCTCATTTAATTTCAAGCAATTTAGTTCAATTTGCATGTTTTGTTTTCGAGTTGTAATTTTATTTCCATAGTTCGTGACAAATCTCAAAATCAATGTTTTTAAATCTCTTGTTCGAAAACAAAAACTCACTTGAATGCGTGGTTCGACCCTACTTGCCATTAGACATTTTTAGTTAAATGATTGTAGGTATTTTATCTTGATATGGAGTGAATTTGAGAATGATAAGTCCATAAATATACGCCTATCACCCTAGGGACACTTGAACCTAACTCTGATACCAACTATAATACCCCCCAATTTCGGAACACGGGTTGATCAAATCTGCGCACAAAATTAAGGGATATCAAAACAATTAAAGTATTTCAAATAAACACAGTGTGCAAAAAGAAATAAAAAGAATAAATAACTCACTAAAGGAAATCTATTAAATAAAAGTTCCATTAATAATTCTCTAAAATTTACAACTCGGGAATCCCGTAATATAAGGACCTTTAAAACAATATTTAATAATCCAGTCAATTATAAATTAAATAAGTCTATTATCCTACTTTGGAATAAACTGAAAGAATGGATAAGTCCACCAGTTGTAGATCCTCAACTTTGAGACTTGGAATTTCTAATAACCTGAAAAATAAATCGCATGTTAAACCCTACGAGCAAACTCTCTCTACCAGGCCTCTGAAAATCAATAAGCAGATCATCTCTCATCAAAACTAAACCTAATAAAGTTTTAACTTTAATATAGCATGATATACATATATATAATAATTATATATACTACGGTATGTACATCCATTAATAGATTTATTAAAATTTCAAACCTATTAAATAATGATTAAAATAATAATCATACCTAAACCAATTTATCATTTCTTTTAAAAAAAAAACTCATTTAACCTTAATCCTATCCTAGTCAGTTGCTTATAATAAAAGGAATATTATAGTTAATCTCAAAACCCGATAACGATTTTAATTATTTAAATCACATAACCAAAACCTAAGTTTTGACAAATCATCCATATCTCCACCAATATTAATATTCTAACTAGTAAGTACTAGATTATTCTAATTTAAGAATATTTAATCATAATCCAATCTATACATACAGTAACCATAGATCTAACACGTAGCAATTTAATTACACTTTGACAAATCAACCATGCCATTATAAATATATTTATTTATATATTGGCAATTCAATCATGCCTCCTTAAGTATTTTTATTTATACGTTGGCAATTCAACCATGACTCCATAAGTATATTTATTTATACATTGGCAAATCTTATATATTTAATTAGCAACTCATCCATGTTTTCTATGTATGTATTTTATTCATACAAATACTTAGACAATATATTTACGCCTATGGCAACTCATTCATGCCTACAATTCAACTATGCACCAATTTTAGACTCAACGATAGTTAATTCATACATAGACATCTTATGTAAATTATAAGCATATCACTTTATTTAATAACCAGTCTATCATGATTAAATTAACCATATTATATACCAAATAAGAATAATAATAATAATAATCTTAAATGATATATTCAAATACACTTTTATTATATATAACATCTTCCTTAATAATACTTGATTATTTAAATCATATATATATATACATATTAATCAATATATATATATATACCTATATTTTCTTCCATCCTAAACATAAATTAATTAAATTATATGCACACACACACACACACATATATATATATATATATAACTCCTTCCATCACCAAACTATTAATTAAGGATATTTACACAAAATAAATGTTATTAAATATCGACATAAATGGTTTCCTATAAATACTCCATATCGGTTTAAATAATTTTTCGACACATTCTTACTAAAATGTATATATCTTTTAGTATGATGGAAATCTGATAATGAAATTGGTACCATTGGAAAGAGGATGAAAAATCCTTAAATTTGAGCTCAAGAATGACCCAATTTCGATTTAAGATGACTAAGTTATGACTGTTTAAATTATATGTCACAACCATGCAAAATAATAGATTGAGCTCAATCGCTATTGTGAGCGCGACCACACCGAATCATTTCTATGTTGATTAAAACAAGTCAATGGTCCAGATGCATGCGCACACCAGATCTTCATGCGCCGTGATATGCTGGATCATCCGCTCCTCATCATTTAATCCATCAGCCATTATTTGAGTGCATACCATGTTTTTCATGTGCCGCACCACACCGGATTATTATTTGGTTGACTAGACCTACTACATGGTCCAGATCTAATGCGCACTTAATTTCCATGCATCTCCACTACACTGGATCAACTCATTTATACTAAAATAAACCAAGGGCCAGATCTGCATATTTACCCTACTCCTATGCACATGCAAACACAGAATCCTACTCTGATAAATCAGGACATTATATGGTCCTGATATAGGCGCACTGAAAGTTGGTATGCCGGGCCACACAGGATCACATCCCTTAATGAGGCGTCGATTTCTACCAAAGCGTTATACAAATATATATAACTTTATATATATATATATATAATTACCAAATAAATATATGAAATTAAATCTAACAAATTCCTAAAAATTATAGAAGAATAGTAGAAAATTCTAGAAAATTATAGAAAATTTTCAAAAATTGTATAAACCCTAAATAACCTTATTGGGTCACAGATCAAGCATAACAGTTGATTTAAATATATATAACCTATATTTATAATTAAAATCCAACAATTCTAAAAAATAAAATAATAATAAATCATGCTTTTAGTACTACGATTTAATCTTAATTTAATCAAACAAAATTAACTTAATACCTTTGATTAAAATCGTTCTAACCATGATTTAAATTAATAAATTAAATTTAAAGCCTTGATAATCAAGGTAAAATTCTTATGAGTTCTAAAAGGAAAGTTAGAGAAGAACTCACCTGAAGGTTTCGAAACGAAACCGACACTTCAAGTTTTGAATATCTCTTCCAATCCCGAGATCCTCTTTGTCGGCCTTTTCCTTTTCTCTCTCTCTCTCTCTTATTTTTGTAACGTGTAAACTTTTAACCTTAAAGCCTTATGTGTATATTTATACACATTAAAATCCAAATCATATTCCAACTAAGACTCTCAAATAAAATAATAATCTTCAAATAATATATATATAAACATATATTATATTACATATACATATATATACCTTCCATAACTAACCCATTGGTTAATTATATCATATATATATATGTCCTTCCATAATACTTATTAATTAATTATATTTATATATATATAATTGTATATATATATATTTATAATTATACAAAAATGATAATTTAAATAATCACATAACCATGGGCCTTTATTAATTAACCTAACATGGCTTCATCCAAGCCCAAGACCATATCATTTGATTAAACTCCTCTTAAGCCCAAACCAATTAATTTAAATAGATCAAATAATTAAATGAACACTTAAATTAAAATAACTAATTACACTAAGCACATAAACAAAACAATAAATTACAACCAAGTCGCACTATACTAATAAAATTAACACACTAATAATTCAATCAATAATCAAACACACACAAAACAATCATCATATCAATCACTAAATATAATTTAATTAAAATAAGACAATTAATCTAAGCACTCAATTAAATAAAAAAAATTATTTAAAAATACAATAAAAGCAATTAACCTCAATTCAATCAAACAAATCATTTAAAAATAAAATAAAACTAATTAATCCCAATTAAAAATCCTTTAAAATATCGGGGTATTACATTTTTTTGTAAAGGAGGAAAAATTGGTTGTTGAGACTGTAAATAAGATTGGATGGGATCATATTTAACTGGACATGTGTCAATGACATGTTGGGGTATTTTTGAAAGGGCTGAAAATTTGTTGGTTGGTATCTTTTTGTAAAGGAGGAAAAACTGGCTGTTGGGACTGTAAGTAAGATTGGATGGGATCATATTGAACTAGACATGTGTCAATGACATGTTGGGGTATTTTTGAAAGGGCTGAAAATTGGTTGGTATCTATAAGAGAGTGTTTTATTGAATTTGCTGCTTCTTCAAGTTGGACTTTGTCGTACCAGCTTAATTTAAGGGGAGTTTGGGAAAAGGATGATTATGCATAAGCATCTTTGGTTTTGTGGAGTTTTATATCTGCAACTTAGGAATTTTTTCTTGTCTTGGGAGGCATGGTGTCCACCCTATACCAAACATTATATCTAGTTCTGGGCAGAAGCAGTCAACACAGTAACCTACCTGATTAATCGTGGACCGTTGGTTCCATTAGAGCTTCGGATACCAGATGAGGTATGGAGCGGCAATGAGGTAAATCTTTCGTGGTTGAAAGTTTTTAGCTATATAGCATATGCGCATATTAGTGACCATGCTAGGGGAAAGCTCGACCCCAAGTCACTAAAATGCATCTTCATTGGTTATGGTGGAGATGAACTTGGTTATCGACTATGAGATTACTAGAACAAAAAAATTATCAGAAGTAGAGATGTGATTTTTAATGAGAAGGTAATGTACAAGGATAGAGATACCGCACAGTCAACTAGTCCTGTATAGAGTAGCCCTGATTATGTTAAGTTGGATGATGATTCAAAAGATGATGATGATCAGATAGATGAGAGTTCATAGTAGGAACTCATTGATCAGAGTACATCGCGAAGTCCAACCCCAATACCCAACCTTTGAATGTCCCCACGAGAACCTATTCCAAATCGAAAGTATTTGGATTATATGTTGCTCACAGATAGTGGTGAGCCTAAATGCTATGCCGAAGCGTGCATGTCAGGTTGAAGATGCTAACAAGTGAGAGCTTGCAATGGAAGATGATATAGAGTCCCTTATCTCTAACAAAACATGGGAACTTGCCAAGTCACCAACAAAAAAGAAATTTCTTCACAACAAGTGATACAAGGTAAGATTGGTGGTCAAAGGCTTTCAGCAGAAGGAAGGGATTGACTACACCGACATTTTTTCACCGGTTATGAAACTAACTATCATTCGGTTAGTTCTCATCATTGTTGCAGCAGAGGGTTTGCACCTAGAGCAGTTAGATGTCAAAACTGCTTTTCTCCACGTAGACCTAGAGGAGGAGATTTACAAGTAGCAACCGCAACCGGAGGGTTTCTCAGTAAAAGGAATGGAGAAACTTGTGTGTAAGTTGAAGAAAAGCTTGTACGGTTTGAAACAAGCCCTGAGACAGTGGTACAAGAAATTTGATCGGTTTATGCGAAGACATGGCTACAACAAATAAATAAATAATTAAATAAGGCAAAAGTACGTTCCACAGTAAAAAATTTAGATTCCAGTTCTCCAATGCCAGCCTTCTAACTCCTTTTGGTGCTCATGGCAGACAACAGTTTCAAATCACATTATCAAAAAAGGAATCCAAGGCTACTTTCAATGTGCATGGCAAGCAATAGTTTTCCTTTCAGTGCACATGGTAGTGAGAAGCAACCTTTCAATCACTTCGTCCAGTGCACATGGTAGTGAGCAGCAGCAACTTGCACTCACCTCATTTTGAAGGAATCCAAGGCTCCCCGTAGTCCTATAAATAGTAGCTTCTCAAGCTATTCCAGGGCAAACTAGAACAAAGTTCAGATGCAAAGTTTAAACTCTGTCTCTCAGTTTCATTTCAATTATTCAATCAAATTGTAATTTTTAATTTTTATTCTCCAAGGAGCTCCGCTCAGAACAAGTTTGCAATAAAAGATTACCAAGTTATCAAAGTTGTAAGTTTCAAGTTTCAAATATTATATTCTGTCTATTCTGTCTTTTATCTTTCTGTATTTTGGTGATTTACTTTCTGTTATTAATATTTTGTCCTTGTAAGTTTATTATTTTCATCAATTCTTGGGTGTTTAAGAAAATATATATTTAATTTTTTTTTAAGCTTCAAAAATTTTCTTCCATTTTACGGCCGATCGGGTTGGATATATATGACCAAAATTATAAAATTCTCCTAATTCTTCTGCTATCTCTCCCTCTCCCAGACGGCATCTCTATATCTCTCTCTCCCAAAACTTTATATTTTTATTTCTTTTAAAGCTTCAAAACTTTTCTTCCATTTTCCAGCCGATTAGGTTGGTTTCCTGGCTCGGTTCCTTGACGAAAAATGCTCCCTCGTTACTATCTACTACACAGTCTAAGAGTTCAATTTATAGTTGAGTATTGAATATTTTTGGAATTTTTGAAAGTTTTAGATCTAGAACTTCAAGGGAGGTTTTGGTCTATTTCGAATCGGATTTTGGAGTCGCTTCTTTGGGACAATATGATCTCCTTGGCATCAGCTACAACCCCAACGAATAGTTTTTCATTGACCGGAGTTGACCGGCGTTGACTTTCCTGCCGTGATGCTTTTAGGTGCATTTTGAGGTAGGGGTGTCTAAATCATTAAGTTTTGACTTTTGTTGAGTTTTCTTACTTAATTTCTTGCTTAAACATGCTTATAATGATAAATCTTGAAGTGAAGATGTTGAGTATGTGTTTATGTGATGAAAATATGTTCAAAGATGATGTTGGTTGTATATATGTATGTTTGGTTGCAAGTTGTTTAAAGAGCATGCCATGTGATGATTTGTTTTCTTGAAATTATACACATATACATGATGATGATGATGACGACGTTGAAAAATATGTATGCTTAAATTGATAAAGTTGCAAAGTATGTAATTGTTAATTTCATCCATCCATGATTTCATTTCTGGCATGGGCATGGTAAAGGGTTTCTTGATCCGAAAAAAAAAAAAAAAAAAAAAAAAAAAAAAAAAAAAAAAAATTCATTATGTCTAGCAATTATCATATAGATTTCTTGAATTTCTTGATCCCCTCACATTTTTTTTTTCTCGGAAATTCAAGCAATTTTTATACAATCCTCTCACATTGCCATACTATAGCATGAATGATGTTCTGCTAACTTAGCTAATGTTGCATTGATATATTATAGGTTGTTTGGATTTTAAGACTGCTTACCATATATTCTGGATTACAAAAGCCAGCAAGGACATTTGTAATTCATGTTGATGTAATAGATAAAGTTATATCTCATATGCTAAAGTAAATTTAACCTGAGGGGAGGGGAAAATAAGAAATAAATAGAGAGAAGAAACAGAAGAATTCCATACCATAGTAGATCAGTACATAATACTTTAGATTAGGAGATATATATAGCCTAAGGCCTGAAGCTATTCCACTTTATTGATCATATATAGTAGTTTCAGATACAACTTTGCATTACATATATGGAATATACCCTCTCTTCTTTTAACTCATGGAACTGTGTAACCTGCACATAGACAGCAAATTACAACCAAAAGAGTTATATATATACTGTACTAAATTGTGAAACAACACACACACACACACACAACACACACACTTAAAATTAAGCGAAGAGAAGAGAGAATGTGTTTTCTTACTGCCCCACACACACACACTCTTATATACTGATTCTAACAAACCAAACTTAGAATTAAGTGAAGAGAGAATGTGTTTTCTTACTGCCACATTTGGATCCATGAGGGAGTGGTTTGCCACAGAAGCCCACGACATACACTGCTTTTTCCATGCTAATAATATTCTCCACATCCTGGGTGATGTTCTTGCACACGCAAGGGAAGTCTAGTGTCTGCACCACCTCGCAACATGCCTTGGACGGATCAACGGTCGGCCCAGGCTTCTGCACAAATCTGGAGCATTGCTCTACCAGTCCCTGCATGTCACCATGACACTGTCCCAACACCATGCTGTTGCTGTTGTCCAGAACTATAGTTCCAGCAATCACAAAGATAGCCAAAACTTTCATGAACATTGCCATCTCTCTCTCTAGCTCTCTGTACTGTATGTATGATATATATATATGTATATATAAAATCTATTGATTTTCTCTCTGGATAGTGTATTGTTTTGATCAGTTGCATGGGTTTATATAGAAGAGTTTTTTAGGTCAGTAATGGAATGGACACTTTGCATGCATGCACCTTGCAGTTGAAAAGTTGTGTGAAATATTTTACGTTGAAAGTTACCACAGTGCAAAAGCATGTGATCAGCATTTTATCATCCGTTAAAGTAGCTTTCTTTACAGGTGTGGATGCTCTCATTCATGAGAAAAGTCTTCTTAAACGTATGTGATGTCAGAATTCAATAGTTAATTATCTGTTCCATTACTTCATTTTATTATGAATATTATTATTACCCTACTGCCTTTTTATATTTTTGTAATCTGTGTATTTATTTGTGTAATCTGCGTATCATATTAATTATGCGTTAAAGTTATGTGAGTGGGAAGTTAGGGTCGAGTTTGGAGACGGGATCATCAAAGCGGTGGTGGAGCATGAAGATCACTTAAGGCCCATGGAAGTGGAGTGAGTTGACACGTTATGGCACACTGAGGCACATTGATTACCACTGATGACACCTGGCGGCGCAATGATAGAGATTTGACGATCCAGCTAGTTGAAGCGCGGCGCAATGATTTGCAGAGCGTATTGGAAGCTGGTCGCGCATAACGGAAGTGTAAGTTTGAAGGTTGATTGCTGTCGAGGAGGGGGTTGATTATACCAACTTTGGTCGTGACTATGATAAATTGATAAGATTGTTTACTATTAATCAAAAGACTCAGATATCATGTTAGAAATAGAAGAATTGTATATTAAATTGCATTATAAACAATACAATAGCATCTATATATCGGAGAAGGTTGTGAGCAGGTGATCGAGCTATGAATAAGTAATCAAGAAGAGTATTGCTATTTCACCCGACTTATTTACCTCGATTCATAACCGACTAATGATATGACATTCCTTTTGTAGGGCACATTAAATACATAAAACTTTTAGGACTAACATATCCTCTTATTTCTAATCTCACCCTTTTCTTTCCCCCAACCAATTACCATCTTTCCTCTTTCTATCGAAACTCATCTTAGAGCAATCCTCACCTTCTCCAACTCAATCAATCTTCACCTTCTTTAACAAATTTCATAATATCTTCAAATCACACAACGCCATTAATGTTTTCCAGAAAAGATTGATTGCCGAAACATATTTTCATAATAAGTACTTTCATCCTTATTTCCTCCCTTAAATTCAATTAAAACCTACTACCATAAATTTTGTTAAAATCCATAAAACACATCTTCAAAATGTTCTATTTTCTTTTATTTATTTATTTTTTTCTTGGTGATGAAAAACATATAAAATTGTAGTTGAAGAGAATAGAGAGAAACAAATTTGGTTGACTGAAACTTTTTTATTGACCGCAAAAAAATAAAAAATAAAAATGGAGGAATGTCAAATATGCAAAGGAGAAAAGGTGTATATATATATATGGCGAAGAAAACGAGAGAAACTAAAAGGGTATTTTTGTCTAAAAAATGTAGTACATTTAATATGCGATGAGAGAGATTTAGAACAATCATTCGTGTATTACCACGTTAAAGTAGGTTTTTCTATCTGTATCAAAGCGTCGTCAAAATTATCATTTTCCAAGTAAGAAATAATAATATGGAAATGTGTAGTATACAATAAATATATCTAAGTGGTAGGTAAATGGATAAACTTGTAATCTAATTGTGTTTTGTGTTTTTTTTTTACCCGCAATATCTGACTCATGAAGATAAGACATTACATGATCCGACTCCAAAAAGCAAAATTGTATAAAAATAAAGAATGATTAAATAAAATTCCTAATTAAAAAAAGAAAAAGAAAATATAAAAGTAATGTTACGAGGTTAATAATACACATATTAAATTCAAGAACAAATGTACAAATATGTTTATAAAAAAAAAATGATGTATATGCATATAAATCAGTGTTTATGTATAATATATTTTAGTGACTTTTGGTGCCAATTTTGTATTATGGTTGAATTTCACTAAGTTTTGTCACTAAACCTCCAAATGTGTGTGCAGAATGTGGTCGATAGAGCAAACATTTTGGTATGTATTCCTTTTAAGAAAATAGTACTACTATAAATGTTAAATGATGAACCCAAGAAAAGGATAGATGGCAAGAAGTTAGAAATTCAGGAGCTTGAACTTTTTCAAGACGTTAAAAAATATTACCCTCCTTTCAAATTAAATGTCCGTTTTGTGATTCTAATTTTTTCAAGAGGATGAGTTTTAATATTTTTTTTTATTGAATTAATAGCGAATTATCAAATATGTTCATAGTAGATCCAAATAAAGAAAACAAATCTCCCCATTTTTTTTTCCTTCCATAAATTAAATTAGGATAATAGGTGAACTTGCATATAAAAGCGAAACCCTTTTAATAGAATTCAGTTTGTCATTTAGCTCATTTTATATCCTTAACAATGTGAAAAAAAAAAAAAAAAAAAATTAAATTATTTGTTTATTATTCATGTTATTACAAATGATGTGTTTACCGTTCATGCATGAGATTCAAGATAAATATGTGACAGATTTTGTTCCATCACAAATTTCATTCAAGAGGCTATTGTGACTTGGAATTTTAAGTAAAACAATTTATTTGACTCATTGAGATAGAATGGTTGCGGAGTTGATTTTTTGATAAACATCTTATTTTGTTGTATTAGTGACGAAATGAAATTGATGAGTTTTTTTTTTTTTTTTTAGCCTAACGTACTGTTTTATATATCACATATTGGATTAAATTTGATTATATTAAATGCTTACGTGGATGTGCTTAAAAAAAGAAATATAAACGAAAAAAAAAAAACAAGGGAGTAGTGAAAGTACAAAGAATTTTCTCCAATTGTGGAGAGAGAAACTTTATACTCCCAATGATTTTTTAACCGCTTTTCCCTCTTAATTCCCTCCATTTATAAACGGTTATAACCACCCCTGGGCTGGTCCTAATTTATTCTCTTTCGTCTGGGCTCGACTTCTTTCTTCATAACTGGGCTTCCGCAATGACTTCTTGGATCTGGGCCCATTCAGCGGAGACTTGCTCCATCCTGGCTATCCACACCCAACCCGTTCTTAGCAATATGAATCATACCAAGCCCAAATCATTTCTGGTGTCTTCATCTGCCCCCAATAATCTCTCCCTTCATTAATTAGGGTGAGATTATTGAAAAGACACAATCTTGGTCTGACGGCTCGGAGCGATGACACGAGGAATCGAATTGCTAGCATAAGGACCCAGACTTCGAGATCTGCTGTGCCGCTTTTGCCTTAACCTTTTGAATTCTGTGTTGCCTCCATTTCTTCTCTTTAAAAACCCTAATCCTCTCAACCTTTATCTTCTTTTAACATATCCTACTTTTATTCTCCGTTGTCATCCTCCTGAGTTTCGTCCGTCACATTCCTACACTTTCCAGCGATCTTTCTTCAATTTCTCCGACGAATTTTTCCTTCGCGTCTTTGGCTATTGTGCTGTTGCTGTGTACTTCACAAACTCTCAAGGTCAGTTTTTTTTTTACTACCTTTTTTGAAAAAGAAAACTTTACTACCATAGATTCCTCCTCTTCTCCATGGCTCCCCCAAGTCTGAACGCCATTCGCTTCAAGAACAACATTCCCAATGATGTTTCTCTTAGGATCTACCCAACAAACTTAGATGGGAGATCTGGTGAAAGTCGCCTTCCTGGGAAGGTTTTATTTTCTGCCATCCATTTTAAACGTCATTAGGTTCCCCTTACACCCATTCTTTTGTTACGTTTTCAGCAAATTGGGGCTCTTCCCTCTGCAGGTTAACCCTAACTTCTTTAGGGTAATTTTAGTCCTTCTACTCTTGAACCGTGATAGGGGTCTCAACCTTGACATCATCGACCTTCTCCTCTGCTACAGAATTAACAAAATCAAACAAAGTGATCTGTACTATCACTTCTTTCCTATTGACAAACGGTCGATTTGCATAGATAAGAACTCGTTTGAGAAAGGTTGGAAACAAAACTTGATTGGGGTTAGTGGGAATTGGCGGACTCCGTTCAGTCAATCTTTCTCTATCCCTTCCTCCTTTGGAGTATGCTCTGTTTCTAGTTATAAAAAACTGAAAACACATCCCATTGAATGCCATTGTGAAAATTGCCTTCCCCATTTTTGTACTTTTCTTTATAGATGCCTTCAAATTCCTCATGACAAACTGGTTTATAGCGTTTGCAGGGCCAGGCTAGATGTCTTACAAGAAAGTGTGCTGAACAACGTCCCTTCAGCTACAGACTTACTTACTTCTGACGATCTCTCTGACATCTTTCTCCTAGGGTCTACAATGGAGAGCATTCAGATTCCATCTTTCAGCAGGAGGAATCGCTCTGCTCCCATCCCTTCTACTGCTCCTGTTACCATATCTTCCTCTACGCCTGTCACCACATCATCCACCTCTACTGTCTCTGCCCCAGAACAAGTCATGACTGCTCCAGTTGTGACTCCAGTCACAGATCATTCTGCTGTTGGGCCATCTGTGCTCACCCATGCTAAGAACCTTGTTGTGGATCATTCCGCTGAAGCCCATCCTGCTGCTCCCATCATTGTGCCTTCAAATATTCTGTCTGACACTTCTTTGGAGAGCACTTAGGATGCTGGAGGTTCTCAGAGCAATGGAGGGCCGGTTAGTGTTGGTCTGTCAGAGAAAAGTTTGGGAAAAAGGCCAATGCCTGAGGGCGGTCGTGACCAGAGTGACGTCCCACCTGCCCGGAGGACCAGGATGGCTTCTTTCAGGATTACTGAACCTTTTCCCCCAGCTTGGTTTTTCATTCCAGAGGGTGAGTCTGCCAGAACCTCTGGTCCAACACCATCCGTTCTTCCATGGGGACCTTTACTTAGCCGTGAAGATGGCTCGACCATTAGCCCTACAGATTCTATGTACAAGGACCCCCTCACTTCCTTTTCCTTCTATAAGGGTATCTGGACTCCTAAGGATCTTGAGATTCAAAACAAGTTGTCCTTTGGTGAGATGTTTCAGTGGTTCCCAGCAGTTGCCATGGAGGTATCTTTTCTTCTTATTGAGATATGTTTCTTTTCTACTTTTAACTTTTTATTGGCTGGACTGACCAGAATCTCCATACCTCTGTGCAGACTCTATTCGGGATGTTTACCTTTCAGAAGACCATTGAGATTTTGAACAAGAAGCTCAAATCTCTCTCTGCAGGCCTTAAAAGATTTGTTGAAGCGGAAAGCCGCCTTGAGGTCAAAGTTGTTGAGCTTGAGTCTAAGCTGAGCGAGTCAGAGAAAGGGGTTACCGCCTTAAAAATAGAGAAAGACGATCTAAAAATGAAAGGGATGCCCTGAAAGCTGAACGGGATACCCTTAAGGCTGAACAGGACTCTCTTCAGGATGAAGTTGAAGTTTTGAAGATTAAGAAGAGCGTTGCACTGACTGAAAGAGATTAATTGAAGGCTAAGAAGGGAGACCTTCAGCATTTACTTATTGCTGACCGGTTGTCTCGTGCCAACTCAAAGGAAAAGCTCTTAAGTGAACGTTTTTCTTTGCTAAATATGATTGGCAAAAT
Organism: Cornus florida; assembly: GCF_030987335.1. Lineage (NCBI taxonomy): Eukaryota > Viridiplantae > Streptophyta > Magnoliopsida > Cornales > Cornaceae > Cornus > Cornus florida. The sequence goes on along the minus strand of NW_026775572.1, from coordinate 60,441,941 downwards.
TGAAGGGGGTATGAGAGCTCTCCTTGCCCACTTCACCAGAACCAGTGCCCTTCGGTACGCTGAAGGGTATAGAGACGGTTTTATTGACCGTTCTCCCCCTGAAGGTGAATCTAGCTCTTGTGCTGGTCCGGATGAGTTGGACACCTCTTTGGATATCCATCCACCAAACAACTACTAGAATCCACTCTGCGACCCTGCTGAGAACATCTTTATCAAGTGCAGAGAGGTTGCAGCCTCAGGAGTTGTTCCACCCTTCCATCCTCTGAACATTCCTCCAATTATTACTATCATGCCCTCCACTTCAATTGCCTTTGACAGACTCATGCTGGCTGAGGGGGTGATTCACCTTGACTCTCCTTCCAAGGATAATGGTGCAGCTGAGAATAGAAAAGACCACTATGGGCCAGAGGGTAATGATGGGGAGAACAACGAGTCACAGCCTGGAGAAGACCATGAGACTAGCATTCTGCAACCGTTTGCATAAGGTTTTTTTTTTTTTTTTTTTTTTTTTTTTTTTTTTTTTTTTAAGGATGTACCTTCATGTATCCTCAAAACACCAAGTCATGTACTTCAAGGTTATTTTGTAATGAAAGAATAGGGAATAATAAGACTTACTTTCAGCAAAACTTTCATTCTTCAATTTTTCAATTTTCAACCTTTCAAACATTTTTCATAAGTGTTTGGCATTCGGCTTGTAGTGCCTACTGCTACTGACATTTGTTAAGTGTCTGGCGTTCGGCTTGAATGCCTCTTGCAACTCAGCATTGATTCATTTTTGAGCAAGTGTTTGATGTTCAGCTCATAGTGTCAGCTGCCACTAACTTTGCTAAATGCCTGGCGCTCGGCTAGAATGTCACTTGCCACTCGGCATTTAGTTTATTTTGAGCAAGTGTTTGGTATTCGGCTCATAGTGCCAGCTGCCACTAACTTTGCTGAATGCCTGGCGCTCAGCTAGAACCCCACTTGCCACTCAGCATTTAGTTTATTTTGAGCAAGTGTTTGTCGTTCGGCTCATAGTGCCAGCTGCCCCTAACTTTGCTGAATGCCTGGCGCTCGGCTAGAACGCCACTTGCCACTCGGCATTTAGTTTATTTTGAGTAAGTGTTTGGCGTTCGGCTTATAGTGCCAACTGGCATTAACTTTGCTGAATGCTTGGCACTCGGTTAGAACGCCACTTGCCACTCGGCATTTAGTTTATTTTGAGCAAGTGTTTGGCGTTCGGCTCATAGTGCCAGCTGCCACTGACTTTGCTAAGTGGGAAGGATGTCAATTAACTTTTAAGCAAAGTAAACATCTTTCATAAAACTTGAAGATTTTGTACACTTGCAAGTATACAATTCAAAATGAGCATATTGTTTGAAATTAAACCTACCTCTACTGGTAGTACTTTTTCAAAGACGTAGCATTCCATGGCTTACTAACTAACCTTCCTGCCATGGTCTCTAGGACGTATGCCCCCTTTCCTATGACTTCTGCAATTCTGTATGGACCTTCCCATGGGGAAAACATCTTTTTGACTATCCCTACCTTCCTTTTCAGAACTAGATCGCCAAGGGCGAAATCTCTGTGCTTCATCCTCTTGTTATGGCTATCTACGAGCGTCTGTTGATAAGAAGCAAGCCTTATTACAGCTGCATCCCTTTTCTCCTCCAACAGATCAAGATTAAACCTTAGCATCCTATCATTCTGCTCTTGATTCCACGCCAAGCTTCTAATGGTTGGAACTAAGTGTTCGACTGGTATCACTGCCTCGGTTCTATATGCCATAGCGAATGGGCTCTCCCTGGTCGACCGTCTTAGGGTGGTTTTGTAGCCCACAAGACATTCGGAAGCTCATCTAACCATTTTCCTTTTTCATTTTCCAGTTTCTTCTTGATGCAAGAAAATATTGTCCTGTTTGTGATCTTAGCTTGACCATTAGCCTGGGGATGACTGACTGCTGCTAACTTCTGATTAATTCCATATTCTTCTAGTAGCTCCTTCACTTGCTTGTTATCGAGATTGGTTCCATTATCCATGACGATCGACCTTGGTACACCAAAACGATAGATAATATTATTCCAGATGAAGCGTCTTACTTGAGTTTGGGTGACACTAGGGTATGGCTCTGCCTCCACCCACTTGGTGAAGTAATTAGTTATTAGCAGAACGTACTTGTTCTGCGATCTTGCGGTCGGCAGAGGACCAACCACATCCATCCCCCACTGCGCCAAAGGCCATGGCGTGGCCATTACGTGCAGGTCTTCAGGTGGTTGGTGTATTAATGGTCCGAAACTTTGGCATTTATCGCATCTTCTAGAGAATTCTTCTGCATCCCGTGCCATGTTTGGCCAAAAGTACCCTTGTGTCATTGCTTTGTGTGCCAAAGATATTCCTCCTAAATGGTTTCCGCATACCCCTTCATGAATGGTTTGTATTATCTGTCTAGCCTCTGCGGGGTAACACACTTCAAGTATGGACCTGAAAAGGACCGTCTGTATAACTGATCATGCATAATAGCATATTTGGCGGCGTTGGACCTGATTTTTCTTGCTTCATTTTTCTGTTCGGGTAGCACACCATCACGTATGAAAGCCATTATTGGATTAATCCAGCTCAGCTCATATGGTATAACATTAACTTGCTGAGCACTCAGATCGGGCTGCTCGTCAAAAATGGATGGCTGGATCAACACGTCAACCGGGATGACTCTAGCCAGAGTTTCTCCAGAACTGGATGCACTACAAGCCAAACGATTGGCATCTTTATTATACTCCTTCGGCAATTGAATGAACTTGATCTGATCGAAGTCTTTTGCCTCACGCAGAACCGCTGTTTGGTATGCTTCCATAGTCTTGTCTTTGGTTCCGTATTCTCCAGTTACTTGTCGAATGATTAGCTGTGAATCGCTATAAGCAATTAGATTCTTGATCTTCAACTCTTTAGCCAACTTCAGCCCAGCTAATAATGCCTCGTATTCAGCCTCATTGTTGGTTGCATTAACTCAAGTCTGATCGCTTGGCTCAGCGTGGTGCCCTCTGGTGTTTGCAATTGGATTCTAATCCCTGCCCCCATTTGATTTGAAGAGCCATATACAAAGACCTTTCATAATGAACAACTACAATCCTCCACCAAGTCTTCAGCGTCACATTCAAGTAGGAAATCAGCTACCGCTTGACCTTTAATTGCCGTTCTGCGTTCGTATGTAATATCAAACGAGCTCAACTCAATGGCCCATTTTGTCATTCTTCCTGATAGGTCTAGCTTGTACAAGATCATCCTTATAGGAAAGGTTGTTAAGACGACAATCGGATGGGATTTGAAATAATGCCTGAGCTTCCTTTCGCGTTAACCAATGACAAGATCATCTATTCGACCTTTGAATACCTTCTTTCTGGCTCGACCATTGTTCTGTTGACATAAAACACTGGGAACTGCTTTCTGTCTTTGTTACGGATCAGAACGGCACTAGTCACAATGCTGGATACCCCAAGATACAGAAAGAGCTTCTCATTTGGCTCGGGAGCAGATAGAACTGGAGGGTTGTGCATGTAATCTTGTCATTGCTCATCCCCCTCAGGCTTGCCTTCCATGGCCTCGAATTGTAACAAAGAATGGTTTACAATGGTCCGAGAGCTTAGAAATGAATCGGCTTAGTGCGGCTATTCGACCTGTGAGTGCTTGCACCTTCTTAATTATCTTTGGTTCTGCATTTCTGATCAGAGCTTCTACCTGGGCTGGGCTAGCCTCAATTCCTCTATGATTGACCACATGTCCCAAGAATTGACCAGAGCTCACACCGAATGAGCATTTGGCCGGATTAAGCTTCATCCCGTATTTCCTCAACACATCGAACACATCCTGTAAGTACGCTAAGTGATCATCCTTCCTCTTACTCTTGACCACCATATCATCAATGTAAGCTTCTACAGTTTTCCCTATTTGGCTTTTGAAAATCTTGCTAATCAGCCTCTGATAAGTAGTGCCAGCATTCTTTAATCCGAACGACATGACTTTGTAGTAGTAGGTCCTTCGTTTAGTAACAAAAGAAGTTTTCTCTTCATCAATTGGGTTCATGGGGATTTGATTATAACCGGAATAAGCATCTAGGAAGGTTAACCTCACGTACCTTATGGTGGCATCCATCATTTGATTAATCCTTGGCAATAAGAAGCTATCCTTTGGGCAAGCTTTGTTCAGATTAGTGAAGTCAATACATACTCTCCATTTCCCATTCTTTTTCTGCACAACAACAACATTGGAGAGCCAGGCCGGGTACTGAACTTCTCTAATGAATCTTGCCTCGAGCAAGCGATCAACCTCCTCAGCTATGATCCGATTACGTTCTGGAGCAAATCTTCTCTGCTTCTGCCTCACAGGTTTTGCATTCGGATCTACATTAAGGGACTGACATGACACAGAAGGATTAATCCCTGGCATATCTGAATGGCTCCATGCGAATACATCTGCATTCTGAGTGAAGAAGTCAATCAACCCTAGTTTTTCCTCTTCAGTAAGTCTGGATCCCACCCTCGTTGTTCGATCTGGCCTCTTATGGTCGATCTGCACATCAAGAAGAGGTTCTGTGGTCAGAACTGGCAGTTCCTCCTCCCCACCTTTGCTGGGTGGAGGTTCCTGTAATTGCTATCTTGGACTGGCAGAACGGATGGGATTTTTCCCTTTTGCAGTAGATTTCAAAGTCACCGAATAACATTCTTTAGCTGCAACCTGGTCCCCATGAATGTCAATCACCTTGGTTCCATCTGGACCCAAACATCGCATCACTTGATGCAGGGTTAATGGGACACCTTAAACTCTGTGAATCCACCCTCTTCCCATCAAGAGGTTGTAGGATGGATGAATTTCCACGACCACAAAACTCTCAGTTAAAACTCTCTCAGCAGCTTGTACTGTTAATTCCACCATTCCAATGGGCTCCACCAGTTTCCCATCAAATCGTAGCAATGGATTTCCTGTGGGTTTAAGTTTCTCGGGTTCGATCTCAAGCTGGTCGAAGGTCACTCTTGGCATGACGTTTGCACTACTTCCTGGATCAATCAGAACTCTTTGTACCAAGCATTCTATAACTGTTAGATTGACGACCAGTGGATCTTCATGAAGAACCTGAATGCGTAGCAAGTCTGTCAAACTTTATCTGTGCAGAGGCGTTCTGCTGGTATAAAGCATGTAAGCTGCCAATCCTTCTTTTCAACTGGGCCTGGCATAATCGCGTTCTGAGAAACTCCTCTGACTCCATTGTCTGTTCAAGTCAGCCATGAATTGCATTTATAATCCGAACAGGCCTAGTGCTGTGGTGGTTCGACCTTTGATTTCTTTTGATTTGTTCAGCCAGTCGGTTCTGCTCTTACGCCGGACCTTGAACGTAACCCGTAAATTCCCCCTTTGCGATCAGCATCTCCACTTGCCTCCTTAGGTTCTTGCATTCGTTAGTCTGATGTCCAAAATCAGTATGGAAAGCACAATGTTTAGTTTGATCCCTCTGTTCAAGAGGTTGTCGGATTGGTAAAGGAGGGCGAAACTTATCTTTGTTCTCTTGATATAGCCTTGCCACAGTGACTCTGAGTGGAGTAACCAACTCCTCCTCCCTGGACCTTTTCTCTGCCTTCCAGGAGGTCTGACGTTACGACTTAGCTTGTTTTTGCTGGATCTTGGCTTTGGACTTCTCGTTTGTCAAAATAATTGACATCTTCCTTGAATTAGCTGCCTCTTTTTCTTCAAGATGAACAAAATCGTCAGCTATCTCGTTCAGCTAGTCCATGGTCTTTGGCGTGTTGGCCACCAAGCTTGTGTGGAATGGTGTCCCCCAGTTCATTGCAAGTTTAAATGCTTGGACCGCTGTGGATGGATGACATTCCATTACCATGCTTTTAACAAGGTTGAACCAGGTGAGGAAAGCTTCGAGTCTTTCATCTTCATGCTGCCTCATTGTGAAAAGGCTTGATATATCCTTAGCCGGGCGTTTATTCCCATAGTACTGGCTTATGAACTTGTCACACAAGTCCTGGAAACTAGCGATTGAGCCCTGAGCCAGATTCTTGAACCAATTGTGGACTGGTCCAGCCAAACTTGTGGGGAAGCACTTGCACATCAAAGGATCGTTGTTAGTATTCTGAGCCATTTTCAACTGAATGTGGTAGATGTGGTCGACCGGGTCGGTTGTTCCATCAAACAGAATGAAGATCAATATGGAAAACTTCCTCGGACTCGGCGCGTTCAGAATTTCATCAATGAACGGAGATACAACCATCCTTGTTGATGAGCGCAATGCTTCGTTCTCCCTTGAAAATCGTGACGGAACTCCCCGATCGACGGATCTCCTTTTCTGAACTACGGTAATCAAATGTTGCCATTGAAGGTCGATAGGGTGGATCAAACGATCTATCCTCTGCAAACTCACTTTGCCACGGTGATACAACCCGATGATCAAACGCCGGCGCTTCCTCTCTAATGATCCATTCGCGATGTGGCTCCAAACGAATGGATCCTTCTCGATCCTTTACTTGACAGACATTCGGAGGTAGATTGTCTATTATAACTTCATCACGACGTGGATCAACGCGATTAACACCTTCTGGATCACCTTGACGAACGGCATGGGACGGTAAGACACCCTCTCCTTTCGGAGGTGGCCTCGGAATTGTAGGAGCCTCACGACGCTCCATTCTAGTGCGCAATTCTGCATTCTCTTTCCTCAAGGCGTCGATCATGTTCATCAACTCATCGAGCTTCGTTTGCTGGCCATTCTCCAAAGGATTTGAGCTCTCCTCTTTGATCATCATTCCTGATCGGAGCAAAGTCATCAACTGCAGATTTCCTGATCAGATTGGAGCTTTGCTAACGCATACACACCAGATCGGGACTCAAACTTGCTGAACTCTATTCACTTCTGGCCGGATCAGCAATCTCAACGAATCACAACTGTGCAGCTCGCCGGATCAAGCACAGATCAAATCTGCGTGGATCGAACGCCAACCTCTCGAAATCAACTGGAACCTAGATTCATCAAGACAGATCGTATTTCCGTCAATTTTGATTCAGCTTTCAGAGGTTAATCGTCTTCTTCACAGAGTGCTTTGATTCGACTCGATCTGGATCAACACCAATCAATCCTCTCTGTCCTTTCCACAGACGGCGCCAATTGAAAGTACAAAGAATTTTCCCCAATTGTAGAGAGATAAACTTTATACTCCCAATGATTTTTTAATCTCTTTTCCCTCTCAATTCCCTCTATTTATAGACGGTTATAACCACCCCTGGGCTGGTCCTAACTTATTCTTTTTCGTCTGGGCTCGACTTCTTTCTTCATAATATGGGCTTCCGTAATGACTTTTTTGGATCTGGGCCCATTCAGCGTGGACTTGCTCCATCCTGGCTATCCACACCCAACCCATTCTTAGCAATATGAATCTTACCAAGCCCGGATCATTTCTGGTGTCTTCAAGTAGTATAAGATATTTCACCAAATGTTTTGCTAAACAGACAGAAAAACTCTTCCGACATTAAAAGTTATTTTAAAATACAATTTTCAAACACTAACACAAAAGCCAGATGAAAGTGATAGCTTCTGCTTCTCTTTTTCTTCTATGTATAAGTAGAAGCAAAAGTTATGCCAAACGGACTCTATAGGGAGAGAGTTTGATATTTTTAGGGTGGGATAACTAATAATTTTGTAAATTGGCGGGGGAGCATTTTGTACATATTTATAAAAACATATATAGAATATAAGGAAGAAAAAAATACCCAAGGGGGGGCTTATGCCCTAGGCATGAAATCCCTCCGTCCGGTGACTTCCCCTATATTTGTAATGAATAATGAATTGAGGACCAAATTCAATAATTATTAAATTTAATTTATATGAATTTAGTGATGTACCTTACTATATAATGTAATGGGATTCACTACTCCTCTCACATTATTTGAATTCAATAAGTGCCGAATATGATGCTAAATCACTATTCATTTTAAATATAATCATAATAGCCATTGTTTGTGTTTGGAAACTTATATGTTTTTTTTTTTTTTTTTGTTGTTGGTTAAAGTGTTTGGAAACTTATTGTTAAACAACAAAGTGTTCTTAGTTTTTTCACTGATTAGTTGGACTGAGTGGAAAAATAAAAAGTCGATGATAAAGTAACGGACAAAAAGTCGAGTTTCTTGTTATCAATCCCATCAATGGTAAAAAATTAAAAAAATGAAATAAGAAAGTTGAATGCCCAGCCTGGACCTCTTTTTGGTATTGGATGAGTAATGGGCCAATGTTCAAGCCGAATCTGTAATTACCGGAAAGACCAAATACTATTTGGCCCAGTTATAAAGGGTCCAAAAGGCTTGAAACCTTTCGAATTTGGTTGAGTTTTGGCAACACATTAAAGCCCTTTTATTGTGCTCGGATTGTCCATAGAACGCTTGAAGCGAGCATATTGAGCCCCAAAAAAACAAAGACGACTTGTTGTAAGCAAGTTATGGCACCAAACAAATACCTAATTTGCCGCATGTACTCACACATCCACCAATAATCTCCATATACCATTTAAAACTATAAATTTTGTACTACAATTTTACGATTTGATCAAGAATAATGATTTATAATCGATTTTCGCAATGCAAAAAGAATTTTTAATGAGTGGGGTTGTAAACTTCATCACATGATGTTAGAATTGTTCAAATTCAAACAAAATATCATAACCCTGCGACAATTTCAAACCCACATTATATACCACTAGAATTTAAAAGATAGCATTGGATTGTCTCTCTTGTTTTGACAATTCCAATTCCAATTCCTGACTAATTCCCATTTGAGACTTGGACCATTTTGGCCATTAGTGCATGTCCCCTTCATGAGTCCTCTGTCCTCTTGTCTCTTAACACCTATTTCCTAGTCACCTTCAAATTAAAGTGAGAGAGACCTCTTAAGTAACAACCTTAGAGAACTCACCCAAATTCTCATTATACACCGCAAACCGTTACTTGTGGTTCCTACTAACCACAACAACCATTGCAATATGCTAAACTTAGCCCAATCTCAAATGACTTTTATATACTTATACCGACTAATTAACATTGAAAATCTCGGAAAAGAAAAATATACCCACAAAGATACAAAAAGGAGTCACCCCTTGAAAACACCCCCACTAAGCATTGTTTGGACCAATAAAGCCGTTTAAGTCAAGAAGCTACCCTTCATGGCAAAGAGCCAAATTGTTTGTCTTTCTCAATACTACGAGTCACAATTGACCTAACATCATGTGACTAGTCGTCAGCCTTTCTATTTTGAAGATAATATATATATATATATATATATATATATATATATATATATATATATATGTATGTATATGACTAAATGCACCTTGATATACCTCCTTTTTTATTTAGCGAGCTATTATTGATTCTCTCTCTCACACACACTGTTAGGATTTATATATCGTGACATAACAAATTTTTATTTGGATTATAGTGATATATATTCCTTACATGTCTGAAATATTTATGATTTATATAATTGGTGAATTTAATGTATTATGTTTCGATTCATTATAAAATTGATAGTGTCCATTTTATTACAAGAGATATTTATAAATGTATGTGATGGCGATCGATACATGAATTTAAATAGTAATCATAAATTGTTCATAGTCGGTAATTATGGATGGACATTTAATTAAGGGCAAATTGCAAAAATCCCCCCTCAACTTTCACCCGTTTGCAAAAAACACCCCTTATGAATATTTTTAACAATTAACCCCCCTCAACTATCATGAGGGGGTCATTTTAACTAACCTATGTTAGAATGATTGTATGATAAAATTTTCGGATGAAATTACCTTTAAAATCAAAACAATACATTAGTATCACTAAGGTACCCACCACTCACTTTATTATTATTTTTTTAACTACATAAAACACTAAACCAATGCCTATTACTATGAAATGAGGCCTTTGACTTTTTATTTTGAAATGTTCTTGCATTTGAAATATATATAGTAATATGGTAGTTATTTATCAAATGTCAACTTAAATTGATTTTGGTGAAGGAAAAAAAAACTTGTACCATGATTTTTTACAAAATTTAAAAGTAGAAATTTATAAGATTCTAAAAAATTATGGATATAGCATACAAAAAAAAAAAAAAAATCCAGTGACGTCCACCATAATATCAAAACAAAACCCCTCTCCCCCACCCCCCAAAACATATTTCACACTTGTTTTTATTTATTTTTATTTTTTTATAGTCATAAGATATTTCACTTAAATAACAAATATTTGTTTGGACTATCTTTAATTATTTATTTATTCTGCAGAAAAAGTGTTTATTAAGACATAAAATTTGATTTATTTCAAGATCATAAATCTTAATTCCAATACTTTTTAATTAAATTGTGATATGCTACTCACACACAAAAAATTAAAAAAGGTACTTTCTCCTAATTATGAGATGATTTTGCCACATAATTTGATAAATTTCTACTTTTTAAATTTTATAAAAAATCTTGGTACTGATATTTTTGGATGTCTCATTCATATCTCTTTCTTTATCTTATTTTATAAAAAATCAATTGAAGGTTTTTTTTTTTTTAACCAAAATCAATTTAAGTTGACATTTGATAAATAAATACCATATTACTATATATATTCCAAATGCAAGAACATTTCGAAAGAAAAAATCAAAGGCCACATTTCAAAATCGGAGACCTCGTTTTAGTGTTTTATGCAATTAAAAAAAAGAAAAAGAAAAAGTAAGTAGTGAGTACTTTAGCAATACTAATATATTGTTTTGATTTTAAGGGCAATGTTGTCCGAATTTTTTTTTATACAATTAAAAAAGAAAAAGAAAAAGTGAGTGGTGGGTACTTTAGTAATACTAATGTATTGTTTTGATTTTAAAGGCAATTTCGTCCGATTTTTTTTTTTTTTTTTTTATACAATTAAAAAAAGAAAAAGAAAAACTGAATGGTGGGTACTTTAGTAATACTAATGTATTATTTTGATTTTAAGGGCAATTTCATTCGAAAATTTTATCACACAATTACTCAAACGGATGTTTCATGTTAAGGGTATTTTTGTTCAAAATTTTTTCTTGCACAATCACTCTAACAGAGGTTAGTTAAAATGACCTCTTCATGACAGTTGAGGGGGATTAATTGCTAAAGATATTCATAAGGGAGGTGTTTTGCAAACGAATGAAAGTCGAGAGGGGTTTTTTTGCAATTCGGCCTTTAATTAACTAAAACTTGAATTGAGTCTATAATAGGTTGAGATATATTGCGAGAGCCGTCATATGCAATTGCTCTCTATCACCGTCACGGTATTTGACTCTCAAACATAAGAGAAGTATAGACTCTTCTATTAATTAATAATTACTTTGATTTGTTCGGCGGATACTTCGGGATCCATAGATCGGCACTTTGAGTAGTTATGTAATTGATAGTTAGAGGGTTATATTCTCAATATTTGTATCAGTGTTACTTGTATTTATTTTGTATTGATTATGGTTGATCACAAATTAAATTCGAAGGCCTTTGTATGTTTTAGACAAAATGTTTTTTGTATATTTATTTAGTAAATTAATATTTTTGTCAAACAAATACTTTATTGTGATCAAGCCGGAAATAATCAAAGGTAACAAAATAATTATATTAATTATGTTATCGGATTGATGGCTTTATAATCCGATAAATAATTATGCATAGAGGGGTCAAAGTGCAACATTGACTTAGAGGTTATTTACTATTTAATTAGAGTACAATTAGTTTCTTTTAGTGGAGTAGAAATTAATTTATGAATTAATTGAATTGGGTCCATGTTCATAAATTAATTTTTATTCCATTAAAAGAAATTAATTGCACTCTTGGAATAGACAATTTTTAATTTATAGTAGAAAATAGTAAGCCCAAAGGATTCTCACTCATAGCCTAAGTTGATATTGGGGTCCTATTAGAATTGAGATATGTGAATTAGAGATTGTAAATGATTTATTATTTCCTTTCCTTATCTTTATATTGCCTATATATACATGGGTCCATGTATATTTTAAGGGAGACTTTTGGAAGAAAAGAAAGAATAGATTTTCTCTCTCTAGTTTTTAGGGTTTGCTTTCTCTTCTAAAGGAGGCTACCACCAGCCTTGCCTCCAAGGTCATTCATCGAGGTATATTGGTGATTCTTAAAGGGAAGATTACTATCAAGAAGAAGGAGAAATAATCTTACTAAGGGATCTACAATAAGTGAGAACATTTACTTTAGAGGAAAGATTTAAAAGTTTACTCAAACCTTTGATATAAGTATTTAATCTATTAATTGAATGATACACAATATTTTATTTTTTGCATAAAACTTGTCTCTATGTGATGAATCAAGATCCATGTATGAAAATTGCTCAATTTTTTTTAAAAACTTGCACGTTCCCCAACAGTAGTATCAGAGTATGGTTTGATTCATTACTAACGATCATGTTTTTATGAAAATCATCATTCATGGATTCAAATTATATATGCACATATATATATTTATTGATGTATGTTGATGTATGGTTTAATATGTTGATATATATTGATACATGATGATGATGTATGTATAATTGTGAATGGATGATGATATATATATTTTTTTTGGGCCATGGATGAAGCTTATAGGTTTAATGTAATTTTATCTTTAGATGAATGTAATTAAGGCTTTGATTTAGCCATTTGAAAGTTTAATGATGTAATTAATTTTTTCCATTGTATTTCAAGTGTAAATATTTTTTTAAAGCTATGTAATCTTCATCAAATGATGCTATGAAGCTTTAAGAAAGTCCAAGAGGGTTAAATTAGGCTCTAGGAATTTTCTGGAATTTTTTAAAAAAATTCTAGGATTTTTCTCAATTTTTTAAAGGCCTAATTTAATTTCTGAATTTTTTTATTGATTTTCTGAAATTTTTCGGGTGTTTTCCGGCTACTGGAGCGTCACTGCCGGCAAGTGCCATGCACTGCTAGCTATTCGTGGTGCATGCCAGTGCGTGCACGCTCATAGGCGTGTGTGAATTAACCTGGTGAGCGCGTGGGGGCACATGGGGGCCACGTCGAACTATTTCTTGGCTCCTGCAGGTGCACAGAACCTAATGGTGGACTTCCAGGCTTGTTTTAATGATTATTTTGTGCTGGTTTCGCTCATTAAGGAGTGAATTATTGCCCCAAAGTGGATTTTAAAATTATTCTCCATTATTTAAAGATAGTGGAAGTTTAATAGGGTGCAATAATTATAACACTTAGTAATTAGTTAGTTTTTAATGTTAAAAACTAAATCCATTGGCCTTTCATTTATTTGTTTCTGTCTTTCATTTATTTATTTATGTGATATATGTAATGTATGGAATAGATGATTGTTAATTAATTATTATTCATGCATTGGATTCATGATATTTATTTAAATGACTTGATTTTAATTAATAAAATTATGAAAATTAATTGGATTTGATTACTAATTAATTAGAAGGCACTTAAGGGGAAATGAAAAATTATTTTATTTTTTAAAAGGTGTGCCTCAAATTAAATATTAGTGAATCATTTAAAGTCCAAATATTTTCTAAATTTAATTGGATTAAAATCAAGGCGTTTTGTATGCATCATATCATGTAAATGAATAAATTGAAAACCCTAATTATGAATAATTAAAAATTAAGTGGGAGTAGGGATTTTTATACATTATCTCATGGCCTTCGTTATTATAACTATTGTAATTAGATCTTAAAAAATGAGGCACCGCACATGATTTGAAGAGCCTAAATATTACAAGAATGGTTGTCTCATGAAAATAAAAATACTAAATATTCATTGTAATTAGATATTTAAAAATAAGGCCCCACACATGATTTAAAGAGTTTAGATTATAACGACAAGATATTTAATGGTTTATTTTTTATTAGAGCATTAACAACATTATACACTCAATCTAAAATCAATAGTGTTAGCTCCCCAACGGAATGGTCTAAACTAGGTGATTTTAAAAAGGCTAAACATAATCGAAAATCATTTCATATATATAGACAAGGCATTGTCTTAAGAGATATGGAAATGATGGGATATGTTCGCCTATAGTAATAATGAACTTTGCTAACTGAATAAGTTATTGGCGTATTGGTTATCCGTTTTTTCATGCAGTTTGTTAATGAACCCACATATTATTATTTTAATGGAAGTACTCGCCTAATAGCAAATGAATCTTAACAATAGTAATAATGAATTCCTCCATCAGGATAAGTTATTGACGTATTGATTGTGTAATTTATTATGCTACGAAGTTGAGGGACCTACATTAATTAAAAGGGATTGTTCACCAATAGTGATAATGAAATCTTATTCGATTGAGATTTATTATAATATGTGGTTGACAAACTCATTTTAATTTTAAATATGCATGATAGTATATTATATGAATGCATTTATATTCAGATTAATTATGTCTAATCCATTTAATCCACTTGCTAATATATTCAATGTAATTGGACCTTATTTATATGGACTGGAAAAATGAACTTAGATATTTTACTCACAACATAAGGGTACAAAATGCATTTACCACTCTTATACCTAATTCTTTTACTTTAAGATACCTAAGAGAACATTAATACTTTTAATAAGTAAAATAAGGCAAATGATATGACTTGGTGCAATATTCTAGAGTTTATCTTAAATACGTTTCAAAACTAACATTTACATTATTTTATTTTCTTCAAGCATTATGTTAAATGTCAATGAGATGTTTTGGTGAGATTAGATAGAGTGTATGCCTTTGTACTGTGTCGGACTTGAATACCATTGAGATAGCCTAAGGAACTCCAGTAAAAGATCGTATTTTGAAAATGAATGTTTATTATTTAAAAATTAACTGGAGATCAATGGGGCTGACTTGGGTAGTAAGTTTCAAGTTAACAAGATTATTGCCTTGTTACCAAACTCGTTCGACTCTGTTAGAGTGAACTAAATAAGGAATCAGTTTGAGTTCATACTTGCTGATATTCTTATAGAATTGGTAATATATGAAGGGATAATCAAAAGTATGGGTGTTCCTATCAATCTAACCTAGTTTATACCATCTTCGTTTAGTCCCAAGTGGAAGGGCAAAGGAAAGAAGAAGAATGATAATAGGACTAGGCTAGCATAAAACATAGGTATCCAAAAGGTTAAGGGATAAGACATTGTATGTTGAGGGCGAAGGAAACTGTTTCTTTTACGGCCAACTAAGACACTCAAGGACGAACTGTATAAGCAACGACATAACATAGATATATGTATACTTTATCATTAAGCCATGTTATGTGGTTGTATCTATTAATTCCTGATGGATAGATTCTAGAACCACTAAACATGTTTGCAATTCGTTGCAAGGATTTCAGGAATCCAAAAGTCTTGATGATATGGATATATATTTGTCTTTTGACCTGAAGCCAAGGTTGTAGCTAAGTCAGTGGGAGTATTACATCTAAAATTAGATAGTATGAGGATAATAGTATTAGATAACTATCTTTATACACAGATGTTAGACGCAATCTCATTCTTGTTTCACTTTTGGTTTATAAAAACTGTGTTGTTACTTTTGGTAAAACTGCTTTTATAAAATTGAATAGATGTGCAATTACTTCTAATGCATTGAAAGATGGTTAATATACTATAACCACCAGCTCTTAATATTTACAGGATATAAAAACTAATGTTGCATCTTCTAGATTGAATGTTAAGAGAAATTTTGTTATTCCTGACTCATTGTATTTTTAGTGTCTATTATTGAGTTATAATCAGTAAATATGAGATTCAAATATTGGTCAAAGAAGGTTTATTACCTAATGAGGCAGGGGAGCCTAAACCAACTTGTGAATCATGTATTAAATGATAGATAACCCTAAGGGCTTAATAAGCCAAATGAAATAGACATAAATAACAATTGGAGTCGGTACACACTGACACGTGTGGTCTTATGAACATCCAAGCAAGATTACTCACGTTTTGGATAAATTTACCTGATGCGACACAAGTCTTAAACTTTTGGTATATTCCGATAGTGTCAAGACTCATGTGGAGCACAGATTAGGCAAACTTATCAAAACACTTCGATCTAATTGTGGATATGAGTATTTATTGGGATAGTGAAAAGACTATATGGTTAATGAGGGTGTTATGTACCTGTTTTCCGCAATTGACGCTCAATGAATTAATGTGTCAAAAAGGAATAATAGAATTCTGCTTATCATGGTTAGATCTATGATCAGTTATACTACATTATCTCTTTCATTTTGAAGTTTAGCCTTCATGATATCGATGCACATTATGAACTGCATTCCATCTTAGTCTATCTCAAGGATACCTTTTGAGCTGTGTTTTTTTACTAAATCTTAGTTTTAATCACATACACATATAGGGTAGTGTTGCACATGTGCGCTTGATATGGACAAGTAAGTTGGAAGCAGATCATAGGCATGCTTGATTTGATGGCTACTCTAAAGGAACTATAATGGATTATTTTACGATCTCAATGATAAAAGTTGATTGTTTACACTCACTGTTTATCTATAGGAGGATCATATTATGAATCACATACCTAGTCGCATAATGTTAGAGAATATGGTACGAGTATTAGTTGTACCACAAATGAATACACTTATTATAGAGATTAAGAATTATATGTGGATTCCCTATTGATGTGTCAGCATCATCTTATACACAGATTCCTACATCGGTACATTGTTATAGTGGGAAGATTATCATCCAATATGACAGGATCATATTTTTAGGTGAGACCTTTATGGACATCCCTTTTAAATATGAGTTAGATCCAGTAAGTTACACGGAAGCGTGAACCAATATGGATACAGATCATTTTGGCAAGTTGCTATGAAATCAGAGTTGGAATCTATGTATTCTAATAAAATCTGGGACCTTGAAGAACTTTCTAGTAGGGTGATACTTATAGAAGCCAAGTTAATCTACAAAAGGATACCAGAAGATTTCGTAGTGAATGAACCATGTGTGTATAGGGTAATGTCATTATTTTTCTAATTCTATATATTGATAACATCCTACTCATTTATAATGATGTGGAAGTTTCGTCATAAGTAAAGAGGTAATTGTTCAATTACTTAGAAATGAAGGATCTTCAAGATGTAAGTTACATTCCTAGGATCAAGCTTTAGCAAGATTAGGTTAAAAGGAAAATAGGCTTATCTTAATAATCCTATATTGATAAAGTTTTAACTAGGTTTAGTATGCAAAACTCAAAGAATGAATTCTTGTTCTATTGATGTGGATTGCTATCTCTAGTAAGTAGTTTTCCAAGACTAGCAGAGGAGATTGAGCAAATGAGAGTGGAATAATATGCTTCGGCATGTGGGATTCTCATATATGCTATGATCTATACCAAACAGGACATCCGTTACATTGTAGGGATTGTCAGTAGATATTAGTCCAATCCCGGACTTGATAACTGGTCTGTTGTGAAAAATATCATAAAGTACCTTAGGAGAACCAATGATCTCATGCTCATTTATGGATGTGATGATGTGGTTCTAGTCGAGTATACTAGTTTTGATTTTAAATCAGGTGTAGATACTATGAGGTTCATGACTTGATGTATGCTCACTCAAAGGAAGGGAAATCAGTTGGTAGAGTGTTAAACAGATTTCAATTGCTTACTCAAACCTGAAGGTAGAGTACATTGCAGCCTTAAAGGCAGTAAATGAAGCCTTTTGGTTTGATCTCATTGATTTAGAGATTGTAGAGCATACTAGCCTGCCTATCAAACTATATTGCGACAATAGTGTAGAAGTAGCCCAAACCAATGATCCAAGGCTCCATAGAGGAACAAGGTACATTGATAGGAAATATCATGTCTTACATGATATCGTCCAGTAAGAAAATGTACTCATGGCTAGAATATTGCATTAGAATACAACTTTGTTGATCCATTAACAAAGGTGTCATCGATCAATAGTTTTGATCGTCACCTGGATAACATTGTAGTTAGATGCAATTTTAATTGGCTATGAGGGCAAGTTTGAGCTATTGGGATTTATATGCCCTGGCATAGCAAATTCCTATTTGGATTATAGTGACATATGCTCCTGACATATTTGAAATATTTATAATTTATATAATTGGTGAGTTCAATGTATTATGTTTTGATTCATTATGGAATTGATAGTGTCCACTTAATTAGAAGAGATATTTATAAATGTAGTAATCATAAATTATTCATAGTCGGTAATTATGGATAGACATTTAATTAACTAAGATTTGAACCAAGTCTATGATATGTTGAGATATATTGCGAGAGCCGTCGTATGCAATTGCTCTTTATCACTATCACGGCATTTGACTCTCAAGTATGAGAGAAGTATAAACTCTTTTATTAATTAGTAATTACTTTGATTTATTCGGCGGATACTTCGGGATCCATAGATCGGCATTTTGAGTAGTTATGTAATTGATAGTTAGAGGGTTATATTCTCAATATTTGCATCAGTGCTACTTGTATTTATTTTGTATTGATTATGGTCGATCACAAATTAAATTTGAAGGTCTTCGTATGTTATAGACAAAATGTTTTCTATTATTTATTTAGTAAATTATTATTTTTGTCAAACAAATATTTTATTTTGATCAAGCCAGAAATAATTAAAGATAACAAAATAATTATATTAATTATGTTGTCGGATTGATGGCTTTATAATCCGATACATAATTATGCATAGAGGGGTCAAAGTGCAACATTAACTCAGAGGTTATTTACTACTTAATTGGAGTGCAATTAATTTTTTTTAGTAGAATAGAAATTAATTTATGAATTAATTGAATTAGGTCCATGGTTTAATGGACCAGACTAATTATTAATTTATAGTAGCCAAGAAAATAATAAGCCCAAAGGATTCTCACCCATAGCCTAAGTTGATATTGAAATCCTATTAGAATTGAGATATGTGAATTAGAGATTTAGAAGGATTTATTGTCTCCTTTCCTTATCTTTATGTTACCTATATATACATGGATCTATGTATATTTTAAGGGGGACTTTTGGAAGAAAAGAAAAAATAGATTTTCTCTCTTTAGTTTTTAAGGTTTGTTTTCTCTTTTGAAGGAGGCTACAACCAGCCTTGCCTCCAAGGTCATTTATCGAGGTATATTGGTGATTCCTAATGGGAAGATTACTATCAAGAAGAAGGAGAAAGGATCTTGTTAAGGGATCTATAATAAGTGAGAACATTCACTTTAGAGGAAAGATTTAAAGGTTTACTTAAACCTTTGATGTAAGTATTCAATCTATTAATTGAATGATACATCATATTTTATTTTTGCATAAAACTTGTTTATATGTGATGAATCAAGATCTATGTATGAAAATCCCTCAAAAAGTTTTTAAAACTTGAACGTTCCCCAACACACACACCACACAACACAAACATATATGGAGAGAGTTTCTTGATAGAAAAATGTTACTTAGAATAAAGTTGATCATATATAATTTAAGATAAACTCCTAAAACTATGTTATTTTTAGTGTGTGCAAATTAGGGATGGTGGCACAAATTTAGTATTAAAAGTGATGGTATGACATTTAAAAGAAGAAAAATGATTATTCTTCAAAATTTTATTTGTATACTTCACTAGTTTTTATACATATCAATAAGACCCACGTCTGAACTTATTTATTATATTAAATGAATAAAATATTCTTCAAACATACTCCTCAACTAAATAAATAAATCTAAATAACATTACTCCTAAATGAAATAATAGATCCATATAAGTTAATGATAAAGTACCAACATAAACATTTTAAACTTGTGATGTTAGTGGCCAAAACTTATCATCTATAATCAATTAAAAGAACAAAAAACAATTATTTTTCTCACAATAAAAAAAGCCCATACACACAACAAGCTACATACATTTCACAACAAAGAGTGGAATATTCTATCTTCGTCACTAATAAATTAACATAAGCAGAGAATGGGAAAAGAAAATAATTACAGTTCTCATGAGGCTCTTACTTTTCAAAATATTTACATAATATATATATACACACACACACATATTGAGTTTGCTAATGTAAGATATATATTGCGTGATTTTATCTATTATATTACTGTTGGCACCAAAACTTGGCAGCCATCTCAGTGATGACGTGGACCATTAAGGAGCAAATATGTATTTCTAATATGGAGTCAAGGGGATCGGCCAGTTTGGAAATATCAGGAACAAATATAAAGACATATATTTTAGCTACATAATGGAAATGGTAATTGCTGAAATATAGCAAATAGTTGACCTTTTTCAAATTGGGTTGTTAACAGAAAATAAGATATTAGAGTTTGGGTAAAATTTTACAACTAAATTCCTATAAAATAAGAATTCTAGTTGAGAAGGAAAGATTATGAAGGATGGTAGCTGCGTCATTATATGGACAAATCGAAAAATGACAAGTGGCTTTGATATGGTACTAAAGGTTGAGCCATTTGAGGAAAGATACGGCTGCCAAATTCATGGAAAGTAGTTGCTAAAAATTAGAAATTGAAGTTCACTAAAGTAAGGAAGTTTTCCAGTGCATGATCAAAAGAAGGTTTTAATTAGAAACTGAAAGAAGGCATACAAAAGGGCAAAGTAGTCTAAAGTTTGACCCAGTTTGAATTACGAAAAAGAGTATCAAGGGAAGAGATTTTCTAGCAAGGAATAATGATAAATTAGTTAGATAGGACTTCTATAAATAGAAGTATTGTAATTCAAATCTTTTGTCCAGCACCACCCACAAAACAACATGAACCCAAAATTCATTAAATGACTCAACGTCATCTTATCTTCAAATCTTTTGTCCAAATGACAAATTTCATTCAAAGAAACTAAGTTCCAGTAACGTACTTTTCTTTTGCAATGCTTAATTATGTTATTTACAAATTCAATCATTGTTTTATGCAAACGGATTCAATGACAAATCTTTGATCAAATCTCAGTCATGAAAATTTGGCTATTCCATTCTATTGCAAACATTACTTTTCAGTCTATTTTAATTCATCCAGTTTCCTTTATAGTCATTTCAATTCAGCCAGTTCATTTACTTTACATTGCATTTTTATTCTTTTAACACTTTTATAAATGTCCTTGCAAACAAAGCTGAAAAAGAATATTGCTAGGAGTTCTTACTATTTTCTCTCCCACACATTCACCGAAGTCAGCCAACGGAAAAGGGATAAGTTGGTGTTCAATTCACAATTTTGAGTATTTTATACAAATACTCTGGCATGCCTGCAAAAGTTCATCAGCCTTGTGAAGCCAAAAAATCGCGCGAACAATTACATGAATATTATCATAATAATGCCAGTTAGATTACCAAATGGGAAGTAGCTATGTTGGTACAAGTCCTCCTCCCCAAAAGGAGATCGGGTGTAGCTCAAGTTTTTATTTAAGAACAACCTTTGTCAATATATCAAAACTGTTACTTTGTGTGTAATTTTTCTTCAACTATATCAGTTACTTCTCAATCACCTTACGTATCCAATGATACCTAGTGTAATTTTTCTTCAATTATAACAGTTACTTCTTAATCACCTCACACATCCAATGATACCTAACGTCAATGTGTTTCGTGTGATACCCCTCAGATCCGAGACATTGATTGATCAGGCCCAGGCCCAAACCCAAACCCGAGGGAATATCAAACAATTAATATTTTAAAACGAACACAGAATATAAAAAGATTTAAGAATTTAAATAACAAAGCTGAAAGAATTATGAAATATAAAATCCTCCAAATGATACTGAATAATAATACTCCAATTCTCCAAAACCTCCAAGAGTATAACTTGGGAATCCATCTAGTGGACCCCTAAACAAAAGTCCCAACTGAACTGAATAACTGAAAATAAATCAAACTAGAATTAGAAAAGTCCTACGTAAGCAGATGAATAAGAGACTGTCCTAGATAAGCACGATCAAGTTCTAAGGCTGGAACCGTCCTGTACCTGAAAAGAATAAAAGAGTGGGTCAGGCCCACGAACAAGTTCTAATCTAACTGCAATCCATACAGTAACCCGATACGCAGATACACCCTAGATACCTCACAATATCTATCTAGTTCATAAATATATAAATATCCACACTAAGGGACATTCATTGGATTGTATAGGGGGTCTTAACCTGAATAGAAGGCAACATGCAAAAACGCAACCACAGGTGGGCATGAGTACCGAAACCTAATAGGATACACCTCAACCTATCATAGCCAGTTATGCATCCACTGCATATACGCACCCTAACCAACGACTCTGAGACTCAAGCTCATATCGTAGTACCATAATCATATATTTAAAGACTGTCCAAAACCAGAGTATGTCATTCAATTCTTTGTTGATCTGACATAAAACTTATAATCCGGTTAGCCACTCAACTTACTCAGTCAATCTGACTTAACCACGAGTAACAATAAATCTAGGTAGTCATTCAACTTATTCAGTCGATCTGACTTAACCATAAATAATAATTAATCCAGATAGTCACTCAACTTACTCAGTCGATTTGACTTAAAAAAATTTAGGATTCAATATTTTACAATCCTTTCCTTTAATCCAATAGGGTATATCTTAGCATTTTGAGCTAAATTATCCCTAGTATGCCACCGTCCCATACCGGTGCATACTATCCAAAACATCTAGATAATTGACAGAATTTAACATAAGAATTCATCAATTAAAATCCAACAATAATCCACTTAATTGACAGAACCTAGTTGAATAGTTCGGCAATTAACAACCAAACCAATAATCCAAGTAATTGTAGAATGAAATTTATTATTTCAGCAATTAAAAACCAGAGTAAGCATAGTCCAAGACTGATATATAAATGTCCATATCATGCATCCAAAATAAGATTTAAAATCATACTTTATTCCGTTTAATTGCTAAAATTAAATTAGACAATTAAATTCCTTCCATCTGATATCCGCATGCAAAATTGTATAATTTTGTATTGTTCCATCCATTGACCTACAGGTATTTCTTATGCTGTATGAGGCTTTAAAGTTTCATTAAAACAATATTTAGAGACCCCAGTAAAGTCCTAAACAATTTTGAAAAATGAAACTTCTCCAAACAGTGTACTAAAGATTTCAGAACGCACACACATGAGAGAGCCTGCTCTCAAAACAGGAGAGCAGGCTCCATTAAAACATGGAGTTGCCTCTAATCCTTCTTGGAGCCGGTTCTACACTTGGGGGGAGCCGGCTCTCTCCCTCTCTGAGAGCCTGAACCTCCTCCGGCTTTCTACTTCGTCTCCGGTCACTTACACCCCTTCTGTTTTTCGTAAAAACTGAACCTAAGGGGCTAAATTTCATCTTATATCATCCCAGTTCTTTGTTTACAATAGTGTGCATTAAAAAAAAACAATAACAACAACTATCAATTTATCATGCTTTACGATCCAAAACAGAGATACCATTTTGCAATAACAGTTCCAATCAAAACTAAACACATATAGGCTAATAAACTAACATATATTAACATAAGAGATTTATTTAAAGTCCTAGAGATCATCTAGGTGTACACAGAACACAAGCCAACGGGAGAGAGGAAGAAAATAACTTGCCTGTGATTTCAGTTATGAAATCTAGGCGTCGTCTTAAAATTTTCGGCAACAACTGAATACCTTCAAGCCTCCTATGGTTCTCTCTGTTTTCCTCCTTGATAGCCCTTACGGTGCCTTTGTTCTCTCAACTCTCTTATTTATGTGAATAGAATTATGTTCATGTTTTCTAAAACCCTAAACCACCGTAATGATATATTTATAAGCTTAGTAAAAATATAACCCTAAGTCTAATATGATCCTGGAAGGAACAGATAATTGTTAAGTCGGCTCACTAATTTAATAAACCTAATTTTGACATTATAATATTTACACTAATTTAATCTCATTAAAACAAGTGAATTCCAAAAAAAAAATAATACAATTAAACAATTAAAGAAAATAACACACAATAATTAAACAATTTAAATAAGTCAAATAATGCACATAATAATAATTAATTCAAAAAAATCAAATATCAAATAATAACTGCAAATAAAATAATTAAACAAACCAAATTTACAATTAAACAAATAAAAAATGCAATAAAATAAATATTAAAATGCCGAGACTATCATTTTAAAATTAGGGGTATTACATTCTTCCCCCCTAACAAAAGGAATTCAGTCCTCGGAATTCACTCTTACCTTCTTCCAATATTTCAGGAAACTGCGAGCGAATGACATCCTCCCGATCCCGAGTAGACTTAGCCTCATTGTGATGACTCCACTGAACACGCACCAAAGGGATAACCTTATTACGAAGGATTTGATCCGGACGGTCGACAATACGACACAGTGGCTCCAAATAAGTTGCATTCGGTTGCAACTCAATCTCCCTAACATCGATATGCTGATACCGATCCTCATCCTGCAGAATTTTCGCAACATGGAAACATGGAACACATTATGCACTCGATCCAAATTATCCGGAAGTGCCAACCGATAAGCTACAGCTCCAACTCGATGCATGATCATGAAGGGACCGACAAACCATGGTGACAACTTCCCTTTCTTCCCAAAGCGCATTACACCCTTCATAGGAGACACTTTAAGTAGAACCTGATCCCCAACCTGAAACTCCAAAGCACGAGTGCGACGATCGGCATAACTCTTCTACCTACTCTGGGTAGTGCGCATGCAATCCCGAATAAGAACAATCTTCTCAGAAGTATCCTTGATAAACTCAGGACCCAAGAATCTGTTCTCGCCAACCTCCATCCAACAAACAGGCGATCGACACGGTTGGCCATACAATGCCTCAAATGGTGTCATCCTAATAGTCGTCTGGAAACTATTATTATATGCAAACTCCACAAGCGGCAAATAATCCTCGCAGTGGCCCTTGAAATCAAGAATATACGACCGAAGCATATCCTCCATGATCTGATTAATTCTCTCAGTCTGTCTATAAGTCTGAGGATGATAAGTAGTGCTAAGATGCAACTCTGTACCCAAAGCCTGCTGAAAACCCTTCCAGAATCCTGACACAAAGCTTAAATCCCTATCCGATATAATAGACAACGGAATTCCATGCAGCTTTACAATCTCAGTAATGTAAAGTCTCACCAACTGCTCTAAAGTGAAGTCAGTGTGAATAGGCAATAAATGAGCTGATTTAGTCAATCTGTCCACGATGACCCAAATGAAATTGTGATCATTGAATGAATTAGGCAATCCCTCCACAAAATCCATAGAAATGCTCTCCCATTTCCACTCTGGTATCGGTAGTGGTTGTGGAGCTCCTGGCGGCCACTGATGATCAATCTTGACCATTTGACAAGTACTATATTAAAAGACAAAAATAGCAATGTCTTTTTTCATACCTGCCCACCAAAACTGCCACTTTATATCCTGATACATCTTGTCCCTTCCTGGATGAACAGAAAACTAAGAATGATGAGTCTTCGTCATCACATCCTTCCTCAAATCAACAACAGAAGGTACCACTAACCGTCCCTTGTACCTCAAACCTCTATCAGCCCCAACATAGTAAAATGGGACCTCCCCGGAAGCTATCGCTACAACTTTGTCAATGCACTGCTAATCCATGAGTTGTACCTTCAGAACCTTGTGAATGATAGAAGGTGTAACTACCATGCAAGTCATGAAAACATCCAAAAACTCATCCACCGTCCTCAAAGTATTCCACTCAGTAGTGAATAGAGCAGAAAGACTAGCAACGGGTCGGCGACTAAGTGCATCCGCCACCACATTCGCTTTCCCTGGATGGTACTATATAGAGAAGTGATAGTCTTTCACAAACTACAACCATCTGAGCTGTCTTATATTCAGCTCTCACTGAGTGAACAAATACTGCAGACTCTTGTGATCGCTAAATAATCTAAAGGACTCACCCAACAGATAATGCGTCCAAATACGTAAGGCAAAGATCACAGCTACCAACTCCAAATCATGTGTTGAATAATTAAGCTCGTGAGGCTTAAGCTTATGAGATCTATACGAAATTGGTCGCTCTTCCTGCATTAAAACACATCCAAGACCCTGTAAAGAAGCATCTGTGTAGACAAGATACTTTATCCCTCTCTGTGGGGTAGACAAAACCAGTGCAGAAGTCAACTTAGTCTTCAGCTCATCAAAAGCTTTCCGACAATGCTTATCCCACATGAACCGTACACCCTTTTTAGTTAAATGAGTGAGTGGTAAGGCTATCTTGGAGAACCCCTAGATGAACCTGCGATAATATCCTTCCAATCTGAGGAAACTCTGAATCTCAGTAGGTCAAGTAGGTTGTCCCTACTCAACCACTGCTGAAACCTTGGCTGGATTTACCGCAATTCCTCTTTCTGACACCACGTGACCCAGAAACTTCACTTCCCGCTGCCAAAATTCACACTTCTTGAATTTGGCATATAACTGGTGTTCACGAAGCGTCTACAACACAATTCGAAGATGTCAAGCATGATCGTCCTAAGACCTAGAGTAAATCAAGATATCATCAATGAAAATAATGACAAACTGATCCAAATAATCCCTAAAGACTCTGTTTATTAAATCCATGAAGACCGCTGGTGCATTAGTCAACCCGAACGGCATCACACGAAACTCATAAGATCCATATCTAGTGAGAAACGCTGTCCTTGGAACATCCTGCTCCCGAACCCGAAGTTGATGATATCTAGACCACAGATTAATCTTAGAGAAATATGTAGCTCCCTTCAATTGATCAAAAAGATCATCAATTCTGGGCAAAAGATACTTGTTACGAATAGTAACTTTGTTCAAATCCCTGTAATCTATATATAGGCGAAGTGAACCATCCTTCTTTTTCACAAACAGAACTGGTGCTCCCTCGGGTGAAGTACTCCTGCGAATAAAACCCTTGCTGAGTAATTACTGAATCTGATCCCTCAGCTCTCATCTCCACTGGTGCCATCCAGTATGGTGCCCTAGCAATAGGCATAGTGCCTGGAGCTAATTCAATCAAAAAGTCGATCTCGCGACTAGGCGGCAACCCTGGAATCTCCTGAAAAACATCTAGGAAATCCTATACGATTGGTATGTTATCCAAAGCTACAACAATCCTTTCCTTCATTCCCTCCTCCATATGAAACAAATAAGTGCTAGTGACCCTGTTAGAATGTGACATATCAACTACGTACATATCCTGACCAGGTATGGTGGAAACAACAGACCTTTCATAACAATCAACTTGGGCAAGGTAATGCGATAACCAATCCATCCCAAGTATCACATCATAAGTGTACATGTCCAGGACTAAAAGATTGGCTAGAAATCTGAGTCTACCAATATCTAGTGTCACAGGCCCATCACTCTCATGAAGAATGGTTGTATTGCCTAACGGTGTAGAAATACCCTGAGGTCTACTGCATACCCGTGTCGTCATCCCAGATACAGCAACAAAAGATCTAGCTACAAATGAGTGTGTAGCACCCATATCAAATAAAACACGACCTTTTGAACCATGAATAAGAAACATGCCCTTAATAGCCTGAGGTGCCTGAATATCCTGTGGCATGGGGTTGAAAACCCTGCCGTAATACAACTGCTGCGGTGCCTATCCATGAGGCTGCAGTGGCGTTGGTAAAGCCGGATATGTCTGTCCCAGAATCCGTGGAACTTGTGGAGCGGGTAAAGGTACCGGTGCCCTCAGTCCCTGCTTCACATGTTATCCCTGTCCCTGTCCTTGCTTTAAGACATTGCCTAGAAGTGTGACCACACTCTCCACAAGTATAGCAACTACCCTGGAAAGTACCAAATGGCCTTCTTTGTCGGTTAGCCTGTGGCTGACCCTGTCTTACCTGTGGTCCCCTATTCTACTGTAGTTGAATAGGTGCCCCATCCCTGTGAGCATCCGAACCACCTTTGTGCTTCTTCCAAGGCTGCTGTACCTGGAATTTGCCCTTGTCATTCTATCGGTGTCCGTTGCCATTCCCTTTCTCAGCTGACTAATTTGTAGAGTCTCTGTCACCCTGCTTCTCACCCTTAGCCTGTCTGAAGTCCACGGTCAACTGATACTGCTGTAGAGTAGCATTTACCACCTGAGAATAGGTAGTATAGGCTGGACAACTGGTAATAGATCACTTAATAGACCATATGAGTCCCTTAATAAAACTATTACGCTTCTTTTCCTCTATATCCACCTCCTCCGGAGCAAACAGAGATAAACGTGTGAACTGCTGCTCATACTCTACCACTGACATGTTCCCCTACTGCAGATTAAGAAACTTTGTCTTCATAACTGCCCTGACTGCATAAGGAAAGTATTTCTCATTAAAGCGTGCACTGAACTGATCATAAGTCAATGCCATCTTCTCCTCCGTGGTGGTAACTGACTCCTACCACTGTAGTACATCTCCAACTAGTTTGAAGGTAACAAGCATCTATTTTTGAACCTCCGTGCACTGAACCAAACGAAGATGTCACTCGATATCCTTCTTCCACTGATGAGCTGTTTTCGCATCGGTAGAGCCTGTGAACTCAAGTGGGCTCCCCTTTATGAAAGAACTCTAAGCTTTCTCCCAAGTATCAGTTTGAACAACCGGTACTGGTATCGGTGCTGGCTGTACCTGAGGCTGATTCTGAAGTACAGCTATTACCCTTGCTTCTATAGCCCGAGCAATGAGGTCGTTGATGCGAGGAGGGTACTCTGATCTCCTCCCTGATCCAAGTCTGCTGAACTTCCTCCTGGTCCTCCTGGAACTGACCATCCTCATACTGAAACCCAGGCATTTACTGCTCTTCCTCCATTCGCTGATGCCGCAGGCGTTCCTGCTGCCTACGTGCAACTCTCCTCTGTCGACTGTTCATCTGTCCTTTTCTAGAGTTAACCATGCTGTTAATATAGAAAGATAAACATGAGTATGAGTTTAAACGAACCAAAAAGGAATACAATGAATCCTAAACTTAAGCTCTAATCAAGAGAAAACGCTAAGCGAAAGTCTTAATACGAAACATCCTAGAGACACTTGAACCTGGAGTGCTCTGATACCAACTGTGATACCCCTTAGATCCTAGACACGAGTTGATCAGGCCCAAGCGCAAACCTGAGGGAATATCAAACAATTAATATTTTAAAACGAACACAGAATATAAAAAGATTTAAGAATTTAAATAACAAAGCTGAAAGAATTATGAAATATAAAATCCTCCAAATGATACTGAATAATAATACTCCAATTCTACAAAACCACTAAGAGTACAACTTGGGAATCCATCCAGTTGACCCCTAAACAAAAGTCCCAACTGAATTGAATAACTGAAAATAAATTAAAGTAGAACATAGAGAAAAGTCCTACATAAGCAGATGAATGAGAGACTGTCCTTGACAAGCACGACCAATATCTAAGGCTAGAACCGTCCTGTACCTGAAAAGAATAAAAGAGTGGGTCAGGCCCACAAACAAGTTCTAATCTAACTGCAATCCATACAGTGACTCGATACGCAGATACCCTAGATACCTCATAATATCTATCTAGTCCATAAATATATAACTATCCACACTAAGGGACATTCACTGGACTGTATAGGGGGTCTCAACCTGAATAGAAGGGAACGTGCAAAAACGCACCCACAAGTGGGCATGAGTACCTAAACCTAACAGGGTACACCTCAACCTATCATAGCCAGCTACACATCCACTGCATATACGCGCCCTAACCAACGACTCTGAGACTCAAGCTCATATCGTGGTACCATAATCATATATTTAAAACCGTCCAAAACCAGAGTATGTCATTCAATTCTTTATTGATCTAACATAAGACTTATAATCCAGTTAGCCACTCAACTTACTCAGTTGATCTGACTTAACCGCGAGCAACAATAAATCGAGGTAGTCATTCAACTTACTCAGTCGATCTGACTTAACCACAAACAACAATTAATCCAGATAGTCACTTAACTTACTCAGTCGATCTGACTTAAACAAAATTAGGATTCAATATTTTACAATCCTTACCTTTAATCCAATAGGATAGATCTTAGTATTTTGAGCTAAACTATCCCTAGTATGCCACCGTCCCATAACGGTGCATACTATCCACAACATCTATATAATTGACAGAATTTAACATAAGAATTCATCAATTAAAATCGAACAATAATCCACTTAATTAATATAATCTAGTTTAATAGTTCAGCAATTAACAACCAAACCAATAATCTAAGTAATTGCAGAATGAAATTTATTATTTCAGCAATTAAAAACATGAGTAAGCATAGACCAAGACTGATATATAAATGCCCATATCAAGCATCGAAAATAAGATTTAAAATCATACTTTATTCCATTTAATTGCTAAAATTAAATTAGACAATTAAATTCCTTCCATCCGATATCTGCATGCAAAATTGTATAATTTTGTACTATTCCATCCATTAACCTACAGGTATATCTTATGCCATATAAGGCTCTAAAGTTTCATTAAAACAACATTTAAAGACTCCAGTAAAGTCCTAAACAATTCTGAAAAATGAAACTTCTCCAAACAGTGTACTAAAAATTTCAGAACGCACACACATGAGAGAGTCTGCTCTCAAAACTGGAGAGCAGGCTCCATTAAAACATGGAGCTGCCTCCAATCCTTCTTGGAGCCGGCTCTAGAGGGGTGGACCCGGCTCTACATCCCTTAGAGTTGGATTTACACTTGGGGGGAGCCGGCTCCCTCTTCCATGGAGCCGGCTCTCTCCCTTTTTGAGAGCCTGAACCTCCTTCGGCCTTCTGCTTCGTCTCCGGCCGCTTCCACCCCTTATGTTCTTGGTGAAAACTGCACCTAAGGCTTTAAATTTTGTCTTATATCATCCCAGTTCTTTGTTTACAATAGTGTGCATTAAAAAAATAATAACAACAACTATCAATTTATCATACTTTACGATACAGGCTAATAATCTGACATATATTAACATGCAAGATTTATTTAATGTCCAATTAAAGTCCTAAAGATCATCTAGGTGTGCACAAAACACAAGCCAATGGGAGAGAGGAAGAAAAGAACTTGCCTGTGATTTCAGTTATGAAATCTCGGCGTCGTCTCAAAATTTCTGGCAACCACTGAATACCTTCAAGCCTCTTATGGTTCTGGTTTAATCCACAACAACACTCCCTTGGTCCTCTCTATTTTCCTCCTTAACAGCCCTTACGGTGCCTCTGTTCTCTCAACCCTCTTATTTATGTGAACAGAATTATGTTTAAGTTTTCTAAAACCCTAAACCACCGTAATGATATATTTATAGGCTTAGTAAAAATATAACCCTAATTCTAATAGATAATTGTTAAGTCGGCTCACTAATTTAATAAACCTAATTTTAACATTATAATAATTACACTAATTTAATCTCATTAAAATAAGTGAATTCCAAAAAATAAATAATACAATTAAACAATTAAAGAAAATAACACACAATAATTAAACAATTTAAATAAGTCAAATAATGCACATAATAATAATTAATTCAAATAATCAAATATCAAATAATAACTGCAAATAAAACAATTAAATAAACCAAATTTACATTTAAACAAATAAAAAATGCAATAAAATAAATATTAAAATGATGAGACTATCCTTTTAAAATTAGGGGTATTACACTTTGTGCGAGAATGATACCTCACATTCTTACTTAAGTCGATAGTACTCTGATTGTCATAGAATCCATGCAAGAATGACACATCACATTCTTACTCAAGTCGATAGCACTCTGACAGTCACAGAATACTACGTACTCTTCCTGTTTCAAACCCAATTCTTGAAGTATTCTTTTCATCCACAACATTTCTTTACTTGCTTCGGTAACAACAATATACTTTGCCTCAGTTGTAGATAAGACAATACACTTCTGTAACTTAGATTGCCATGCATTATACAGCTCCCTCTGCAAAAGTGAATAAGAACCATGATGTCAACTTTCTGCCAGCAAGATCACCCAAAACATAAGTATAACTCGGAGCTGCCTCTCAAGCATTTGGAAATCCACTTCACTGCTTCCCAATGTTCTCTACTAGGATACAAAATAAATTTACTCACAACACCAACTGTATGAGCATTGTCTCACTGTGTGCACACCATTGCATAAAATATTTGTCGTTACATCTTTGTCTTCCTTGTTGGTAGAACATGACTTCTTATTTAACTTGAAGTGACCAGAAATTGGCACGATAACGTCTTTTGGCATTTTTCATGTAACCTTTTAAGCACCCATTCAATATATATCTTTTGTGATAACCACGGATTCATGTTTCTTTTATCACGGGATATATGCATATCCCAAAATATGTGGTGCTGCTCCCAAGTCTTTCATGTTGAAGGATTTGGACAATTGCTTTTTTAACCTGCTAATGAGCTTAACATCTTGTCCAACAATCAACATATCATCAACACAGAAAAATATTGAAGTTACCATTATGGAGTTTTTTGAAGTAAGCAAACTGATATGCTAAAGTTATGTTAAACTCATGGCCGACCATGAAAGAATTGAACTTTTTTTACCCCTGTCTTGGAGCCTATTTCAAACCATATAAACTCTTCTTCAACTTATAAACCAAGTGCTTTTTCTTTTTTACTTCATAACCCTCTACCTAAACCTTGTAAATATCTTTTACCAAATCACCATGTAAGAATGTTGTCTTCACATCAAGCTGTTCAAGCTCAAGATCCAAGCTAACTATTAAGCCCAAAACAACTAGAATATCTTTGTGAGACAAGACTTCTTGTAAAGTCTCTGGCTCCTCTCATTAGTAAGTATAATATACTCAAAAGTGGAATATCTAATAGACGGTCGAAGTTTTGCAATATATGTAGTTAGGGGTAGCTCCCCCTTACCAACACCCTCACTATCTGGCACATCAGCATCATTATATATCTCTGGAATATCAGTCTCTCTCTTCTTTATGTACATTTCCCCATTTGTGGCACTATGCGATGGAGAAGACACTGTGTTAGGAATTTAGTCCACGTGTAGGATTGTTAGGATTATAATAATGTATTGGCAAATTTCATAGAACAAAACACACTCAATATAACTTAATGTATTATATTCTGATTAGTATGCACTTTTTCTAAAGACACGATATTTTGTTCAACAAGTTCCCTAAGAAAATGATGTCGAATGTTAATGCGCTTAGTCCCAGAATGCAAAACTGGATTATTTAAAATATTAATTGTACTAGTATTATCACAAAAGATAGCAATAGTACCTTGATAAACTCTATAATCTAGAAGTATTTGTTTCATCCAAAGTAATTGGGTGCAACAACTTCCAGCATCAATGTATTCAACCTCACAAGATGATAAAGACATGCAATTTTGCTTCTTGCTATAGTATAAAACAAGATTAGTACCAACATAGAAACAATCACCTGAAGTACTCTTTCTATCATCTTTGTTACCAGCTCAATTAACATCAGTATAGCCTACAATCTTAGAGTTAGATTCAGAAGAATAACGCAATCCATAATTCAATGTACTATTGAAATAACGAATAATGTACTTGATTGCAAAAATGTGTAGTTCTCTAGGATCAGCTTGATACCTAGCACAAACACCCCCGCTAAATGAAATATCTGCCAACTTGTTGTCATATACAACAAGCTACCAATCATACTCCTATACAAGGAAAGATCAACCTTGTTAGGATTAGAGTCTCTATCCAATTTGGATGAAGCACTTATAAGAGTTTGCACATGCTTTGAATCTTTCAAACCAAATTTATTAACTAGCTCCTCTGCATATTTTAATTGAGATATGAAAATCCCATCATTAAGTTATTTCACTTGGAGACGTAGAAAGAAAGCCCGTTCACCAACCATGCTCATTTCAAAAGTATTACTCATATTTCTTACAAAATCACGAATAAGGTTATCACAAATAACACCAAAAATACTATCATCCACATAGATTTAAGCATCAAGAAAATCTTTTCCTTTCCTGAAAATAAATAATGTTTTATCCGCTCCTCCTCTCCTGAAGCCCTTGTGCATTAGATAAGAAGTTAACTTCTCATACCATGCTCTAGGTGCTTGCTTTAAACCATAAAGAGTCTTTTTAAGATGAAAAATATAATCAGGATTATGTGGATCAATAAAACCTTTTGAATGTACAACATAAACTTTTTCTTGCAAAATACCATTGAGAAAAGCACTTATTACATCCATTTGAAACAATTTGATTTTAAAATGACATGTAAGAGCAAAAATAAATCGAATAGACTCAAGTCTAGCAACAGGTGCAAAAGTTTCATTAAAATCAATTCCTTCAACTTGAGTATATCCTTGTGCAATTAACCTAGCTTTATTTCTTATCGCAACACCATATTCATTAAGTTTATTTTTAAAGATCCATTTGGTCCCTATGATATTAACATCATTAGGTCGAGGCAGTAATTCGCAAACATTATTTGTCACAAATTGAAGCAACTCTTCTTGCATAGCCATAAGCCAATCAAAACTTTGAAGAGCTTTATCAATATTCTTTGGTTTAAACTAAGCCACATAACATGAGTATTCTATATCATCTATAAAGCATGGGTGTCTTAACTGATTACGGACTATACTCCTAATACCAGTTTATCCTGATGACCTATCACATTGTCAACTGGATGACTTGATCGAACCCTAGAACTACTAGATATGGGAATGTCTAAAGAAGGTGTAGGAATTTTTATAGGTTCATTAGTGGTGACCTCTAATTCCTCATCAACCTCCCCTTCAACATCTTTACTGTCTACACCTAAATTCTTCACTCTTTTTACCTCATGAACTGTAGATTCTTTTCTTTCTCTTACAATTTCAAAATTAGTCTCCTCCTTATCAAGTTGAGAAGAGATTATCTTAGGCCTTGTATCATCAAACAAAACTTTAATGGACTCCATAACAACTTTGGTTCTAAGATTAAAAGCCCTATAATCCCGACTTATTTGTGAATAACCCAAAAAATACACATTCTGATAATTGCTATTGTGTAATCAGATCCTTCACTTATATGTTTTTCTGCAGTTACTAATGAGGCAATTTTATGGCATAAAAGACTTGGTCATGTGAATTTTAATGATTTGGTGAATTTGTCTAATAATGATCTTGTTTAAGGTTTGCTTAATTGAAAATACCTAAGAATGAAATATATGGTCCATATCAATTAGGAAAACAAACTAGAGTGTCACACAAGAGACTTACTCATAAAGTCACTTCTTGACCTTTAGGATTGATTCATATGGATTTGATGGGTCGCATAACACCTGATAGCATTGGAGGAAAAAGATATTTACTTGTTATAGTTGATGATTTTTCTAGATTTACTTGCATCCTTGCGAGAAAAATCTGATACTTTTGTGAATTTTAGGTTTATTTGCCAACTAATTCAAAATAAGAAAGGATATCGAATTACTCGGATTAGGAGCGATAATGGAGGAGAATTCAAACCTAAGGAGTTCATTAAATATTGTGATAAGTTTGACATTAAGCATGAATTTTTAGCACTTAAAACATCATAACAGAATGGTATAGTGGAAAGGAAAAATAAGATAATAACAAGTATGGCTCATACTATGCTTCATGAGAATAAAATTGCTAGTCATTTTTGGGCTGAATCAGTACATACTACTTGTCATATCCTAAATACAGTATATCTTAGGCCTGGAATTAAAAAGACTTCATATGAATTATGGTATGATAGAAAGCTCATTGTTAAATACTTTAGAGTCTTTGGAAGTAAATGCTATATCCTTAGAGATAGGGAACAATTGGGAAAATTTGACTATAGGAGTGATGAAGTTCTAGTTCCTTTTAAAACACATTCACCTTTTTTTTTTAGTTACAAAATACCCTTGTTGAGTAAAATTGACTTGAAACTCCTCGTCAAAGATTTGACCAATACTCAATAGATTAACAGCTAAACTTTTAACATATAGAACATTTTTTAACTCCCTAATGCCTGAAAATTTGATCTTACTTTTACCACTTACTCTAGAAGCATTATCATCACCAAAAGTAACAGTTCCCACTGAACATTCGTTAAAAGTGGTAAATAATGTTCTATCCCTTGTCATATGCCTGGAGCAACCACTATCAAAGTACCAACCACATAGACCTAGTGTTCTAAGTGTAGTGTGCATGGCAAGACATTTAAAATTTTCTTTCTTTACCTAAACAATTTTAGATTCATTATGGAATGATTTCCCTATTGTTCTAGGCAAAGTGTCACAAGGCTCAGAAGTCTTTTTCATTCTCTTCTTCTTATTAAAACTTTCCATATTTTTTAGTTTCTTCCTAAGTTTAATTTTTCTTTTCTGACACTAGTACTTGATGTGACCTTTTTCACCACAAAAATGACATGTTGAAATAAGTCTAGGAGAACTAGTGATAATAGAAGGTTTGGTTTCATCTTTCACAAAAACATCTTTAGTTTTTGAAAATACAAATATTTTGAAGTTGAAGCCAATTCTTTATTACTACTAGTGTTCTCAACCACTCCTTTCAACTTATCAATTTTGCAAGTGTCAGATTTCTGAAAAAACTATTGTGATTTAACAAACTCACTACTCAAATTATCAATTTTAAGTTCAAGTGATTTATTAAACATATTTACCTTTTCAAGTTCATTTTTCAGAAAATCTACCTTATGAAGAAGATTCAAATTTTTTATGGTTAAGTTTTTCCAAATTTTTATTAGAGACAAATTTCTAATTTATAAATTTCTTCGACCAAGTTCCGCAAAATTCAATTTCTCTAACAAATTTTCAAAATCCTTTTTAAACTTAGACCACTCAATTTGCATGTGTGGTACTCCTCGATTCTAGAGCCACGGGTGATCAAGTCCGAGCACAGATCCGAGGGATACGAAACAATTAATATGTAAACAAGCAGGAATACAAAACGAAATAAAGAAAATAAATAATATGCTGAGTAGAAATCTAAATACGAAAAAAAAATCTCCAAATAAAAGTTTAATAAAATTTAAACCTTTAATTCCGTACAACTCGGGAATCCAACCAGTGAACCCCTAATAATCCCAAATGATAAAACTTTACAGAATTAAAATCCAAAACTAAAGTAAGAAAGAAAATCCTATGTAGTCGGAAGAGTGAGAGTCTATATCTGCATCAACACGATCAAGCTCTAAGCCTGGTACTGACGAACACCTGAAAAATAAGAGTGGGTTAGGCCCACATGCAAGTTTCAATCTACTACAATCCGTTCATAAACCCGATATGCAGATACATCTTAAATAGCTCAACAATAACTAAAGTAGTCCAAATAGATATAAGTACACACTATAGGACGTTCGCTAGTCTAGTAGGTCTGTCTCAGCCTGAGTAGAAATACCATGCAAATCACATATAATGTGGTCATGCGTACCTAGGCCTACCAGGGAACAACACCTATGTCCAGTTATCCATCCTAGGCGATATACGCACCCTAACCGTGATCAGGAGACTCAAGCTCGTACCACGGTACCATAAATATATATATAAATTCCTTCATAAGATTGAAAAATAAAGCAACCATCCATTATGTCATTCAACTGTTTTAGTTGACAGGACATGCATCCATGTAGGAGTTAACTGTTTTAGTTAATCCATTCCGTATGTATGATTGG
This sequence comes from Cornus florida, assembly GCF_030987335.1. Classification (NCBI taxonomy): domain Eukaryota; kingdom Viridiplantae; phylum Streptophyta; class Magnoliopsida; order Cornales; family Cornaceae; genus Cornus; species Cornus florida. Next base: position 60,404,296 of record NW_026775572.1, on the reverse strand, counting down.
GTTGGAATTAGCGTTTTGATCTAATCCGTCCCTCCATATGTCACCGTCCCATACCGGTACAAACATGCATATGATCCACAGATGATGCACATTCAAATGAACATCAAATAAATCCAGAAACAAACATAATAGCAATCAAATATAGACAAGATCCTATTATGTATCCAGTATATGATTATAAACATAGATCCTCTTTTTAAATTGTTAAAGTACTGATAAACAATTTAAGCCATCCATTTCCGTATAATTAACAGAACAGAAATTATGACAGTTCAGCAATTATCATCCATAACATAATATAATGAATATCAGAATTATAAACTGCACATTATACTAGAATTTCCAACCAATACATCCATACTAGTTCACTTACATTATTAAAACGAAGACTAGCATTTAAATCCTCCTCAATCCTTGTTGGTATGTAAATTAATATTTAATTCCCACAGCGTCTATTTAATCCCCAATTATAATCCGGAGTGTGATATAAATGACATACGGACATAAAAACTGAGCACCTACACTCAGATTCCATAACCACACTCCTATTACTCCGTTTACTTTGTTAAAACAATCAAAAGCACTAAACCTTCAATATTCTGAGACGACATGCAAATTATTACTTAAAATTTCATGAAGTCTATTAATTCGGTGTAAACCAACTTCCTAGCCCTTATATAAAATATAACATTGATATAACACCCCAGAGGACAACTTCCATTCCAGTCCAGTTACTTTGCTAAAACCACTGGCATCAACCATCTTCCTCTTTCCTCGACAGTATGCCTAGTCATATGTTTATTTTTTTTATGCTCAACCTTTTAAGATTAGCACACTAGCTTGTAATAACTATTTCCATGCTTAAATAGATTAATTTTAAACTTATAAAACCTCCCACAACTTCCCAGAATTCACTTCCAAGACCCTGAAGTCCAAAAACCATCAAAAACCCACGTACTGGCTATTTAGAAAATTGGAGCCGCCTCCAATTTTAAGTTGAGCCACCTTAACTCTTTGTGGAGCTGGCTCCACTTCAATGGAGCCGCCTCCATTGAAGTGTGGAGCTGCCTCCACTTCCCCAGCCTCCGTTTTTCCTTCTCTGCTTCCTCTGTGTTACCTTCTTCGTGTCTGGCAAAGCCTCCGCCCTCTGTCCCACCTTTTGTTAGAGATTTCTAAGGTTCAAATTAAGTCCTAACAAGCCTAGAAACTTCTTTAATTCCAGCATGAATTACCTAGCAAAATCTTAAACCATGAACGCAACAGTTTATGTTTTCTCCGTTTATCTTCTTTACGTCCGGCGAAGTTCAACCCTCCGTTCTAGAATTTTTCTTACATTCCTAGTGTTCAATTCAAGTTCATTAAATCCTAGAAACTCCTCAAATTCTCTTGTGAAATTAATGACAAAAATTTAAAACAAAAACACAACAGTTCATAGTTTCAAAAGCGAACAGGGGTTTAAAATTGTACAGAGACTCTATCACGCATAAACTTCCGTTTTAATAATTAAATTAGATTCCTGGAGACTATAGAGAATGCATAGAACACAAGTTTACGGAAAGGAGATAGAATGAAACTTGCCTTTAGGTTTCAGTTTGAAACCATACAACGCCGTTTATGGAGTTTTCGACGAACTCCTACTGCTCAGTTTTATCTCACAGTAACCATACCTTCCTCCTTGACATGAGCTTCAATCCAAAGCCCTTTCCCAGTTCCCTTCATGTTTTCCCCTCAACCTCTCTGTTTTTCCTCTCTCCAGACACTACGTGAATAGGGTTTTCTCAAACCCTTGCAGACACATATATTGTTCTATATATAGACTTTTATTTAAACCTACGTCTAATTCCAATATGACTTAAAAGTCGGCTAAACCTAACTTCTTAACCCAACGTGAATACATAAAACATAAAACCCTAATTCAAAGTGGTAAATAAAACAAAGAAAATAAATAAACAAATTTTATAGCTACCAATTAAAAACTACCAAATATAAGCTACCAAATACACGTCAAATAAAACATCAATAATCAATTAATAATTAACTAAGAACAAACTCAATTTAAACAATTAAAATAAAATAAATACACCCGTAATTAATTAAGCAAATAATAAAAGAAAATCACCATTTATCAATTAAGAAAACAAAACACATACGTCATATAAAAAAAATAATGCAATAAAAACCCAAAATTTAATTTCCATTCCCATTTCATCCTTTTGAAAACTAGGAGTATTACAGCATGCTTGTGACAGAATAAAAAACAGTAGGTAAAGGCAACACATCAATAGAAGATGAATTTTCAGACATGATGCAAAAATCACAATAAATCAACAAGTATGATTTAATAATTATATTAAATAACCCACTTTGATACCAAATGTGAAGTTACGCGGTGTAGAAGCTGTTAGTTGATTTTATTGTGATTAACTCCTTAAATGACCTAGATCAGATTATTAGGTCAACTTGCCCAATTTTTGTGATTAATCAGTTACCCTATCGTTCTACCAAACACCAATCATTCACAATCTTCTAGCTTTACGACATCCCGTCCAACAGCTCTTAACCTCAGGTTTACTCTTGATCTCTGTAGAAGGATTGTTGATAGATCAAACAACACTCCTCGAATACTTTGACACTTTAAAAGCGTGATCGCTTCACCTCTATTCTTCAAGATCTGAAATTGTTGTAGAATAAGTAAATCTGCTTTTTCGGAATCTCTGAATCTTCAATCAAGCTCCAATTCCGATGAGATAGAGAACAACACTACTAAATCACTCATGAAAATATGTGTATGCTCTAAAAAATAAAATCAGAATAATTATATTTGATTTTTTGAAAATTCTCTCTCTAAAGGCTTTCTAAAAATAATGAATTGATGTTCCTTAAATCCATACCTCAATAATGAATGAAAGAGGCATTATATAGAAGTTTGGAAGACCTAAGAATACTTGTAAAACAAGTGAAATTCGTACATAGGCTTTTAGAAGGAAGTCTGGACCAAAAAGTAATCAAGATAGATCAGGAAACTAAAGGTACCATTCATAATCAGAAGCCTTGAACCGGTACTAAGTTTGGCTACCAGTTCAGGAATGGAAAAGAAGAATCTGACGTACTTCAACTACCAGTAAAGGAGTTGGCTACCGATTCAGGAAGGGCAGTGAAGAATCCCTTTTTAAACAACAGTTGGCTACCGGTTCCTTATGCACAGAAGTGAAACCTTCTATTTTCTTCCTAAGTGTTCTCACACACTCATATATCTTTCTAAAACATTGTTCTCATTATCCCAAAGTGTATTAAAGTATGAACACTTGAACTTCTTCAAATCCGCATCCGATCTTCAATCTTGAAATTTTGAATTGAAAAATTACAACTCGATCGGACTTGTTTTGACAACGAAATTAGCCAATTACTAAATATATATTTTTATAATCTCTCCAATATATATATATATAAATATATCTCACAACATTAGCATCAACACAAGTTTAGAAGTTCTACAGGCCAAATCAAACTAACATCTAAAGAATAATAGATTAGTTGTCAGAAGGATTCTAAGGTGAAGAAAAACTGTTTAATGGCATTGATATGAATCAATGGAATTATGTAGCTATTAGTTGGATCTATTGGAGGACGAAGGAACAGATTTTCTGGAGTGCAATGTAGTAGGGCAATTGGATTAAAATTGAGCTTGGAGTAAATCAATTGTATGTGAACCAGGCATTGATGATTTGTTGTCTTCCTGAATCTGGAGGTAAATTGATGTTTATCATGTTGAAATGGACTGTTTGTACAGTCCTTCTTCATAGTAAATTTCTTAGCTGAGCCAAGTCCGATGATTTTTTATTTACCATTTATGGTAGTTTTTTTCACGTATATATCTAGTGTGCATATCTTTTAAATTTACTTATCTTTTGGTGCACTTTATAATTGATTTACATGCTTTCAATGATTGATTATATTCTCCAAGCATACTTATCAAGTTAATATCAATTATATTACATATATGTGTAAATAAGTAATTAACCAGATTAATTAGTTTCATTCATTTGATAAATTTAGTTTGTTTATTTAAATAAGATTATATCAAAGTTTGATATATTTGTTTAAATTAAATATATTTATTTAGAGTTCCAGATATTAAAAATTGATAATATGAAAAATGTGGCAACCTTGTGGGTGATTGTGTGTGGGTGTGTGCGGGTGGCACCAGTAAACAACCACATTGGACGAGCTACAGGTGCACAATCCCACATCACCTAGGTGTAGATGGGGCAAGTACTATATGTAGATTCAACACCCTTCTATGACACAATGCGTTTTAAAGTAGTGATGGCCGTGAACCCACCAGAATTCTAGAATTAAGCGTGCTTAACTTGGAGTAGTACATGATGGGTGACCCCTTGGGAAGTCTCTGGTTCGGGGGAGCCAAAAGCGGATAATATTATGTCTAGCTAGGGTGAAGGTTATTACAAATGCTATAAAAGCTTAACCTAGCCAGAAGTGTGGCCAACGAGGACGTTGGGCCCCAAAGGGGGGGTGATTATGGCGACCTTGTGGGCTAGTGTTTGTGAACGTGTGCAGGTGGCACTAGTAGGATACCATATTGGACGAGCTACAGGTGCATAATACCACATCACTGGGTGTGGATGGGGCAAGTTCTATATGTAGATTTAACACCCTTTTATAACACAACGCATTTTAAAGCTGTGATAGGCATGAACTCACTAGAACTCTAGAGTTAAACATGCTTAACCTGGAGTAGTTAAGTGTGTTTAACCTGGAGTAGTACAGGATGGGTGACCCATTGGGAAGTCTCTGGTCTGGGGGAGCCAAAAGTAAATAATATTATGTCTGACTAGGGTGAGGATCGTTACAAAAAATCAGATTTGAAATTCGTAATAAAGTCCAATATAAAATTCACCAATTGGTATCAAGGTTATATATATCCATTGATATATGTATATGCACTTAATTATTTTTATTGCGTGAATTTTAAACAAAAGCCATAATTGGGTATAGACCTATTCACGGCTCTTCTAGGTCAACTGTATATCAAGATCTTGATTCACTGCGTACTTGATTGTGATTAAATACAGTCTCTTGGGACCTCTTTAATTAAAACTCATTCCTGAGCTAATTAATAACACATTCACACTGGTGTAAGGTCGGGAGTCCCAAAAACTCTAGGTTGTGCAACCTTTTGAAATTTTAACATTTCATTCTCATGAAAAATCATATATCTGATTTTGATAATGTTGTTCTTTTTTGGATCCCATAATCTGTACCTAAACTCTCAACTTCATAATCCACGAGTACACATGGAACAACCTTGTCAACTAATTTTGAATTTCAAGATTCTTTGAATAATAAGAAGGGAGAATTAAGAAAAGTAAAGTACTTGAAAATGGCTTAATTCATTTCTAAAGATTATTTTGTGTATATTAAGTGTTGATGCAAAAATCTATATGGTTCGGAGCGTGAGTGTTTCCTGTACGACAAAAGAGAAGTGACGACTGGTGTGGTGCTTGTCGGGTGCACTCCGACGATCAAGTTAGTACTTGAGCCATAATAAGTCAAAAGAAGACTTTACATTGAATTTTTGGCGTACCTTTGAGTTGCCTGACTTTTCCTTTATAGGAGAATTAAAGATAGTCGTGTCCACATAGAGAATTGATTCTTTTTACTCCTCCAGCAAGAACTAGGAGAGTTATTCCATATAGAAGTAGATGATATCTCATCTACGTGTAATCTATCCAAACTTCTTGGGGTTGAGCTAATATTATAAGTTGCCCCCCATTCCCGTGTTTGCTTGCCAAGCTTAGGGAATGTGAGCCACTTCCGTCCTTGCTTATTTTAAAGCCTATTGTTATATTTTTGCAGAAGCATGGTTCAAAAGTAATCTGGAGCTTGTAAATTAGCTAATGAAATTATATTTTCTTTTGTCATCAATTTATTCAAGAATAAAAAGACTTCTGCAAACTTGATATGTAATTTTTATCCAACAACTAGAAGTGTGTGTGTATCTATATATATATATATATATATATATATATTAAAGTGCATGCAAGAATGACGAGTGGATCAATACACTGTGTTTCCTTTACAAAACTATCCATGCACTGAAATCGAGAATGAATCATATACTGGACAGAATCAATATCTTGTTACCAGTATATGGCACAATCATTTCTTTCATGTATCCATTTTGCAAACAAATGATGAAATAATTTATGAAGTGTATAAGACATACGCATGATAATGGTAAACTATTTTAAAGATATGATACTATACCAAAAACAACACGACCGACTTTATCAAGCAAATGATGTGTGTTCTTGAGTAGTGCTTGGAACATTTTTTTTCTGTCAAACTGAGTTTTCTTATTTACATACACATAGATGTAGATAATAAAATAAAGGTATTAAGATACTGTAAATATAATGTAGTAGATAGTTTTACTTATCTATTTTGAAGATCGTATTCTGCCCCCAATAACTACGCACTATTTAGATAGTGTGTCTGATTTGACGTTGGTCTTAGCATGTACTATTCTTTCTTTGAGAGTCTTTGGTTTGGCTTTATTGTCTCCACCCTTTTGTAAAGGGAGTAGTTGTCTCGTCCCTTTAGTAAAGGAAGGAAGTTTTAATTAGCTCACCTTTCTTTATGGAAGGAGTAGTTGTTTTCTCGTCCCTTTAATGATGGAAGAAGGTGTTGTCAGCCTTTTGTCCCTTTAATAAGGGAAGAAGGTGTAGTTGGTCTCTCGTCCTTTTAATGAAAGTATGAGGCGTAGTTGGCCTTTCATCTTTTTAATAAGGGGGCCTTTTAATACAGGACATGCTGACTTGATCCCTTTTAGTATGGGGAATGACAATTGCGAGCTTCACTTAGGTCCTTTCAATACTGGGCACGTTAATTTTGATTCCATTTAATATAGGTAACGTCAAATACGAATTTGCTCAGGCCCTTATAATATGGGACACTTTAATTTTGATCCTTTTTAGTACGGGGATGATGATTACGAGTTTCATTTGGCTTCAGCCCTTATAGTACGGTGCACTTTAAATTCAACCCCTTTTAATGTAGGGAACAATAATTACGAGCTTCATTCAGGCCTCTATAGTACGGGACACCTTTAATTAGACCCCTTTTGATACAGGGGACAATAATTTCGAGCTTCATTCAGCTCGGGCCCTTATAGTATAAGGCACTTTAAATTCGACCCCTTCTAATACGGGGGACAATAATTACGAGCTTCATTCAACTTGGGCCCTTATAGTACAGGGCACTTTAAATTCGACCCCTTTTAATACAAGGGATGATAATTACGAGCTTCATTCAGCTCGGACCCTTATAGTACAGGGCACTTTAAATTCGACCCCTGTTAATATGGGGGACGATAATTACGAGTTTCATTCAGGTTGGGCCCTTATAGTACGGGGCACTTTAAATTCGACCCCTTTTAATATGGGGGACGATAATTTCGAGCTTCATTCAGCTCGGGCCCTTATAGTACGGGGCACTTTAAATTCGACCCCTTTTAATACGGGGACGATAATTACGAGCTTCATTCAGCTCGGGCCCTTATAGTATGGGGCACTTTAAATTCGACCCTTTTTAATATGGGGGACAATAATTTTGAGTTTCATTCAATTCAAGTCCATATAGTACGGGGCACTTTAAATTCAACCCCTTTTAATACGAGGGACGATAATTTCGAACTTCATTGAGCTTGGGCCCTTATAGTACGGGGCACTTTAAATTCGACCCTTTTTAATACGGTGGACAATAATTTCGAGCTTCATTCAGCTCGGGCCCTTATAGTACGGGGCCCTTTAAATTAGATCCCTTTTAATATGAAGGACGATAATTTCGAGCTTCATTTAACTCGGGCCCTTATAGTACAGGTTACTTTAAATTCGACTCCTTTTAATACGGGAGACGATAATTTCGAGCTTAACTCAGTTCGTGCCCCTTATTAAGGGAAATAATTGTTTCGAGCTATTTCTCACACGAAAATCTGGCATATTTGAAGGATTTACGTAGCAATTTTCATCTGGATGAATCACTAACATCACTTTATAATGAAGTGCCATATATAATGGGTCTTCATAAAGTTAGCGAGTGGAGAAAACAAAGGGTCTTAGATTCAAGAAAGACAAAAACCAAGTTTGGTGACCTAGAATGAGATGTTTCAAGTTGTAAATGTAAATGTGAAATTTATAGTTCACTGAAATCGGCGTGTTTCTGACATTAATAGAGAAAATATGGTTCGCTTTCTTGAGAGCCATCTAAACATTAAGAAGGCTAAGTTTCAATTTGCAATAATAATAACAAATCCACCTAAACTCAATCCATCACTTGACCCAACCTAAAAATCTCAAAATATCAATTAAGAGAAACGGACCCAATATGAAATTTATAGGTCAAAAACAGAAGCTGGCCTTTATAGGCAAATATTTAATGCCATATGAACACATAAATCAAATATATCATATGATTTTATTGTATTCCTTTATGGCAATGTGTGACAAGAAAAAGATAATAAATGTGATAGTAATGAAACTATAACTAAATATGTAAGATGAGAATAAATAGGAGAAGGTCCAGACCTGGGAGCATGTGATGAGGGCTCATTTTGCTAGTAATGACCATCACTTGGTCTACACCTCATCTAGGAATCCCTTACTACTCTTTTACCCTTTTATTGTTTATTATTTAATATTTGGGGGGCATTAAAGGGAAAGAAAAAATCAGTGCAAAATGCACCAAGTTGAATCATGTTAAAGCTTCGAGTAATGTTGCAAATGATGAATAGTGTCCAAGATCGACTCTCAGTCAATAATACATAAAAAATAGTCTCTAACGTGTTTATTCCAAGTTGATACTCGAGTTTCTATATTTACAAATACATGAAATTTCATATCATTCTAATCTTAACTAGTTTATCTTACTTGTAGTTCGTACATAACAAAGAGTAATGATAGTCTCACCCCATCACATCTCTATCATGTTCATAATCTTCAAATTCGAAGGAAATAGAATTATTGCATGAAAAATCAACATTGTATAGGATTCTTCAGAAATCCTGTTTTAATCAAGCCATATTATAGCTCTTACCAAGATAAGAGTTACTGAAAATTACAAACTATATTATCACAGTATGTAATTCTATTCTAAAGTTAAGTAAATTATTATGCCAGCCATAGAAGTTAGTGAAAAGGAATAATTATTCCTTCAATCTTCAAGTTGGTTTTTAAAAATTATATATGTTAATGTTAAAAGCCAGTCTAGTAACTCATTTATATATATATATATATATTGAATTTTCGAATTCAAAAGCCTTTTTCATTTGTTTAAAAGATAATAAATAGCAACGTGAATGAGATTTGATCCCATCTTCAGGACTTAGATTCGACCTGGAAAGTGTGGGTCAATCCGCAAAAAATTTAAAAACCAAAACAAAAGAATTGATCTTCTTTATAAGATAGATTCAACTTGCTGAGATAAATCCTCTTTGTCTCATAGGAATGATGAGACAATTACTATATATATTTAAACAAGTTCAACTCGTAACAAAGAGTGAAATAAATTTTTAGGATACCCCACTAAGATATCATTCTTAAGCTTAATTAATTCGTTGCACACATCTGTTTCTTAGTAAAAACAAAAATGCATCTGTGTCCCATAATCGACACATGTAGGTTAATTATGAATTTGCAAGCAAATGCAATTTATATACACAGATGAAACAAGACAATATAATCACTCCCAAGGAACTCAAATCATTAATCTAAACATTAAGATCATTTGTTGTGAGTTGGGTACGTAGTAGGCATGTATTGGAGTAGGGAAATATTCCTCTTTTTATGCATGGGCCCATATAAGAGCCCAAAAAATTCATAAATATACAGACATGCCGATGCACCAATATATGAGCTAGCATTTATTAGCAATGAATTAATTAATTAATGACGGCGGCTGTTCCTATACGCCAAATTGATATAGTGAATGTGCGGTTCAAGAAAAGCCTTTTAGGTCAAATTTAAATTTATAAAAACTACTACCAACACTACTAGTAACGTAGCAAGAGTGAGTAGGGATCGTCCCAAGGGATTGTGAGGGTCGCAAAAAGTTATGGAATCAAGATTAGGGTTAGTAGGTCAAATGATCAAAGGATTGATTGGTGGTTGGATTAAGCTAAGATGCAATTTAAACTAAAATAAACAATAATACAATAGAGGTAAAATAAGAGAGAGAGAGATCTTAGGGTTTAGAGATCACCACTAAGCATAGCTTTTCTACACTCTTAATGAATGATTAATGAGGGGAAAGGCATGTATTGTAACAATGGTATGAGTGTGTGGTTGTTTTAACAAGTATGGATGACAAATTAAGCATACATTGTCTAAGCAACTTAGTGGATAGCACAACATATCAAAGTAAGCCATTAATCATTTCTTTAAGCTCACAACCAAACACATCACAAAATTAAAGAAATATGCCACTTGCATTCATGAGTATGGAATATCAAACAATAAGAATGGATTGTCCTCCCATTTAACATCTAGCAAAAACTACACTACAACTATGCTAATGACATGAAATTAAACTAATTAAACTAAGGGAGAGGCACAATCCATCAAGAAATAAGTATGAACCATCAAATAAACCATAAGGACATTCCATTAAGCACTATGTCATGACAATCTCTAGATCTATAGCATCAATACACATAGACATGCATCAACAACACAAGAAATAGAGATAAACACATGAACATCTATTCTAGCATACATAGACATATGGATAGAATGAAATGATCAATTGGAAGCATTAAACCATACAAATCATTGAATAAACAAGATCTATATATATAAATATGTTAAAACAAGTATCACAATACAAATCCCCTCAAAAATACATAAATTAAGATGTAGAAAGCATGTTTAGGGCTAACTCTAGCCCCAAGAGGATGTCTAGCCACTCATGGATGGTGTCTTCCAACCCTTAAGGGCTAGCTCCATGGTAGAGATTGCTCCTTGGTTGATGAAGAGTCTCCAATGGTGTGTCTCTAGCCTCCTCCCTTCTTAGCCTCTAAGTGTAAAATGAGAATGAAAAGTCTTTAGAGTCAATCCCCTCAAAAAGTGGCGCCTCCTCCCTTCTTAGCCTCTAAGTGTAAAATGAGAATGAAAAGTCTTTAGAGTCAATCCCCTCAAAAAGTGGCTCATATTCCTCATATAGGTAGGTCAAAAATCACCCAAAATGAGCTAGGCTCATACAACAAATATTCCCCAATGATTGATATGAGACAACTTTTAGTGAGCTGGAATTTGGATTTTCTCGAGATTTGGAAAGTTCGATCGATTGAACTTGAAGTTGGATCTATCGAACATGGCTGAGATCTATCGAACTGAAGTTAGATCGATCCTCAATGGCGGCGCCTTTTTGGATAAAAACAAATCTGAGATATTTTAAAGATATTTTTGGGGAAAGGACAAAAGTGGTTGGTAGGGTGGTATAGCTGGATAAGATCTGGCATGTGGATAAGGACAAAAATGTTCGATCGATCGAACTTTTGGGATCTCTGGAAATGACATCATGGCATGGATCTATCTTGAAGTGCTGAGATCGATGGAAATTCGATTGATCGAACTTAAGGTGAGATCGATCGAAGATGCTGAAATTCCACCTTTTGCTTCCTTTTGCTCTACTTTGCTCCTTTCTTTGATTCATCCCAGAATTGCTTCATTTTTGCTCTTTTTTGGCTGAGTTAACTTATTTTGGGGATAAGTACCTGAAAATGAAAATAGCATGAAATCAATCTAAAGCGGGAAAATAAGATAGATAATGGTCCTAGAATACCTAAGCTTAAGGGGTTTAAATGCGCACTTTTCAGCACTCATCACACCCCCAAACTTAAATATTGCTAGTCTCTAGCAATGAACTAGAAAGTAAAGGAATGAAATGAACAACTATACAATTATGAACTAGAAAATAATAAATGGATAACACCACTTTCGTAGGGAACACGATTGCATTTAGCATATGCAACAAGCCTTTTAAACCCCTAGGTTACCCCTAGTGGACGAGCGAAGTCTCGTGAGCGTTTCCAAAAATGATACCCACAAACATTAAGCTCATTCTTTCAAAAGAGGTACCAATATTGTAAACAAGCATTGGGAGAAAACTACCCCAAGTATGCAATAACATTTCCAAGCAATCTCCCAAAATCTCAACATCAAGCAAGCAAGTATGGTCCTCCACACATCAAGAAAATGATCATGAAAATCAAAACAACACTAGAATCCTTTTTGAGTGGACCGGCATCAAATATGTTGCTATCTTAGCCAACTAAAGAATTAATCACATCCTTACCCTCAAACTAGCACACAATTCTAGTACCGATCATCAAAACAAAAAGTGGACCTTTTATTAAAACTTTATTGTTCTAGGTGCACTTATTCTTTTCACTCGATATTTATTTATTTTTTTCATTACTAATCCTAAGGATCAAAGATGGAAGCATAGTGCAATATGTTGATCTATTAAGCTTTCTAGCGATTCATGAGGTCGAGCGTTAGGTCAATGACTCCCAAACCGGACGGCTTTAGGGCATTAGGTGTTCAAACACCCCTAGGACTTATAAGGTCAAATCAACTAGGCTACAAATCAAAACAACCTCCATCTAATCATTTCCCACTTCTCACTTTTTGGGAGAAGTCCTCACTATAAGAAATATATATATATATATATATATACATATATATATATATATATATATATACATCCATTCAAAAAAAAAATATATATATATATATAGATATAAATGAAGTACAGTACATCCAATATCAAAGCTGACAGACATGGCTGCAAAAATAATAATAAAACAGTATCAAGAATATGAAGAGATCACAGATATATGAGAGGATAGGGATAGAAAGGTCAAGAGGATGAGGTAAGATGGGCAGGACGGGCTCCGCGGATGTCTCTGGATAGGTCTCAGAATGCAGTCATGACATCCGTGTGGAGGGAAGCAATGTCAGCTCTGATGGTAACAGTCTCTGCTCGGATGGATGCCACTGAGTCCTCTAGAGTCTGAAGCTGCTTTCCAAAGTCGGGTATGTGGTCGGGAGCCTCCGGTGATGGATCTGGAGAGTAATGCTCCTGAGTCTGCTCCTCATCATGAATGGGTGACCCAACTGGAGAGTGCTGCTCTGGGTCCTCGGTAGGCTGTGCCAAATCGATATCAATGTGTATGGCAGCCGGATCGACTGCTGCATCGTCCAATACCGGGTCTGCTGCTACTGCCTCCTCAGCCTCTAACTCCTCTGCCTCTATCACCGTGTGATCCTAGAGTCTGCCGATGATAGCATTGTAGCTCTTATCCCAGTCCTTCTTCTGGAAGGTACATGATCCTCTCTCGGGGTGCTCCTGTGGCTGGATAGGATAGTGCTGATCTCGTAGAATCTGGGTGATGAGGTGGCCAAATGGGAGGAACTTGGGCTGCTCCTTGCTAATATAATCATCGTACAACTTCCTCATCACACACCAGATGAGAGAAGGAATGGAAAGCCAGTGCCCTGAATAGAAAGCATATAAAGCTGTAAGAAAGTCGCCTCGCCGCTGGATCTTGTGGCCTACCATAAAGACATTTCGGTATAGCACTGAATCAAAGAACCACAAATCATCTAGAAGATAGGTCCGGGTGGCGAAAGTCTTGCCAGCGGCATGGTGGCCTATAAGAAAGACTGCCATGTCTGCATAGGTAGGCCTGTAGAGAATAGGATAGACCTCCTGAAGAGCTGGTGGGCAGAGATGGGGACACTGGCAGGATCTGGATAATGTGTCGACGGTAATGCTGATCGGATAGCCGTCGATGGTGGTCCGCATCTCCTCCGGGTTATGCGGGGCAGGTCGGAGGTTTTGGTAGAACATCCGGACGAGCCTCGGGTATACCGAGAAAGTGAAAGGGGCTAGGACGGCTGCAAGGCCCTTCCAGATAATATCGTTTTATGCCGATCGGGTCAGTACCGACCGGGAGAAGAAGTCTGTATCAAAGAATGACTCATGCACCACCTGAAGGTGTGAGTATCTCAGTAATGGCCAGTCGAGATCAAGATCTGGCTGAGCTGGTGGAGATGGAGTGTGTGCAGTCTCAGCATCAGCCTGAGAGGAATGAGTTGCCTCAGGAGAAGAATGTAATCTGCTGGCGGCTGGAGACAGAGGTGGAGTAGGCTCATGTGAGGGCTCTCCTAGCTCCTCTGTTCGCTGTCGGACACGCCTCTGACTGCATCAAGGAAAGGATCCTGGATATGAGACGAACCGGCCTCGTCGCCTGGTCTATGTCGATCTCCACTATGATAGTGTCCACGAGCTATGGTCTTGACTCGAACCATAGTCTGCAAATTAAAAGAAATTCAAAGGGAAGTCAGTGCCAGAATAAGGATTTTAAAGCACAAAATAGAATCATGATGTCAAGTAAGATAGACAAAATAGATTAATGACATGAATCTGTAGAAGTGATAGGATGTGAACATGCTAAGCAGTATAAGTGCATAATGCATCTAATGTGGAAAATCGCAGGCATTGGGCATGAATGAGATAGCATGGACACAAGATAAGATGCATGGAATGTGTATATGAAATTTGTGAAGTTCGATCGATCACAAAAAATCTGAGATTGATCTCACATGATCGATCTGAGAAATATGATCGATTGATCGAACTCTGCGAATGACGTGGACAGTCACAGATCTGTGACGTGGATGGCACCAGGCCTTCACGAACTAGGTCGTGGGCCCATCAACACAACATAACATCAATTCCCAAAAATAAATCAAAACCAAAAAATATATATACAATCATATATACATATATAAGCAAAAAGCTTCAAGCCGGCAACAATAGAGGTAACTCATCATTAAACACCTTAGATTTAACATTTAGAGCATGTATGCATCAAATCGAAGCTTGAATCAAAAGGATGGATTCGGATCTCACTTAGAAACTGAGAGAGAGAAGTGGAAACTCGAAGGGGTGAGATGCGAAATCCAAGAGAAGAGAGAGATTTGGGATGAGGTGAAGCTCGCCGGAGGTCTCGCCGGTGGTGGAGAAGATTGGGTGCAGCGGCGACGAGGGATAGGGTGTGGAAGAGGGTTAGATCGATCTTTGAAATCGATCTTGAAACCCTAGGTTTCATTTTTAAAACTTCACCGAACCAATTCGATCGATCGAACTGAAACCCCAAATCGATCGAACCGTTGTGATCTCTTCTTGAAAACAATTTTTTTTTTTTTTTTTTCATTGAATTAAAAAAAAAAGATTGAAAACTAAAAATTAAAAATTAAAATATTTTTGGATTTTTAAAATATTGAAAATCAAAACAAAGTTAAAAATATCAAATTTCAGAACTAAGATCGATCTGAACAAATGTTCGATCGATCTGACAGAGAGCAAAAATATGTAGGTTTTTGGGTCCAAAATTTTTTCCAAGTGTGGAAACTCAAGATCAATCCAATAATGAAGTTGGATCGATCAAAGAACTTTAGATCGATCTAGGAATGTTTTCGATCGATTTGACAGAGAGCTGAAAATATGCAGGTTGATGTAGGCTCGAAATTTTCTAACTGTTGAAACTCAAGATCGATCGAAGGTGATATTTGGATTGATCGAAGGTCTTCTGATCGATCTAACAGAGAATAAAAATATACAAATTTCCTTGGATCGATGAGACAGCGAGTGATTTGGATGCAGGTTTGCTATAGGACTGAAGTTCGATCGATCGAACCTCATTTTGAGATCGATCGAACTTATGCAAAATGCTCAATTATGAGATGAAAGTGCATGCAATCCTAATCACAGTTCCTAGCAATGTATATGAGCCCAAAGCCAATATCTAGACTTCGCAAGAAATGAAATTAAAGATAGAAATGAGGGAGGAATACGGTTTTGACACCCTATAAAATGTTTTGCTAGTCTTTAATGTCTCTAGCAAGACGTTGGGCTCTTTTAGCCTAGATTAAACATCTTGTAATGCATCCCTTCCTTAATAGGGTGATGGATGCCTTGAGCTCCACCCAACAAATGGTTCTTTAGAGAACTTATTGGATTAGGCTCAAAGGAACTTCTTGGTCCTTGGTTAATGCAATCTTTGGGCTTCCATGCCCTTTCAAAATAAGACTTTGAAACAATTTTCTTTGGTTTCAAGGTTGAAGATGGACTATTTGAAACTTTGGTCTCACACAAAAACTCAATTCCTTCACATTTAAGGTCATGACATTTCTCTACAACATTAATCTCTTCATGCTTGTCAAATGAATTGGGGGTTGGATTGAAGATATTCAACTTCACCTTCATGTGGCCAAATGAGATCTTTATTATCCCCGTCCTACAATTAATGTTGGCATTCGCGGTTGCTAAGAAAGGACGGCCAAGGATAACGGGAATTTGGCTCTTAGGATTTGGGACCGGTTCCGTGTCAATGACAACGAAATCAACGGGGAAGAAAAACTTATCAATCTTAACCAAGACATCCTCAATGATACCCCTATGCTTCTTGATGGATCGGTCGGCAAGTTACAAAACCACCGACGTTGGTTTCAAGTCTCCTAAGGTTAATTTCACATACACTGAGTATGAAAGAAGATTAACACTTGCTCCTAAGTCTAGAAGAGCCCGATTAATGATATGATCACCAATGATGCATGAAGTGGTAAGTGAACTGGGGTCCTTAAACTTTGGAAGAGTGTTATGTTGCAAAATTGAGCTTACTTGCTCGGTTAAGACCACTTTTCTAGGTGCTTGGCTTTTGTTCTTCCTCTTTTGGGTGCATAAGTCTTTTAAAAACTTGGCATAAGCCAGAATTTACTTGATTACATCCAAAAGTGGAAGATTGACTTTCACTTGCCTAAATACATCCATAATTTCATTGATTTTGGCCTTTTGCTTGTCATTTGAAATTGATCCTTTTAAGGCATCCGAAAATGGAGCTTTTTGTTCAAAAATCTTTTCAAAATTTTTCTTTGAAGTCTCTTCAATACAAGAAGTTTTCAAATCATTTTGCAAATATTTCTTTTCAAAATCACTTTTCAACACATTCTCATTTGAAAAATCATATATATGCAATGAATGAGGAATAGGATGTGAAATGGGACGGGTGTCAACTTTGAGTTGCACCGATTCACTCTCTTCATTGGACATACCCACTTGGTTGTCCACAATCTTCCCACTTCTCAAGGTTCTCACCGTATTGACATGCTCTATTGTGTGACCTTCTGATGAGGGATGAGTCTCCACAACACATTGTTGCTTTTGTGGGGTATTCAAAGGCTTTTTCCCTTTCTCTCTGGCATTCAAGGTACTAGCTATTTGCCCTACTTGGGTTTCTAGCTTTGCAATGGATTGAGAATGAGAATGAAGCAATTGAGTGTTAGCTTCTAAAGTGCCTAGAGCGGTCAAAACTTTCTCTTCAAAGGTAGGACTTCTAGAATTCCCTTGAGAATACGATTGACTTGGAAAATGAGAATTAGAGAATTGGTTTCCTTGTGATTGAAATGGTTTATATCCTCCAACTTGGATTATAATGATTGCCATAAGGATTGTTCCCTTGATTAACAAATGTTGCATTGATTTGTTCATGATGCTCACTTTGCACATGCCCATGGGGACAATTAGAAATAGAATGTAAAACACTTAAACAAGTCAAATATGTCTCATTAGATGCATGATGGGAATGGTTAGGGAAGGAAGATACTTGATTTACTGAGTTTTGGTTGATCAAAAATTGATCAAACCTTTGAGATAATAATTTCATTTCAGCGGCAATTTCATTGGAGTGGTCGACTTAATGTAAGCCAACACTCTTCCTACCACTAGAATTTTTACCGTTCTTTAAAGATAAGGTACGATGCAAAGAGTTTTCACTCATGCTTTCATAGAGACGCCACACATCATCCTCATGCCTGTCAATATAAGATCCACCCATGGAAGCATCAACCATGCCCTTATGATTGTCCGATAAGCTCTCAAAGAAATATTGAACTAATTGCCATTTGGGTATGTCATGATGTGGACACTTCCTAAGCAATTCATTAAAGCGTTTCCATACCTCATGAAATGTTTCCCCATCCCCGTGTGAAAACTCTCGAATTGAGGTTCGCATGGCATTGGTCTTAGAAACCGGATAGTACTTCTTCAAGAACTCTTGTTGCATTTCCGCCCAAGAAGTTATTGAAAAAGGCCTAAGATTGTTAAACCAATATTTTGCCTTGTCTTTTAGGATGAATGGGAAAAGTTTAAGCCTTAAGACTTCTTTCGGCATGTCCGTGTATGTCACGGTGGAACATACTTCAAGAAACTCATCCAAATGCTTGTAAGGTTCTTCACTTGGAAGTCCATGATAGTTTGGAAGCATTTAAATGGTTTGTGGCTTAATTTTATTATGGTGTGCTCTAAATGGTGGCAATTGAATGCATGTGGGTGTATTATATTCATTAGGCACATAGTAATCTCTTAAAGCAAGGGGAGGATTAGCAATTGGAGGTGCAACATGGGCACCTTGGTTACCTTGAATAATAGGAGGTGGTGTAGCATAGATTGGCCTTGGCATTCCCAATGAAACTTGGCCTTATTGTTGTTGTGGATGAATGAATGGCCTTGGCATGCCTAATGGTACTTGCATGTTATCATGATGCACATTGGGGTGGAGGATACCTTGTTGGTCTATGTGACCAAGGTCCTCCACATGGTCCTCATTGTGTCATTCTATTGATGAAATAAATTGACTAGAACTACCTCTTCCCCTAGGGTTTCGAATAATGGATTCAAGATGAAAATTTAAAGGGACAAGAGTGGGTCTCAATGATCTATGATCATGCATGCACAATGCAACACAACAAGCAAAAATGACAAACACTTCACCTTCAAAACAAATCAAAAATCAACAAACTTCCTCCACATACATTGTTCCCGTACTCCCATGCTTGAACGACATGCAAAGAAAAGTAAAATTGCCTCTACACGGGCTCACGATTTATCTAGAGATTGAGTTAGAAAGATCTCACAAAGGTTCTATAGTATTTCAACTCCAAAATTTTTAGCTTTTAGCTTAGCTTAGCAATTTTTTTTATAATGATTTTAGCCTTTTTCCATGCTTTTCTTAGCTCATTTGCTTGGATGTACCTTTGCTCACCTTCTTGCTCAATGCTCCTAGTCAAACAAGAACCAACACAATAAGTAACCAAAATAAAAATAAAAATAAAGTAAAGACACAATCAAAAGAGTACTAATTCCTAATTGATTCCACAAATACGACGTTGCCAATTAATTAATCCCTGACAACGGCGCCAAAATTTGATGGCGGCCGTTCCTATACGCCAAATTGATGTAGTGAATGTGCAGTTCAAGAAAAGCCTTTTAGGTCAAATTAAAATTTATAAAAACTACTACCAACACTACTACTAACATAACAAGAGTGAACAGGGATCGTACCAAGGGATTGTGAGGGTTGCAAAAGGTTATGGAATCAAGATTAGGGTTAATAGGTCGAGTGATCAAAGGATTGGTTGGTGGTTGGATTAAGCTAAGATGCAATTTAAACTAAAATAAACAATAATGCAATAGAGGTAAAATAAGAGAGAGAGAG
Organism: Cornus florida; assembly: GCF_030987335.1. Taxonomy (NCBI): domain Eukaryota; kingdom Viridiplantae; phylum Streptophyta; class Magnoliopsida; order Cornales; family Cornaceae; genus Cornus; species Cornus florida. The sequence goes on along the minus strand of NW_026775572.1, from coordinate 60,384,657 downwards.
AGATTTTGGGGTTTAGAGATCACCACTAAGCATAGTTTTTCTACACCCTTAATAAATGATTAATGAGGGGAAAGGCATGTATTGTAACAATGGTGTGAGTGTGTGGTTGTTTTAACAAGTATGGATGACAAATTAAGCATACATTGGCTCAGCAACTTTGTGGATAGCACAACATATCAAAGTAAACCATTAATCCTTTCTTTAAGCTCACAACCAAACATATCACAAAATTAAAGAAATATGCCACTTGCATTCATGAGTATGGAACATCAAACAACAAGCATGGATTGTCCTCCCATTTAACATCTAGCTACCACTACACTACAACTAAGCTAATGACATGAAATTAAACTAATTAAACTAAGGGAGAGGCACAATCCATCAAGAAATAAGTATGAACCATCAAATAAATCACATGGACATTGCATTAAGCACTATGTCTTAACAATTTCTAGATCTATAGCATCAATACACATAGACATGCATCAACAACACAAGAAATAAAGATAAACACATGAACATCTATTCTAGTATACATAGACATATGTATAGAATGAAATGATCAATTAGAAGCATTAAACCATACAAATCATTGAATAAACAAGATCTATATATATAAATATGTCAAAACAAGTATCACAATACAAATCCCCTTAAAAATACATAAATCAAAATGTAGAAAGCATGCTTAGGGCTAACTCTAGCCCCAAGAGGATGTCTAGCCACTCATGGATGGTGTCTTCCAACCCTAAAGGGCTAACTTCATGGTAGAGATTGCTCCTTGGTTGATGAAGAGTCTCCAATGGTGTGTCTCTAACCTCCTCCTTTCTTAGCCTCTAAGTGTAAAATGAGAATGAAAAGTCTTTGGAGTCAATCCCCTCAAAAAGTGGCTCATATTCCTTATATAGGTAGGTCAAAAATCACCCAAAATGGCTAGGCTCATACAGCAAATATTCCCCAATGATTGGATATGAGATAACTTTTAGTGAGCTGGAATTTAGATTTTCTCAAGATTTGGAAAGTTCGATCGATCGAACTTGAAATTGGATCGATCGAATATGGTTGAGATCTATCGAACTGAAGTTGGATCGATCCTCAATGGCGGCGCCTTTTTGGATAAAAACAAATCTGAGATATTTTGACGATATTTTTGGGAAAAGGACAAAAGTGGTTGGTAGGTTGGTACAGCTGGATAAGATCTGGCATGTGGATAAGGACAAGAATGTTCGATTGGTCGAAGAATAATGTTGGATCCATCGAACTTTTAGGATATCTGAAAATGGCATCATGGCCTGGATCTATCTTGAAGTGCTGAGATCGATGGAAGTTCGATTGATCGAACTTGAGGTGAGATCGATCGAAGATGCTGAAATTCCATCTTTTACTTCCTTTTGCTCTACTTTGCTCATTTCTTTGATTCATCCCAGAATTGCTTTATTTCTGCTCTTATTTGGCTGACTTAGCTTTTTTTGGGGATAAGTACCGGAAAATGGAAATAACATGAAATCAATCTAAAGCGGGAAAATAAGATAGATAAAGGTCCTAGAATAGCTAAGCTTAAGGGGTTTAAATTCGCACTTTTCAGCGCTCATCAATTAACTTAATTTAAATAGCCTACATACCTACCTTACAAAACCTTATAAGGTTAGGAGATTGTTCACGGCAATGGATCTGATCGCCTATGTTAGGATGACAGCTCAGTGCGTCATCAGAAACAATCGTTTCGGAGAAAGACTGATTTAGACCATAGAAATAGAGCTTCCTCCACCTTGCTCTGTAAACGGCTCTACTTGATTTATAACTTGGTTGTATATGTAGATGGAAATAGAGAATAGAGTCCTGTTCGGAACCAGACTTGGGCTTGTGACCTGTGAAGGTGGCCCTCTAATGAACGCTAAAGAACAGAACATGAGAGTGAGCTAGCGAACACAAATATCATTGAAAAGATCAAAAATTTCTCGATCGTGATTTAGTTGGGAAAAAATAATTAGGAATTTCTAAGAAAAAATTAGAAATTTCTCGATTGTAATTTCTTTGCGGAACTAGTTGTAATTTCTTTGTGGGACTAGCACACGTTCCCACAGATGGCACCAACTGTTGATGCAAAAATCTAGATGGTCCAGAGCGAGAGTGTTTCCTGCAAGACAAGAGAGAAGTGACGACTGGTGTGGTGCCGGGCGGGTGCACTCTGACGGTCAAGTTAGTACTTGAGCCATAATAAGTCAAAAGAAGACTTTACATTGAATTTTTGGCATACCTTTTGAGTTGCCTGACTTTTCCTTTATAAGAGAATTAATGATAGTCGTGTCCACATAGGGAATTGATTCCCTTTACTCCTCTACCAAGGACTAGGAGAGTTATTCCATATAGAAGTCGATGATATCTCATCTACGTGTAATCTATCCAAATTTCTTTGACTTTCGTGTTGAGCTAATATTCCTTATCATTAAGACTAGTATGCAATCAAGGGATTATTAGTTCATTTGGTATACTCTCTCTTCCATCAAAGGGGAAGTGAGGCATTTGAGTCCATAGTGGGATATTTGTAGGTGTCTGAGCAGTGGCTAAGCGCCAATGGGGTCAATTTCCCCCCACTGGAAAAAAATATATTTGTATTTTCTACAAATAAGCTTTGATAATTCTAAAAGTTTCCCCACTAAACTTTTAAAAATATTCATAAAAGACCTTACAAAAGCTTGCAAAAGTAAAAAAGATCCCTTATTTTATAACTCTTTTGCCCAACAAAATTTTGAAAATTCAGAAAAGACTCATGTTTAAGAATCAAAATAAAAAAGAGACTCTTCCTTTGCTATTGAGTTTTCTGTTATTTATATTTTATATATGCAAACTTCGATAATTATAAAAGTTCCACGATTGAACTCCAAAAATTCACAAAAATCCTCTAAGAAAAACTTCCAAAAAAAGAAAAAAGGAAAAAACCTCATTTCTGACTCATTTGCCCAATAAAAAATTCAAAATTTAGAAAACACCCATGTCTTTTCTCCTCTCGCAAGCCCCATAAAAACTATAAGAATCAAAATTCGGAAAAGACCTACGTTGCTATTTATTATTTTGGCTCAAAATTTTTTATTTTATTATTGTTAATAATTGCCCCCACTGAATTAAATTTCAGAGTCGGTCGCTAGTTTGGATGAGCATTTACCTAAATAAAAACAAAAAATTGTATATTATTAATAACTAAAAGCTTAAAAAACATTAATATACCACAAAAGTTGTATAGGCTTAAAGAACCATGCTTTACTTCAAAGTGGGTAACATAGAAAAAGGCTTAAAGAACTTGAAACACTGCATAGTGGGTATCATTGGCAAAAGTTTTCACACATTCAATGAATTCATTTATTATTTAAAATATGATGGTGAGGGGTGACACTATGGCACGAAGATGTGGCATAAATTAGGGGTTGTTTGGAGTTAAGGTAATGCAAAAAAATAATTTAAAAATACTTTTAGCTTTGGAGTTATGATATTCCAAGGTCTCCCACTTATAAAAGTCCACACCTAAAGTTAAATGTTCTTGTCTACTTCTTGCTTTTCCCACAACCTCCTTGTCTCTTTGTCCTTATGCAAGAAGAAAGTACCAATTGGATGGTACTCTATTGCCTTTAAAAAGAAAACAAAATAGTAGTTTTGGAGGCACTTGGAAGGCTTCCCTTGCAATTCCCACTATCACCCACTAAGCAACAAGCAAAGGTGTTTGTTCTGTCTTGTGAATACATGTTTGGATTTTGTGTTAATTGAGAATAATACCATAGTTTTGCCAGCTCTTATTCCCATAGACATAGCATACAGACAAACACAAATCTAGAGAGAGAAAGAGAGAGAGAGAGAGCTCTGTCTATCACAAATTCCATATTCCTCTAATCCTCCCAAAGGACAAACAAAAAAATGAGGACAAAAACCCCACTTTGAATTGTTTCCAAAGCAGCCATAGAAAGACCCTTCAAGACAAGAGCTATAATTCCCCACTTTTGCAACAATAACTGCTCTGAGTGATAAGGAGATTGGCTCAACAAGATTGGAAATTTTCACAAGGTTTTATCTGGGTTTCTATTCAATTGCAAAACCCAGTTGGGAATTTGAATTTGTTCAGTAATTCAATGAGCAAACACTAAACTGTTTCTGGTAATTTTTCTACCCTCCCTCGCTCTCTCTCTCTCTGTCTCTCTCTGTTACTTGTTTTTGGATTCCTGTGTTTGATTCAATGTATAATTCATATCCAATGAGCATGTTTTGAGAGTTTGTGTATGCAATGATTTTCCTAAGATTTGGTGGTGTAATTTTCCTTCATTTTCTTTCAAATTCGATGGAACCTAATGGTTCTGTTTACTGCAATTGACTTGTACTTTTGAAATGTTGAGAATAGAGTTATCATATTACAATTATTATCTTTGTATTATGATGCATGAAGGTTTTGGTATTTCAATTGGGATGTGTAAAAGGAACAAAAATTGAAACTTCAATGTTAGTCTGAAAAACTGGAAGCTTCACTTTTTCGAGTCTAACACAACAATTTGGTGAATGAGGCAAAAATTTGCTCTTTTTGTTGCTGATGAATATTAGGAGGATATAAATGTATGAATTAATTTGAATCTTGATAATTTTTCATCATTTCTGCTTATCTGAAAAACAGTACAATTATTTTGCTTTATTGAGATCCATTTACGGTTTGAAAAAATGATACACAAATTGAATCGGCTTGTGCCCGTTAGTTATTGTAAGTTCACCACTCGCTAATGAGAGGATTCGGCTTGTATAATATCGTTGTCGTCATTTTTGTTCCATTTAGTGGTTGAGCAGAAGATATAGAGAAACAAATGAGAGTTTGGTGATGTATAAAGTTTATTTTCTTAGGACTCAGAAAATATACACTCTGCTCAGCTAAGTGCAATAGAACTCTTTGGCATGATTGGGGAAGTTCTTAATGTTACAACATAAAACATACTACTCATATTTTCTTTAAAAATAATTCTTTTATTTTCTTCAATATTATTGATAACCAAACAGAGTGATTGTAAAGCAAAAGACATACACGTAAGATAGAAAATTTCTGTTCTTTTCCTTTCATCAGTTTTCTTGGCAATCAATTGTAGTGCTAGTGCAATTGTTGTGGCATTAAGTTTATTTAAAATTTGGTCTCATTTTATCTATAATCGTCCATTTTCAGATCCCATCTTTAGGCAGTACAAGCCCGATCTTGCTGTTAAAGGTGAAAATGGTTCAAGAGGAAGGATCATCATCTGTGAGTTCATCACCCCTTCAACTCTTCTCCCTGATGTCGCTTTCCCCTGGTTTAGGATCACCATATCCATGGCTCAGGGAGATGAAGTCCGAGGAGAGAGGTTTATGTCTTATCCACCTTCTTGTTGCCTGTGCTAACCATGTTGCTGCCGGTAGTGTTGAGAATGCAAATATTGGCCTCGAGCACATGTCCTACCTTGCCTCACCTGATGGCGATACGATGCAGCGAATTGCTGCTTATTTCACTGAGGCACTTGCTGACAGGATGCTTAAAGGCTGGCCTGGATTGCACAAAGCCCTCAATTCTACCAAAATATCATCCGTTTCTGACGAAATTCTTGTTAAGAGATTGTTCTTCGAGCTTTGCCCCTTCTTGAAGCTTTCATATGTTCTCACAAACCACGCCATTATAGAAGCTATGGAAGGGGAGAAGATGGTTCATATTATCGATCTCAATTCTTTCGAGCCTGCTCAGTGGATTAATCTTCTTCAAGCATTAAGTGCACGGCCTGAAGGTCCGCCCCATTTGAGAATCACTGGCATTCATGAACAGAAAGAGGTACTGGAACAAATGGCTCATCGATTGAACGAAGAAGCTGAAAAATTGGACATCCCATTCCAATTCAATCCTGTAGTTGGTAAATTAGAGAATCTTGATATTGAAAGTTTGCGTAAGACGGGAGAAGCTCTTGCAATCAGCTCCACACTTCAACTACACTCTCTCTTGGCTTTTGATGATGAGATGCTTAGAAGAAGCTCCCCGTCAGCATCCAAGAATTCAAATTCACATCACTTTCAAAAAGTCCTGCAGATGAATCCACGCACTTTGGGAGATTTTCTTCAGAAAGATGTGAGTAATATGTATAGCCCGAGTCCTGATTCATCATCATCATCTCCACTATCTTTGTCACCTTCAACAAAGATGGGGGGTTTTCTAAATGCCCTTTGGGGACTTTCGCCGAAGCTGATGGTGGTAACTGAGCAAGAATCAAACCATAATGGGTGCAGTCTGATGGATAGAATCATGGAAGCATTGAAGTTTTATGCAGCACTGTTTGATTGCTTGGAGTCTACTGTGTCGAGGGCCTCAATAGAGCGTCAAAAGGTAGAGAAGATGCTTTTTGGCGAGGAAATTAAGAACATTATTGCATGTGAGGGACTGGAGAGAAAGGAGAGGCACGAGAAGCTCGAGAAATGGATTCCGAGACTAGAGTTGACAGGGTTTGGGAGGGTGCCGTTGAGCTACCATGGTATGCTGCAAGCAAACAGGTTGTTGCAGAGCTATGGCTATGACGGCTATAAGATCAAAGAAGAACATGGTTGTGTGGTAATTTGCTGGCATGATCAACCCCTTTTTTCAGTTTCGGCCTGGAGGTTTAGAAGGTATACTTGACATTATGCTGGAATTTTTATTTTTCTCTATTTCCGCTTTTTTGTACAAAGGATTTTATGCTTATTTCTTCATCTGCAATTAGACTTCTGTTAAAAGGTTGAAAGAACATGTTCCGTCGGTTCAAAGTGTTCATTTCCCTTCACATTTCTTTCAATGTAATAATTTTTTGTTTTGAAAGTTAAAGCGAACCGACATACACCCATAATATATTGCCCACGACTAATGGGGCTTAAACACTGACCTCTCATTTGAGGAGGAGAAATCGTACTGTCTGGGTCAATGCCCATTGGTAATGTAACAGTTGATTGGCAGGGTTTCAGGGTTATTTGCCATTTGTAATGTAACAATTGATTGGCAGGGTTTGAGACCATATTTCCTTGAGATCTCTCACGGATAACCACCACCACCCCATCCCCCCCAAGCTCGCCCCCCCCCCCCCCCCCCCCCCCCCCCTTCTCTGTGTCACGCACGCGCACACATTATATTCCATTATAATTGGGTGTGAACTTGGTTAGGCAACCAAAACTGCCTATGGAAGGACTGAAATTACAATTCTTACTAGACTTGATGCAACATAGTTGCACACTTTTAACTTTTCTAATTGGAACTCGGGCTTAAGCCATTTTCACGGCCATGAATTCAGGCATGTTGTGCCAATTTTGAATGGAACAGTCTTTTTGTTCAGCTCCTTCTGGGTTTGTATGCAGGTTTCATTTTTTTTTTTTACAAGTAAGACTACATAAAAAAAAATAATAATAAATAAAAAAAAAAAAAAAAAAAAAATTGGTCAAAAAGGGAAATGCATTCCTCAAAAACAACACAAGGCTCAATAGGGCCTCTATACCCTCAACAAATCGAAAAACTCTCCTGGATAATCTAAGGATTTACAATTTCTTCCTAGAACCTAACAAAAAAGGGTGCTAAGAATGGGGAATTTCAACGATCCAATATGATTTTCCTTTCAATCAAAGGACCTCCTTTTTTTTTCTAGCCATACACATCACCAAACACACAAAGGAGTAACCCTCCAAAAGTCACAAGCTTGGATCCCACTATTCACCCTCTCCAAGCCTCAATCAAATCTCTGGTAGATTGTGGCATAACCCAATGAATCATAAACAAACCCAAAAACAAAAGCCAGCAATCTCGGGCCATTGGGCAATGTAAAAGAAGATGATAAACTGTTTTCTAGACATTTTTTCACATACAACATCAATTCACCACGATCTGTCTTCTTCTCTGGAGGTAGTTTTGGGTAAAGATCTTGCCCAAAATGGATATCCATGCAAAAAAAAAGAGGAACTTTCAGAAGCGCTTTTGTTTGCCAAACGACCCTCCATGGAAATGACAATCCAGGATCATCTACAAAACAACGATAAAATGATCGAACATCAAAGCACCCATATGAAGATGGACTCCAAACGCAGAAGTTAGAAGTCTCCTCCACTATCTCCTAACGATATAACAAATCTAAAAAATCTATAGCATCTTTCATCTCTCAATCCTGAAACAACCTAAAAAAAGAACACCCCACACCATTCTTCCACTATCAAGACGATGTCATTCGTCCACCATGGCATGTCGATCAGAAGCAATGCTAACTAGTCTAGAGAAGCTGCTATCGAAAGAGCGATTCCCAAACCAGATGTCATCTCGAAAATGTATCCTCTTGCCATTTCTAACGCGGAATCTGATATGCTTGGAGAATTTGTCCCACCCATTGTGGATGTGTTTCCACACCCCAACCCTATGTAGAAATCTCACCTCGGGAATGTACCATCATCCTTTCGCCTCCCTATGTTTGCTCACAATCACCTTCCACCAAAGTCTCTGTCTCTTTATCCTGAATCTTCATAGCCATTTTCCCAACAAGGCCTTATTAAAATGCACTAATCTTCTAATTCCCAAACTACCTTACCGAACTGGAGTGCAAACCCTCTCCCACTACACCAGATCATACTTAAACTCCTCCGTTTACCTCCTTACAAAATGATTCTTTGCAACCTCTCAATCCTTTTAGCCATTAAAGAGGGAATCTGGAAGAATGAAAGGAAAGTACATATGAAGACTCAATAAAGGGCTCTTAAAAAAAGTGACCCTCCCCCATTTGGAGAGGTATTTTTTTTATTTCACTGGATCCCAACTACCCACACTCTTAGATAAAGCCCTAAGAGGCAAACCCAAATAAGAAATGGGTAACGAACCAATGTTGCACCCTAAAACAAGAGTCAAAGTAGAGATATCGGGAACCTCTCTAACCGACGCTAAGACATTTTTTCCCACATTGACTTTCAAGCTAGAGACGGCTTGAAACCAAATTAGAATACATCTCAAGTATCTCATTTGTGCCACATCAGTATCACACAAGACCAAAATGTTATCCTAGCAATATCCCTACTAACCCTGAATGTAACGACCTGAACTTATGGGTCCGAACTGTTAATCGAGTCCTTACCTGAATCCGAGGTCACCTAAGTCAATCCCGTCATGTCTAGTATCAAAAACATCATTCTTAGGACATTATTATTAGGGCTACAAATGAGCCGAGCCGAGCCAAGCTTTATCTTGCTCGGGCTCGGCTCGCCAGTTTCAAGTTGGTGCTTAGGCCCAGGCGAGCTTGGACAAACTAGGCTCGGGCTTGGCTCGCCAATATTTTGGCAAGCTCGGGCTCGGCTTGGCTAGGGCTCGCTTTCAAACCAAAATTAAAAAAAAAAAAAAAAGGAAAAAAGGAAAAAGAAAAGAGAAAAAAGAAAAGCTTCAGATCTAATAGTGTCTTGACAATGGATCGAAGAGCATCACTGTATCTCTTTCGCATTCTCTGATCATTCTTCTAATCTCCCTAACACTAACATGGGATTGAGACATCCAGACCCAAAGAAAGATTTGATAGAGAGATCTATTTGAAACCCTAACTGTAAGAGAGAGGAAGCGATGTTGAAAGGGATGATATATAGGCCAATAGGTTAAGTATAAAGTAGAGTTAGGCAGGGGAAATAAAGTTGGGCTTAAAGTTAAATGAAATTGGGCTAATAAAGTTGGGCTTAAAATTAAATGAAATTGGGCTTAAGATGAAATGAATTTTGATTGGCTTTATATTAAATGGGACACACAATTGTATATGAATATCAAATAAAATAAAATAAAATAAATTATTTTACTAAATGACCCTATTCACGAGCCTAATAAGCCGAGCTTAGCGTTGCTCAAGCTTGGCTCATTTACTAAACGAGCCTAAAAAATGTGTTCAAACTCGGCTCATTTACTTCACGAATGAGCCCGAACCGAGCTTTTAACGAACTGAGCCCATGAACAGCTCAGTTCATTTGCAGCCCTAATAATTATGCTTCACAAAGGCTCTATGCAACTTTCCAAGGCTCTAAGTGGATAATACCGGAGAAAGGAACCAAAAAAAACCAAGCAACAATAGTTCGGTTGACCGAAGTGAACCCCCCTGTACCGGTTGTGACCAAAAATGATGCGAGGCTACTGGAATTGAAAAATTGTTTCCCAAATTACAAAAGATAGCAAAAGTGAGGTTCAATTCTCCAAACTAAATTTGTGGTGGACCGTCATCCGCCACTTCTTTGCCGTGTCCTGAAAAATGTTAATAATAAAGGGGTGAGCAAATTGCTCAGTAGGTAGTGCCTAAGACACACCTCTTGTGACCCCATGAATCCAAATAATGAATAGAATTAGGGAGAATAGGATCTGTAATGACTCAAATTTGGGGATTCGAATCGCTAACTGGGTCCTTACCTGGACCCAAGGTGACACAAGGGTACTATGGTCATTTCATATTAATTTAATGATTTCAGGTCCATTATGGGTAGAACCGTCATTTATTAAAGTCATTTTATGAATTAAATGAGGTCTGGGGGCCTTGTAGTCATACCACGTCCTTCTAATGGTTTTGGAGTTCATAGGGGTAAAATGGTCTTTTTGCATGGTCAAATAATAATATTAAACCCAAAACTGTAAAATAGACTTTTATCATCATTAAATGGTGATATAAAAGCCCTTGGGGGCTAAATAGTCATTTTCTGGTCAAAATATGACATTAACACCTTTTAGGGGTAATTCTGTCATTTTCTAAGGTCATTCTGCACTTTGATTGGGGTTTGGGGGTCATTGGGTAATTATATTGAAATATGAAGTCCTTGTGAAAACATTAGTTTATCTAACCGGTTAGAAGATAACCGGGTAAATGAATGGTCTACTAGGCTTACAAGTTTTCAGATCACATCTAATTGGTTAGAAGATTTCTTCTAACCGGGTACATGAATGGCCAGTGGAAAAATTGTAAAAAAATTCATATCTAACCGATTAGGAAACTTTATCTAAACAGTTAGATAATGAAAATCAACCAACCACTTCTCTGCCCCATACATCTAACCGGTTAGAAGAGATCTTCTACCCGGGTAGATGAACACCCTAATTCCTATCTAACCAGTTAGAAAACTCCTTCTAACCGATTAGAAGGAAAAACCATCAAAACCAACACATTGCCCATTCATCTAACCGGGTAGATGTTCCTATCTAACCGGTTAGATGATGCCTAAAGATTAATCTAACAAAATTCTTGCTTCCCAAACCCAGTTAAAAGCAAATCCCCAAACACCTAAACATAAAATTAAAACTCCATGAACATCATCAACCTTTAAACGTTTCATAAAATCCATAAATATCATCATTCATACATCTTTGAAACATTTATACAAGTGTAAAAGAATATGTTTACAAGATGATGAAGCCTCCATGGCCATAATTACAAAGGTTTCGCTTGAAGCTCACAAAAGAATATAATTACATTACAAAATCATTGTCCATACTAGTCTATTACAAAAGATATCAAAAGCTCGTCCCTACACTCTAAGCTTGCGGGGGTGTGTCGTTTACCATGCCCTGAAAATGTGAAGTATGGGGTGAGCACAACGGCTCAGTAGGGGATGCCTAAAGCATTAGCTTTGGGCTCCCTTGAATCAACATACAAAGAATAGAGACATGTTATATGGGTCATGCACGGGAATGTCAGTAAGTCATAATTAACATAAATACATCACAATGCAATGAAGTGTCATGCTTTTCCCGCCCAACATCCTGGCCTGACTCAACGCACACCGAAAACCGCTAACCAACTTTACCGAGGCTAGAATGATTAGCTATCCCTAGTTCCAAATCCGGCAACTATTTGGGGCCTAGCAATCAACGTTACACGTCCGAATTTGGCATGTGCTCCCTCTAGGTTGAGTTAGCCACGGGCTCGCGAAACCTGGTTCCTTTCATAAAAATCACTTTCCCAACCATTCCCAAATTACTTTCTTTTTTTAAAAAATTCAACCACTATTCCCTAACCATTCTCATGCCATGAATGAAATCATGCATTATAGAGATCAATATTTTTATGCTTGTAATTTCTAATTACTTATTAAGACATGCTCATCACAATCATCATCAATTTCAACCCCCAAGTCTCAAGATAGCAACTTTAACATTTCAACATGCTTTCATGACAAATTAACATCTCAAATATACACTTTAACAACATTTATAGTATGGGTTCAACACTAAGCACAAAGGCACCAAATCAACTATTAAATCATTATTTTTCACACATATATAACATAGGATCAAAACATGAAATCAATTGAAGGCAAAGCAAGATGGTTTCGACACCCCTACCTTAAAGATGCAACCCAAAGCCCCTAGCTCCCAATTTTGAATTTCACTAAGTGGAAGCAAAATCAGAGTAAAAATGTAGACCTTGAAGAGTAGAACAACCTTTCCTTCTTACTCCCCACCTAGATCTTCCTTTAGCTAGCTCAAATCTTAGAGAGAAGCTTGAGATTTTAGAGAGAGGAAATAAAATGGGGGAGAGAGAGAGTGTGGCTGAAAGAAAGGGAGAGGAAATGAAATGTGGTCTAAGCTTGGCCATTTTCTTCTCAAAATGTATGGCCTAAAATGGGTCAAAAGTCCACCCAAACCAAATGCCATAAATGCCCTTCAATGCTCACTAAAACTACACCATGCCACATAATATGCATCTCCACCCATATGACACATAAATTTATATATACATACATAAATAATACATTAACTCACAAATAGATAAATGCATGGCAATGGGAAAATAACACTGGGACCCACACGGAACTCAAAACGATGCACAAAAAATAAATAAAAAATAGAAAAAAATGCCGAAAAGTCTGAAAAAAATCTGGGACACTACAAGATCATGCTATGTCGGGGAAAAATACGACAATTACAAGGCCAAAAATAAACAATGTGATGCTATGGAATGCAATGCCATGCTATGTCGCTCCTCACTTTCAAAATCCATTCCATTCATTACTTTTCAAACCGTTAACACAACCCGTCCCATGATGACCCCGTGGCGACACAAGAGAAGGATTGGCTACTGTCTCTAACCTATGGTAATCGCGTGCCGACATTTGGGGCTCAGATAAATCAACCACGCTAAAGCGATCTCCCTAATTCCCTCTAGGTCACATTAACGCCACAGACCCTAGGTAACCCCTAGGCGTCCGGGTTTTCGCAAAACCCGTTATCAAAACTTTTCACCAAAACCCTTTTTCTTTCCATTTCAAAACAATTTTCCCTTTTTCATGCCCAATGATATGCATGGATGTCACATACTTTCCAATGCTCTAACAATAAAGGATTTTATACTACACCAATTAACATGCTTCCATATGGCAATTTCTAATAAATTAAACACAATAGGCATGAAATATTACTACCTAGGCATGCTTTTTCACACAAATCAACTAATACACATATTCATATGCTTCATACACAACAATTAGATTATTCTAAAAAACATATATCAAGACAATTTAAGCATGCTAGGCAATAAATAACATTAATTAACTCACAAAAATCTAAGAATGTGTGGATTAGAGACCCCTACCTCTTAAAATGCAAAAAGCCCCAATTTGAACCCTCAAATTTCAAAAATCAAGGGTTGGCAAAAGTGGTGCTTGGCTCTTATCAAAGTGAAAATCTTGACAAGCTCTCTGATTTACCGCAAACGGCACCCAAAAATTTCAAAAGATGAGAGAGTAAATTAAAGATTGAAATTTGATGTGAAGAAAAAGAAAAATAAGAACTAAGAGGGAGAAAGAGAGCTTACTGGAGAGAGAAGGAAATGAGGCCAAAATGGCCTCTTGGCCACTAAAGAATGTAGTGGTGGGTCCCACTACTTAAAAATATCCAACCTTTTTCTTATATAAATATATATATACTTCCTCCAATTAAATCATAACCACACACAACATTTAAACAACACAATTATGCACAAAATAAATGTACATGATATGCAATGTACCCATGACACTACCCCCATGCACAACAATTCCGGTAGCGGGTCCCATTCGAGACTGTCCGACCCGAAAAATGAAAAATGTCAAAATGGCAACCATTGCATTTCTAAGAGTCCTGAACTCAGAGAAATGCCCAACCAACTTGGACACACCCCATGGTGTTCGGTATATAAAATGAGAAAAGATGAAAATACCCTTGAAGAATCAGAAAATTCCAGAAAATGGAAAAAGGCGAAAAACAGGAACATTACAATCTCCCCAACTTAAAAGGATTTCGTCCCCAAAATCAATCCATACCTGAGGGAGAAAACAACACTGGGTACCTAGAGTAAACCTCCTGTTCAAGCTCCCAAGTAGCCTCCTCACCCCCATGATGCCTCCAAAGAACCTTTACTAACGGTATCATTTTATCCTTTAACACTTTCTACTGTGTGTCAAGGATCTGTACTGCCCCTCTTCATAGGAAACATCCTCATCAATAATTATATCAACCCAATCCAAAATGTGGGACAGATCCGGTTTATACTTCCGTAGCATCGACACATGAAAAATATTGGGGACCATGTCAATCTATGGTGGCAATGCAAGTTTATAGGCAACCTTTCCTACGTTGTCTAAGATGTCAAACGGTCTAATAAATCATGGCGATAACTTGCCACTCTTCCTGAACTTCATCAACCCCTTCTGTGGAGAAACCCATAGAAAAATGTGGTCTCCCACCTTAAAGGATAGCGGTCATCTCTGCTTATCCATATAACTATTCTGTCGGCTTTGAACAACCTCTGTCTGATCAGCTTAATCTTCTCGGTGGTCTCGAGTACCATGTCAGGTCCTAAGGTGGCTATTTCGCCTACCTCAGTCCAACAAATAGGAGACCACAAGGTCTACCACACAACGCCTCAAATAAAGCCATCTCAATACTCGCTTGATAACTGTTGTTGTTGGCAAATTCAATAAGCAGTAGATGATCTTCCCAACTACCACCCAAATCAAGTACGCAAACTCGAAGCATATCTTCCAAGATCTGGATGGCACGCTTCGACTGGCCGTCCGTCTATGGATGGAATGCCGTAATAAGGTGCAACAATGAACCAAATGCTACTTGAAGTCCTTCCCAGAACTTTGACGTGAAGTTGGTATCCCTATCCAAAACAATAGACACTAGAATGTCGTGCAGCTTCACAATCTCTTTCACATATAGTACATCAAGTGCCTTTATGTCATTTATTGCCTTAATAGACAAAAAGTGAGCCGTCTTGGTCAATCTATCAATGATGACCCATATGGCCTTATTTCCCCTCTGTGACCTTGGAAGACCTGTCACAAAATCCATAGCAATCTACTCCCATTTCCACTGCGCTATAGGTAATGGTTGTAATAAACCTACTGGTCTCTGATGCTCAGCTTTCACTTACTGACAGGTAAGGCATCTAGCCCCAAACTGTGTAACATCTTTTTTTTATTCCAATCCACCAATACTGACATTTCAAATTGTGATACATTTTGGTACCACCAGGATAAACTGTAGAGTAGGAAGTGTGAAACTCCCGTAGAACATCTTCACGACAAACTATGGAGATAACCAACAAACCCTTGAATCGAAGACCTCCATCTGTATACAAGGTCTAATCTTTCACTGTCTCACCACTGGAAATCAAGGCATGAATGGCATCTAAATCTGGATCCTGTCTCTGTAATTTTATCACTCGTCCGACAAGAGTAGGCTGAGCCACAAGACTGAACAAGAATGCTGATTCACTTCCATCGTCGTCATCAAAGCAAAACAAACCCATTTCTGTTAAATTCTCAAGCATCTTCCATTTTTCAATACCCAATCTGGCTAAAGTCCCACGAGATTTCCAGGTTAAGGCATCAGCTACCATATTTGCCTTACTCGGATGATACTACAAGTAAGAATTATAGTCTTTCAAGAACTCAACTGATTGCCTCTATTTGTTGTTCAAGTCCTTTTAGGAGAAAAGGGACTCGACACTCTTGTGATCTGAGAATACCACGAATCTCTCACCATACAAGTAGTATCTCCAACACTTCAAAGCAAAAACAATGGCCGCTAACTCCAAGTCATGAGTAGGGTAGTTAAGCTTGTGAGTCTTCAACTGTCAAGACCCATAAGCCACTGCTCTACTATCCTGCATCAACACACAACCCAAATCATCATGTGAAGCATCACAATAAATCACATAACCCAAGCTACGCTCAGGTATCACCAATATTGGAGCCGTAGTTAACCTTGTTTTCAACTTCTGAAAGGAAGACTCACAGGCTTCATTCCATGTAAACTTGATCCCTTTTCGGGTCAATTTAGTCATAGGCACTGCCAAACGGAAAAAATCCTTCACAAATCTGCTACAATAATCCGCTAGACCAAGGAAACCCCAGATCTCAAAAACATTCTTGGGTTGCTCCCAATTCAAAACTGCTTCTATCTTTAATGGATCCAGTGACCCTCTACTTTCCGAGACCACATGACCCAAAAATTTTACTTCCTGTAAACAAAATTCACACTTCTCATATTTGGCATACAAGCGGTGCTCCCGCAAAATCTGCAATACGATACTCAAATGGATCTCGTGCTCCCCATGAGATCGTGAATACATAAGGATGTCGTCCCCAAAAACTACCACAAACTGGTCTAGATAATCGTAGAAGACATAGTTCATTAGGTCCATGAAGGCCGTTGGTGCATTAGTCAAGCCAAAGGGCATAATGAGGAACTCATAATGTCTATACCGCGCACGGAAAGCTATCTTTAGGATATCCTCATCCCTTACCCGTAACTGATAATAGCCTGACCTCAAGTCAATCTTTGAGAAACAACTAGCTCCCTTCAACTGGTCAAACAAATCATCTATCCTTGGCAAAGGATACTTGTTCTTGATGTTGGCATGATTCAACTTCCAGTAATCAATGCACAACCTCAAATAACCATCCTTTTTCTTAGCAAACAAGATCGGTGCACCCCACGGTGACACACTTGGTCGGATCAAACTTATCATCCTTAGAATATCAAGCTGCTTCTTTAATTCTTCCAACACCACCGGTGCCATACGATACGATGCAATAGAAATTGGCACGGTACTGGGCATCAAATCAATAGTAAACTCCACTTCTCGATGTGGAGGCAACTTTGTCAAGTCTTCTGGAAAAACATCCAAAAAATCATAAACAATTACCGGATAAACCCTTCTGCAACACCATCTTCTTCGGCTAAAAGACTAGCCAAGAAGCAATTACCACGACCTCTTCCACGAATTCTATAAAATGATGAAATGTGGGAGTCACTCCGATCTCCCACGAAAAAGAAACAATCTCCCTTGGGAGTGCAAATTGTGACTCTTCCTCTGAAACAATCGATTGTACCTCGAAATGAAGCTAACCAATCTATTCTAAGAATGATATCAAAGCTAGTCATCTCTAGGAGGATGAGGTCAAACACAAAAGTCCGTCTGGCCATCATAATGGAACAATCCTTCACAACCCTGCTCAAGGACATTGAAACCCCAACTGGTGTATCAACTGATAACGCCCAATCCATGAAACTGATCTCTAACCCCGATGCAAGTGAAAATGACAATGAGATGAAAGAATGAGATGCACCAGAGTCAAACAGAATAAGAGCCCAAGAACTAAACACTGGAAAGATACCTTGGAGAACTGATGGACCAGAAGACGTGTCAGCCTGAACAACTACAAAGACACGTCCCTGTGGTGCCTGTTCCTATGAACTGCCAACCTGAACACCTGACTGCTTGGCTGACATAGTAGGAGTATTTCTCTCAGCTGGCCATGAACCCTGTGAAGACATGGTAGGCTGTGGTGGTGGCAGTGGTCTGAAACCTAACTGAGTTGTAATTGACTGTGATAGCCTCTGTTGTGACCCTCTACCACTACCGATGCGTGCTCCCCTATTTGGACAATCCTGAATCATATGGCCTTGCTAGCCACACCCAAAACAAGCTCTCGATGCTGCAGAAACTGAAAACGAGTTCATAGGACATCTGGACTTGAAATGTCCAGGCTGCTGACACTGAAAACAAACGACCCCACTTTTATCTGACCCAACTGGCATAGGAGTAGTAGGAGTGGATCGCGCAGGCTGCTGTCCCTGAAACTGAGATGAACCACCCTTGTTCTTCTTCCATTATGGTCCCTCTGAAGATAATCTGGCATTCCTCTTTTACTTCCATTGTTCCCTTTCTGCATTTCTATCATTTGCTTTCGCCTCTAACATCAATGCCCTTTCCACTGCCTCTAAATAAACCTTGAAGTAATGTGTCGTTAGTAATGGCCTCATTGGATAGCGAAGACCAGAAACAAACTTCCTTGTCTTGTCAACCTCATTTCTCACTATCTCTGGAGCAAAGCGAGAAAAAGAGGTGAACTTATTCTCATACTCGGTCATTGATATATTGCCTTGTATGAGATCATCAAACTACTTCCTTAGCTCCTATCTCTTCGTAATCGAAAATTACTTCTCATAGAACAATTCCTTAAACATATCCCAACTCATATCCTCCACCTTGTGCTGGTTAGTAACTGACTTCCACCAAAGCTTAGTGTTCTTGGAAAACCTATAAGTGGCCAAAGAGATCTTTAACTGATCGTCCGACACATTCATAGAAGTCAAGTGGCTTTCCACTTGGTCAAGATAATCATCCGCTATCATCGGATCTGCACCACCCCCAAACATCACTGGCATGAACTTTATAAACCTTGAAATCAACTTGAGACATTTTTGCACTTCCATCTCCTCAGCCTGAACTACCAGTTGTGGTACCAGCTGCGGAAGAGAAGCAATCATAGCTAGAGATCTAAGTTGGGCAAATAACTAGTACTTTGAATGCTAGAGAGAAAGGGAAAATGCCTTCAAATGCGCCACCAAAGCAATAATTTGTTGTGGAGACCAATTCATCCTCGGAAGGTCATATAATTGAACATGTCAATGCGGGGACAACCTTGAGGAATGGAAAAATTGTTGACAATCATGTGGGAGTTTACAATGAAGAGAGTGAACTGGTGCAACCAAAAGTTGACACCCGTCCCGTTTCATATCCTATTCCTCCTTCATTGCATGTACATGAACCATTTGTTGCAAAAGTGTTGAAGAATGACTTAAAAAATGATTTGAAAACTTCTTGTGTTGAAAGTGATTCAAAGAAAGATTTTGAAAAAGCTTTTGAGCCTAAAGCTCCATTTCCGAATGCCTTGAAAGGATCCATTTCTCTTGAAAAACAAAAGACCAAAGTGAATGAAATCATTGAAATATTTAGGCAATTGAAGATCAATCTTCTACTTTTGGATGCAATTAAATAAATTTCGGCTTATGCCAAGTTATTGAAAGATCTTTGCACCCAAAAGAGGAAAAACAAAAGCCAAGCACCAAAGAAAGTGGTCTTAACCGAGCAAGTAAGCTCCATTTTGCAACATAACACTCTCCCAAAATTCAAAAACCCCAGTTCACCTACTACTTCTTGTGTCATTGGTGACCATGTTATTAATCAGGCTCTTCCTGATTTAGGAGCAAGTGTTAACCTTTTTCCGTATTCAATGTATATCAAATTGGGCCTAAGAGACTTGAAACCGATGTCAGTAGTTTTGCAATTTGCCGACCGATCCATCAAAAAGCCCCGGGGTATCATTGAGGATGTCTTGATTAAAATTGATAAATTCTTTTTCCCGGTCGATTTCATTGTTATTGATACGGAATTGGTCCCAAATCCTAAGAGCCAAATTCACGTTATCCTTGGGCCCGTTCTTGGTAACCGCAAATGCTAACATCAATTATAGGATGGGGATAATGAAAATTTCATTTGGGCATATAAAGGTGAAATTGAATATATTTAATCTAACCCTAAGTTTAATGGATAAGCACGAAGAAGTGTGTGCTGTAGAAAAATGTCTTGACAATGAATGTGAAAGAATTGAGTCTTTGCTTAAAAGTGGAATTTCCAAAAGTATATCTTCAAATTTGAATTCAAAGAATATTGTTTTGAAACCAAATGTTGAAAAGGCATGGAAGCCCAAAACTTGCATTGACAAAGGACCATCAAGCTCCTTTGAATCAAATCCAACAAGTTCTTTAGGGAACAATTTGTTAGGTGGGATTCAAAAATCCATTTACCCCGTCAAGGAGGTGATACATTATAAGATTTTTTATCCGGGCTAAAAGCGCCCAATGTCTTGCTCGAGATGTTAAAGGCTAGTGCATTTTGTAGGGTTTGACAACCCTATTCCTCCCTCATTTCTATTTTTACATGTTTCTGTGTCGTCTAGATATGAGTTACATTGAAAAATCCGGCTTGAGAGCCATTTTCTGCATTTTGAGTACTGCCAGGGACATTTCGATCGATCAAACTCAAGTTCAATTGATCGAAGTCCCACTTCAGTCGATCTAATCACTCGTAATTAAGGATTTTTGAAATTCTAATTCGATCGATCAAAGGTAAGTTCAATCGATCGAAATCCATTTTTAATCGATCGAAGTTAAGGGTTCAATCGATCGGAGTACTTCAATTAATCGAAAATGCATCATTTGAAAATTTTCGGAAATCCCCTTGGCCGTTCCAATTCTAGAATTTATTTATTTATTTTTCTTTTTCTTTTCCTTTTCTTCCTTATTTCTTTTTCCTTATCTTTTCTTTTCTTTTTATTTTTTCTTTCCCTCCTATTCATCTTCTTCCTCCCTTCTAAACCCTAGCCACCACCTCTACTCTCTCTTCACCCGAGCCTCCATCTCTTCCATATATCTCTCTCTCAATCTCTCATCCCTCAACACCACCACAAAACCATCCCACCTCCCTTCCTCTCATCTCGGCGAGACCCAAGAATCTTCCTGCTGCCAATCTGCCATTAAATCCGATGAGATTTTTGGCTTAAAGGCCAAATATCATCCTCCATTCTCTCTTTTCTCGTTCGGGTAGCCTTATATACATCACCTCCGGCCGATTTAGGCCAAGGAGGATTCGGAAACAACCTCTAGCGAGCTCTGCATTTTCCGACGAGTCTCTGGTGAGACTCCGGTCACCTTCTCCTGTGCCTACGAGTTTGAAAAATTCCAGTTTTAATCCCAATTCCTTCCTCTACTCTTTGAGCTGTCGGGTGAGCTCCAAATCTTCAATTTTTTATTTTTACATATCATTTTCATTTTCATTTTTATTTTTTATGTTGTTTGTTTCTTTCTTTTTAATTTTGATTTTAGTTTTGCTTTTTGATTATTGCTTTGTATTAATTTTTGTGTATATAAAAATAAATTGAAAGCAAAATAAAAAAAAATAGAAAATAACAAAATCAAATAAAAAATGAAAAATAATGAAAAATTAAATAATTTTTTTTATTGCCAATGGTTTTAAAAATTGTGGAAATATTTGACTGAAACTGACCTTTGATATATGTTGAATGGTGCTGGAAAACTTTGAAATGAGAGAAATGTGGTTGATTGTAGTTGATAGAAGGAGAATGGGCAAATTGAATTGGATTTTGTGGATTGTTGTGGGCGGTGTCCCTTTTTGATTGATGAAGTGTATATTGACAATGATTTGAAAGTTGAAATTAATTGTTGATTGACATTTTTGTGTTGAGAAATTTTTGGGATGTCCATTTTTAAGGGGAAGCCATGCCAAATTTTTGCAAAATTTCTACACTTAATTTTTAAAACATAGCATGAGATTTGATTTTTGGGACATGAGATAGAATTTGAAAAGAATTTTAAAATTGATCTTGGGTTAAAAAGAAAAAAAGTTTTAACTTGTTTTCAAATGTTGATGTTGATTTTGAAATGACTTTGAAAGTTTAAATTGTTGTGAGCATAGTTCCATCTTGTCTTATTTGTCTTAAATACAAAATGCATGAATTTGTTGTCCCTATTGATTGCAAGCATGACTTGATTTGATTTTGTGCTTTCAAAATTGAAAAATGCTAAGTTTTGTCTTAATGCATGTAAAATGTTTCAAATGGACTTCTTTGCAAAAAATTTGATTGGATTGAGTGCATTATTTTGGTAAAATGAGCCTTCATTGTTAACATGCTTTGTGATCACACTTGTTGGGTTTCAATTGATTAAACAAGGAAATTTTTGGGCTTTGATTGAAAAATGTGAAGTTAAGTTACATGATTCTTTCCATTGTTGTTCATTACATGATTCTTGTCATCAAGCTTTTCTACAAAGCAATTGAATATCTTGAACCTAAAGTTTTCAAAAATTCCAATTTTGCCCCAAAAGTGTTGAAAAATTCCAAAGTTGACCAAAATGCCCTTGACTGAGTTGAAAGTTGTTCCATTTGATTCCTTTGCATTCATTTGCATTTTCTAAGTGCCTTTGAATTTATATGTGATCCAATTCTTGATTCTTGCCATCCTAGGGGCCCAGTTTGATATCTTTTGACCTTATTCATCATGATTTTGATCGTCTGGTACTTAATGATTTTGAAACTTGTCAAATGTGATTTCTTTGGAATAATTGTGTGTACTTTGGAATAATTGCAACTTCTTGCTTGTATATACACCATTTTGCACACACTTGCACCACATTGACAATTTTAAAGATTTTCTATGCATCCTTTGAGCCTATCTTCTTGGAATTAATTTCTAACTAAGTTTGGGGGTGTGATATGGATTCTTGGAATTTTAAATGCATGATTTAGATGTTGTCTCTATTCTTTGGCCTTAGTTGAGATTTTGAACTAAAATGTGAACCAAGTTAGGACTGTGTTTACTTGATATTGCCGTTTATCTAATTACATGCCATTATTCTGATATCTTATACTTGTTATCATTCTTGATGACCGAGGTTCTTTCTGGTCTAGACTTTGACTTCCAGAGGGTAAGCTTATTGTATTCTTGATATTTAACCATTCTCTACTTCATTTAAGCATTAAAGGAGGTCACGAGCCATGAGTGATCATAGGATGTTGATTTTGTTGCATTACTATACAGGATATTTCTTTGTCTGGAGTTGTTCTTATTTGTGCATCATTTAGATATATGCCATCTAGTTACATACCATATCCAAGATTCTTTCTTGAACTTGTTTGTCATAACATGCCTTGGATTGCTGTGTTTTGCAACCGTGCATTTCACTTAGTCTTTATTGCATGACATGCCTGTTTCTTGAGTCCTAGGCTGACATTTACCAAGCCTATATACTCCATGTTATCCTATTGCTTTATTTTGATCTTCATTGTTGCACTTGTAGACATTCTTCCTCGGAATTGATACGATGTCATCCTAGGGTCTACTTGCCGTATCATTGCAACATTCTCTTCAGTTTTAGGTTTGTGAATGCATGTTGTATCATTTATGCACACCACAGCCTATGCCTATCCTGTTGATCATATTTTTGCTCCATTTGTTTCATATGTGACTTTTCTGCTATTATTGCCCGTATAATATGTTTTGTTTAGCTGAGGCATGTAGAATGTTGATTCTGAAGCTTTCCTAATCATTTCTTGCACAAGCATGATCCTAATTGTCTATTTGCCATTTCTATTTGTTTCAGGTATAGTTTGTGTTTCCTTATCAGTTGCTTACCATATTTTCTACCTGTGCACTGATTTATAATTGTTTTTGTAGATACAGGTTAGAAGAAAGACACTTACCAGAAAGAGAGTTCCAAGAGTGCCACAGCCTGCATCTCTAGTTGCAGAGTCTTCATTTTTATCATCTTCTTCTTCATCTGCCATGGATGCAAAGCATGCCATTATCAGAGAGGTCCCACTTAAGTCTTGTGCCAGTAAGGCTCATGAGACCGAGTACAGATTTGATACATCACTATTCTCTACACTGGACCAGACCAGATGGTCTTATGATGAGTTAGTGAGGTGGGGCATTGTTGCTATTATGACTCCAACAGATACAGTTGTCTACCCCCGGTTGGTTGTTCTCTTCTACGAGCACCTCCGAATGGATGAGGATGACAGACTTCTTCTACACACTACCATTGACAGTTAGGAGATCGATATTTCTCTCCCGGTTATAGCTACTGCTAGTTGATGCCCTCACACTTCTTCACTGGCTGAGAACACTCAGGAGCCTTTATTCCTTGACCATCCACTATTTCCTACTGAGCTGACCATGGTAGCCACACTATCTCCACAGGTGGCATATGAGGGGCATATATTTTTAGACCAGGTTGAGATTGATCACCAGTACTAGTTCTTCGATTCCGTGCTTTACCTCAATGCCTTCCCTACCAGTCATGGCACTCAGAGGAGAGAGGGGATCTTCAAGGCCTTATACTGTGTCGATCAGGGTTACTGGTTCTCCATTCCTGCACTCATCTGGGAGCTTATCCACAAGTTCTAAAAGAACTTGCATTTTTCACCTACCACCAGAGCAAAGACCTACCTTTTACCTTTTAGCCATCTCATTACACAGCTGCTTATAGACCAAGGATACCAGTTTGACCCTGAGGAGATCCTAGAGCTCGATGCTAATGGGGCAAAAAGAGCTTATGATTTGTCCCGGCGGAATAAGACTTATAATTCATGCCGCAAGAACAGAGCAAATAGAGATTTCAAGAGACTGCAAGCATAGCTACAGAGAGAGGCAGCCCAGGCAACCGCAGCAAGTGCTGCCCCAGGGGATGACATAGCTGATAGATCTCCTCCCAGATAGAGATGTCACATTACTATTTCCAGTTCTACTTCCTAGCCAGATCTACCTTTTGTATCTCAGCAAACTGGCCCTTCACATGCTCCTCCTACTGAGCCGACAGCCTATACCAGCACTGATTCCAGTTACAGATTAGAGGCAACTCAACTTCACACAGATTTTATATCTTTCAGAGCTGATATGACTGGGTAGCACGTGGATATCGCGAGGAGGCATGATGACTTGGTGAGGGGATATGACGATCTGGTGGGGAGACATGATGATTTAGTTCGGAGATCCGATGCGTTGTGCAATGATATAGCTGAGGTGAGACATGAGCTTGGAGCTTTGAGGACTAACCTTACCACTTCGCTCACTCGCCACAGTCCTGAGATGTCTACCATGCTGCAACATATTACGGATATGCTTACTCCAGACCGCTCTGTCTGATGTCATCATTTTCTCTCTCTTATACCTATTATGTACACTGCTATGACTTTGATATTCCTGCACTATTTGGATATTTACACGAATTTCTGGATATTTGGATATTTGTTCTTAGATATTTTTGGATATTATTGCCTTTATGGATATTTGATCTTGCACTTATTTTCTACATATGGATTTTTAGATCTTTGATATCAATTTTAGATGTTATGAGTTTTACATTGCTATATGCCATGATTTTTGCCCAGTTCTCAGTATCACTTCTCGTTTCTATCATTAATGCATATGCTTTGACAGTTGTTAGTGTGACCATTTTCAGACAGGTTTTCGGAATCTAAGTTTGGGGGTGCGCCTTCCAAAGCTAAGCTTCCGTTGCCGGGTCCCTTTTGCTTCACCCATTTGATATACTCTTTCAATTATCTGTTGCTCTTTGTACATTGAGGACAATGCACAGATTAAGTTTGAGGGTGTATTAACATATCTTACATATCGTACTTAATTTCTATGCATATGATATAATTTATGATTCTTGGGCTATGATTTTAATCTTTTGAGGACCATGATACTTAAAATTTAAAAATTGCTTGACTTGAGAGTCCAATACTCCTTGTATACATTGTAGATGCCATTTAGGAGTAAATTTTTCGAAAGATTGATATCATGCTTGCATTTGTGGTCCATATCATCCTGATTTTGTGATTATTTTGAGATTCACTCTAGGATTCTACACTACCACAGGCGCATACTAGCATTCATTTGTGGGGTACATGCTTTGTTGATTATTGAATTGGTTATATCCCAATTGGGCTAGTAGTGCATTGAAAGCTTTCATTTTGACAAAAGTGGAAAACAATCCCTTCTCATTGAGTAGCCAAGATTCTAGCCTCATTAAGTACTAAATTTCTTGTGCCGAAAGGTGGAGGGCCCAAACTCTAGGTTAATAATTGAATGTTCTAAATAAAATAAAAAAAGTTGCAAAAGTAAATAAAAAAAAAAAGTGAGGACTTCTCCTAAAAGGTGAGAAGTGAGAAATGATTAGATGGAGGTTGTTTTGATTTGTAACCTAGTTGATTTGAGCTTGTAAGTCTTTAGGGGTGTTTAAACACCTAATACCCTAAAGTCGTCCGGTTTGGGAGTCATTGACCTAGCGCTCGACCTCATGGATTGTTAGAAAGCTTAATAGATCAACACATTACACTAAACTTCCATCTTTGATCCTTAGGATAGTAAAAAAAAAAAAAAAAAAAAGAAAAAAACAAAAAAAAAAAATTCAAGTGAAAAAATAAACGCACCTAGATGAATAAAGCTTTAATAAAAGGTCTATTCTTTATTTTAATGATCGGAACTAAATTTGTGTGCTTGTTTAATGATTAGGACTAGATTTGTGTGCTAGTTTGAGGGTAAGGATGTGATCATTTTTTTAGTTGGCTTAGATAGCAACATATTTGATGCCGGTTCACTCAAAAAGGATTCTAGAGTTGTTGCATATGCTAAATGCAATCGTGTTCCCTACGAAAGTGGCGTTATCCTTTTATTGCTTACTAGTTCATAGTTACATAGTTATTTATTTCTTTCTTTTCCTTGTAGTTCATTGCTAGGGACTAGCAATATCTAAGTTTGGGGATGTGATAAGTGCTCAAATGTGACGCATTTTAGCACCTAAGCTAGGGTATTTTAGTCCATTAATCTATCTTATTTTCATATCTTAGATACTTATTTGTGTTATTGCCTATTTCAAGTGAATAAAGTGCAAACAGGCTAACAAGAGCCATTTAGACCACTTTTGGAGCTAAGGAGCAAAGTTGGAAAGAAGCCAAGAAAAATGCACCAGGGGAACTTCGATCGATCGAAGGGAAACCCCGATCGATCGAAGTTATCTTCAATCGATCGAAATCAAGGCAGTACCAACTCAACCAATGGGATCAAGTCTGGAAGATATTTTATACCACATCAATTTCGATCGATCGAAGCCAAGTGTTTGATCGATCGAAAATCTTTGATCGATCGAAAATGCTACTGGCAGTGAGCTGTCTAATTCCCGAGCGCGCCGTTTTCTACCTAATTTGTGTAGTTACAAAATTCCTCTAATCAGGGGTTGTAATTCTAACTTGGTCATTACTCAAAGGAGTGTGTAATTGATTTTATTGAGCATGATTGTAGAGACATCATAGAGAACTCATTTTTTGAGAAAATAGAAAAATATCCTTTGCTCTCTAGAACTAGGGTTTTTGGGAAGAAAGTAAGGATGAAGATGATGATGCCAACCTCCAAGCTAGCCCTTGAGGGTTCCATGACCACTACAATGAGTGTCTAAATCCTTCACTTGGGGCTAGAGATAGCCCCTAAGTTTGCTTCCTAGGCCTAGTCTTTTGTATATTTTTGGGGATTTAATTGTAACATATGTTTCGATCTTGGATTAATATATACATCTTGTGGTTTCTACTTGATGTGTATGGATTTTAATGCTTTCAATTGATCATCTATCTCTAATCATATGTCTATGTGTGCTAGAATGGATGATTCATGTGCTTTTCTCTAGATTTAATGGAATTAATGCATGTCTATGTGTGTTGATGATGTTAATCTAGTGATGATCAAAACATAGTTCTTAATTGAACATTCACGTGATTTATTTGATGGTTCACACTTGTTTCTTAATAGATTGTGCCACACACTTAGTTTAATTTTCATGTCTCGAGCCTACATGTAGTGTAGTTGCTTTAAATTCTTAGATAGGTGGACAATCTATTCTTGTTTCTTGATGTTCCATACTTATGAATGCAAATGGCGTATATCTATAGATATTTTGAATGGAAATTGAATGGAAATTGGTCTTATTTGATATGTTGTGCTTTTCATTAAAATTGGCTAGACAACCTATACTTATTTACCATCTATGATTAGTTTAAATTGATGTCACCCACACACTCAAGCTACAATTTATTTTCCCAATTAATGTACAATTGCTAGTGTTTAGTGAAGTCAAGCTTAGTGGTGAACTCTAAAGCCCCAAGTCTTCTTTCCTATATCTTTTCCCTACTTTCTAGATTGATTGTTACTTGCATTAATCTTTAATTACATTGTAGTTTAACTAAACCACCACCAATCATCTTTAATCACTCGACCTACTAATCCAACATTAATTTCCGTCATAAATACACCTCCAATCCCTTGGGATGATCCCTACTCACTCTAGCTATATTTTTAGTTGGAAGTGGTGGTGGCATTTTACAAATTTAAACTTGGCCACATTTTATTACGCATTGGTCCCGACCCACACCACCTAGAGCCAATTCCTTTTGGTTCCTTTCGCGATGACACCGTACTATAAAATGAGAAAACGGTTTAACAACAATAACACTAAAGTTCCATTGAGAATGACTCAACACAAAACAATGTTATACTAACACTTAGCATGCAAGACTATGCAATAAACATATTAGCATAAGCACATAAGCAAGTAAACAGTTAAGCATGCTTATTCAAATAACAAAACACTTTAACAAATAGCCACATAAATAATGCAAAAGCCTTCTCACACAACCCTACGTAGGCTCTACCCGTCGTCCTAATGGTATTCGAACCATTGCTCTGATACCAAGCATGTAATGACCCGAACCCGTGGGTTTGAACCGTTAACCGGGTCCTTATCCGAACCCGAGGTCACCTAAGTCAATCCTGGTGTCGTCGTGAACGAACAAGTTGAAATGTGTTAAAGAGTGGCCAAGTTTGAATTTGTAAAATGCCACTACTAACTCTAACTACTAATATAGCTAAGGTGAGTAGGGATCGTCCCAAGGGATTGGGGCAGTGTTAATATGGAAACAAGGTCGGACTAGTAGGTCGAGTGATCAAAAAGTGGTTTGATTGGTTAATTAAACTACAATGTAAATAAATTCAATGCAAAGCAATTAAAGTAAGTAAAGGGTAGAGAACAAGAGAGAGGGATCTTGGGATTCAGAGGTTAGCACTAAACATGACCTTTCTAGACACTCATTGTGTAATGAATAAGGGGAAATATATATTACAACACCAATATATGTGATTGATTGGATCAACAAGCATCGATGACTAATTAAGTATACATTGTCTAGACAACCTAATGAATAGCACAATATATCAAAGTAAGCCATTATTCCTTCTTTTAAGCTCACAATCAAACACTTTAACTAGCTAGAGAATTATGCTACTTGCATTCATAAGTATGGAACATCAAACAACAAGCATGGATTGTCCTCTTATCTAAGAAAATAAGGCAACTACACTACAACTAAACTCAAGACATGCAAATTAAACTAATTAAACTAAGGTAGAGGCACAATCCATCAGGAAATGAGTATGAACCATCAAATAAGACATAAAAGTATTCCATTAAAGCACCATACCTTGACAATCTTTAGATTCATAGCATCCACACACGTAGACATGCATCAATATCATAAAACCAAGAGATAATTACATGAACATCTATTCTATAATACATAGACATATGAATAGAATGAAATGATCAATTGGAAGTATTAAACAATATAAATCATTATAGAAATAAGATTCATATATAAATCAAATATCAAGACAAGAATTACAATATAAATCCCCTCAAAATACAAAACATCAAGATCTAGATGGCATACTTAGGGCTAACTCTAGCCCCAAAAAGATGTTTAGCCACTTATTGATGTAGTCGTCCAACCCTCAAGGGCCATCTCCATCGTAAGATTGATCTTCTTCTCCTTGATGGAAACCCTAGATGAATGGAAGAACTCCCGAATGGTGTGTGTATCTCTCTAATCTCTAAGCTTTCTCCTCTATTATCTTGTTGTATGATGATTCTCCTAGATTGTATATTGTGTGTCCCTTGTAAAAATGGCTAAAAAATCCTCATATAGGTAGCTCTAATGTCACTCCCAATGGTCAGGTCTCATGCACCAGGGCCTCTTCAATGATTACACCACGAGCCATCTTTTAATGAGCTGGACTCTGTTTTATTTCGAACTTGAGGAGATTCGATCGATCGAATTCTGATAAGATCGATCGAAGAATGTTTAGATCGATCAAAGTGTGGCTAGATCGCTTAAACCTTGGTGGCTCCTTTTTGGAATAAGACAAGTCTAATATATTTTTTTTAGGATATTTTGGGAAAAAGACAAAAGTGGTAGGTGGGGATAAGATCAAAGAAGTTTGATCGATCGAAATGAAAGTTAGATCGACCGAAGATGGAAATTCTTAAGGATAAGGACAAGGGGTTTGATCCATCTTGGTGAGGTTGGATCAATCACTGTGAGATCGATCGAAGATAGGTATGATCGATCGAAACTTGCTGTTTTCCACCACTTTGCTCATTTTTGCTCCTTTCTTCCATTTAGCTTGAGATTGCTTCTTTTATGCTCTAATTTGGCTGAATTGACTTATTTTAGGGATAAGTGCCTGAAAAGAACAATAACATGAAATTAGTCTAAAACGGGAAAGTAAGATAGATAAAAATCTTAGAATACTCAGGTTTAAAGGGTTTAAATACGCACTTTTCAGTGCTTATAAACCTCCAAACTTAAATATTGCTAGTCCCCAGCAATGAACTACGAAGTAAAGGAATGAAATGAACAAATATACAACTATGAATCTAGAAAGCAATAAATGAATAGCGCCACTTTCGTAGGGAACACTATTGCATTTAGCACATGCAACAAGTCTTTTAAACCCCTAGGTTACCCCTAGTGGATGAGTGAAGTCTCATGAGAGTTTCCAGAAATAATACCCATAAATATTAAGCTCATTCTCACAAAAGAGGCACCAATATTACAAACAAATATTGGGAGAAAAATACCTCAAGTATGCAATTTTTCAACCCTTTCCAAGCAATCTCCCAAAATTTCAACATCAAGCAAGCAAGTATGGTCCTCCACACATCAAGAAAATGATCATGCAAATCAAAACAACACTAGAATCCTTTTTGAGTGGACCGGCATCAAATATGTTGCTATCTAAGCCAACTAAAGAAATGATCACATCCTTACCCTCAACATCAAGCAAGCAAGTATGGTCCTCCACACATCAAGAAAATGATCATGCAAATCAAAACAACACTAGAATCCTTTTTGAGTGGACCGGCATCAAATATGTTGCTATCTAAGCCAACTAAAGAAATGATCACATCCTTACCCTCAAACTAGCACACAAATCTAGTCCCGATCATCAAAACAAGGAGTGGACCTTTTATTAAAACTTTATTGATCTAGGTGCGCTTATTCTTTTCACTCGATTTTTTTTTTTTACTATTCTAGAGTATCAAAGATGGAAGTATAGTGCAATGCGTTGATCTATTAAGCTTTCTAGCGATTTATGAGGTCGAGCGTTAGGTCAATGACTCCCAAACCGGACGGCTTTAGGGCATTAGGTGTTTAAATACCCCTAAGGACTTACAAGCTCAAATCAACTAGGCTACAAATTAAAGCAACCTACATCTAATCATTTCCCACTTCTCACCTTTTGGGAGAAGTCCTCACTTTTTTATTGCTTTTGCAACTTCTTTTTTTTATTTTATTTTATTTTATTTTATTTATTTATTTTGTACAAGTTATTAACCTAGAGTTTGGGCACTCCACTTTTCGGCGCGAGAAATTCAATGCTTAATATGCTTAATGAGGCTAGAATCTTGGCTACTCAATGAAAAGGGATTGTTATCTACTTTTGTCAAAATGAAAGCTTTGAATGTACTACTAGCTCATTTGGGACATAACCAATTCAATAATCAACAAAGCATGTACCCTACAAATGAATGCTAATGTGCACCTATGGTGTAGAATCCTAGAGTGAATCTCAAAACAATCACAAAATCAGGATGATATGGACCACAAGTGCAAACATTATATCAATCTTTCGAAAAATTTACTCATAAATGGCATCCATAAGGCATACAAGGAGTATTGGACTCTCAAGTCAAGTAATTTTTAAATTTTAAGCAATATAGTCCTCAAAAGATCAAAATCATAGCTAGCCATAGACCAATCATAGAAATCCCTCAAATACACAAGTCATGCTCAAAATTTGAATTGAAAATAAACACCGCAAAGAACACCTATTACCCCCAAACTTAAATGGCATAGTGTCTTTAATGTACAAAGAGAACAAAAGAAAAGAGTATACCAGTGCAGCTATTACAAAGAATGGCCAGGACACAAGTATCCGAAGTGGGTAGTATAAACCCCCCAAACTTAGGATTGACTGTGGTCCTGAAAAGATGGCACTGGAATAAAATCTGATCAGATAACAAAAGGGATAATAACAGTGCACAGTGGCATGCAAGTGTTAGTGGAAGAATAAATGAACTAAGGAGAGAGGAATAACGATCGTCCTGAAAAATTTTGGGCAACACTCTCTCACTGAAGTCACTGGGATGTACCTGATAATGGAGTCAATCACAGATAAATATATAAATATAATAACTTGACATCTAAAAATTGATAAGCATCGAATATTGCATATTCAAGCGCCTTTATTTGCATTAAGTTAAGTCCAATTGTGGTTTAATTGTATAGATTTTCTCCAGTTCCGTGTTTCTATGTATTTTTAGGTTTGTCTGTAAAAAGGAAATAAAATGAAAGCTTTTAAAGGCTTGATGAAGATCAAATCATTCCGGGCTTTTGCATCCAGAGTTTTCCAAGAAGAATCTGCTAAAGTAGGTCCATGAAGCCCTTCTACAATGAAAAAGGGCAAATGATTCTAAATAGGCCAATGCTAAATCCAAGTAGAAGAAGTCCAAAGCAGAAGGAGAGGAAAATTCAATCTAAGGTATCTACGAGCGCTCATAGCATCACCTACGAGTGCTCGTCCGGCATTCATAAGCATCCAAGTGCACCACACCATGTCACACGAGCGCTCGTACTTCCTACGAGCGCTCCAATTCAAGGCAGTAGGCAAAAAGGCCCTTACGAGCGCTCATAGCTCCACTTACGAGCGCTTGTCCATGAAGTCTCGAGCCCTGAAAATTTTCTAAGGCATCTATGAGCGCTCATGCTGCGATCTACGAGCGCTCGTAAACACACTGCAGACCCACTTGTCTCCTTGACCCTTTCAATTTGGATTCCCTCCTTAATTGGGTTGTTGGTAAAAGACTTTTAAGGGACATGGACCTCAGTTTTTGGGAGGTTTGGTAGACATCTTGTCTTCAAAAGAATGGGGGAAGCTTGTATTATGGGCATATCACATTTGGCTAAGTTCTAGAGAGAGAGAGAGTAGTGTTCTTGAGGGTTTGGAGTTCTAGCTTGCTCTAAGCACGAAAATGGAGGGTAGGATCTCTTCTTCTCCTTCATTCATTGCTCCTATGGGTAACTAACTCCCTATCTAGGGAGGTGATGAAGCCCCATTTTGTAAGCATTGCTTTGTTTTGATTTATATTTGGGGTATAATATATATATGTAACTTTTCTACGAGCTAGAGCACTTCATATGATGTAATGAATTTCATTATCTATAAATGATCATTTTGAGTTAAATATCTTGTCTTAAATTATTTTTTCTCTCATGATTATATTGCTACATTTTCATAGTGACAATGGAGATAAGTTCATGGAAGTGATTTTATTGGCATCATATTTAGGAATTTTGATAATCTATTGCTTAGGGCTTTCCTTTGATAGATTCTTCTTAATTTCTATTTCATGTGCTTTTATTATGAGATTAAGCGCTTGATAATCTATGGCTTGGTGATTACGTCCAAGGTTGCATCCTAGTTTAGGTAACTAACACATATAGTGCCTTGATATGTTATTCTTGTATCTTGATTTTATATATTTCTTAAAGATAATGTATCAATGTTATGTTGTTGCATTCCATGGTTATATATATATATATATATATATATATATATATATATATATTTCCCCAAGTAAATCATGTCTTAGCATACTTATTGATGGGTAGTGGATTCACTTCCCTAGTCCCTTCCTACTTGCTTTTATCTCTTTAATTCCTAGCACAATATTGTTTTATGCATTGTTCAATTCTTAATTATAGTGACAAACCAACAAAACTCTATATACCCTTTCGTCATTCTAAAAGTGATTCTAGATATCTTAGTTGCCATAAACTAGCAGTCCTAGTGGTTCGACTTACCCGACCAATAGCCCTATTTTACAATGATTTGTGCTATTGCAAAGGGTTGATTATTATCGTGATAGTCGATAACCGATCAAAAATATCATGCATAAAATAGAAAGAATAAAAATAGTGTACGATACAATAAAGTATCAGGCCAATAGACTGGTCGTACAAATATGATAATAGTGTCAAAGGAACAATAAAGTTTCACAAATATATATGAAATGATAAAGAGATAGGGAGGTCAGGCAGATGAGGTCAGTCTAGCAGGGCGGGATCCCCGGATATCTTTGGATATGTCCTATAGCGCAGCCAAGACGTCTGCACGGAGAGTGGTCACATCAATGCTAAGGGAGGCCACATCTGACCGAAGAGAGACAACCGCGTCCTCTAAGGTCTGGATACGCTCTCTTAGGCCAGGTGTCTGAACTGGACGATCAGGGATGACTGGGTCAAGTGACTAATGCTTATCCTGACTCTACTCTTGAGAATGTACTGGCCACCCTGCTGGAGAGTGATGCGGTGACTCCGCTGGAGGCTATTGCTTCAAGTTAATCTCCATATGCGCGTTCGCAGCCACTTGTGGGTCTGCTAGATCATGTGATGCTGTTGTTGCTGCCTCTATCTCTGCTAACTTTGCCTCCTCCGCCTCTTCAGCTGCCAAGGCTGCCTCATCCTCAAGGCTCCGAATAAGAGCATTGTAGCTCTTGTCTTAATCCTTCTTGCCATAGTGGTAAGTGCCTGACTCAGTATGCTCCGTCGGATGGAAATAGTAGTGTTAATCTCTGAGGATCTGAGTAATCAGGTGGGCAAATGGAAGGAAGGTGGCACGCCCGGGCTTGGCCTTGCTGATGTAGCTAGAGTTAAGTCTCATCATGACACTCCAGTAGAGTGCAAGAATAGAAAACCAATGGCCCATGTAGAAGGCGTAAAGGGCAGCTAGAAAATCTAAACGCCGCTGGATCTTATAGCCCGCCATAAATACATTTCAGTACAAGACCGATTCGAAAAACCATAGATCATCGGGTAAATAAGTTCGGGTGGCAAATGTCTCACCATCACTGTAATGGCCAGTAAGGGCGACTGCCATGTCTGTGTCAGAAGGCCTCCTTAGAATAGGATACTGAAGATCGAGAGGGCAGATGTCTGGGCTCCAAGAAGATATGGCCAATTTCTCCACTGTAATGCAGATGAGATGGCCATCTATAGTAGTCCGCAACTCAGATAGGTTACTCGGGGCCGGCCAGAGGCTTTGGTAGAACAATAGGATGAGCTGTGGGTAAACCGGGTAGGCGTTCGGGGTAAGAATGGCTGAAATGCCACGTCGCTCTATCTCATCAAAGGCCGTCCTAGTCCGGACTAACTGGGAAAAGAAGGCAGTGTCAAAGGCAGACTCATGCACCACTAAAAGGCATGAGTATCTCCTGATAAGTCTATCTCAAACCTGGCCGGGCTGTGTCGATGGTGGTGAAGGAGGTGGTATATGATCAGTCTCATCCGCTGATGAAGAAGATGAAGAGGCGGATGCAGAAGAGGCGGAGCGCTCGAACTGAGCTGAAGTTGGCTCCTCAGCCTCCTCTACATGTTGTCTCATTTAGCGGTGATATTGCCAGCGGGTAACAGTTTTGACTCGAGCCATGGCTTACAAAAGAAAGAAAACACTTGCAATTGTAGTCAGTAACAGGTATAAAGTATAGAATTGACGCACAATAAATAGAAACATGTTTGTCAAGTTGAGATAGACAACTCAGAATAATTTACATGAATCTATGCAAGTGATAATGCAGCCAAGTATAGACATCGAATGTTCAAAATATAGTGAAACATGATGAACATTATAAGTATGGAATGCATCCAATATGGAAAACACAGGCATTGGGCATAAATTGGATAGTATGAAACACAAAAGATGATATGCAATATAAAAAAGTTTGATCGATCAAAAAAAAGATGAGATCAATCCAAGTTGGATAGATCAAGACATGGATAAGATCGATCAAGATCGATCAGAGAAGAATTGTGACTGATCAAACTCTGCAAAAAAAATGAACAGTCACAGATCTGTGATGTGGACAACACGAGGGGCACCCGAGCAAGCTCATAGGCCACTTTACACCTCAACAAGTCAATATTGGTCACTTAAATAGGCACGTGACCCCCTAAATCGAAATTGGAACAAAATATATACATATATATACATAAATATATACACATGCTTCAAAGATGGCAAAAATAACAAGAAATCAAACATGAAAGCTCAGATCTAAGTATGGTAATGTCAAAATACGAAGATAAAGTGCGAAAATGGAAAACAAGTGTTAAAGCTTACCAAAAAAAAATGAGGAAGAGAAGTGGGCCGAGAGAGAGAAGAGATCGGAATCGAGTTTGGAAGCTTGAGAGGTTGCCGGAAGGTCATCGGAGATGGGAACTCGCCGGAGAAAAAAGAGGGCTTTGGATCGATGTTGAAATCGATCCAAATGACCCTTGGGTCATATTTTTAAAAACGGTCTCCGACGAGTTTGATCGATCACTTGGAAATTAGATCGATCGAACTCCGATCGATCATGAAAGAACTCAAATCAATCGAACTTACAAAAGCACACAATATTTTTGAAAATTTTTGAATTTTTGAAAATGAAAACAAAATAATTTTTTTTTTTAAAAAAATTAAGAGGTGAATAAAAATAAAATAAAATAAAAATATTTTTGAATTTCTGTAAAATAAAATAAAATTTGAAAAATATTTTTGGATTTTATTTTATTTATTATTATTATATATTTTTATTTTTGAAATAAATTTAAATTGAAAAAGAAGTCAAAGGTCAACAGGAGCACCCAGATCGATTGAACATAGATCGATCAAAGCTCGATTGATCCAATAGGTGAAAACCTATAGACATGCTCGAACGATCACATAGAGAGGTGATTTTCAGTGGGTTCAAAAAAATTTCTAAGTATGGAATGAAGATTGATCTGAGGAAAATCTAGATTGATCTTGAAACACTCAGATCGATCGGACATAAAATTTGTACGATGGGACAGAGAGCTGAAATATGCAGGATATGTTCACACGATGGGATATAGAGATAATTGGATGCAGAGATGATGTTCGATCGATCGAACCTTTTTTGAGATCAATTAAACAAGCTCAAATGCTTAATTCAAAAATGACAGTGCATGCATTCTCAATCAAAGTCATTAGCAATGTGTATGAACCTAGGATATATCTAGACTTCGCAAGAAATGAAAGGTAAAATAGAAATGAGGGAGGAAAAGGGTTATAAACCCTACGAAACACTAGTATTTAATGTCTCTAGTAAGACATTGGGCTCTTTTAGCCCAGATCAAAGATCTTGTTGTGCATCCCCTCCTTAACGGGGCGAAAAGTACTTTGAATCCCACCTAACAAATTGTTCCCTAGAGAACTTGTTGGATTTGACTCAAAGGAGATTGGCGGTCCTTTGTCAATGAAGTTTTGGGCTTCCATGCCCTTTCAATACTTGTTTTCAAAATAACATTCTTAGAAATCATTTTGGAAGATGAGCATTTGGAAATTTCATTTTCAAGCAAAGACTTAACTTTTTCAAATTCATTGTCAAGACACTTTTCCACAACACATGCTTTTTCATGCTTATATGTTAAACTCGGGGTTGGATTAAAAATGTTCAACTTCACTTTCATGTGGCCAAAGGAAATTTTCATTATCCCCGTCCTACAATTTATGTTGGCATTTGTGTTTGCTAAGAAAGGACAGTCAAGGATAACTGGAATTTGGCTCTTGGGATTCGGTACCAGTTTCGTGTCAATGACAACGAAATCAACCGGGAAGAAGAACTTATCAATCTTGATCAATACATCCTCAATAATACCCCGGGGCTTTTTGATAGATCGATCAGCTAGTTGCAAAACTACCAACGTCGGTTTTAAGTCTCCTAAACCCAATTTAACATATGCCTAGTACGGAAAAAGGTTAACACTTGCTCATAAGTCAAGAAGAGCCCAATTAATAACATGGTCACCAATGACATAAGAAGTAGTTGGTGAACTGGGATCCTTAAACTTTAGGAGAGTGTTGTGTTACAAAATGGAGCTTACTTGCTCGGTTAAGACCATTTTCTTTGGTGCTTGGCTTTTATTCTTCCTCTTTTGGGTGCAAATATCTTTTAAGAACTTGGCATAAGCTGGAATTTGTTTAATTGCATCCAAAAGTGGAAGATTAATCTTCAATTTCCTGAACACTTCAATAATTTCATTCACTTTGGTCTTTTGCCTTTCAATAGAGATGGATCCTTTCAAGGCATCCAGAAATGGAGCTTTAGGTTTAAAAGCTTTTTCAAAATCTTTCTTCACAACATCTTCAATACAAGAATTTTTCAAATAAATTTTCAAATTATTTTTCACCACTTTCTTAACAAGATGATTATGCACATGCAATGAAGGAGGAATAAAATGTGAAACGGGACTGGTGTCAACTTTTGGTTGCACTGGTTCACTCTCTTCATTGGAAACACCAATTTGATTGCCAATAATTTTTCCACTTCTCAAGGTTGTCACCACGTCAACATGTTCAATTGTGTGACCTTCATTTTTTTCTACAACGAATTGTTGGCTTTGGTGGGGCATTTAGAGGCATCTTCCCTTTCTCTCTACCATTCAAAGTACTAGCTATTTGCCCAACTTGGGTTTCTAGCTTAGCAATAGATTGAGAATGGGAATGAAGTAATTGAGTGTTCGCCTCTAAAGTGCCCAAAGCAGTCAACATTTTTTCTCAAAAATGGGACTCTTAGAATTTCCTTGAGAATAAGATGATTGATTAGGGAAATGAGAGTTTGAAAATTGGTTTCCATGTGATTGAAAAGATGATCTATAACCTTGGGAACCTTGGCTTTGCATTAGAGGTGGAACATACTTTCCTTGAAAACCACCTTGGGGAGGGTTTGAGCCTTCCCTTTCGCTTTTCCAAGAGAAGTTTAGATGGTTCCTCCATCCGGCATTGTAGTGTGTGCCATAGGGATTTTCCCTTGGTGGAAAAATGTGGCATTAACTTGTTCATGGTGCTCACTTTGCATATGTCCATGTAGACAATTGGAAGTAAAATGTAAGACACTAGAACAAGTCATGCATGTTTTATTAGATGGATGATGAACATGATTAGGGGATGAAGACACCTGGTTCACTGAATTGTGGTTGACCAAAAATTAATCAAACCTTTGAGTTAAGGATTTCACCTCGGCAGCTATGTCATTGGAATTGTCCACTTGATATAAGCCGACATTCTTCCTTCCACCTAGAATTCTACCATTTTTAGAGGACAAAGATCGATGCATGGAATTTTCACTCATACTTTCATACAATTGCCAAACATCATTTTCATGATAAGAACCACCCGTAGATGCATCTACCATTCCTTTTAAATTATCCGACAAACTTTTAAAGAAGTATTGGACTAATTACCACTTAGGAATGTCATAATTTGGACACTTCCTAAGCAAGTCATTAAATCTTTCCCATGCCTCATGAAACAATTCCCCACCCCCTTGAGAAAATTCACGAATGGAAGTTCTCAAAGCATTGGTCTTTGATACCGGGTAGTACTTCTTCAAGAACTCTTGTTGCATTTCCACCCAAGACGTTATCGAAAAAAGCCTAAGATTGTTGAACCAATATTTTGTTTTGTCTTTAAGGGTAAAAGGAAAAAGTTTGAGTCTCAAAACCTCTTCCGGCATGTCCGTGTATTTCACCGTGGAGCATATTTCAATAAACTCATCCAAATGCTTGTAAGGTTTTTCACTTGGAAGTCCATGATAGTTAGGAAGCATTTGAATAGTTTGCGGTTTAATTTCATAATGAAGTGCTCTAAATGGGGGCAATTGAATGTAAGTAGGTGCTTTATATTCATTTGGCATATAATGATCACGAAAAGCAATGGGAGGATTCCCAACCGGTAATGCTAAACGAACACCATGATTAACTTGAACTATGGGAGGTTGTGGAGCAAAAATTGGCCGAGGCATTCCCAATGGAATTTAGCCTTGTTGTTGTGGTGGAATGAATGGTCTTCGCATGCCTAATGGGACTTGAATGTTGTCATGATGCACATTAGGGTGGAGGATGCCTTGTTGGTCTGTGTGACCAAGGTCCTCCACATGGTCCTCATTGATATTTTCCATTGATGAAATGGAATGACTAGAATTACCCCTTCCCCTAGAATTACGAACAATGGATTTAAGATTCAAATTAAGTAGGACAAGAAGAGGATTTAATGATCTACGTCCATGCATGCATAAACGAAACAAAAATACTCAAAAAGCAAGTAGCAATCACTTCACCTCCACAACAAATCAATCAACAAACATCCTCCACTTACATTAATCCCATTCTCCCATGCTTGAACAATATGCAAGAAAAATTAACTTGCCTTCACGCGGGCTCGTGATCTATCTAAGAATGTAAGAACTTGCCACCACACGGGTCGACGATTTAACTAGAGATTGAGTTAGAAAAAGCTCACAAAGGGTCCTTAAGCAACTTGAATTTAGTTTTCGAGTTTTGCTATGCCTTACAATTTTTTTTTGAATTTTGCCTTTTTTATGCTTAGTTTAGCTCCTTGATTTCCAATTCTCCTTTGCTTCACTTTATTTCTCAATGCACCTAGCCAATGAAGAACAAACACAATAAATACAAAATAAAATAAAGTAAAGACACGAGCAAAAGAGTACTAATTCCTAATTGTTTCCAAAACACGGTGTTGCCAATTTAATCCCCGGCAACGATGCCAAAACTTGGTGTCATCGTGAACGGATAAGTTCAGATGTGTTAAAGAGAGGCCAAGTTTGAATTTGTAAAGTTCCACTACTACCTCTAACTACTAATATAGCTAGGGTGAGTAGGAATCGTCCCAAGTGATTGGGGGCAATTTTAATATAGAAACAAGGTCAGGCTAATAGGTCGAGTGATCAAAAAGTGGTTTGATTGGTTAATTAAACTACAATGTAAATAAATTCAATGCAAATCAAATAAAGTAAGTAAAAGGGTAGAGAACAAGAGAGATGGATCTTGGGATTTAGAGGTCACCACTAAACATCACCTTTCTAAATACTCAATATGTAATGAATGAGGGGAAATATATATTGCAACACCAATATGTGTGATTGATTGGAATAACAAGCATGGAGACTAATTAAGTATACATTATCTAGACAACATAATCAATAGCACAATATATCAAACTAAGCCATTATTCATTCCTTTAAGCTCACAATTAAACACTTTAACTAGCTAGAGAATTATACTACTTGCATTCATAAGCATGGAACAACAAACAACAAGCATGTATTGTCTTCTTATCTAAGAAAATAAGGCAACTACACTATAACTAAACTATAGACATGCTAATTAAACTAAGGTAGAGGCATAATCTATCAAGAAATGAGTACGAACCATCAAACAAACCATAAGAGTATTCCATTAAAGCATCATGCCTTAACAATCTCTAGAGTCATAGCATCAACACACATAGACATGCATCAATATCACAAAACCAAGAAATAATTACATGAACATCTATTCTAGCATACATAGACATATGAATAGAATAAAATGATCAATTGGAAGTATTAAACAACATAAATCACTGTAGAAATAAGATTCATATATAAATCAAATGTCAAGACAAGAATTACAACATAAATCCCCTTAAAATACATAACATTAAGTTCTAGAAGGCATGCTTAGAGCTAACTCTAGCCCCAAGAAGATGTTTAGCCACTTATTGATGTAGTCGTTTAACCCTAGGATTGATCTTCTTCTCCTTGATGGAAACCCTAGATGAATGGAAGAACTCCTAAATGGTGTGTATATCTCTCTAATCTCTAAGCTCTCTCCTCTATTATCATGTTGTATGATGATTCTCCTAGATTGTATATTGTGTGTCCCTTGTAAAAATGGCTAAAAAAATCCTTATATAGGTAGCTCTAATGTCACTCCCAATGGTCAGGTCTCATGCACTAGGGCCTCTTCAATGATTACACCACGAGCCATCTTTTAATGAGCTGGACTCTGTTTTATTTCGAACTTGAGGAGATTCGATCGATCGAATTCTGATAAGATCGATCGAAGAATGTTTAGATCGATCAAAGTGTGGCTAGATCGCTTAAACCTTGGTGGCTCCTTTTTGGAATAAGACAAGTCTAATATATTTTTTTTAGGATATTTTGGGAAAAAGACAAAAGTGGTAGGTGGGGTAAGATCAAAGAAGTTTGATCGATCGAAATGAAAGTTGGATCGACCAAAAATGAAAATTCTTAAGGATAAGGACAAGGGGTTTGATCCATCTTGGTAAGGTTGGATCAATCACTGTGAGATCGATCGAAGATAGGTATGATCGATCGAAACTTACTGTTTTCCACCACTTTGCTCCTTTTTGCTTCTTTATTCCATTTAGCTTGACATTCCTTCTTTTATGCTCTAATTTGGCTAAATTAACTTATTTTGGGGATAAGTGCCTGAAAAGGACAATAACATGAAATTAGTCTAAAACGGGAAAGTAAGATAAATAAAGGTCCTAGAATACTTGAGCTTAAGGGGTTTAAATACGCATTTTTCAGCGATTATCAAATCCTATCATGTCTAGTATCAAAAACATCATTCTTAGGTCATAATTATGCTTCACAATGGCTTTATGCAACTTTTGAAGGCTCTAGGTGGATAATACTGGAGAAAGAACAAAGAAAAACCAAGCAGCAACAGTTTGGTAGACCGAAATGGAGCTTCAGTCAGCCGAAGTGAACCCCTCTATACTGGTCAACCGAAATAGCCAACCGATCAACCGGTTGTGACAAAAAATGATGCAAGGCTACTGGAATTAAAAATGAATAGTAATCGGTCAATCGAAAGAGTCATTTCGGTAGGCCGAAATGACTCTTCGAGCTGAAAAAAAAAATTGCAACTAGAATGCAGCAAGAGTAGAGATGAAAAATGGCCAATGTAGAAACTTTACAATCTGTTCTAAACCTGTTCTAAAACACTACAATTGACAAAGCTACATGCCATGTCTACACACATCAATATTTTGATACAATACCATGCCACATTCCCATTCAACATAAAATATCATTGATGAGTGCTGCATATTTGCATATTTGAGCCCCTAAATATACATATTATAAGGCCTAAAGTGATACTTCTATCATTAGTTAGACTAATTTATGTTTAATGTATGTTTATAGGTACTTTCCTAGAGAAATAGTTAAAATCGGGACTTTATGATGATATCGAAGCTTACAGAGTCATTGTCGGTCATCCAGAGCAAGCTGAAAGCTTAAATGGTGAAGTTTGGAAGAATTCAAGAACAAGAGCTGGAGCCCAAGTCTTGAGGCTCTAGCCTTGCAAGAAGAAAAGAAGAAAAGTTAATAAGACATTGAAGCTCGAGCCTTGTACCTTAGAGCTTGAGCCTTAACAAAGGGTGTTTGAGCCTTGCGTAAGGGTGCTCGAGCCTTGGCCCTTAAGCTCGAGCACAAAGCGTCGAAAGTTGAAGAGTTGATTTAATTAAAGAACTAAGCTCCCAGGGTCTCATGCCAAGACTCAAGGAACAAGCACCATCACTCAAACCTCAAGCCTTGAGTACCTAAAGCTCGAGCCTGGTACCTAGTGCTCGAGCCCATGAAGCTTGGATCGAGCACTATTAAAAGATTTCAATCCTAAAAAAATTCCAAGTCTTAAAGGAAAAGACGCTTCAAAAAATAGTTGAAGAAATTTAGCTAAGTGTCAAAGTGAAGATCAAGCACTATTCCTTGAAGCTCG
Organism: Cornus florida; assembly: GCF_030987335.1. Classification (NCBI taxonomy): domain Eukaryota; kingdom Viridiplantae; phylum Streptophyta; class Magnoliopsida; order Cornales; family Cornaceae; genus Cornus; species Cornus florida. The sequence goes on along the minus strand of NW_026775572.1, from coordinate 60,340,714 downwards.
AGCGTGAATGCTACGAAGCTCGAGCCTTGTTCCCAAAGCTCGAGCTTGAACCTCAAAGCTCAAGCTCGACTTCTTAAAGCTCGAGCTTTCCATGGCAGATTAGATTTTAAGTTACGGGATTATTCCTGTTTGAGGCGTTTTTCACCCCAGATGAGCCAGAAGACCTAAAAGCCCACCAGATCCTTATTTTCTTCTATAAAAGAAGGTATAAGCCTTGATAGAAGAGGTCCAAAATTCCAAGTCCTTTCTCTGGTGTTATTCAAAAGGCTGATAGCGTGGTGTCTTTTAGGGTTTCCATAACCTTAGAAGGTAAAGATCCTGAGAAGAGAAGTGTGACGACCCTAGATTTTTTAACCCAGTGTGTCATGTGATGACCCGAACTGGATCCAAGATGCGGCAGCTAGAAACAAGACAATGGTCTCCCAAGGCACAACACACCTCTAAGACCCTAAGATGACCTTTTATGAGGTCTCGGAACCCAAAGGGATAAGTGCGGAAGCAAGAGATCGGAAAGGTAACAATTAAGCCCCCAAGGGCAAAATGGTCATTTTTGAGAATATAGATTCAGGTGCCACCGAGCACACCGCTGGAGAAACAATGAAAAACTAATCAAGATGGACTTAAGAATCACATGATTCGGAGTCTGGACGAATGAGAAACGGCAAGATGAATTAGAACGAGCACCTGAGGCTAAAAGGGTAAAATGGTAATTCTAAACTGAATTGAATACCTCCGTGTACACCATTAGATAGACAATTAAAAATTAACAAAGATGGACTCAAGAATCGCATAATTCGGAGTCCAGATGGCAAAGATATCAACCCCCGAAGTCGAAGGAAGGGAAACCCTATCCCGGTTCGAACCAAATCCTAACACTACTTCACTAAAACTTGAATAACTTGAGTTACAAATAGAATTTGAAGCTATAATTAGTACCATTGGAAATCTCATTTTGACGCGGTCAGTTTAGACTCAAGAACAGACCAATTCGGAGTTAAAACGAGTGAGATATAGCCCGTTGAAGAAGAGTGTCCAGTGCAGGAACAGTAACAGCGGGCGCCCGCCAAGGACCCGCGGGCACCCGCCCAAATGGGCAGAACCATGGGAAATGGTGCGGAGCAGCCCTGTGCATGGCGGGGGCCCACCCAAGACCCGCGGGCGCCCGCCCAAATGGGCAGAAGCAACCCAAGACAGCAGGAACAGTGTTTTAGCAGAAATTTGAGTTTGCGATGCAGTTTTCGAGGCCAAGATGACATTTTTCGGAAAAACACGAAGAAGAAACTCCCCCTAAAATCATATTTTCTATGTGACAAAGTCAAGACTGGAATTTATTCCCCAAATGAATACCCAAAATGCCCTTAAGCTAGAATTTTTAATAAATAGGTGAGATGAATCCGTAGGAGGCTCGAAACACAAACGATGAGATTTTGTTCGGAAACAACCATGCACGCAAATGAAACTTACCTATTTAGATGTACTACAATGGTCCATGGCTTAAAAATATAGCCGATGCAAAATCCGACCCCCCCCCCCCCCAACGGGCAAAAAGGCAAAAATGGACCTGGAAGGGAAAACATGGAATCCAAAAATACAAAAGAGGATCAAATGACCGTTTAGCCTATGGCCACACTTCATACAAGATTAATGAGACCTAGTGGAGGTGTCGGAACACACTTTACACCACCCGATTTGAAAATGAACCCTTAAAGGCTCGGTTTTAACTATTTTGGCCCAAAATGCAATGTATAAGACTAAAATGCTAAAGTGAAGACAAATTGGTGTTTGGCCCTTGGCCACACCTCATACATGGTAAATGGTTACTAAAGGATGAATTACACACTCGATGTACACTCCAGTGCAAAAATGACATGGTAATTCACATGGTTTTCATAGCATTCACATTAGAGACAAATTTATACATTTTTTCTATACGCAAGGATTTCAAATGAAGTTTGGCCCTCGGCCATAAATCATATACATAGAATGAGTGCCAAAAAGTGTGCTTAAGCATATATTACAAGTCAAAGGCAAAAAAATGACATTTTGGCCTACTTACACAGTACAATTCAAAAACTAGACTTAAGCATGCTAACACTTGCATGTGATCAAGAATGCATTTAAAAGGACTTCAAGTCTCCAAACCACCCAAGGAATGCTAAACATCATGAACCAAGTCTTTGTACCTGAAATATGCCCCAGTATCGTAGGGGTGAGAAACATAAAGCTACTCGTAGGAGATGAGCATGCATCGACCTAGCATTTTGCAGTTTTATCACCTTATGGTGAAACATGCTAAAGGGGTTCATGCCTCATAGCGTCTATGTCATAGTGAGACTCAGGGAGCATCCTAAGCTACCTAAGAGTCTAAGCAACAAGAATCATGATATATATACATATATGAAATGAATCAAGGTTGGGATAATCCAAGAACAAAACAAGAAAGATGCTTGAACATAGATTTACATGAATTATATTATCAATACAATTAAATAAGGTTTGGAGCATTCCAATTAACACGATAAGAAAAACACATGAAGTCTAGGACAATGCATAATTTCTATGCAAGTAAACAAGATTGGGGCATTCCAATGAACATGTCAAGGATTATACATGAAACCAAGTACAAGGCATAATGTCTATGAAATTAACAATGTTGGAGCATTTCAAGTAACACGATAAGAGTAATATAAGAAATCAATAACAAGGCATAATATCTATGTGAGTTCACAAGGATGGAACATTCCATGAAACACGAAAAGAGTCATACGTGAAGTCAAGAACAAGGCATAATATCTATGCAATTAACAAGATTGGAACATTCCAATTAACACGATAGAAGTAATACAAGAAATCAAGATCAAGGCATAGTATCTATGCAATTAACAAGGTTGGTGCATTTCACATAGCATGACAAAGACAAGGTGTGAAATCAACTAATGTGGAAACTCGGATATCGCCCGGATTAAAACCGTACTCTTGAGATCAATTTAGGGCTACTAACCCATGGGTACCTTTCCCCTAGTGCGCACTATAGTTGTAGGAGGACATTCCCCCGTACTAGAACCAAGTCCTAGCCATGTCAATTCTTGATTGATATCCTAAGTCCCAAAATCAACAAGTTGTGCAAGTCAAGATTGTATCAAATACAAGAAATGCATTAACCACGTTTCATGCACAACCAAGATTTTGGAACATACAAGTCATGCCGTAAGTACTCAACTATGATGGCATGTGAAATGTCAAGAAATCATAGTGTGCAACTATATAGGCAACAACCATGATATATAGTGATTGGAATTCATTGAAGAAAATATACCACAAGTATAAGATACATGATTCAATTACCTTCGAAGCAACACATGTGTAATTAAACCATTTCAAGACAAGTATATGTTCATTAAATACGTTAATGAAACCTAGATACAAGGGGTCATGATTATATCGATGGGAGCATAAAAAAGGGAACTTAATCTACTCAAGGGATCAAGTTATCAAGATTTCAAGGTAAGTTCAAGTGTTCTACAATAAGGCATGTCAAGGATCATGTTAAGGCCAAGTTTAATGTTAAGTTACAAGTTTATTTCATACAAGATGCAACCATGTGAATTAAGTTCCATACAAAGGAATTAATTAAATATAAGTTTCAAAACTTATCCAATTATTCTTGATTTGATACACATGAAAGAACTTGTCAAGGAAATCATGAATACAAGGTTATAAACTTAATCTAGCTTAGGGAACCTGTGACGACCCTGGTTCTTATTCCAGCGTGTCATGTGATGAACCATAAGGATGATCCGATAACGGATCCAAATGCGGAAGCAAAAACAAAAAACAAGACTCTAAGAAGTCAAAGTGACCTTTTATGAGGTCGTGGAACTCAACAAGAACTGATGCGGAAGCAATAGATCGAAAATATGACAAATAAGCCCCCAGGGGCAAAATAGTTATTTTTGAAAACTATAGATTCGGGTGCCACCGAGCACACCGCTGGAAGGACAACAAAAAACTAATCAAGATGGACTCAAGAATCGCATGATTCGGAGTCCGAACGAAGGAGAAACGGTATGATGAAGAAAAACGAGCACTTAAAGAAAAATGGGTAAACCAGTAATTATTCAGGAAGAACTGGATGCAACCGAGCATACCGTTGGAAAGACAACGAAAAATTAGTTAAGTTCAAAAAAAAATTCACTTGAATCAGAGTCCGGACGAAGGAGAAAAGCCCAAAAGAAGAATTGACGTCGCGGCGGCCCGACTAGGGGCCATGGCGCACACGACGCCCATGCACGAGCCCACCGGCGTGCATGCTGGCGCCCAAGGACATGGCTGGTGGCAGCCCTTGGCTGCTGCTGCTACATTTTTTTTGATCTACCCAGAACTGAGGCTTGAAACGGAGGTCAAGACGAGCTTTTCTGGAAAAACACGAAGAAGAAACCCCCACTCAAATCAAGTTTTCTACCTAACAGCGCTGACAGAATAAAAAAAAAAACTCACTGTGAAATCCCCAAAATGCCCCTAGATCAGAACTGAACAAGAGGGTCATAAAGCTGCTAAATCAAAACTGGAAGCTAAAACTTCACGAGGGATTTCCGGTACCAAGACGACATTTTCTGGAAAAACACGAAGAAGAAACCCCCCCTAAAATCATGTTTTTTAAGCGACTATGTTAAAAGAAGAAAATAAAACTGAGGTGAAAGGTCCATAATGCCCTTAGATCAGAATATGCAAAAAAATGCGAAATGAATTCACAAGAGGCTCAAAACACAAACGATGAGGTTTTGCCCGGAAACGACTATGCACGCAAACGTAACTTACCTATTTAGACGCGCTACAATAGTCCAGGGCTTAAAAATATAGCCGATGCAAAATCCGACCCCCCAACGGGCAAAAAGGCAAAAATGGACTTGGAATGGAAAACATGGAATCCAAAAATGCAAAATGGGATCAAATGACCATTTGGCCCTTGGCCACACTTCATACAAGATTAATAAGACCCTATAAAAGAATGAAAATGGAATTCCCACACCCTATGCAACCATGATGAAGCAATGACTTACGATTTTTCAAGTTTTTCATAACATTTCATGAAGTTAAAAAGTTGCATAAAATACAATATACATGTCATTGGCCTCCGGCCTCATCTCATACATATCAAATACATTGAAAGGAGTGTACTTAAGTACACATTACATACATGGAATCAAATATACATATTTTGACATATAAGTCTACAAAATGACATTTCATGCTAACATTTGCATGAAATGGAAACTTGAAAGCTACTCGACATCCAAGGAATGCTAGGCTTTACGAACCAAGTCTTCGTACCTGAAATATACCCCAGTATCATAGGGGTGAGTAACATAAAGCTACTCGTAGGAGATGAGCATGCATCGACCTAGCATTTTACAAATTTATCACCTTAAGGTGAAATATGTTAAAGGGGCTCATGCCACTAACGTCTATGTCCAAGTGAGACTCGGGGAGCATCCTAAGCTACCTTAGAGTCTAAGCAACAAGAATCATGATATACATACGTGTATGAAATGAATCATGGTTGGGATAATCTAAAGAACACGACAAGAAGAATGCTTGAGCATATATTAACATGAATTGCATTTTCAATACAATTGAACTAGGCCTAGAGTAATCCATACAACATAACAAAAGCATAGTTGAATACAAGTTAACAAGAATCACATTATCCATGCAATTCAACAACAAAAGAGCATGTTATACAATGCAACAAGGTTTAAGTTCTCAAAGCCATCAACTTAGAATCTAAAGCACAAAATAACAGTAGTGGTTCATGCCACCTAACGTCTATGTTATAAAAGAATCAATAGGATCAATCCTAAGCTTTATTAGAATGTCAAAACACGATTTCCAATATTGATGCAATTTAACCAACATTGGAACTTCCAATACAACGCATAATGCATAATTTCGCAAGGTTAACATCCTGTAACTTAAAATGGAACGACAAATAAGAAACAACAAGTTACAACATCATTTAGTTATCAACTTGAAAATGAAATGCGAAATCAAACAAAGTGGATACTCGGACGTCACGCTAGATCAGACCGACAACATAGTTACTTTAGGGTTACTAGCCCATGGGTAACCTCCCTATGTGCGCACTAGACTATATATAGAGGGACTATCCCCCGTACTAGAACCACGTCCTAGCCATAGTCAAACAACAACATCCCCAAGTTTCCAAAATCAACAAGTTGTGCAACAACGCATATATCAACAGGAATATGCAAGATAATCAACTATCTACTAAGCACAACCAAATTTGGAAACCTATACAATACATGCTCTAAATCCACAACTAATATGATATGATGAATGTCGAATCTTCAATGTGCAATTCATTACACGCTATGCATGAAAGATGTTAAACACGAAGTGTGCAAATCATTACACAAGGCAACAATATATTCAATAAGGAAAACATATTCTCATGAATACAAACATAGCAACTATGTTATCCAATGTTCAAAACATAACCAAATGAATATACAACAAGTCCAAGTCCATGATTTTGATATAGAAACGACTTTCAAACACAATTAAATCCATGGCTCAATTCGATAGAATTTAATTAAATAAAAATAATTAAATCCCTTAGATTCTAATTCAATTCCAAATAACCTCAAATTAATACATATTAAAGAATATGGCATGGTCATCATCCATATCCATTCTAAAACTCAATTAGGTTATTGGAACAACAAAGTAGAACTCTAATTAAATCATGCTAATTTAATTACCAAGGTTCTAAAGCAACTTCAAATGGTCCACAATTAATATATACTAGTAAACAAGTCATGGCCAATACAAATATCATGTTAAAATCTTAATTAAGCTAATGGGACCACAAAATAGATTTTAATTAATTCTTTTAATTAAAATCTCTAGATTTTCAAACTTAACCAAATGCTCTCAATTTAACATATCTTAGAGAATATGCCAAGGACTAATGTAATATCACATTACAAGTTTATTTCATTCAATTTAAGACCATGTGACTTAACCTTTCACTAAAGTTAAATATAAATTAAAAGTTGCAATTCTCATGCAATTAATTCCAATTTAATATATGTGAACAACCACACCAAAGCTTAATTTTCTAGCATGCCATAATTCAATTCCAAATTGTATATCACCATGAGGATTAAATCTTAAACAAGGAATTTAATTAAATGAAAGGTTTGAAAACCTAACTGAATATTCTAAATCAAACATATGTGAAGCTATATGGCATGTAAGTCAAGAATATCAAGTCAGAATTTAAATGGAGTGAATAGTACACTCGGAGCAAATTAATTAATCAAATTAATTAATAATTACTAATTTTCAAAATACCTCCAATTACTTTCAAATTCAACTATGTTGGAGAGCATGCAAATGCCTAATTTAATATGCTAACACATATTGATTTTAAGCTAGTTAAGGCCATGTGAATTAATCTTTCACCTAAGATAAAAATTAAATAAAATCTTTAATACTTATTCAAATGTTTCAATTTTAATACACGACAATGAGCATATCAAGGGGTAATATAAAATCATGCTACATGTTTAAACCAAGTCATGAGCAACCGGGAAAATTAGATCCCGTACAAGAAAAATAAATAATAAAATCTCTAAATTTTATATTTAATCATGTAAACAAGTAGTATAAGCATCACAAGCATGTTATATAACAAGAATTTGAGATGAAAATCTCAAATGCCATCAAAATGGAACGGCTCCGAATCCGATGAAACTACTAGGTTTTGTCGGGAACAACGCCGTGAACATAACCCCTATGAAAGCCCCATCAAAATCATAACTTGACCTCAAAACCAAACTTAAGAAATCGTCAAAACTGAATTCTAATAAGGGGGAAAGGGTAGAGAACGGCGAGGGGAACAACAAACGTTAAGGCCGAAGACTTTCCATCAAGGAAAAGTGAACTCAAAGAGGAGAGAGAAGATGGCAGCACCCCTTGGGCTGCCATGGGAGCTCCAGGTCGTGCATGAAGAGGGGAGAAGATGAAAAATGAAATATCTCACCCGCCTTGTATAGAAATCTCAAAAAGTGCCTCGAACGGGCCCCGCCGGGTCCGAAAAAGTAAAATTTGAGCAGACGCACTCAAATGGCAAAACTTTGTGAATGAAAAAGATTCAAAATGATAAAATATGAACAACAGAAGAAATAGTATCAAAAATTGAGTCCCGAGCAGAAAGTTATGCCCAAAACAAGTTTGACGAAAACTAGGGTCAGAAACCCCGAAACTGGAAAACATCGACCAGGAGGAAATTCTATGAATTTACAAGTCAACAAAAAGTGAAAATGAATCCCGTACGAGGATCCATGCTCCAAACAAGACATTTTGCAATAACTTTCGTTAATTGCACAATGGCCCCTACAAAAAGGGTTAACTACGAAACTGCCCTAGAATGAAAATATCTTCCAAAAGATATTTTCTTAGATGCCCCTGAAATAAAATATCTTCAAAAGATATTTATGAAAAATACCCCAAGAAATGAAATTAATTCCAAAGATTTATGCATCTATGCCGCTATGGGCACCGGGAGCAATCAGAGTACTTTCTTGCAAAAGTAATGATACATATTTCGTGGAAACCACTCACGATAAGAATACGTGAAGTCAAAAACCAACTCCGAGCTTGAAAAGTGAGGTTGTGCCAAAAATTGACAAACGGAGATAAGACGAAATAAGGAAAAGGAAGAAATAGCGCAGTGTCGAAAAACGAAAAATGTGAAAATGACTCGGTCCTCAAAGGAAGTTGTCAATCCACGGAAAAGAGTCTCAGGAACCAATTCCGAGCACTCGAGATGACACTAAGCGACAAGAAACAGAGCTCAGAAAATAAAATTAAACGAAAAAAATTTCATTCGTAAAATTTCAAGAAAAAGGAAGGGGAGGCAAATGACCGGGTCGTTACAGAACCATTAAACGGATTTTAATTAATTCATTTAATTAAAATCTCTAGATTTTAAAAGTCATCCAAGTGACCTCAATTTAGTGTATGTTATACAACATGTCAAGACTTGTTTTTAAAAACACGATACAAGTGAATTACATTCAAGATACGACCATGAGTATTAAACTTTAATACGAGAAAAATAATAAATGATAGATTTCAAAACCTAATCAAATATTCTAGATTTAATATATATGAAACTAGATGACATGTACATCATGAATATCAAGTCAAAAATCAAATGGAGTGAATAGTACACTCGTGGCAAATTAATTAATCAATTAATTAAATAATCTCTAGATTTTTAAACAACTCCGATTACTCCCAATTTAATCTATGTTGAAGAGCATGCTAGGGCCTAATATAATATCCTAACACATATTGATTTCAAGCTAATTAAGGCCATGTGAATTAATCTTTCACTTAAGATAAATATTAAATAAAAGCTTTAATACTTGTTCAAATGTTCCCATTTTTATACACGACAATGAGCATATCAAGGAAGATGAAAAATGAAATATCTCACCCCCCTTTTATAGAAATCTCAAAAAGTGCCCCGAACGGGCCCTGCCGGGTCCGAAAAAGTAAAATTTGAGCAGACGCACTCAAATGGCAAAACTTTGTGTATAAAAAAGTTTCAAAATGATAAAATATGAACAACGGAAGAAACGGCGTCAAAAATTGAGTCCCGAGCAGAAAGTTATGCCCAAAACAAGTTTGGCGAAAACTGGGGCCAGAAACCCCGAAACTGGAAAACATCGACCAGGAGGAAATTCTATGAATTTACAAGTCAACAAAAAGTGAAAATAAATCCCGTACGAAGATCCAGGCTCTAAAGAAGACATTTTGCAATAACTTTCGTTAATTGCACAATGGCACCTACAAAAAGGGTTAACTGCGAAACTGCCCCAGAATGAAAATATCTTCCAAAAGATATTTTCTTAGATGCCCCTGAAATAAAATATCTTCAAAAGATATTTATGAAAAACACCCAAAGAAATGAAATTAATTCCAAAGATTTATGCATTTATGCCGCTATGGGCACCGGGAGCAACAAAAGTACTTTCTTGCAAAAGTAAAGATACTTATTTCGTGGAAACCACTCATGATAAGGATACGTGAAGTCAAAAACCAACTCCGAGCTTGAAAAGTGAGGTTGTGCCAAAAACTAACAAACGGAGATAAGACGAAATAGGGAAAAGGACGAAATAGCGCATAGTGTCAAAAAACGAAAAATGTGAAAATGACTCGATCCTCAAAGGAAGTTGTCAATCCACAGAAAAGAGTCTCAGGAACCAATTCCGAGCACTCGAGATGACACTAAGCGACACGACACAGAACTTAGAAAAGAAAATTAAACGAAAAAAAATTCATTCGTAAAATTTCAAGAAAAAGGAAAGGGAGGCAAATGACCGGGTCGTTACAGAACCTTTGAACGGATTTTAATTAATTCATTTAATTAAAATCTCTAGATTTTAAAAGTCATCCAAGTAACCTCAATTTAATGTATGTTATACAACATGTGAAGACTTGTTTTTAAAAACACAATACAAGTGAATTACATACAAGATACGACCATGAGTATTAAACTTTAATACTAGAAAAATAATAAATGATAGATTTCGAAACCTAATCAAATATTCTAGATTTAATATATACGAAACTAGATGACATGTACATCATAAATATCAAGTCAAAAATTAAATGGAGTGAATAGTACACTCGGGGCAAATTAATTAATCAATTAATTAAATAATCTCTAGATTTTTAAACAACTCCAATTACTCCCAATTTAATCTATGTTGAAGAGCATGCTAGGCCTAATATAATATCCTAACACATATTGATTTCAAGCTAATTAAGGCCATGTGAATTAATCTTTCACTTAAGATAAATATTAAATAAAAGCTTTAATACTTGTTCAAATGTTCCCATTTTTATACACGACAATAAGCATATCAAGGAGTAATATAATATCATGCTACATATTTAAACCAAGTCATGGGTAACCGGGAAAAACAGATCCCGTACAAGAAAAATAAATAATAAAATCTCTAGATTTTATATTTAATCATGCCAACAAGTTGTATAAACATCACAAGCATGCTATATAACAAAAATTTAAACCTAGAACATCCCCTACCTCAATTTGAGATGAAAATCTCAAATTTCCACCAAAACGAAAGTGCTCCGAATCTGACAATACCGAGAGGTTTTGTCGGGAACAACACTGTGAACAAGAATCCGTAAGAAGCCCCGTGAAAATCTCAACTTGACTCCAAACCCGAACTCGAAAAATCGTCGGAAATGGATTCTAATAAGGGCATAAGATGCGCGGCGTCAAGACAAGCATTAAACGTTAAGGCCGAAGACTTTTCACCAAGGAAAAGTGGTCCAAAGGAGGAGAGAGAATGTGGAAGCCATGGGAGGGAGCTTGGTTGGCCATGGGAGAGGAAGAAGAAGAAGAAATCTGATTTTTTTAACTTTAAGTCCCCCTATTTATAGAAAATCTCAAAAAGTGCCCCGAAAGGGCCCGCCGGGTCTGAAAAAGTGGAATTTGAGTAGACGTGCTCAAACGGAAAAACTCTATGAATGAAAAAGATTCAAAATGAGAAAATATGAACAACGAAAGAAACGGCGTTAAAAACTGAATTCCGAGCAGAAAGTTATGCCCCGAACAAATTCGGCAGCAACCGGGTTCAAAAACTCTGAAACTGGAGAAAAATGACCATTACGGAATTCTAAGAGTCCAAGACTCAACAAAATGTGAAAATGAATCCCGTACGAGAATCCAGGCTTTAGACGAGACATTTTGCAATAACTTTTGTTAATTGCACAATGACCTCTACAAAAAGGGTTAACTGCGAAACTGCCCCAGAATAAAAATATCTTCCAAAAGATATTTTCTTAGATAACCCTGAAATAAAATATCTTCAAAAGATATTTACGAAAAACAACCCAAAAAATGAAAAAGATTTTAAAGATACGTATTTCGAGAAAACTACTCAAGATGAAGGCACGTGAAGTCAAAAACCAACTCTGAGCATGAAAAGTGAGGTTGTGCCAAAAACTAACAAACGGAGATAAGACAGAATAGGGAAAAGGACGAAATAGCGCATAGTGTCTGAAAGTGAAAATACAGAAATGACTCGGTCCTCAAAGGAAGTTGTCAATTCACATGAAAGAGTCTCAGAAACCAATTTTGAGCACTCGAGATGACACTAAGCGACACAAAACAGTGCTCAGAAAAGAAAATTAAACGAAAAAAATTATCCGTAAAATTCTAGGAAAAAGGAAAGGAAGGCAAATGACTAGGTCGTTACAAGAAGTGACGTCCGTGATGATGAAGACAACTACTGTGATACCCCCGGATTTTCGGATGCGGGTTAGCCAGGCCCACGCCCAATTACCCGAAGATATCAAACCAATTAGCAATAAACGAACACAGAATACAATTAAAACAAATGAGATAAATAAAATTTGCTAAAATGAAAACTAAAAATGATAATCCAATAATTGAAACCTCAGAATAAATAATTCCATTGATAAATAAACTATTCTATTAGAACTGATCCTCCACGAATATAAATCGTTCTCCAAATTATACAACTCGAGAATCCATCTAGTGGACCCCTAAAATATCCCACTGAACTCAAATGACTGGAAATAAAACCAAAGGCTAAAACATGAAACAAAATCCTACAGCATCGATGGAGTGAATGACTGTATCTGCTCAGCACGATCCAGCTCTAAGACTGAAACTAACGAACACCTGTAAAAATAAAAGTGGGTCAGGCCCACATGCAAATTCTTCTCTAATTACAATCCAAACAGTAACCCGATATGCAGATACACCCTAGATATCTCAACAATAGCTATCTAGTCCATACATATATATATATATCCACACTAAGGACATTCACTGGACTACAGTAGGAGTCTCAACCTGAATAGAAGGTAACATGAGAAAATGCACCCAAAGGTGGGCATGAGTACCTAGACCTAACAGGGTACACCTCAACCTACTATAGCCAGCTACGCTTCCACTGCATATACGCACCCTAACCAATGAGTCTAAGACTCAAGCTCATCTCGTGGTACTATAACCATATATTTAAAGTCCATTCATATCCATCCATATAAACTCCAATAAATCATTCAGCTTATTCAACTGCACAGACTTATATAAGAGATCCAGTAAGTCGTTCAGCTTATTCAACTGCACAGACTTAAATATAAGGAGAATTATGTTTTTATAATTCGCACCCTTAATCCAAAATAGGTAGGACTGAGTTATTTTGAGTCAGTCTGTCCCTAGTATGCCACCATCCCATACCGGTGCATACAATCCACAAAATCCATATAATTGATTGAACAGGTAAAACTGTTCACCAATTAAAATCCATAAGGTAGGAATTAGCATTTTGAGCTAAACCATACATAGTATGTCACCGTCCTATACCGGTGCATACAATCCTCCATATCCATGTAAATTACAACATATAACTAATAAGCAAGTAATTTACAGTCCAAAACCAATTATCCATATCATTGCAGAAAAGTGATCAAAGTTTCGGCAATTTAAATCCAAGACCTAAACCATGTAATTGGAATAAATGGTTTAATAGTTCAATAACCAGCATCCAGAGCATGCATAGATTAGTTTTAATAAATCAACAACTCTATCATACATTTAAACAAATTCTATAATCATATTATAGTCCAATAAATTTGCTAAATTAATTTAAGCAATTTAGTTATTTCCATCCAATAGCAGCGTACTAAGTTCTATACTTATATTTTGTTCTATCTTTTAGCACAGAGCCATACACTATGCCACAAGTCTAATTTGTTAATTAAAAAACTCCATTGTGCATCTCAAACTTAATTTAGAATCATGTTATAGCATCTTAAATTTGTCGAATTAAAACTAGACAATTAATTTCCTTCCAGTCGTTAACCGTACGTATAGTTGTTAAATAGCACACTGTTAACTCCATTAACACAAAGAGGGCATTTTATGCAATTCAAGACCTTGATTACATGTTAAAATAATCATTGAAAACCCCACTAAAGTTTTAAAACTGTTCAAAAACCCCAAGTGCCCAAATAGTAGCTAAAAATTACAGTATGCATCAAATTGGAAAAGAGCCTGCTCTTGGAAAAGTTAGAGTAGGCTCCATTTCAGCCTAGAGCCGGCTCCATACAACCTTGGAGCTGGCTCTAATCAGGTGGGAGCCAGCTCTTGGTATTCCAGAGTCGGCTCTCTTCCCCCCCGTGAGCCTTCTCTTCGTTCTGCTCCGTTTCAACTTCTTTGCTCCTTCACCGGCTTATTCCTATCACTCTGTAGGATTTTAAAACTGAACTTAGGAGTCTAATTAACACCCAGTAGCATCCCATTAGTTCATTTCAATCATTGGAATCAATTACAGGAATTTAAATTTGAATTAAATTTGTTACTGAACTAAAACATGCTTAAGGAACTAAACTGAAATTAATTTGCAGCAACAGTTCCATTCCAACCCCTCTGTTCTTCCTCTAATATAAATTTTTAAAGGTTTTAAATCTCATCTAGTATTAATTTAGACCTTCGTTTATAGCAGTCAAACTCAATACCATGTTAAAACAGTGACGACCTTTTTACTCTAAAACAGAGACGATGCAACCATTCATGATACAATTATTACAGATAAATTTCACGGATAATAGATAATCAAACTTAACATATAATAGTCACGCATGGTTAAATTAATGTCCAATTAATCCCTAGAGATTATCTAGGTGCACAGAACACAAGCCAATGGGAAGGAGAAAGAAAAGAAATTGCCTGTGATTTCAGTAATGAAATCCCGGCATCGTCTCTAAGTTTTTGGCAACTACTAACTTCCTTCAAGCCTCCTATAGGTTTGATTTGATCCACCACCACCCTCCTTTGGGACTCACTGTTCTTCTCCTTGACAATTCTTACAGTGCCTCCGTTCATAACCCTCTGTGTTATGAACTAACCTCACGTTTATGTAATATGAATTATGATCGTAAACCCTAGACTAAAGCATAATAGTTGTATTTATAGGTTTAAATTCTAAAACCCTAATCCTTATAATATTAGAGACAGAGCCCTAATCGTAATCCTAGTCGGCCCATATAACAAAACCTACGATTAAATTCTATGTCGGCAACACTAGGTGACGTCCAAAAGAATTGTATTTAAAAAAAAAAAAATGTATATTTAAAACTCACGTAACTTAATGATAATAATTAAATCCAATAAAAATTAATGGAACCAAAAGAAACAAAAGAAAATTTCAATTTCAATTAATTCAAAAATTTCACACAAATGTCACACAATTAAATCAAATACTTCAATTAAAAACAAATAATGCAATTTAAATCAATTAAATAAATAAAGATGTAATTTAAACAATAAATTAAATACCAGGACTATCCTTTTGAAATTAGGGGTATTACAACTAGAGTATAGATGATATCCAACATTGTCATGAGTAATTAATTCCTTTCTTAGGGCACTGATGTAAACCAATCTAGTACTATGGTTTGATTATTTTAACTCTGGGATGTTTTGATATATATTATGTTTTTGATTACATGACAATGATCAATTGAGACAACTCAATTGGATTTAATGTTTTAAATAGTTTTCGAATTGTTATTACCTTGTTTTAGATATAACTATTCGTCTTCTATTCTCAACCCATTCTTATTGGGCAGTATCTGGCGGAGCCTTGCCGGACATAAGAATGGAGGTTATGTAATGGTGTTCTAACATTTTTTATAAAAGAATGTCTTCATAGTCTATGCTTAGGAAAGATGGATTGTTTACAAAGTAGTTAGAGTAGATAGGTGGATAGTCCATGCAAACCATAGATAGGTTATAGTTAACTGAATTTTATAAAACATCTTTCTTTAAAACTCAAGTTGAACGAATGTTATTGAGTTCAATTCATTTGAAATATAATGTGTTTAAATCCCCAGATTTGAAACAATTAACCAGAGTTACAGGGTTGCGGTGAAGTCAAATCAATCAATTCAATCAGTTACCTATGAACCAATAAGAATTAGTTAAAAGCAAAATTTAATAACTCATCTCTCTGTGGGTTTGACACCCTCTCTGTAGTATATTCTACAAGGATTCGTGCTGTTGCGACTGGTAAATTTATACATAGTATGCAAAAACACACAACAATCATCGTAGTCTCAACTTACGACAAATAACTGTCAAGAAGTCATAGTTACATTACATGATTATGCTTTACAAAAACAAATACATTTTTCCAAGGGTTGAGACTTTACAAAGAAATTGTTTGCCAAAAAACAAAAGATAGCAAAACTGAGCTTCAATTCTCTAAACTAAATTTGTGGTGGACCGTCATTTGCCACTTCTTTGCCATGTCTTGAAAAATGTTAATAATAAAGGGGTGAGCAAATTGCTCAGTAGGTAGTGCCTAAGACAAAGCTCTTATGAACCCGTGAATCCAAACAATGAATAAAAATAGGGAGAACGGGATCATGCTATGCCGGGGAAAAATGCGATAGTTACAAGGCCAAAAATAAACAATGTGATGCTATGGAATGCAATGCCATGCTATTTCACTCCCCACTTTCAAAATCCACTCCATTCATCATTTTTCAAACCGTTAACACAACCCGTCCCACAATGGCCCCATGGCTACACGATAGAAGGATTGGCTACTGTCCCTGACCCATGATAACCCCGTAGCGTCATTTAGGGCCCAGATAACTCAACCACGCTAGGGTGATCTCCCTAGTTCCCTCTAGGTCACATTAACGCCACAGACCCTAGGTAACTCCTAAGCGTCTGGGTTTTCGCAAAACCTGTTATCAAAAATTTTCCCCAAAACCCTTTTTCTTTTTATTTCAAAACAATTTTTCCTTTTTCATGCCCAATGATATGCGTGGATGGAACAAGCTTTCCAATGTTCTAACAATAGAGGATTTTATAGTACAACAATCAACATGCTTCTATATAGCAATTTCTAATAAATTAAACACAATAGGCATGAAATATTACCACCTAGGCATGTTTTTTCACACAAATCAACTAATACACATATTCATATGCTTCATACACAGCAATTAGATCATTTTAAAAAATATATCAAGCATGCTAGGCAACAAATAACAAGAATTAACTCATAAAAATCCAAGAATGTATGGATTAGAGACCCCTACTTCTTAGAATGCAAAGACTCCCAATTTGAACCCTCAAATTTCAAAAAATTAAGGGTTGGCCAAAGTGGTGCTTTGCTCCTATCAAAGTGAAGATCACGACGAGCTCTCCAATTTGCCGCAAACGGCACCCAAAAATTCCAAAAGATGAGAGAATAATTAAAGATTGAAATTTGATGTGGAAAGAAAAAGAAAAACAAGAAATGAGAGGGAGAACGAGAGCTTACGGGAGAGAGAAGGAAATGAGGCCAAAATGGCCTCTTAGCCACTAAAGAATGTAGTGGTGGGTCCCACCACTTAAAAATATCGAACCTTTTTTTTATATAAAAATATATATATAACTTGCCTTCCTAGTTTCTGCATTTTTCTTTATAGACGCCTTCAAATTTAACATAACGAATTAGTTTACAGTGTTTGCAGGGCCAGGCTTGACATTCTAAAGGAGAGAGTTTTGAATAACATCCCCTTAACCACTGACTTGCTCACCCCTGACAATCTCTTTGACATATCTATCCTTGGATCCACAATGGAGAGTATCCAAATTCCTTCTTTCAGCAGGAGGAGGCACTCTGCCCCCACTCCTTCAACTACACCTTCCACCACCGTGAACACCTCTACTGTCCCGGTTATGACCTAGACTATCGAGCATCCAATCACTGGGCCCTCTGCATCAAACTCAAATGAAGTTCAGCCTATTGTGATGAACAATGAACCCTCTGGCACTTTGACTGAAAATCCCCCTCATAATGGTCAGAATGTTGGGGATTCTTCCAAAAATGCTGAAGGATCTCCTCCTAACTAAGCTATCATTTCAGAAAGAAGGCTTAGAAAAAGACCCATGCTTGAGGGTGGTTCTGATCAGAATGATCTTCCTTCTGTTCAAAGGGCCCGGACTTCTTTCAGAGTCACCAACTCTCTCCCCCTTAGCTACCCATCGCTGAGGGTGAATCAGCTAAAACCTCTGGCTCTTCACCAACAGTGACCCCATGGCGCCCTTTGCCTACTCGTGAGGATGGGTCGATTATTGCCCCCACAGATTCTTTGTTCAAGGGCCCATTCACATCATTTGCCATCTACAAGGGTTTTTGACCCCTAAAGACATTGAAGTACAGAATAAAATGACCTTCAATGAAATGTACCAACGCTTCCCAGCAGCTACTGTTGAGGTAACTTTTCCTCTCCTTTTTACTTTCTATTTTTCCCGCTCTGATCATTTGACATTTGCACTTATCCGAACACCTTTGCCTTTATGAAGACTCTATTTGGGATGTTCACTTTCTAGAAGAGGATTGAAACTTTGAACAAGAATGTCAAATCCCTCTCTATTGGTCTTAAAAGATCTGTTGAATCAGAGAGGGCAACCAAAGCCAAATACTTAGAGCTGCTGGCTAACTTGAATGAATCAGAGAAAGAGAAGGACGCTCTGAGGGTTGAGAGGGACACTTCGAAAGCTGAGCGGGATTCCCTTTAGGATGAGGTTGACATTCTAAAGACAGAAAGGAACGTCGCACAGACATAAAGGAATGCACTAAGAGCGGAAAAGGGGGACCTTCAGCGTGTTTTAATTGCTGAACGGTTGACCCATTCCAATCTGAGGAAAAGTTCTTAAATAAACGCTCTACTCTGTTAAACGTCATAGGCAGAGTTGATGGTGGCATGCGAGCTCTCCATGCTCGCTTCACCAGGATAGGGGCTCTTAGATATACTGAGGGATATATAGATGGTTTCATTAACCGTTCTCCCCCTGAGGGCGAATCGAACACCTGTGCTGGTCTAGATGAGCTAGTTGCCTATCTGGATATTAACCCGCCGAACACTTACCAAGATCCACACCCTGCCCTTACTACAAACATTTTTATTGAGTACAAAGAGATTGCAGCTTCAGGGATCGTCCCACCCTTTCATCCTCTGAACATTCCTCCCATCACCACCATCATTTCTTCCACATCAGTTGCCTCTGACAGAATTTTACTGACTGAGGAGGTCATCCATCTTGACTCTCCCTCCAGAGATAGTGATGCAGTCAATGGTGAAGAGGACAACAACGAGCCAGCTGGTAATGATGGGGGTGGAAATAGATCTGAACTAGGAGAGAAAACAGCAAATTAGCGTTCTGCCGACTTTTGTAGGTTTTTTTTTTTTTTTATTTTTATTTTTATTTTTTAACATTAACTCATGTACTTCATTATTTTGTGATGAATGTGTGATACCCCTCGGATTCGAGACACGGGTTGATCAGGCCCAGGCCCAAACCTGAGGGATATAAAACAATTAATATGTTATAACGAACACAGAATACAAATTGAATTAAGAAATAAATTTTAAGCTGAAAGAAAATAAGTATAAATCCTTTAAAATTAAACACTTAAAATCCCAGATAATAATAATCCAACTCCAAAACCTCCAAGGGTACAACTCAGGAATCCATCCTATGGACCCTTAATAAGAAAACCAAACTGAACTGAAAACTAAAAGAAAACCATAAAAATAGAGCTCCTACGTTGTAGAAAGAATGAGTGATCGCCTCTGCTCAGTCTAGAACTGACGTACACCTAAAAAATAGGAGTGGGTCAGACCTACGAACAAATTCTATCCTATTAAAATCCAAGCAGAGACTCGATACGCATATACACTCTAACCAACTCAACAATAACTATATAATCTGTGTCTATATATATATATATATCCACACTATGGACTCTCACTGGACTGTGATACGAGTCTCAACCTGAGTAGAAGGTAACATGCAAAACGCACCTGAGTGGGCATGACTACCTAAGCCTAACAGGGTACACCTCAACCAGCATAGCCAGTTACACGTCCTATTGCATATACGCACCCTAACCGTTGACTCTGAGACATAAGCTCAAGTCACGGTACCATAAAAATATATTTAAAATTCGTTCACATTCATCCATAAGAAATCCAGTAAGTCGTTCAGCTTATTCAACCGCACAGACTTAAGTCGTTCAGCTTATTCAACCGCACAGACTTATACATAAGGAGGATTCTATTTTTGTGATCCATACCCTTATTCCAAAGTAGGTAGGACTTAGCAATTTGATCTAATCCAAACCTAGTATGTCACCGTCCCATACCGGTACATATAATCCAATACATCCAACAGTTGATAGAATACATAATCAATGTACATAGCAACTGAACCATAACAAGCATAAATAGAGATATAGACTAACATGCTTACTCCAGTAACTGATAGATCAAAATAATAAGACATATCAATTAATTCCTTGATGAACACAAATTAAATAGATAAGCATCATGTTCATCCATAACTCCGTTACAAATTATCTTACTTGAGCATGCAGATAATTTATTCCTCTCGTACATAAACCATGACAAGTCTAATAAAAATAAATCATATTTATTATCATGACTGTCCATTATTAATAATATCATATTAATAAAATTTTCACTCACAAAGAATAAATAAATTAAGGTTCAGTAATTTAAAATTCCTCTGTACTGAAATAAGCCAACTTTCGCCGAGACTTACCAATGTTCAAGCTATAAGCACCTACTGGTTTATTAAGCATTAATCCACTCCCACAAGTGTTAATTAGACTTAGAACATCTCAAAACATCCAAGTATAGCTTCCTACAGAAAAATCCCAAAATCCGAGTTCCGTAGCCAAACAGGTCGCAGAAAATATAAAATTCGAAGCTAAAAGAGAGCCTACTCTTTCAAAAGAAAGAGCCGCTCCAAGTCCCCTAAGGTACTTAGATGTTTAAACTAGGTTCCAAGTTAATCCATAATCCACCAAATTCTTTGTTCAATTACCAAAATCAATTAAAGCATGAATTTTGCAACAAGGATTTAATACGAGCAGTTTATGCGTTCCCGGTCACCAACTGTTTTAACATATCAAACTTGCAAACTAAATTAATTCAAATAATTCCCAACATAGTATATGACTTATTAAAATTGTTACTCATCAATTTCCATGAATTAAATAGAAATTTCGCAATGAAGAATTTAAAACAAAACTTTACTCAACTTAAAAACACATTCAGTTTTTGTTAGCATCTAAAACATGCAATCCAGTTCAATTTTAGTCCTTATTAAATCCTGGAATTGTATTAGTCATGCAAAGAACACAAGCCTAAGGGAAAGAGATAGGACTATAACTTGCCTGTGAGACTCGGTTCAGAAATCTCAGCGTGTTTCTCCTAAGCTTTCCCGGTGGTCCTTTGGTTTTCCTTCTCTGTTCTCTCCCAAACTCCTCCAGACTTCTCTCTGTTCTCTTTATGTCGTGAATAGGGTTCTCAAACCCTAACCTAAACGTAATACTTACATTTATAGGTTTTTACAAGAAACCAAAATTTATTTCAAGCCTTAATCTGAATCCTAGCCGGCCCATAGACTACCCAAATTTACGTCGGCTTATCACTTAAATTAAACCTAAACAGAAGTAGAATCCTAACAATATTTTCATACTTAATAATTAATTAAACCATTTAATAATTACTTCAATTAAAGGAAACAATAAAATTCCAATGTAACGTAAAACTGAAAATAAAAACAATTTTATAATTAAAACAGAAAATAAAAACAATTTAATAATTAATTAATTCACAAAATCACCATTAAATAACAAGTCATCAATCATTGCAAATAAACACGTCAATCAACAATTTAAACAATTTGAAATTCAATTAAAACAATAAATTAAATACCAGGACTATCATTTTGAAATTAGGGTATTACATTCTTCCTCCCTAAAAAAAGGAATTCCGTCCTCGGAATTCGCTCTTACCTTCTTCCCATAATTCAGGAAACTGCGAGCGAATGACATCCTCCCATTCCCAAGTAGACTCAGCCTCATTGTGATGACTCCACTGAACACGAACTAAAGGGATAACCTTATTTCGAAGGATTTGATGCCGACGGTCGACAATACGACACGGTGGCTCCAAATAGGTTACATCCGGCTACAACTCAATCTCTCCAACATCGATATGCTGATACCGATCCTCATCTCGTAGAAATTTTCGTAACATGGAAACATGGAATACATTATGGACGTGATCCAAGCTATCCGGAAGTGCCAACCTATAAGCTACAGCGCCAACTCGATCCGTAATCATGAATGGACCGACAAACCGTGGGGACAACTTCCCTTTCTTCCTAAAGCGCATGACGCCTTTCATAAGCGATACTTTGAGAAGAACCTGATCCCCAATCTGAAACTCTAAAGCACGTGTGCGACGATCAGCATAGCTCTTCTGCCTACTTTGGGCAGTACGCATGCAATCTCGAATAAGAGTAATCTTCTCTAAAGTATCCTTGATGAACTCAGGACCCAAGAATCTGCTCTCACCAACCTCCATCTAACAAATAGGCGATCAACACGGTCGGTCGTATAATGCCTCAAATGGTGCCATCCCAATAGTCTTCTAGAAACTATTGTTATAAGCAAACTCCACAAGCGATAAGTAATCCTCCCAATGGCCCTTGAAGTCAAGAACACAGGACCAAAGCATATCCTCCATAATCTGGTTCACCGTCTCAGTCTGTCCATCAGTCTGAGGATAATGAGCAGTACTAAGGTGTAACTCTGAACCCAAAGCCTGCTGAAAACTCTTCCAGAATTTAGACACAAAGCTCGAATCCCTGTCTGATATAATAGACAATGGAATGCCATTTAACTTCACAAGCTCTGAAATGTAAAGCCTCGCCAACTGCTCCGAAGTGTAGTCAGTACGAATAGGCAAAAAGTGAGCTGATTTCGTAAATCTGTCCACGATAACCCAAATGGAGTTGTGATCCTTGAAAGAGTTTGGCAATCCCTCCACAAAATTCATAGAAATGCTCTCCCATTTCCACTCCGATATTGGTAGTGGCTGTAGAGCTCCTGGCGGCCTCTGATGATCAATCTTGACCATCTGACAAGTACTACATCGTGAGACAAAAAGAGCAATGTCCCTCTTCATCCCTGCCCACCAAAACTGCCGCTTCATATCCTGATACATCTTATCACCTCCTGGATGAACAGAGAACTCAGAGTGGTGAGTCTCAATCATCACATCCTTCTTTAAATCATCAGCAGAAGGTACCACTAATCGTCTCTTGTACCTCAAACCTCCATTAGCCCCAACATAGTAGAATGGAACCTCTCCGGAAGCTATCTCTGCAACCTTGTCAATGCACTACTGATCGATGAGTTGGGCTTGCAAAACCTTGCAAATGATAGAAGGTGTAACCACCATGTAAGCCATAAAAGCGTCTGACAACTCATCTACATTCTTCGAAGCATTCCACTCAGTAGTGAATAGAGCAAAAAGACTACCAATAGGTTAGCGACTGAGTGTATCTGCCACCACATTCACTTTCCCTGGATGATACTGTATAGAAAAGTGATAGTCTTTCATAAACTCCAACCATCTGCGTTGTCTCATATTTAGCTCCCACTGAGTGAACAAGTACTACAGACTCTTGTGATCACAAAATAATCTGAAGGACTCACCAAACAGATAATGCCTCCAAATACGTAAGGCAAAGACTACTGCTGCTAACTCCAAATCATATGTTGGATAATTAAGCTCATGAGGCTTAAGCTTCCGAGATCCATAAGAAATCGATCGCTCCTCCTACATCAAAACACATCCAAGACCCTGCAATGAAGTATCCGCATAGACAAGATAGTCTATCCTGCTCTGTGGAGTAGCCAGAACCGGTCCAAAAGTTAACTTCCTTTTCAGCTCATCAAAAGCTCGCTAACAGTGCTTATCCCACACGAACTGTACACCCTTCTTGGTTAGATGAGTGAGTGGTCCTGCTATCTTGGAGAACCCCTGGATGAACCGATGATAATATCCTGCCAAACAGAGAAAACTCCGAATCTCGGTAGGTGAAGTAGGCTGTCCCCACTCAACCACCGCTGAAACCTTGGCCGGATCTACCGCTATTCCCTTTTTTTACACCACGTGACCCAGAAATTTCACTTCCCACTGCCAAAATTCACACTTCTCGAACTTGGCATATAACTGGTGCTCATGAAGCGTCTACAAGACTATGCGTAGATGTCTAGCATGGTCGTCCTCAGACCTAGAATAGATCAAGATATCATCAATAAAGACAATGAAAAACTGATCCAAATAAGCCTGAAAGACTCTGTTCATTAAATCCATGAACATTGTAGGTGCATTAGTCGTCCCAAACGGTATGACACGAAACTCATAAGAACCATATCTCGTGAGAAACGCTGTCTTAGGAATATCATGCTCCCTAATCCTCAGCTGATGATACCTAGAATACAGATCAATCTTAGAGAAGTATGTGGCTCCCCGTAACTGATCAAACAAATGATCGATCCTGGGTAGAGGGTACTTGTTACGAATAGTAACCTTATTTAACTCCCTGTAATCTATACACAGGCGAAGCGAACCATCCTTCTTCTTCACAAATAGAACTGGTGCTCCCAAAGGTGATGTACTCCTATGAATAAAACCCTGGCTGAGTAATTGCTGAATCTGATCCCTCAGCTCTCTCATCTCTACTGGTGCCATCCTATAGGGTGCCCTAGCAATAGGCACAGTGCCTGGAGCTAAGTCTATCACAAAATTGATCTCGCGACTAGGTGGCAACCCTGGAATCTCCTGAAGTACATCCGGGAAATCCTATATAATTAGTATGTTATCCAATGATACAGTAGTCCCCTCCTCCGTTTCCTCCTCCACATGGAACAAATAGGTGCTACCAACCCCGCTAGAATGTAGCATAGCGATGACATACATGTCCTGACCAGGTATGGTAAACATAATAGACCTATCAAAATAATTAACTTGGGTATAGTAGTGAGACAACCAATCCATCCCAAGTATCACATCATAAGTGTGCATGTCCAGGACCAATAGATTAGCTAGAAACCTGAGTCTGCCAATATCTAGTGCCACAGGCCCATCACTCTCATGAAGAATGGCTGTATTGCCCAACGGTGTAGAAATACCCTATGGTCTACTGCATACCTGAGTCGTCATCCCAAACAAAGTAACAAATGATCTAGCTACAAATGAGTGTGTAGCACCCGTTTAAAACAAAACACGTCCAAGTAAACCATAAATAGGAAACTTACCCTCAACAGCCTGAGGTGCTTGCATATCCTGTGGCATGGGGTTGTACACCCTGCCATAATGTAGCTGCTGCGGTGCTTGTCCCTGAAGCTGTGGCGGTGCCGGTAATGCCAGATAAGTCTATCCCTGAATTCGAGGAACCTGTGGAGCTGGTAGAGGCACTGGCGCCCTCTGCCCTTGCTGCACATGCTATCCCTGCCCCTGTCTTTGTCCCTGTCCCTGTCTAACTATAGGACACTACTTGGAAGTGTGACCATACTCTCCACAAGTGTAACAACTACCCTGGAAAGTACCAAATGGCCTCTTCTGTCAATTAGCCTGTGGCTGACCCTGTCCTGCCTGTGGTCCCC
Organism: Cornus florida; assembly: GCF_030987335.1. Lineage (NCBI taxonomy): Eukaryota > Viridiplantae > Streptophyta > Magnoliopsida > Cornales > Cornaceae > Cornus > Cornus florida. Next base: position 60,315,059 of record NW_026775572.1, on the reverse strand, counting down.
CATTCTGTTGACGCTGAATAGGTGCCACATCCTTGGGAGCATCTGAACCACCCTTGTGGTTCTTCCAAGGCTGTTGTCCCTGGAATCTGCCCTTGTCATTCTATCGGTGTTCATTCCCATTCCCTTTCTCAGCTAACTGGTTAGCAGAGTCTCTATCACCCCTCTTTTCACCCTTGGCCTATCTGATGTCCATGGTCAACTGATACTGTTGTAGAGTGGCGTCTACCACCTGAGCACAGGTAGTATAAGCTGGATTACCTGTAATAGCTCTCTTGATAGACCACATCAGTCCCTTAATGAAACTGTTGCGCTTTTTCTCCTCTGTATCCACTTTCTCCGGTGCAAAGAGAGACAAGCGTGTGAACTGCTTCTCATACTCTGCCACTGTCATGTTCCCTTGCTGCAGATTAAGAAACTCAGTCTTCATAGCTTCCCTGACTGCATAAGGGAAGTACTTCTTATCAAAGCGTGCACTGAACTGATCATATGTCAATGACATCCTCTCCTCTGTGGTAGTAACTGACTCCCACCACTGTAGTGCATCTCCAACTAGCTTGAAGGTAGCAAGCATCTGCTTCTAAACCTCTGTATACTGAACAAAACGAAGATGTCACTCAATGTCCTGTTTCCACTGGTGAGCTGCTCTCGTATCAGTGGAGCCTGAGAACATAGGTGGATTCCCTTTTGTGAAAGAACTCTTAGCTTTTTCCTATGAGTCAGTCTAGACAACCGGTGCTGGTACAGGTGCCTGCTGAACCGGTGGTTGATTCTGAAGTACAACTGTTACCCCAGCTTCTATAGCCCAAACAACGAAGTCATTGAAGTGAGGAGGAAACTCTGGATCTCTAACCTGACCCAAAGTCTGCTGAACTTCCTCCTGCTCATTACGAAACTAACCATTGTCATCCTCAAATCCAGGCAATTGCTGCTCCTCTTCCGTTAGCTGACGCTATAGGTGTTCTTGCTGTCTACGTGCCGCTCTCCTCTGCCTCTTATTTCCTTGCATATTCTGTCCTCTTCTCCTACCGTTAACCATCTGTTAACACGAAAAGACAGACATCAGTACATTCTAAATGAACCGTAAAAGAATTCAACGAATCCTACACTTAAGCTCTAATCAAGAGAAAACACTACGCCGAATACTTAATACAAAACACCCTAGAGGCACTTGAACCTGGAATGCTCTGATACCAACTGTGATACCCCTCGGATCCGGGACACGGGTTGATCAGGCCTAGGCCCAAACCCGAGGGATATCAAATAATTAATATGTTATAACGAACACAGAATACAAATTGAATTAAGAAAAAAAATTTAAGTTGAAAGAAACTAAGTATAAATCCTTTAAAATTAAACACTTAAAATCCTAGATAATAATAATCCAACTCCAAAACCTCCAAGGGTACAACTCGAGAATCCATCCTGTGGACCACTAATAAGAAAACCAAACTAACTTGAAAACTAAAAGAAAATGATAAACATAGAGCTCCAACGTTGTCAGAAGAATGAGTGGTCGCATCTGCTCAGCACGAACAAGGTCAAGTCTAGAACTGACGTACACCTGAAAAATAGGAGTGGGTCAGGCCCACAAACAAGTTCTATCCTACTATAATCCAAGCAAAGACTTGATACGCATATACACTCTAACCAACTCAACAATAAATATATAATCCATGTATATATATATATATATATATATATATATATCCACACTATGGACTCTCATTGGACTATGATACGAGTCTCAACCTGAGTAGAAGGTAACATGCAAAACGCACCTGAGTGGGCATGACTACCTAAGCCTAACAGGGTACACCTCAACCAACATAGCCAGTTACGCGTCTGATTGCATATACGCTCCCTAACCGTTGACTCTGAGACACATGCTCAAATCATGGTACCATAATAATATATTTGAAATCCGTTCACATTCATCCATAAGAAATCCAGTAAGTCGTTCAGCTTATTCAACCGCACAGACTTATATATAAGGAGGATTCTATTTTTGTGATCCATACCCTTATTCCAAAGTAGGTAGGACTTAGCAATTTGAGCTAATCCAAACCTAGTATGTCACCGTCCCATACCGGTACATACAATCCAATACATCCAACAGTTGATAGAATACATAATCAATGTACATAGCAACTGAACCATAACAAGCATAAATAGAGATATAGACTAACATGCTTACTCCAGTAACTGATAGATCAAAATAATAAGACATATCAATTAATTCCTTGATGAACACAAATTAAATAGATAAGCATCATGTTCACCCCATAACTCCGTTACAAATTATCTTACTTGAGCATGCAGATAATTTATTCCTCTCATCCATAAACCATGACAAGTCTAACAAAAAAAAATCATATTTATTATCGTGATTGTCCATTATTAATAATATCATATTAATAAAATTTCCACTCACAGAGAATAAATAAATTAAGGTTCAGTAATTTAAAATTCATCTGTACTGAAATAAACCAATTTCCGCCGAGACTTAACAATGTTCAAGCTATAAACACCTACTGGTTTATTAAGCATTAATCTACTCCCACAAGTGTTAATTAGACTTAGAACATCTCAAAACACCCAAGTATAGCTTCCTACAGAATCTGAAAATCCCAAAATCCGAGTTCCGTAGCCAAACAGGTCGCAGAAAATATAAAATTGGAAGCTAGTTGAAAGAGCCTGCTTTTTCAAAAGAAGGAGCCTGCTCTTTCTTGCTTGGAGCCGGCTCTCCTAGACTTGGAGCCAAGTCTAAGTCCCCTTGAGCCTGCTCTTTGTTTCCAAAGAGCCTGTTCTTTCAAACTTTGAGCCGTCTCTTCTCTATTCTTCATCCTTTTCACCTCCAGTGTGTTTCTGTTGATCTGACTTCCATTCCTAAGGTACTTAGATGTTTAAACTAGGTTCCAAGTTAATCCATAATCCACCAAATTCTTTGTTCAATTACCAAAATCAATTAAAGCATGAATTTTGCAACAAGGATTTAATACGAGCAGTTTATGCGTTCCGGGTCACCAACTGTTTTAACATATCAAACTTGCAAACTAAATTAATTCAAATAATTCCCAACATAGTATATGACTTATTAAAATTGTTACTCATCAATTTCCATGAATTAAATAGAAATTTCGCAATGAAGAATTTAAAACAAAACTTTACTCAACTTAAAAACACATTCAGTTTTTGTTAGCATCTAAAACATGCAATCCAGTTCAATTTTAGTCCTTATTAAATCCTGGAATTGTATTAGTCATGCAAAGAACACAAGCCTAAGGGAAAGAGATAGGACTATAACTTGCCTGTGAGACTCGGTTCAAAAATCTCAGCGTGTTTCTCCTAAGCTTTCCCGGTGGTCCTTTGGTTTTCCTTCTCTGTTCTCTCCCAAACTCCTCCATACTTCTCTCTGTTCTCTTTACGTCGTGAATAGGGTTCCAAAACCCTAAACTGAACGTAATACTTACATTTATAGGTTTTTACAAGAAACCAAATTTTACTTCAAACCCGAATCTGAATCCTTGCCGACCCATAGACAACCCAAATTTACGTCGGCTTATCACTTAAATTAAACCTAAACAAAAGTAAAACCCTAACGATATTTTCATACTTAATAATTAATTAAGCCATTTAATAATTACTTCAATTAAAGGAAACAATAAAATTCCAATGTAACATAAAACAAAAAATAAAAACAATTTAATAATTAATTAGTTCACAAAATCACCATTAAATAACAAGTCATCAATCATTGCAAATAAACACGCCAATAAACAATTTAAACAATTTAAAATTCAATTAAAACAATAAATTAAATACCAGGACTATCATTTTGAAATTAGGGGTATTATAGAATGGAATGACATTTTTGTTTTGTAAAGCTCCCATTCTTCAATCTGCACTTGAGTGAGCTGTCAGTTTAATTTTTCTATTTGGTTTTCACTTCATAAGTGCTTGGCGCTCGGCTAGAATGCCACTTGCCACTTTTTTTTTTTTGCACAAGTGTTTGGTGCTCGGCTCTTAGTTCCATTTGCCACTTACTTGGCTAAGTGATTGGCGCTCGGCTAGAATGTCACTCGCCACTTTTTGTTTTTGTGCAAGTGTTTGGCGTTTGGCTCTTAGTGTTATTTGCCATTTATTTGGCTAAGTGCTTAGCACTCGGCTAGAATGCGACTTGCCACTTTTTATCTTTGTGCAAGTGTTTGGCGTTCGGCTCTTTGTGCCATTTGCCACTTACTTGGCTAAGTGCTTGGCGCTCGGCTAGAATGCCACTTGCCACTTTTTGTTCTTGTGTAAGTGTTTGGCATTCGGCTCTTAGTGCCATTTGTCACTTACTTGGCTAAGTGCTTGGCGCTCGGCTAGAATGCCACTTGTCAATTTTTATCTTTGCGTAAGTGTTTAGCGTTCGGCTCTTAGTGCCATTTTCCACTTACTTGGCTAAGTGCTTGGTGCTCGACTCGAATGCCACTTTTCACTTTTTGTTTTTGTGCAAGTGTTTGGCGTTTAGCTCTTAGTGCCATTTGTCACTTACTTGGCTAAGTGTTTGGCGTTCGGTTAGAATGCCACTTGCTACTTTTTATTTTTGTGCAAGTGTTTGGCGTTCGGCTTTTAGTGCCATTTGTCACTTACTTGGCTAAGTGTTTGGCGCTCGGCTAGAATACCACTTGCCACTTTTTATCTTTGTACAAGTGTTTGGCTTTCAGCTTCTAGTGCCATTTGCCACTTACTTGGCTAAGTGTTTTCTTTGTAAAAGAAAAGTGTTCTTTGCTCAATTTAATTTTCAAAATAAACTGAATTCCTTTTATATATCTTTGCAAAGTCCATTCATCTATCAGAGCATAACTCTGAATGAATAGTGGTTACAATGTGATTCAATCTTTTACTGATAGTACCTATTCGGAGACGTGGCATTCCACGGTTTGCTGACCAATCTTCCTGCCATAGTTTCAAACACGTATGCCCCTTTCCCTATGGCTTCTGCCACTCTATATGGGCCTTCCCATGGTGACATCACCTTTTTGACAAGACACAGCTTCTTTTTCAGAACCAGGTCACCAGGTGCAAAATTTCTATGCTTTACCCATTTGTTGTGGCTATTCACGAGTGTCTGCTGATAAGATGCGAGCCTTACTGCTGTGGCATCTCTTTTCTCTTCTAGTAGGTCAAGGTTAAACTTTAACATACTATCATTCTGCTTTTGATTCCACGCTAAACTTTGAACATTTGGAGCTAAGTGCTCGATTGGTATTACTGCCTCTACGCCATGGCGAATGGGCTTTCCTCGGTCGGTCATTTCGGGGTTGTTCTATAAGCCCACAAGTCGTTCGAAAGCTCATCCAACCATTTCCCTTTCTCATCTTCAAGTTTCTTCTTGATACAAACAAAGATTGTTCTGTTCGTGATCTCAGGTTAACCATTTGCCTGTGGATGGCTGACCGCTGCCAACTTTTAATTGATTCCGTACTCTTCTAGCAACTCCCTCACTTGCTTGCTGTCGAGATTAGTTCCATTGTCCATAACGATCGACCTTGGTACGCCAAAGCGACAAATAATGTTACTCTAGATGAAGCGCCTTACTTAAGTTTGGGTCACACTAGGATACGGCTCTGCCTCCACCCATTTGGTAAAGTAATCTGTCACTAGTAGAACATATTTGTTCTGTGACCTCGCGGTTGGTAGAGGGCCAACCATATCCATCCCCTATTGCACGAAAGGCCATGGTTTGGCCATTACATGCAAGTCTTTAGGTGGTTGGTGGATTAATGGTCTAAACCTTTGGCACTTATCGCATCTTCTAGAGAATTGTTCTGCATCTCACGACATGTTTGGCTAAAAGTAGCCTTGTGTCATCGCCTTATGCGCTAGAGATCTTCCTACTGAATGATTGCCACATACACTCTCATGGATGGTTCGCAAGACCTGTATAGCTTTTGTGGGGGTAACATATTTCAAGTACGGACCCGAGAAGGATTGCCTGTACAACTAATTATGCATAATTGCATACTTTATAGCGTTTGACCTGATTTTCCTTTCCTTATCTTTCTGTTTGGGCAATACATCATCCCGTATGATAGTCATGATTAGGTCAATCTAACTTGGTTCGTATGGTATGACATTTACATGCCAAGGGTCCGAACTGGACGGTTCTTCAAAGATAGATGGCTAAGACAACACATCAACTGGTATAACCCTGGCCAATGTTTCTTCATAACTTGATACACTACAAGCCAATCGATCAGCATCTTCATTGTACTCCCCCGTCAATTGGATGAATTTGATCTGATTGAAATTTTTTACTTCGCGCAGAACTGCAGAACGGTATGCCTCTATTGTCTCATCTTTGGTTTATACTCTCTAATCACCTGCCAAATAATCAACTGTGAATCACTAAAAGCAACTAGACTTTTGATCTTCAATTCTTTAGCCAGCTTTAATCCAGCCAGCAATGCTTCGTATTCAGCCTCATTATTGGTTGTGCTGAACTCAAGTCTGGCCGCTTGACTCAACAGAGTTCCCTCTGGCGTTTGCAATTTGATCCTAATTCCTGACCCCATTCGATTTAAAGAGCCATCTACAAAGAGCTTCCATGAAGAACTTCTAAGATCTTCTTCTATGTCTTCTACATCGCATTCCAACAGGAAATCAGCCACCGTCTATCCTTTGATGGTCGTTCTGGGTTTATAGGTTATGTCAAAAGAGCTCAACTCTATAGCCTACTTTGTTATCCTTCCTGACAGTTCTGGCTTGTGCAGGATCATCCTTATAGGAAAAGTGGTCATAACGACGATTAGATGGGACTCAAAATACTGCCTAAGTTTCCTTTTTCCATTTACCAATGATAAGATTACTCGTTCGGCCTTTGAATACCTTTTCCCCGGCTCGACCATCATTTTGCTGATGTAGAACATTGGGAACTGCTTTCCCTCTGCACAACGCACCAGAACGACACTTGTTCTAATACTAGATACACCAAGATACATAAAGAGCTTTTAACCTGGATCAAAAGCAGACAAGACTGGAGGGTTCTGCATATATTCCTTCAAGCTGGTCAGTGCCTACCATTGTTCATCCCCATAGGCCAACCTTCTATGGCTTTTAATTGTATCAAAGAACGGTTGACAGTGATCCGACAACTTAGAAATGAATCGACTTAGTGCTGCTACCCACCCTATGAGTACTTGCACCTCTTTGACTATTTTTGGTTCTACATTTTTTATCAGAGCTTCTGCCTGGGTTGGGCTAACCTCAATTCCTCTGTAATTGACCACGGTGTCCTAGGAACTGCCCTGAGCCCACGCCGAATGAGCACTTGTTCAATACGCCAAACACATCGTGCAGATGCTCCAAGTGATCGTCCTCCCTCCTGCTCTTTACCACCATGTCATCAATATAAGCTTCTAAAGTCTTTCCCATCTGATTTTTGAAAATCTTGCTGACCAACCTTTGATAAGTAGCTCTAGCGTTCTTTAGTCCGAATAGCATGACTTTATAGCAGTAAATTCCCCGTCTGGTGATAAAAGAAGTTTTCTCTTCATCATTTGGGTCCATAGGGATTTGATTGTAGCCTGAGTAAGCATCTAGGAAGGTTAACCATTCGTATCCAATAGTGGCATCCACTATTTGATCAATCTTCAGCAATGGGAAGCTATCCTTTGGGCATGCTTTGTTCAGATTGGTGAAGTCAATACATACTCTCCATTTCCCATTCTTCTTCTACACAACAACTACATTTGAGAGCCAAACTGGGTACTGAACTTCTCTGATGAACCCTATGTCTAGCAATCGATCAATCTTATCATCTATGATTTGATTGTGCTCTGGGGTAAACCTTCTCTACTTTTGCCTCACAGGCTTGGCGTTCGTGTCCACATTGAGGGAGTGACAAGACACGGAGGGACTAATCCCTGGCATGTCTGAATGGCTTCAAGCAAAAATATCTGCGTTTTGAGACAAGAAGTCAATTAACTGTTGCTTCTCCTCCTCTGCAAGCCCTGACCCTACCCTTGTTGTTCTATCTGGCTTATGAGGATCTATCTGCACATCGATGAGGGGCTCCTCGGTAAAAACCACAGGCTCATCCTTTGCCCTGATCACTTTGGGGGGAGGTTTCTGTAATTGCTATCTCGGGTTATCAGACCGGGCTGGAGCTTTTCTCTTTCCAGCAGCTTTTATTGTCTCGGAGTAGCATTCTTTGGCTGCAACCTGATCCCCATGAATGTTAATCACCCTGCTCCCATCTTGGCTCAAACACCTCATCACCTGGTGTAGAGTTGATGGGACACCTTAAACTCTGTGGATCTACCCTCTTTTCATCAAGAGATTGTAAGACAGATGGATCTCAATGACTATAAAGCTCTCTGTCAGAACTCTTTTAGCAGCTTGTACTGACAATTCTACCATACCAATGGGCTCTACTCGCTTCCCATCGAACCCCAGCAATGGATTTCTGGTGGATTTGAGCTTGACGGGCATGATCTCGAGCCGATCAAACATAATTCTTGGCATGATGTTCGCATTACTCCCTGGATTGATCAGAACTCTGTGCACCAAGTATTCTGCCACTGTTAAGCTGATGACCAGAGGATCTTCATGTGGGACCTGTACTCTTAGCAGGTCTGTTCTAGCAAATTTTATATGAACCGATGCGCTCTGTTGGTGTAGAGCATTCACGCTGCCTATCATTCTCTTCATCTGCGCTTGACGAAGGCGCGTTTAGAGCAATTCTTCTAATTCCTCAGTCGCCTCAGGTCGGCTGTGAATTACATTTATTATCCAGACGGGCTGTACGTTCTGGTAACTCAGTTTTTGGCTCCTCTTCACCTGCTCTGTCAGCCAGTTCTGCTTCACCGCCAGCCCTTAAATGTATCATGTAAACTCTCCCCTTGCTATCAACATCTCCACTTGCCTCCTTAGGTTCCTACATTCGTTAGTCTGTTAACCAAAATCGTTATAGAAAACACAATGTTTAGATTGATCTCTCTGCTAGAGAGGTTGTCCAATTGGTAAGGGGGAGCGTAACTTATCTTTTTTCTCCTAATTTAGCTTTGCGAGAGTGACTTTAAGTGGAGTGACTAACTCCTCTTCTCTGGGCTTCTTCTTTGCCTTCCAGGTGGTCTGACGTTGTGGCGGAGCTTGTTTTTGTCGGATCTTGGTTTTTAACTTCTCCTTAGTTGATATAATTGATGTCTTCCTTGCATTAGCTGCTTCTTCTTCTTCCAATCGCACGAAACCATCAGCTCTCTCATTCAACTCATCCATTATCTTCGACGTATTCACCACCAAATTGGCGTGGAACGGTGTCCCTCGATTCATTGCTAGCTTGAACACCTGGACTGCTATGGATGGATGACATCCCATTACCATACTCTTGACGAGGTTGAACCTGGTGAGGAAAGCTTGGAGTCGCTCATCTTTATGCTGTTTTATTATAAACAGGCTTGAGACACCTTTGGCTGGGCGCTTGTTCCCATAGTACTGGCTTATGAATTTGTCACACATGTCTTAGAAGCTATCGATTGAGCCTTTGGCCAAATTCTTAAACCAATTGAGTGCTGGTCCGATCAAACTGGTAGGAAAGCACTTACACATCAAAGGATTATTCTTCATGTTCAAAGTCATTTCAAACTGAATGTGGTAAATATGATCGATCGTATGGAAAACTTCCTCGGATTCATAGTGTTCAAGATTGCGTCAGTAAATGGTGAAGCAACCGTTCTTTCTGATGAACGGAGGGCTTCATTCTCCCTTGGAAACTTTGAAAATGTCCTCAGCTCAACAGACCCCCTGTCCAAACCGCCATACTCGTATGTGAACATTGATGGACGATAAGGAGGATCATAGGATCGTTCCTTTGTTAACTCCTTTTGCCATGATGGCATAACCTTGTTACGACCGTTCTCCATAGCTTCCTCTCGCCTCAGCCTTTCTTGATTCAGATTAAATGCCATGGCCTTTTCTCCCCTGATCCATTCACAATGCGGATCCAAATGAATAGATCCTTCCCCATCGTCCACGTGATGAGCATTTGGCGGTAAATCGCCTGACCTGATCTCTTCGCAATGAAGATCCACACGATCATTACCTTCCTGTTCGCCTTGGTGAGCAACATCAGGTTGCATACCTCGATTTCCTACTAGAACTGGTCGTGGAATCGCCGGAACCTCCTGACGTTCCATTCCGGCGCGTAACTCTGCATTCTCTCTTTGCAAGGCTTCGATCATGCTCATCAACTCATCAAACTTTATTTGCTGGCCATTTTCCTATGGATTAGAACTCTCACCTCTGATCATCATGCCTGATCGGAGCAGAGTCATCAACTGTGAATTCCTGATCAGATCTGACCTCTGCTAATGCGACCTCACTAGATCTGGCCTCAAACCAGCGAAATTTTGATCTCTTTCCACCAGATCTAATCCGCAATATATTGATTCAATTCTTGCCGTGAACTCTCCAGATCTAATCTAGGTAAACAGATCAAGATTCTTCAAATTATATTCTAATCTCCAAAGATCAATTAGAACCAACACTCGACAAGACAGACTACAATCTCGCTGATCTGAATTCACCTTTTAGAGATCAAGCTTCTCCTTTATGAATCAGTCGTGATCGAATCAATCTTCATCGTTCCCACAGATGGCGCCATTGAAGATGCAAGAAAAATGCTCTCAATTTAGAAAGAATTATTCTACACTTCAAATAATTTCCAACCCTTTTTCCTTTTATCACTATAAGAAAAATAGTTTTTTACTACGCTTTTTTTACCACGGTTTTAAAAATACCTTGGTAGAAGACCCTTTCTACCATGGTTTTAAAATAACTGTGGTAGAAAGTATATTTTTTTGCCACGGTTATTTTAAAACCATAGTAGAAGACCTTTTATATCACGGTTAATGAATAATCATGGTAGAAAGTATATTCTTTTATCACGGTTATTTTATAATCGTGGTAGAAAGTGAAATTCTATGAGCGGGTCTTATTCCGGCTAGCTTCTTGAAAAAAAAAATTCAGCCTTTCAATTTTAAGGCAAATCATTTCAGCCTCGGCCTCCCCAATCGCCTCCGTCTCTATTCTCGTTCTCAACTCTGAACTTGCCCTCTCTATGTCCCTGCAACTGCAAACTACAAAATCTACAAGAATCAAACCCATATATTTCAGTTTATCTATCTGTATACAAGAATCAAAATTTCAAAACCTATTACCTATATCAAAACCCATATCGGCATATCATTTCAGATTGTTCAAAAAATCAACACCCATATCCTTCAGTTTCCATCGCCCACTGTTCCAGTTCGAGTTCGCCGTTCGCAATCTTCAGCCGTTGGCCCACTATCTCTCAACCCTCAAGCCCCTCTCTCTGCACTACTTAAATCTCTGCAATGAATATATATATATATTTTGACTACGTGCTCAAACCCTAATCTCTCTCTTGACTACAAACATTCCTCATATCAGGTCCATATGTTGTTCCGCCTCAGCTCAACCTTTGCCCATGATCTTTCATCTTTACACCCTAGGCATAGCATACAATTTTAGCCGTCATCGAATTAGCAACTGATTGAAACACCGAATTCAACGGTAAAACCACGATTTTCAGCGACGTACCTCTCCATTTAGCGCATCAGAAGGTTCCATTCTACCCATGGGTTTAGATCTGGTCATTGGTTGATTCGTCTTTTGATTTAGGGATTTTATAGTTTTGGTTATATTGCATTTCGCAGAGGGTTTTTGCCTCTGATTCGCACTTCTCTTCGTGGTTGCTTTTGTTTGATCTTGGAGATTTCGGCCAAACCTCGTTGTAGGGTAAGCTTCGCCGACCCAAATTCAAATAGACAAAGGAGCAATTACAAGTTATGTTGGAGCTTTCGGCCAAATTGCGTTGTAGGGTAAGCTTCGCCGGCCCAAATTTGAAGAGACAAAGGAGCAATTATGAGTTACCGGTGAGTGTTTGGTATAAATCATTGTTTGTAATGAAATGAAGAGGATTTTTTATGAAGAAAAAACAATTTGCTTAGATTCATCAATTCTATTTGGTTGTAGGTTGTGAGGGAAAGGAAGAGGACATTGTTGTTGCTCATGATCTCTAGGAAGAAGAGAAAAACTGAGGGGAAAGGAAGAAAAAAGGATCTAGACTATAGGCATTTCATATCATCATCTTCAACTTGTCATCTAATTAGTAGGGATTTTAGTAGCTTAATTATGCTGCTTTGAGAAAATTTCTATAATTGTTTCCATTCCTTTTCTATTCTGAATCCCATATTTGTTTACCATTAAATATTGTAAATGCTCAAGTTTGTGTTTTGTTCGGGAGTAATAGAGATCTAAACTGTGCATTAAGATAAAAGCATATTGTATAATCTTACAGGAACATGTCCTATAATTTCAGATTATCATGATACTTTTGCATTCTATTTTCACATAAATGGTTTTTACTGTTTGTTAATCTAAAATCTAACTGCTTTTCTGCCTTTTTTCATATTGTCTTATTTCTTTTACGATAGTGTGTATCTTCTCACCAAGAAACAAAGATGCCATTTATCAAAGGTAATTCCTTGGTTGTTCCTCTTTTCTTTTCTTTTTCTTTTTTTTTTTTCTTTTTTCTTTTCTTTTTTTTATGATTGTCACTTAAATCTAGCAAGTTGAGACCTACTAAAAATTTACAAGCAATATCTATAAATAATATATGTACTTCATGTGCAAAATATATTTTAAGTATCTAAGTGGACTTCGTGCAATTGCATCATTTTTGCAACAAGAAACAAAGATGTATATATCACTCAATTTTGCTTGTTTTTCTTTCTCATTTCATGTATAATTCTTATCATGCTATTCTAGGAGATCCTCTAGCTGTTCGTTGATGCTAGATTCGGTTGTTGACTGAGCACAATGAATAGAAATTATGGTATTAACTTTTAGCATAGTTCTTACATATATATATGCTATTTTTTCCAACATATAAAATTGTCATGAGGCATTTTTCACTCCTCACCTGTTTCCATATAAAATCATTAAATCTGAAAATAATCTATCGGTGGTGGTCCTGATGGAGCACGATATCTTACCTTTTTGAATCTATTGACATACTTATATGTTTAAATGTAGTTCTAGATATGAATTATTGCATTAGCATGCTATATAGCACGTCTGTATCTAGGATTGTCCTTAAGGGTAAGAATTTGTATTTTCAAGAGATTTATTTATTCCTTATTACTTAATAACAAAATATTAGGAGCATGAGATTATGAGTTAAATGAACAAACTATAACCAAGAACTGAAGCTTCCCTTCATCTAGAACAAGTGGCAAATTAGGAACTTGTAACCAAATGTAGTACAAAAACTTAATTCTAGAACTTGTCACCAAATGTAGGAACTTGTCACCAAATCTAGGCTAATTTTTAGTCAATTGACAATATTTTCCTGAAAAAAGATTTCTTTCTCTTGAAAATAGTCTCATGAATCCTAGTCAAAATCTTAATGGTTGAGTGGTCACTTGGAATCCAAGTATCAGCTGTCTTTAATTCTAGATTTTATTATTCTTCAACAAAGATTTTGAATGAAATTAATGATCCCAACTTTTCTTGGATTTCTTTAAATGTTAACTGATAAGAGATATGAGAGATAGCTAATATGGTCCCAAATTGAAGATTTTATACTAAATTACTAGAATTACCAATATGCTTAGTCCAATGCATCAAGGCAAGGATGGTTCAAAAAAGTCAGAGACTTGTACATAAAAAAAGAGATAGGATTATTCTCAGCCTCCCAACCCTATCAAAAATGCATCTTTCAGGCCCCATCCATGTGTAATTAAGCAAATGGTTTGAAGTCTCTATTGTGTAAACATTCTTCTGTTTCTTCTTTTTTTTTTTTTTACCACCACCATCCATGCCTTTTTGAGATGGCCATAGAGAAATTCCCTCTCTCATCCGTGTATAATGCTTACTTTGTTTGGTTTAATTTTGGCAACTTTACAACTTGCTTTACATTCTCTTACTACAACTATTACATTTTGTAGGTCAAAGCTAAGATTGCGGGATTGTGGTTCCCGTTACTTTTTTTGTTGCCGTTATATTTTTTGTATGGTTTATGATCAAGAAGTTGCATATATGGAAGAGAGAGACTAAAACAAAGAAAGAAGATATGAAGAATTTTTGTTTCATTTTGGTTAAGTAAAGATATAAGATGTGGATAATGTACTTCTTTGAAATTTGTATATATTTTTGTATAAAACCATGATTTGGAATTGGTTATATACATATGAAGTTATTGGCCAAGTTATTTTGGTTATGATTTTATTTTTTATTTATAGGGTTTGCTAGGGTAAAAAAAAAAGGCCTCATGGGGGCTTTACACTATTTTTTTTAAAAAATTATATAACACTTTTTACCACGGTTCTGCACTGTGGTAGAAAGAACCACTTTCTACCATGGTGAGGAACCGTGGTTGAAAATAGACTTTCTACCATGGCTGTTTCTACCATAGTTCAAAACTGTGGTAGAAAGCCTTTTCCACCGTGGTAAAAAGTCATTTTTCTTGTAGTGTATTTTCAGTCTATTTATAGACTGTTACAGATCTTCTAGAAACTTCTTAACTAACTCCTTGCATTGGGTTGATCACCTGGGCTATTCTTAGTCATGGGCCTAATTTCTTCTCTCTTAGGTTAGACTTCTAATTTGATTTCCCAGTCCTAGGCCTGATTAGTGAAGACTTGATTCGGGGCGGTTGTTCTTGCTTGACCTGGTCTCAACAATTTGGATCGTTCCCGGCCCAGGCATTTTTCGTATGCTCACAAACCATATTTAGAAGGCATTAGGCCTTTTAAACTATTTGAAGAAGGAGGCCCAAAATAAGACTGAGAGCCTACCTTAGAATCACCCATCACTTCCCACCTACAATGGGAAGAATCTGGATGGTGGACACGTGGCGATCCAATCAGGAGGTTGTCTACTTATTTTTCACGCACGTGAGAGTATGATTGTCCCTGTCCTTCGACCACCCCCTTCACCTGAGCCTCTTATCCGGCCCCAAGATGACGATCTTTGTGTTTTAGACCCTTCTCCTCCCTCATCGATTTAAAAACATCTATATGAAAGAGGGAAGCAGCCTTAGAAACCATTGAAGGATCAATTTCTTCATGCAAAGAAATTTTGAAACCCCTCTATCATAAATGCCAGAATCTTCCCTCCTCTGTCAATGGTGATCACAGTGTACACACAAATTTTGTAAGTTTGCAAATAGAAACAAAATATGGGCAAAATAATAATTTATTAAATCAGAAATATTTGGAGTACAATCCTTTGTGATATCTTTTACAAAAAGAATGGTCCTCTAATTCGATCTCCTTTTTGTTGTTGGTTGGATCCAAGGGCACGAGCTTATTCTTAAATCATTATGGAATTTGATGAAGAACAGCACGTCGTTGGATGTGCTTGTTGTTGATCACCGTGGGATTTGATGAAGAACGGCACGTTGTCGGATGTGCTTGATGTTCCTCGCTTTGAGTTTGGATTCTGAATTTGTATTTCTAACTTCTGAGTCTTTAGATTTCTGAGTCTCTAGATTTCTGGACTTCTGAATTCTGAATTTGTATCCTTTGTTTCTGGACTTTTGAATTCTGAATTTGTATCTAAATTTCTGAACTTCTGAATTTTGAATTTGTGTCCTTTGTTGAATTTGAGGAAGAGCGGCACGTCTTTGGATGTGCTTGTTGTTCTTCATCTTCAGAGAGGAGATAATTTGTTGAATTTGGTGAAGAACGGCACAACTTTGGATCTGCTTGGTGTTCTTCGCTTTCAGGTTTGCCCTCGGGATTTCTGGCCCTCTGGATTTCTGATTCTCTCAATTTCTGGACCTTCTGGACTTCTGAGTCTCTAGATTTCTGGACTCACTAGATTTCTGTCCCCCTGTCTTCTTCCTCCAGGCCTCTATTTATAGGCTTCTTGGATCCATAGGATGATGACATGTGTCATCTCCCGATAAGGATAAAATAATAACTGAGCCTGGCCGGTTATATTATAATAATTATTCCAAATATATTTTATTAGGAATAATTACCTTTATATTTAACCATCTGGGCTGGGCTAATTAAATAATTTAAGTGGACCAAACTTGGGCCAATTAAATAACTTAATTAAACATTAGGCTCATATTTAACGGGTCCATTTGTCAAAATCGAAGCCCACTAAAATTTTAGTGTCTACAAATTGCCCCCACTTCGAGTCCAATTTTGACAGGACTTGTCTCCTTCTTCAAGTGGGACTTGAAGTATCCAATTTATTAGACAACTTTAATTTCCTTTTCAAATTATGATAGTCTTGGTTTTTCTTGTCCAATCAAATCATAATTTCCTTTTTTTTTTCTTTTCCTACTTACGAACCTGCCAATCCTACTGCAAATAGAAATTTTTTATTGGCTATATATTCAACTCGTGGCATTGGGTTTGACATCAATTCAGAAGCCAATCTTGGAAGCCATTCTTCTACTGCCATGAGACAATGTTGATCGGGTACTATTATGGTACGATTTTTTTTCTCTTCTATTCCAAAGCTTAAGATTTTTTTTTTTTTTTTCGTCTCGTATTTGCTCTGTCAATACAACGATGCCTAATCTTTGGGTTCGTGTGTCCACCACATGCAAGCATGACCTGACCTATAAAGCCATCCATACATACAAAGTTATAAAACCATGCAAAGTCCATCAATGACCTCAAAGCCATCCAAAGTCAATCAATGACCTCAATTGTTGTGCCTTCTTTCCTTTTTTTTTTTCTTTTTTTTTTAACACTTTTTTTCACGCTTATTTTTTTAACATTCTTTTTTTTTTTTTTTTTTTCACTCTTTTTTCTTTAACCTTTTTTTTTCAACACATTTTTTCCACTCTTTTTTTTTTTAACACACTTTTGTTCACTCTTTTTTTTTCATTGTTTTTTTTTTTTCTTTCCTTTTCATCGTTTTTTTTTTTTTTTCTTTTTTTCTTTTTTTTTTTTCATCTCTTTTTTTTTTTCTCTTTTTTTTCGTAGTTTTTTTTTTTTCCTTTTTTTTTTTTCCGTTCTGTTTTCTTTCCTTTTTTTTTTTTTCATCGTTTCCGTTTTTTTTTTTTGTTCTTTTTCTTTCCTTTTTTTTTTCCTCTCTTTTTTTTCACAACTTTTTTTTTTCTCCTTTTTTTTTTTTTTTTTTTTCCCTCTTTTTTTTCACGACTTTTTTTTTCTCTATCTTTTTTTCTTTCCCTTTTTTTTTTTCCATGCAATTTCTTTTCTTTCCTTTTTTTTTCCACGCAATTTTTTTTTTCTTTCCTTTTTTTTTTTTTTTTTTCTCTCTCTTTTTCACGCAACATTTTTTTTTTTTTTTTTAGTGGTGCTAGTCAAATATGGTGTTTTTTAAAAGTTTCAAACCCCATACTATCACCGCTTTGGAGCGAGAATAGACTCTGAGAGGTCATGCCACCTGCACAGACTGTGTCGTCAGCAACCATGAATCGACTCGGAGAGCAACGAGATATGTAGACGCAAGGAGGCTTTACCAACAGCTCAGACAATGTTACCAACACCCGTTGTCAGAGCGTCTTCATCAGCCATGGATCATCCAACAGCCATTAATAGAGCAAAAATAAACTCCGAGAGGTCATGCCACTAGCACAGGCAGTGTCGTCAGCAGCCACGGATCAACTCGGAGAGCAACGAGCTAGATGTAGATGGAGAGAGGTTTTACCACTAGCTCAGACAACGTTGTCAACACCCGCTGCTAGAGCATCTTCGTCAGCCATAAATCCTCTAGTAGCCATTGATAGAGCGAAAATAGACTCCGAGAGGTCATGCCACCAGCACAGGCAGTGTCGTCAGCAGCCAAGAATCAATCCAGAGAGTAACGACAGATGCAGTTTCATTAGCCACATATCAAACAACAACTATTCAGAGATTAAGAACAAACTCCAGGAGGTCATACCATCAGCATTGTTAGCTATCGCCAGAACGTCTTCATCAGCCATGGATTATCCAACAGCCATTGATAGAGCGAGACCGTACTCCGAAAGGTCATACCACCAGCATTGTTAGCCATCTCCAAAACGTCTTCATCCGCCATGGATCATCCAGCAGCCATTGATAGAACGAGACCATACTCCGAGAGGTCATGCGACCAGCACAGACAGTGTCGTCAATAGCCATGAATCAATCCAGAGAGTAACAACAGATATATTTTTCATTAGCCACAGATCAGACATCAACCATTCAGAGAGTAAGAACAAGCTCCAAGAGGTCATACCACTTGCATTGTTAGCCATCGCCAGAACGTCTTCATCAGCCATGGATTATCCAGCAGCCATTGATAGAGCGAGACCATACTCCGAGAGGTCATACCACCAGCGTTGTTAGTTATCGCCAGAACGTCTTCATCAGCCATGGATCATCCAGCAACCATTGATAGAGTGAGACCATACTCTGAGAGGTCATACCACCAGCATTATTAGCGATCGCTAGAACGTCTTCATCCGCCATGGATCATCTAGCAGCCATTGATAGAGCGAGACTATACTTCGAGAGGTCATACCACCAGCATCATTAGCCATTATCAGTTTCGATGATGATTTCAAGCCAAAGCTCCACCAAAAGATCTGACTCAGTGTAGAAGTTTACTTATCCACCAGACACTAGTAGCCACTTGACATGAAGTTACCGAGTTACGCAAGTGTGCTTGTGCATATCTGTCTTGAAGATAGAGCTCTGTTGCAGATGCTGTAAGGATGTGACAGACAAAACTTGCATGTCTATGCCTCCGTGTGGTGATTTGTATTTACTTCAGCAATATCTTGGCGATGCTGTAAATTTTCCTTGATGCAATACCTCAATAGAAAACCAAATTTCTCTTTCAGCAACACCTCGGCGGCAAGCAAATTTTTTTTCAGCGACACCTCGACGATGAGTCAAAACCTTGTTGCAGCAACACTTTGGTGATGACCCAGATTCTTCAGCGGTGCCTTAGCGGCAAGTCAATTTTATTTATTTCTTCCAGCCATACCTCAATGACGAATTTTTTTTTTTCTTCAATGATAGCTCAATGAAAATCTTTGCCAACAATACCTCGGCGGTGAACAGAATTTTTCTTGGCACCTACAGTTTGGCGACGAACCAATTTTTTCTTTGCAACTACATTTTGCTAGATCAAAATTTCCTTTGTAACTACAATTATGGCGAGGGACCAAAATTGGTCTTTGCAGCTACATTTTGGCGATGGGCCAAATTTCTTCCTTGTAACTATAATTTGGCGATAGACGAAAATTTTCTTTACAACTACACTTTGGTGGCATGCCAAGTTGACAGGTGCGACGAGCACTTTTGATATCACACGATGAGTGACAACATCTTGAGAGCGAGCCCAGTTGAAAATTTATGATGAGCGACAACAATATCTTGACAGTAAGCCAAGTTGATTAATTGCGACTAGTCCTTTTGATATCTTGTGACAAGCACACTTTGCCATTTTGCATACTGTGAGGATTTTTTTTTTTTTTAAGCGTCATACTGAACTTAAAATAAACTTCTAAGCTGCCTACGTACCCTCAAAAGAGGGATCAAGTTATCACGTAGTTCAATAGAGACGTGAATTTTTTCGAAAAAGTTTATACTCGTGTCAAAGAGATTTTTTTTTTTTTTTTTTGTAAACAGTTTATACTCATGTCAAAGAGTTCTTGATTTATTTTTTTCTTCAAGCGGACAATTTATACTCGTGCCAAGGAGTGTTTTATTTTATTTTTTTTAATTTTTTTTCCCTTCAGATAGACAGTTTATACTCATATTAAGGAGTGTCAATTTTGTTCAGGTATAAAGTTTAAGCTCATGTTAAGGAGCATCATTTTTTTTCTTTATTTCAAGTAGACAGTTTAAGCTTGTGTCAATGAATGTCATATATATATATATATATATATATATATATATATATATATTTTCAGGTAGACAGTTTAAACTCGTGTTAAGGAGTGTCATCGACAGTTTAGGCTCATGTCTGGGAGCACTTCGACAGTTTAGGCTCGTGTCTAGGAGCAGTTCGACAGTTTAGGCTCGTATCTGGGAGCACTTCGACTTTAATAACTTTCTTTAACTTTGCAAGAGTCAGACAACAATCCAAGCTTATGCTGAAGGGTATGGACTATCTCGGCGTCACTTTGAGGATTTTTTTCTTAGTTTCCTTGACTTAATGCCCCTTGTGATTTTGCACTTTTGGTTGAAGTCATTGTTGTAACATGGTGCGTTTCTTGATGCAAGTCTTTTGAGATGATGCTTATAATGAAAGATGAAGTTATTTCGTCATCCGAGTTAGGAAGTATATTGTCTTCTTCTTCGGACTCACTTCTCTTATCTTCTTGAAGGTTGTCAGATATATCAGGAACATCTTCTCTAGCACCATGATTTTCCATGCTAAGCTCCATGTCGTGGGCTCGAGTAACAAGCTCTTCAAATGTGCGAGGCTTAATCCCTTATAGGATGTAAAGAAGCTCCCAGCGCATGCCTTTCATACATGCTTCAACTGCAGAAATTTCAGATAGATGATCCTTGCAGTCAAGACTTAGAGCTCGCCAACAGTTGATGTAGTTAACCACGGGTTCACCCTTCATCTGTTTTGTGTTTGTAAGCTCCAGCATACTTACAGTACGACGAGTGCTATAGAAACGGTTGAGAAATTCTCATTCCATCTGTTCCCAATTGTCAATACCTCTAGCTCTGAGGTCTGTGTACCAATCAAATGCATTCCCTTTGAGGGAACAAACGAATTGCTTGACAAGGAGATCTTCGTTTGTACCAGCATTACCACAAGTCTCTACAAAAGTGTGTGACATGTTGTTTGGGATTGCCTTTTCCATCAAACTATTGAAGCTTTGGAGGTTGATACCCAACCGACATTTTTAAGATGTCAATTCTTTCCGTGTAAGGCTTTGAGTACATGTGAGAACTTTGAGGAATGCCACTGTATTGTTCATTTATTCAATTCACTATCATGTCTTGAAGTTGTTGAACAGAAAGTGAGGTAACGGAGACAACTTCAATTGTTGGATTAGCAAACATGTCATTTTGATCGTCAATTGGAGTATTCTTTGGTATAGAATTAGAATGAAGAATTCAGCCTTTGTTGGACTCAGCATTGTCGTCACGTAATTTTAACTTTTCTGTCAGCGAGGCAATTTTCAGATTTTGCTCCTTGAGAGAATGTTGTAATCTTTCAATTGCATGGGCTATAGTCATCAATTGCTCTTCGTACGAGGTAGTACTCATCATCATGACTGGCATAGTGATGGAGTCAGAAAAAATCTTTGGCCTTGGGTGGACCAGCCTTGAACTTGAACTTCTGACTGAAGCAACCTTTGAGGTTGTATGAACCTTCCTTCTTGCCCCCAGCGAGGTGGAACTTGAACTTGTGACTGTAGCAACCTTTGAGGTTATAGGAACCTTCCTTCTTGTCCCCAGCGAGGTGAAGGCAGTATGAGTTTGAGTTGTTATTTTGACAGATTTGGCAGAATTGACTCTCATCGCATCGTGCTGTCTTTTGGCAGGAACGGATGATTTGACCATGCTCCACATCATTGAACTTGCAGAGGTGTTTGTACCACTTGACGAAGTTGTAACCTTCTTGCCACCTTTTGTGATAGTATTGATGTTGTTCGTCATAACCGCGATGTCTTTGGTGGTATTCTTGCTCTTTGTCTAAATCTTATTGGAAGTCATAGAATCTGACGATGAATTTGTTAAGAATTTAATGTAGGAGAAAGAGATGAGAGGCAAAGGATGTCCCACCGGGCATGCCAAAAATTTGTACACACAATTTTTGTAAGTTTGCAAATAGAAGCAAAATATGGGAAAAATAATAATTTATTAAATCAGAAATATTTGGAGTACAATCCTTTGTGATATCTTTTACAAAAAGAATGGTCCTCTAATTCGATCTCCTTTTTGTTGTTGGTTGGATCCAAGGGCACGAGCTTGTTGTTGAATCACCGTGGAATTTGATAAAGAACAGCACATCGTTGGATGTGTTTGTTGTTGATCACCATGGGATTTGATGAAGAACGGTACGTTGTCAGATGTGCTTGATGTTCCTCGCTTTTGAGTTTGGATTCTGAATTTGTGTCTCTGACTTCTGAGTCTCTAGATTTCTGAGTCTCTAGATTTCTGGACTTCTGAATTATGAATTTGTGTCATTTGTTTCTGGACTTTTGAATTCTGAATTTGTGTCTGAATTTCTGAACTTTTAAATTCTGAATTTGTGTCCTTTGTTGAATTTGAGGAAGAACGGCACGTCTTTGGATGTGCTTGTTGTTCTTCGTCTTCAGAGAGGAGATAATTTGTTAAATTTGGTGAAAAACGGCACGACTTTGGATCTGCTTGGTTTTCTTCCCCTTTAGGTTTGCCCTCGGGATTTCTGGCCCTTTGGATTTCTGATTCTCTCAATTTCTGGACCTTCTGGACTTCTAAGTCTCTTGATTTCTGGACTCTCTAGATTTCTGTCCCCCTGTCTTCTTCCTCAAGGCCTCTATTTATAGGCTTCTTGGATCCATAGATGATGACATGTGTCATCTCCTGATAAGGATAAAATAATAACTGAGCCGGGTCGATTATATTATAATAATTATTCCAAATATATTTTATTAGGAATAATTACCTTTATACTTAACCATCTGGGCTGGGCTAATTAAATAATTTAAGTGGACCAAACTTGGGTCAATTAAATAACTTAATTAAACATTAGGCCCATATTTAACGGGTCCATTTGTCAAAATCGAAGCCCACTAAAATTTTAGTGTCTACACGCAGTCCTTTCAATATCACACATTTCAAAAACCTCAATTTCCTTAGAGCCTCCGCAGAGATCACCTACACTTTGGAAGAGCTTCTGGCACCATAAATGCATAGGAAATCTGTACATGATGATTCTTCTGCCATTGAATCTCATCCTTAGACCCGAGCAACCAACACGAGAGCATCAAGGGTCCAAGAATAACTGTTTTTCACCTCACTTCTATTTTCCCTTTTTCAAAACCCATTGGGCTTCAGTTTTTTAGGGCAATCTAAACAGAAGAAGCCCTTCGGTTGGGTGGAGACCCTTACCCCACTTACGATCTTCCAAATCTTCGCGGCCCATACCAAATTTGTGTATAGGGAGAGTTGAGGCCAATCTTCTACGTAGTAAGTAGCTGGGTCAACCTTAATACTCCAGGACATTGTCAAACCTAAAGACTCATATGAAGTTTTATACTGAACAGATGGTATCCATTGAGCAAACTCATATGATGGTTTGATCAAGATTTGTTTTTCTACGGTACCAAAGGTAAACATAAAGTCTATGGAACCCCAAAAGAAGGCAAAAATTAGTTTTTTTTTTCAGTAAATAAAAATGTTGCATCTTAATTCAACATTTTTAGCCCAAATCATGCTTTTGTTTTGCAATTTGTTCAAATTAGGTCTTTTGTTGTAGCTCTTGCTCTACTTCAAACAAATTACTGTATTCTCCACAATGCTATGAAACAAAGATGAAAAATATCCCTTTTATTCCACTTTAATTATTCCATTAGAGAAGTTTTGATGATTTATAAGTACTTATGTAGCGAACTCCCCATTTCAAGTGTTTATTTGATATGGTCTTGTGTAAATCCTGCTAGATTGTACAGAATTGAAATTGCTAGTATGTAGAGACCCGGAATTCTTGGATTTTTTTTTCTCTCTTTTATTCTCTTTATGGGCTTTACAAGAGTTTACCATATGAGATATTGTTTTGGGTGTTCGGGATTATTCTTTCTTGTTTTGGGATTTTTCGAGTTCATTTAGTTTCTTGGGCAAGTGCATTTTTAAGTCAGGCGCGTGGGTCTGCAATAATGGGTGTGTGGGCTCGGGCGAGCCGAGTACTCGAGAATTGTTAGAAGGGGCCAAAATGATATATGTGTGGTGGGAAGTAACCTTTGTGTAATTTCCCTAAAGTGTTTAGGAGAGAGGGTGAAAAAAAGAAAGGTGGGATTAAGTTGTAAATAAATAAAAGTGGGTTGACTATATCAAGAAAGAGATTATAATTATTGGCCACTAATTCATCTTTACACACTACCTCTTTATCCATTATCTAAACCCAATAAGACTCCATCTTCCTCCCTTGATTTGATGTACTTAGAGAAGTTTTGAAGAAGCTCCAAGAAGAAATGTTGCTACCCTCGACCTCTTCTATAAATCGATTGGCTTGTTTTTCCATTTTGAAGAAGTTTGGTCCGGTGCAATTTGGGGTTCTTAACTCTTCTTGACGTAGGGGTGTATAACCTTCTTGTTCTTATGTCTACGAGTAATTTTATGTGTTTTGTTTTGAAAAAACGTCCTTAGATTGATAAAAATTCACACGAGAATGATATATGTATACATATATATATATATATATATATACACCTATATATATGCGTGTATATATATACCTATATATGTGTGTGTGTGTATATATCAAGGTTGTTAAAATCGGGATTCTACGTAGAATCGTTTTGGGCTTCGTAGAATCGGAATCGTAAAATCGGATCGTGAATCGTAAGATTCTACCAAATTGTAAAAAAAAATTGAAACTAACTTCCTAAACAATAAGATATGTAAAATATAACCAAAATAAGGCCAAAACACACCATATTACATATCCATGACTTCAAATCTCAAATCCTAACAATATTCTAAAGTCCGAATATAAATAAAAGTAAAAGAAAATATTTCAAAGTCTGAATATAAATAAAAGAAGATGTAACACAAAATTGATCACATCATTCATTGTTTGTCCTAGAGTTAAGGTTCTATTTGATATTCATTTCCCTCCAAATATGATACACATCACTAGCTGAGGTTAGCTTCCAAATCATGACCCTGCTTCTCTTTAATTTTTGTTTCCAATTTAAAGATGCCCAAATTAAAAAATCTTTCCAAAGAGTTAGGGCATATGTAGAATCCGCATTTGTGGTGGAGTCCACTTCGTATGATTTTGGAATATTCACACTGATGAAACAAATGTCTATATTACAAATCAAATTCATTTTGTCACATACTTTTAAGTATTGCAATGTTACACTGTTCCTTCTTACTCACTTTTTTTTTCTTCTTATTTTTCCCTTTCTATTAATTTTTTCAATTTCATAAATAGTGATTTGCGCACTCATCCTCTGCACTCATCCTCCGCACTATTAATTTTTTTAGTTTCAGAAAATCACTATTTCAGTTTCATAAATAGTGATTTTCTGCTTAGTTTTCCTTTCTATTAATTTTTTCAGTTTCAGTTTCTATTAATTTTTTTAGTTTCATAAATAGTGCTAAAAATAGTGATAAAAATTTAAATGGCCAGGTAAAATTAAAACAAAAACTAAAGAAATTGGAAAAGATAGTCAGAAGACTCAGAACTTAAAATTAAAACTAAAATTAGACCATTAATGCAAAAGATTATCAAAACATGATGAATAATTTCTAAGAACAAGTAGATAAAAGGTTAGAATAATCAAGGAATAATCAAGGTTAGAACAATCTTAGAATAATTAAGCTACGAAGGGTCATATAGATTAGAAAAAACTCTAGAAATTTCTTGATCAAGGAAGAACATACCTGGCCGAACCTGCAAGCTGCTGTATGGATTCGATGATTCCGATCTGCTCGTTATAAGCCTCTGCACTGCCGCCTCTTTTCAGTCCTCACTCCTCTCCTCTCTGAGATAGGGTCCCCGTTTCTAATATTATAATAGAGTAGGTTTTGTATTTTATGATTTATAGAATAAATAATTAAATATATAATTTAGTAAATTTCTATACAAAATTTGGGCCAGGCTTTGGCCCAAACAACTAAAAGAATAAAGGCCCAAAGACCAAATAGTATAAAAGCCCGCCCAAACACACATTTTGGTAGAATCGGTAGAATCGTGTAGAATCGTACGATTCTACAATTCTACCAACGATTCTACCGATTCTACCACCGATTCTACCAATTGGGCGATTCTGATCCGATTTGAGTGGATTTTAAGAGCTGAGTCGCAGAATCGTGCGATTCTTCGACTCAGAATCGCGATTTTGATAACCATGGTATATATACCTATATATATGTGTGGGTGATGAAATGGGTTGTATGTGGTGGAAATTTGATATGGGTCTTTATGTTAAATGGGTAGTATTGATGTATGTATGCATAGGATGTGCTTTTTGACGATTAATTACTATATGAATGTGCAAGATGATGTATGTGTATGCTTGCTACCCCATATTGTGTGTTTGAATGATTAGTTAGGAATATTATCTTGAAATTGAGTAATTTGATATTGCGTATACACAACATGTGTTTAATGAGATGCCTATATGGATAAATGCCATGGAATGACTTGATATTGATGCTATCATGATATAACATTTGGAAAGGAATTTGGACTGATATATTTATATATATACTACTATTGATGTTCATATGCATGGGGCACACATCATGTGGTGGAATGGTCACGGTGCGTGTATGGGTTGTGTTAGGCATTGGGTGTATGTTAAGTTTCAACGTTTAAAATTGATTTGGATTGAATCGAGTAAAATATGAAGGGCTTGGAGCCCTAGGATTGAAAGTCCTAAAACTTGGCCAAACAAGATTCGTTGCCAGTGGGTTAGTAACCCATGAAGCAAGGTTATAGATATAGGGCTACGGCACGTATTCTGGTGTGTGAGTTTTATGAAATGGGATATGATTCTATCATGTGTGAGTTTAACATCTCACTAGAAGTTCATCATGAAAAGCATTATGGGAGAGTGTTTCCGTGTTGGTGGTCATCTTTGAAAAATTGAAGTATTCGTAGCCCAGCTATCATTTAGAATTAATACGGATATTGTAATTTTATGTGATAATATTGAACATACATTAGTAAGTGAACAACTTGTTGAAAAGCATGATCACATAGTGTAATGACCCAGTTATTTTACTTCATTTCTTTTTTCTGAAATTTTACGAATAAATTTTTTTCGTTGAATTTTATTTTCTGAGTTCAGTTACTTATCACTTAGTGTCGTCTCGAGTGCTCGGAAATGGTTTCTGAGACTCTTTCTTTTGGATTGATAACTTCCTTTAAGAACTGAGTCATTTCAACATTTTCATTTATTTGATACTATTCATTTTTCGTCTTTTTTCTGAGAATGATTTTCTTCGCGTAACCTTACTTTTTATGCTCAGATTTGGTTCCGATTTTACTTGCATCTATGATATTTAAATTACATGCTTTGTGTATTTTTACTTTTTTAGAAAAGTATGCTAGTTGTTTACTTTTACGTAAAAGGGCATGGATACATAGTTTCTTAGGAAACATTATTTGTTTTTGGGGCTTTTTCGTAATTTTAGAAAGTAATTATTTTTCTTTTTAGGGACCTTTTTGTAATTTATTTTGGAAAATATTTTCAAAAAGGACCTTTTTGCAATTACAGAAAAGTGTGACAAGTGTCGCATTCTCATTGGTCCACTTATAAGTATCTCATTGGTTCACACTTGGAAGCCTTGGATGATGACATATGGAGGGTGGAGATTCACCCACTTGTTGACCTAGCATTGGTGCATTTGTTGGCTTGGATTGTTGACAAGTGTAGGCTTTAAATTAAACCTAGAATGAACCATTGGATTAATGACAAGTGTAGACTCCAAATTAAAGTCTACCTTTTGTGTGTGTGAGGGGATGGTGCAAGACTAGGTGTGTTTGACTTCCACTGACCAAGTGAGTGGAGAAATACACTAAAGTATTTTATTTATTTCATTTTACACATTAAACTTCTTCTTTCTCACTTAGAACCCTTGCTACCATTGAAGGAAACCATTAACCTAAGCTTAAAACCTTAGTCTTGATCTCCTTCCACTCACCTTAGACCTAAAAGCTTGGAACACAAAATACTTGCTTCACCTTCCTTTACATAACCATGAAGGAAATTTAAAAATTCCTTTGTTTGCTTTGGATTGAAGAGGAACAATCCTCTTGTGAGGTAGGGAGTGATTTAGGTTTTAATCTAAGTGTTTAATTGTTTTTATAGCCTTTAATAAATTATTTACAAGTCTTATACTTAATTTTTAAATTATTAGGTTATAGTACCTTGCATGACATTAAGTTAGGACAAGATATTCTTGAAGGCCATGACTTGATCTATAACTTGTATTAGTATAAAGTCATTTGGAGTTGTTTTAGAGTCTAGAGATTTAATTTTTTAGAATTAATTAATTTCTATTTAATTGATCCACTTGCTTAATTAAGTTTTTGAATTGATATATGTGATTACCATGATAGTACCATTAGCATATAATTATTTGGAGTCATTTGAAATTGATTTAAATACTAAAGAAATTAATTAGTTAGTTTAATTAATTTTTATTCAAGTGTTACATTCATTTAAATTGACATCTGACTTGATATATGGAATGAGCATGGTATGTTCTTTAACATATATTAAATTGAGAATATTTGAATGAGTTTGGAAAACTTTATTTAATTATTTTCTTGTATGAAATTTAATTCACCTAGTTGTACCTAATGTAGAATTAACTTATACCTTGATTTTAAACAATATCTTGACATGTTATTTCATATATATTACATAGAGAATATTTGAATGAGTTTTGAGAAATTTATTTAATTATTTTCTTGGCATTGATCTTAATTTACCTTGTTGTAACTACGGTAGAATTGGCTTGTAACTTAAAATTAAATTAGGCTTTGCTATGACCTTTGACATATAATATATTTAGAATTTTTGGAGTTGCTTTGTAATCTTGAGAATTTAATTATTTAATTTAATTAAGTTCCATTTGTATGCTTTCATTAAGGTAATTAAGTATTGATGTTATATTTTTGCTTAACTTATAATTTGTAACTTGGTGTATGATTACAAGACGGTATTCCATAAGTAGAAGTTATGATTTAACTTGTTGTATACACATTATACTTATATAACATTTAATATGCCATTGTAGCTTGAAGGCCTAGAGCATATCTTGTGTATATTCCATAACTTGGTTTTGCATGGTAATTGACAATGTCTATTGTGTATATGTGATATACTTGTTGCACACTTGATGATTTTTGGGAAGCTTGTATGGACATTATAATATGTTAAGGCTAGAGTATGTCTCTAGTATGGGGGATGAGAGTTCCCTCTACAACATAAACTGCGCACTAGGTAGTTCCTTGCGGGCTAGTAACTCGAGATCACTTGTTTGGTCATTGAGACCATATGTCCTTTGTCTTTCCGCCATTGGTTGATTTTCTATTCAATTCCTAGTTATAGTTGTGGATTACTTTTAACTTGTGCTTAGACGCATAGTACTTCATTTCTTGCTTAGCATACTTGTATTTGTATATTTATATGCCCTGTATATATCAAAAATGCTTTGTATACTTGGATTTGTAACTTGTATGCCATGTATATCAATATTGCTTAGTATACTTAGAAATGTATACTTGAAGATATATGTTGTATTCTATTTCAATATTGCTTAGCGCATTTAGTATGTACACTTGCATATTGATGATTTGATTTCTAGATTACCTAGTATACTTGTGTCTTGTATACTTGTCTTAAGTGTATTTCAATATTGATTGTATACTTGTCTTAAGTGCATTTCAATATTGATTGTATACTTGTGTACGTATACTTGTATATTGAATATCTTGTTATGTGTATCGCATGCTTCTATGTTGCCTAAATTGTATGGATGATGTGGTTTATGCTAGAAATACTCTAAGGTAGCTTATGATGGTCCCTGAGTCTCACTTTGACATAGACGTTAGGTGGCATGAGCCCCTTTAACATGTTTCACCTTAAGGTGATAAATTTGTAAAATGCTAGGTCTATGCATGCTCATCTCCTATGAGTAGCTTTATGTTACTCACCCCGTAGTTACTGGGGATTTGTTTCAGGTACGAAGGCTTGGTTCATGATGCTCATCATTCATTGGATGATTTGTAAACTCAAAAGTTTCAATTCTTGTAAAGGTTGGCTTGAAAAGCCACTTGTTGCCTTATATGTCGAAATGTGTATATTTGATTATAAACATGTAATTTGTATATAAGTACGCTCTTTACAATGTATTTGACATATATGAGATGAGGCCATAGACCAATGACATCAAATTTGTATTATATGCATTTTCACTTTCAAGGTTTATTATGAAAATATTGAAAAATGCCAAGTTATTGCTTCACCATGTTTGCATCGGGTGTGGGAATTCCGTTTTTATTCTTTCATAGGGTCTCATTAATCATGTATGAAGTATGGCCAAGAACCAAACGGTAATTTGATATCATTTGTTAATTTTGGTTTTCAAAATTTTCATTTTTAGTTCATTTTAGCCATTTTTGGTCGTTGGGGGGTCATATTTTGCATCGGAAGTATTTTTACATCGTGGATCATTGTAGCGCATCCTAATAAGTAAGTTACATCTTCGTGCATGTTCATTTTCAAGAAAAACCCTTTTCTTTGTGATTTGAGCCTCCTATGGACTCATTTTACATTTTTCTTGCATAATCCGGTTTTAAGGGCATTTTGGGGTTTTCTTTCGGGAAATAAATTCCGGGTTTAATATGGTCACTTAGAAAACGTGATTTTATGGGGGGTTTCTTCTTCGTATTTTTTCATAAAATGTCGTCTTAGTGCCGGAAATCCTATGCAAAGTTCAGTTTTCTGTTATGTTTGTAGCAGCTTTTTAACCCTCTTACCCTTTTCTGATCTAGGGGCATTCTGGGTAATTTACAGTGTGTTTTTGTGACGGCCCAAGTTTTGTAAACCCGGTGTGTTAGTGATGACCAAAAGATGACCCGATAACGGATCCAAAATGCTAAAGCGAAAGGTGAAACAACGATCTCTAGAGATACAACACGTCTCTAGGATAACAATGTGACCCTCAATAAGGTCACGGAACCCAAAGAAAATAATTGCGGAAGTGACGTTTCAAAAATGGACAAAAATGAACCTAGGGGTAAAATGATCATTTCAAAGGTAAAAGTGGGTACTACCGAGCACACCATCAGAAAGATAACAAAAAATTAATGAACTTAGACTCAAGAATCACTTAATTCAGAGTCCGGATGACAAAGTTATGATTAAATGAAGAAAAAGGGTCAAAATATGCAACTCAGGACCATCTAATAGATTAGATGCCAAAACAGAATGCTGAAACTCCCACGGATGACCATCTAATCGATTAGATGGTTCATCTAATCGATTAGATGAGGCTGACCGCAAGCAAATTTTTTCTATTAGAAAAATTAAATTTGAAATGGGGTTTTCGTGTCCGAGACGACGTTTTTTGGAAAAGCACAAAGAAGAACCCCCCCCCCCCCCCCCGAAATCGAGTTTTCTACTCAGCAGCGTGGGCAAAAATGAAAAAACACATTGTGAAATACCCGAAACGTCCCTGGAACAGAATAGGGTAAAACTCAAAAAAATGCAACCTTAAGTTTTTGTTTCATCAAGAAGGGTATTATTTGCCAAAGTGAGCATGCAAGTGTATGTAATATGATAAAATAGATGTGCTACAATAGCCTATGGCTTCATTACAATACATTTACAAGTTTTGGCATACTAAGCCTCAAATTCTCACAAAAAAGCTATAATGGCAATACTTTAGTTTTTTTAAAAAAAACATACTTGTAACCTTTCAAGTTAATGGCCCTTGGCCTCATATCATACATGTAAAATGAACACGTCCAAATGTACTTAGATACACATTACAAGAAGGAAGCCATCTTAGCTTTTAGAATACCATACATCCATGGCATACAAAATATATCATCCAAAAGTAAAGCATGCTAAACAAGTGCATGCCCTTATATAAAAATGCTTCAAATGGCTCATGAGCCTCTAAGGATGATGAGCATCCAAAAACATTGTCTCCTTACCTGTAAAACAACCAAAACCACTAGGGTGAGTAATCAAGTTACTCGTAGGAAGAAGCATATGCGTATACCCTAAAGTTTTAGTATCATTGCAAGATCAATATAGACGAATACAAGGGAGCATTCCACTTAACGTCTAAGTTTAAGGTGTTCTAAGGGATCATCTTAAGCTAACTTAAATGATTTTATAACAATACAATAACAATATCAATGTACTTAACAACATCAATTCGCAAATAGTAAAAATTACAAGTTACAATTAAACATTGGTCGCCAACTTGGAATTGAATGCGAAATCAATTAGTGGAAAACTTAAACATCAAATCTCGGATAGAGTTAAGACTTAAACGGTTATTTTGGGCGCTAACCTGATGGGAATACTACCCCGTGCGCACTAATGTAGGGAGCTCTCTATCTCCCCTACTAGAGCCAAACTCTAGCCAAGCCACTTGTAACAATGTCCCAAGAGAATCCAAAATATATCAAGTTCAAGACTTATATAACATAATTTAAGGCAAGTAAACCATCTTCCATGCACAAGTATTTTTGAAACCACACAAACCATGCCTTAGGGTTCTAAGTCTAAAATGGCATAATAAATGACAAGTACTCATCATGATATAATGTACAAAACAATATCATCAATTTATCAATTTAAACCATACCTCAACAATAAGCTTTATATACTAGATTACAACATTATAGTATTAAGCTTCTGAAATAATTACAATTAATCATCAACAAGAATATAAGATTATCACCACCATAATATAACAATTCAAATCAATAGAAATTGTCCATAACATTAATAATTCTACAAGAGTTCTATATTACTACCGCATGTGAAATTACTAGAATTTAGCATACTACAAAATCAAGTAATTCTTCTACACAAGGTATATACATGTCATACATGCTTATATCAATAAACCCTAAGTCAAAAGTGAGGGTTTCCTATAATATGCAAGACTATCATATTAAAAACATATACACAATATATAATAATCTCTAAAGGATTTTAAAACACTCAAAATATAAACATACTACCACCCCTACCTCAATAGAGAATTGAATCTCTATAATCCAAAGCAACCAAGCACAAAATGGATAAAAAGTCTAGGATTAATGAAGAGGAGAGCAAGAGGAAACTTTTGTCTCCCAAGGTTTTTAGTCTAAGGTGAGTGGAAGGAGGCCAAAATGAAGAAGAAAGCTATTAACCAAACTTTTCTCCAATGGTGGCTAGGTTAGGGTTTTGAAGAACAAGTGTAAATGATAAAGATGAAAGTGAAAATGGTGAGTGGAGGATCTAGTATTCCTTCACTCATTATGTGCTCTTACACTACCTCTCTCACACTACAATGCATGACTAAAATGTGATCCTACACTTGTCACAAATCAATGGCTCTTTCCTAGGATTAATCGGAAGCCTACACTTGTCAACCATCTAAGCCAACAAGTGCATCTATCCTAGGCCAACAAGTGGGTGAATCTCCACCCTCCAAATGTCAAAAGATCATGCTTCCAAGTCACTCCACCCCAATGCCAACAAGTGGCACCATGAGAATGTGACACTTGTCACATTTTCCAAAAATTACAAAAAAGTCCTTTTTCAAAATATCTTCTAAATTAAATTATAAAAAGGTCCCTAAGATGAAAAATAATTACTTTACATAATTACACTAAAACCCCAAAAATCAAGAATGTTTCCAAAAAGTTATGCACCCATGCCCTTTATGAAGAAAGTAAGCAATTATCATGCTTTTCTACAAAAGTAAAAAAACCAATATCATGGAAATCAAATATCGTGGATGCATGCAAAGTCGGACTCAAATTCGAGCACGAAAAGTGAGGTTATGCAAAAAATGATAAACGGGAAAAAGACGAAATAAGAAAAAGACAAAATAAGAAAAAGACGAAAAAAGAAAATCACCGAAAAACGAAAGGGAGGAAAATGACCGAGTCATTACAGTTTTTTTCATTTTCTTCTGCGTTGCTTGGCAGAAAACGTGATTTTAGGGTTTCTTCTTTGTGTTTTTGAAAAAAAAAATTGTTTTGATGCCGAAAACAGCTCGCATATCTGGAAAAGCTGTTGCGCACATTTTTGTTTCAGGAGGAAGTCTAACATAAAAGGTATTTTGGGTATTTTGCTTGAAAAATAAAATCTTCTCTTGACATGGTCATGTAGAAAACGTGATTTTGGGGTGGGTTTGTTCACAACTTTTTGCCAGAAAATGTAGTTTAAGCCTTCAAAACCACATTTGAAGTCCAAAAATCTGTGGAGGTCCTGCAAAGATTTGAAACCCAGAAATTCTATTTTTTTGAAACTTTGACATTTCATATCTTCTTCGTCCTGACTCCAAATCAAGTGATTTTTGAGTCCAAGTTTATTAATTTTTGCTTGTCTATCCAACGAATTTCACGGTTGCATCCAATTAATCAGAAAAGACCATTTTAACCCTTACCAAATACCCTTGCCACATTGATTTGAAACCCAAAAGTTGGTTTTTATTTTTTTGTAACTTTGACGTTTCATATCTTCTTCATCCAGACTCCGAATCAAGTGATTCTTGAGTCTAGATTTATTAATTTTTGCTTGTATATCCAATGGAGTTAACAGTTTCCTTAAATTATGACTGAAAATACCATTTTATCCCTTGTAAAGTACCCTTGATGCACTGATTTCAAACCCAAAAGTTTGATTTTATGAAACTTTGGAATTTCATATCTTCTTCATCTGGACTCCGAATCAAGTGATTCTTGGGTCTAACTTGATTAATTTTTTGCTTTCTTTCTAGTGGTGTGCTTGGCAGCTCCCAATTTTATATTTTCAGAAATAACCATTTTGCCCTTGAGGCTAAATTTGTCCAGTTTTCTTTTAATTTGTTTTCGTTACTTTCTTTTGAGCTCCATAACTTCATGGGAAGTCACGTATGTGTCTTAAGAATGATGTACATTCCCAAGGACGTTGCTTCCATGTGAAAAGAATATTTTGCCCTTGGGGGCCTATTTGCTCTTTTTTTTTTTTTTTTTTTTTTTTTTTTTCCGATCATTCATTCCCGCATTGTTCTCGTTGAGATCCGTGGCCTCATGGAAGGTCACTCTGTCTTCTTAGAAATGCATTGCATCTCCAGGGTCATGTTTTCTATTTCTGCTTCCGCATTTGGATCCGTTATCGGGTCGATCTTCGGTTCATCACAGGATGCACTAGCTTGAAAAATAGGGCCGTCTCTGGTGGTATCAGAGCTCCGAGGTTTGAATACCTTAGACGATGGATTTTGGGTGCATATAATGCTTATGTTGCCATGCTCTATGTGTTTAATTGGTTCTTGATAACATGTTTTGAATTGATAACATGTCTGTTGCTTATGTAGCAACTTGCTTAGAAGCTTACCTTAACCACTTTAGCATATGATTTATGCTTATTTATCTTAGCATATGGTATATGCTTGTTTATCATAGCATGTTATATGTACTTGCCTATCTTAGCATACAGTATATGCTTATCGGCCTTAGTATATTGTACGCGCTTGTCTGAGTTACCATGTTATTTATGTTTGTCTGCTTTAACACGTTATATATGCTTGTTCATCTTAGCATGATTATATGCAGCATATCGTCATGCTTTATGTCGTTCTCCCGTATACACTGACATACCTTATGTGATTTTTATTACTTGTGTGAGTAGTTAGCCTGTTTTTATGCTGTATGCTAGCTGTTTACTTTGTTTTGACATTGCATGTTGTCCAAGCTTGGTTGGTAGAAATTGATGCCAGGGCATTGTCTCTTGGGGTCTATCATATCCCATGGATATATTCTTGTTTTGCGGAGTTTCTTCCTTGGATAGGAGAAATTCATTCTGTAAGGAACCCACGACGGGATTCTTCTTGTCCTTCTTGTCGGTTTGGTTGTTTCGAGACCATAGTCCTTGTCTGGTGGAATGAGACGCGTGCCAGGGAGGCACCGTTTCATTTCTTTTTTCCTTCGTGGCTTCACGACATGGTCGGGGTGTTGGTTTCGTCTCTTGGGGTTTTGTGGTGACCTCGATGTGATGAAGTCATTGGGGTCTCGTTTCTAGCATCATGGGATGATGAGTCGAGATTGACTCGAATCCTTCCTTAGGAGTTGGGAAGTTGCATTGTGAGCCTCAGGACGGGGTTCTCATGTCTTGCCTTCTTAGGGCGATGGTTTCGGGATTTGGATAGATGTGTTGACATAGGATCCTTTTGGTATTGCCTCAGACAGCTCTTACGAGCTATGGTTAGGATATGGGCGGTTTTGTGTAATTAATTACATTGGTGCAATTAATTAGTCTCCCTTGTCATTTTAGGGTTTCGTTAGGATCCTATCTATTTCTCATCGAACTCGTTGGCATCTTGAGTTGAATGCTCTATTGATGTCTCATAATGGCTAGTGTTGGAACTATCAATTACGTCATTGTTTCATTTTGTGTGGTGTTAGGATTCCACCTTGGGAAGGGGCTGGTCTTGGGAAGGACTTGTAGACTCCTTGTTTCGAGAACCTTAATGGTCATTTGGAGGATGGTTCATTTCTTCACAGTGAGAAATTGGATTCATCTAGGTTTTGTTGTACGTTTTTTGCGTGGTGTCTTTTGAGAGACATTCCATTCATTTCTTTTGATTTTACGAACTTGCCATTTGTATGATCCCTTTTTACATGTCTATAAGCCATTGTTTTAGGGTATAACTTAGAAACATGTTTAGGATATATGACCATGTGGTTGTTGTATGTCGACGTAGATGGTGTATTTTCATTTACGGTATCCGTTTAGCATGTTAGTACCGTTAGTAGTGTATAGCGTGTTGTCATTTATTTGACCCTTATATGATAGGTGGTACGTTTCATTTACCGTATGTGTACTATGTGCTTAGTAATAGGGTACTATTTAATTTATGCAATTTAATTTTGCGAGTATGTGCTAGGTGAGTAGCTGGTTGTACTGTTTCACTTTCCTGCACTTATATTAAGGTTTTATGACCTTGGTTGTTGAGATTGTCTTAAGTGAGCTATGTAATAGACTTCTGTTTTAAGGACTTAGTTGTCTATGATAGGGATTTTGATCTAACACTTTGTATCCATTTGTGACCTTAGGATAGGTCTGCTTAGGACAGTGTCTTTCGGTTCTATGGAGATCGATCCATTGGCTTGAAGGTATAGACTTGTTAGGCTTTGGATTCGTGACCGGAGGTTGTTGATAAGGATGTTTTGCAATGTAGGAGTTGCTGACTACTTGCATTGAGGATTTAAGGCCTTAAATGTAACGATGCCTATGACATTGTTGTCAGAGTTTTGAGATTAGCTACCCCAACTCTCACAAGATGCTTGGTTCCCGTAGCACTTTTGGTAATTATCTTTTCTGACATTGATATCATTCATATCGATAAATTTTTTTGGGTTGACCTAGATGGGGCAGGTTATGAACTAGTACCTTATACTGTCATGCTACTGTACAAAGTTGGGTGTTGTGAGCGAGTGCTAGTTACCGTCGATGCTACCTTACTGACGAGTAAGTATGGGCGGGTGCTAGTCACTGTCATTGCTACCACACATTTGAGTACGTCGTGGGTGGGTTCTGGTTGCTGTTCGTACTACCATGTCGCTCTTTTATTTTGTCTTGTTTTGATGTTTTGTTGTCTTGGGATTCTTTCGGTGGTTGACATTAAGTTGACATGCCAATTCATTCGAGGAGTTATTTTCGGTTTGTGGTTCTGCGTTCCTTCAGTTGGATCTTGAGGCTTCTGGAGTTGTTCTTTAGTTCTTTAAGATCCTTTCCTTGTTGTGATCTTATGTTCGGTCCTTGTTCAGTTTTTCTCGGGATGTTCCTAATTTCGGGAATGATTTCCTTAAGGAGGGTAGGTTGTAATAACTCGGTCATTTTACTTCCTTTCCTTTTTCTAAAATTTTATGTATAAATTTTTTTCGTTGAATTTTCTTTTCTGAGTTCGGTTACCCTTCACTTAGTCTCGTCTCGAGTGCTCGAAAATGGTTTCTGAGACTCCTTCCTTTGGATTAACAACTTCCTTTAAGGACCGAGTCATTTCTATATTTTTTATTTTTTTGACACTATTCACTTTTCGTCTTTGTCCTAAGAATGATTTTCTTCGCGTAACCTCACATTTTGTTCTCGGATTTGCTTCCCATTTTGCATGCATCCATGATATCTAAATTACATGCTTTGTGCATTTTTACTTTTCTAGAAAAGTATGCTAGTTGTTTACTTTTACGTAAAAGGGCATGGATGCATAGTTTCTTAGGAAACAATATTTGTTTTTGGGGTTTTTTTTATAATTATAGAAAATAATTAATTTTCTTTTTAGGAAACTTTTGTAATTTGTTTTGGAAGATATTTTCAAAAAGGACATTTCTGTAATTACCGGAAAGTGTGACAAGTGTCGCATTCTTGTAAGCATCTCATTGGTTCACACTTGGAAACCTTGGATGATGACATGTGGAGGGTGGAGATTCACCCACTTATTGGCCAAGCATTGGTGAACTTGTTGGCTTGGATTGTTGACAAGTGTAGGCTTCAGATTAAGC
This sequence comes from Cornus florida, assembly GCF_030987335.1. NCBI lineage: Eukaryota > Viridiplantae > Streptophyta > Magnoliopsida > Cornales > Cornaceae > Cornus > Cornus florida. The sequence goes on along the minus strand of NW_026775572.1, from coordinate 60,276,623 downwards.
CTAGAATGAACCATTGGATTAGTGACAAGTGTAGGCTCCAAATTAAAGTCTAGCTTTTGTGTGTATGAGGGGATGGTGCAAGACTAGGTGTGTTTGACTTCCACTGACCAAGTGAGTGGAGGAATACACTAAGATGTTTTATTTATTTCAATTTACACATTAAACTTCTTCATCCTCACTTAGAACCCTAGCCATCATTGAAGGAAACCATTAACCTAGGCTTAAAACCTTGGTTTTGATCTCCTTCCACTCACCTTAGACCTAAAAGCTTGGAACACAAAACACTTGCCTCACCTTCCTTTACATAACCCTTGAAGAAAATTCAAAAATTCATTTGTTTGCTTTGGATTGAAGAGGAACAATCCTTTTGTGAGGTAGGGTGTGATTTAGGTTTTAATCTAAGTGTTTAATTGTTTTTATAGCTTACAATAAATTGTTTACATGTCTTATACTTAATTTTTAAATTAATAGGTTGTAGTACCTTGCATGAAATTAAGCTAGGACATGATATTCTTGAAGGCCATGACTTGAACTATAACTTGTATTAGTATAAAGTCATTTGGAGTTGTTTTAGAGTCTAGAGATTTATTTATTTAGAATTAATTAATTTCTATTTAATTTTTCCACTTACTTAATTAAGTATTTGAGTTGATATATGTGATTACCATGATAGTACCATTGGCATATAATTATTTGAAGTCATTTGAAATTGATTTAAATTCTTGAGAAATTAATTAGTTAGTTTAATTAATTTATATTCAAGTGTTACATTCATTTAAATTGACACATGACTTGATATATGTAATGAGTATGGCATGTTCTTTAACATATATTAAATTGAGAATATTTGAATGAGTTAGGAAACATTTATTTAATTATTTTCTTGTCTGAAATTTAATTCATCTAGTTGTACCTAGTGTAGAATTAACTTGTAACTTGATTTTAAATAATGTCTTGACATGTTATGTAATGATCCGGTCGTTTTCCTTCCTTTCCTTTTCTCAGATTTTCACGGATATTTTTTTCCGTTGATCTTTTCCTTTCTGAGTTCAGTTTCTCATCACTTAGTGTCATCTTGAGTGCTCGGGGATGGTTTCCGAGACTCTTTTCCTTGGATTGACGACTTCCTTTGAGGACCGAGTCATTTTCACATTTTCACTTTATGACACTATTCACATTTCGTCTTTTTCTCGGTTGTCACTTTTTAGCATAACCTCACTTTTCGCGTTCGGATTTGATTTCAGTTTTGCATGCATCCACGATATTTAAATTCATACTATGTGCATTATCACTTTTGTAGAAAAGCATGCTAAGTGCTTACTTTTCTTGTAAAGGGTATAGACACATAACCTTTTTGTAATTTTTCTAACTTTAGGGGTTTTGTGTAATTACTGTAAAGTAATTATTTTTCGTCTTAGGGAACATTTTGCAATTTAATTTGGGAGATATTTTCAAAAAGGACCTTTTTGCAATTTTTAAAAAGTGTGACAAGTGTCACACTCTCGTTGGTCCACTTGTTGACATGTGTGTGGAAACACTTTGAGGCCTTGGCTGAGGACATGTGGAGGGTGGCGATTTAACCACTTGTTGGCCTAGGATTGGTGCACTTGTTGCCTTGGATGGTTGACAAGTGTAAACTTGAGATTTAGCCTAAGATGGAGCCTTGGATTTGTGATAAGTGTAGGCTCACAATTTGATCTTGCATTAGTGTATGTGTGAGAGGTAGTGTAAGAGCACATAGTGAGTGGAGGATCTCTATCCCCTCCACTCACATTTTATCTTCATTATTTTCCATTTCCTCACTCTCTTTTAAAGAAAATCCTAGCCTCCATGGATGGAGCCTAAAGCCTTAAGCTTTGACCTTGATTTTTGAGAGCCTTCCACTGATTTCCAAGCTTGAACTTGGGAATACATTTTGTTCCCCTCATCTTCCTCTTCATGAACTAGAAGGGTTTGCCATTTTGTGTTGATTTTGCCTTAGATTCTAGAGAGACACTTCTCTAGTGAGGTAGGGGATGTTATAGGGTTATATGTTTGTTATATTGCATGTTTTTAATGCTTATACAACTTATATGCATGTATTGTATTAATTTGAGAAATGATGATTAATGGTAGTTTGCTTATAACTTATTTTGGACTTGATATATGGCATGGCCATTACTTGATCTTTGTTGTACATTAAATTGGGATGATTTAAATGAGTTTTTAAATCGAGAGATTTAAAGAATTTAATTTGATTTAAATTCTAGTAAATTGTGTTTTGCTTATATCCCATTTTGGACTTGAGATATGGTATGACCATGAGTTGGTGGTTGATATATGTTAATTAGGGATCATTTGAATAACTTTTGAAATCTAGAGATTTGATTAATTTAAATTAATTAAATTCTATATGATGCTACCTTGCTCATTTGACACTTTTGATTTAATATATGTAATGAGCATGCGATGTTGTTTAACCTATATTAATTTGAGGTTATCTGAATTTGATTTGAAATCTAGAGAATTTAATCATCTTGTTCAATTAAGTTCTATCTAATGGCTCCATGGATCTATTGGTATTTTAGAAGTTGTTTCTATATTCAAATTGTGGACTTGAACTTGTTATGTATTCACTTTGTTGTGTTTTGAGCATTGGACAACCTTATTGTTATATGTATATTCATGAGAACATGTTTTCTTTATGGAATATATTGATGCCATGTGTAGTGAATTGCACACTTTGTAATTGACATTATGTATGTCATTTTAGAATTGAAACTCTAAGGCATGGATTGTGTGGTTTCAACCTACTTTTGCATGGAAGGTGTTTTCATGCATTATATAAGTTATGTATAAGTTGTGAACTTATTTGGTTTAATTTTGGAATCTTGGAACATTGTTGAATTGAGATGGCTAGGGTTTGGCTCTAGTACGGGGACGTGAGTCCTTTAAGTCATTGAGATAGTGCACACTTAGGGTGGTCTACCCTGCGGGTTAGTGCCCGGAATAACCATTGAGGTCTCGGCATAATTCCGAGCTTAGATGTCCAAGTCTTCCACTATTTGTTTTCGCATTCAATTCCAAGTTAACAATCATGTTTGTATTGTAACTTGTGGTTTTGGTTTTTAGCGATTTTGATGTTATTAAGTACATCCATGTTTATTATTTTAATGAATCATTCTGATGTTGTTAAGTACATCTATGTTTTATGATTTTTGGGAATCATTTTGATATTGTTCAGTATATCCATCCTAAATTGCTATATTTAGTTGATTACACACTTTTAGATTTCTAGTTGATAACATAGAGAATCAATGTCTTGATGTGTGGCATTAGATATTCTTATTTTGCTAAATTGTTATATTTAGTTGATGTTGCATTTTAGACTTCAAGTTAATTACCTTGGGAATCTATATATTGTTGCTTTGTGTAAGCATGACCCTATGTTGCTAAAATTGCATGAATGAAGTGATTGATGCTAGAAATGATCTTAGGTAGCTAGGATGCTGTTTGAGTCTCACCTTTGACATAGATGTTAAGTGGAATGAACCACAATAATTAAATCATGCAAACTTTTAAAACGTAGGTCGATGCATGCTCATTTCCTACGAGTAGCTTTATGTTACTCACCCCTACGATACTGGGGCATATTTCAGGTACAAGAACCAAGGTTACGATTCTCGTCATGCTTGGATGATTGGTAGACTTGAAGATTTTCATTTCTTTTAAAGGTTGGCTTGAAAAGTCGTTTGTAGCCTTATATGTCAAAATATATATATATTTGCATTTAAACATGTAATGTGTACACGAGTACACTCTTTTCAATGTATTTGACATGTATGAGATAAGGTCGAAGGTCAATGACGTGTATTTGTATCCTATGTAGTTTTGACTTCATGAAATATTATGAAAATATTGAAAAATGTTAAGTTCTTGTCTCACTATGTTTGCATCGGGTGTGGGAATTCCGTTTTGATTCTTCCTTAGGATCTCATTAATCATGCATGAAGTGTGGCCAAGGGCCAAACGGTAATTTCCAATCATTTGCTAATTTTGGTTTTCAAAATATCCATTTCAAATTCATTTTTGCCTTTTTGGCCGTTAGGGGGTCGGATTTTTACATGACCATTTCTGGGAGCCGCGGACCATTCCCGCGCACTCAAAATCACTTATTATATTTGCATGCATATTCGTTTCAGCCTAGAAATGCATTTGGGGTCAAATGCATACTTGGTGCAAAGTTGCATTTTTTTCGTTTTGAGCCTAAACTGAGCATAAGGGCATTTTGGGGTTTTCAATTGAAAAATAAATTATTGTTTTAGCATCGTTAGCTAGAAAACATGATTTTGAGGGTAGTTTCTTCTTTGTGTTTTTCTCAAAAAGGCCTAGAAAGTCCTCAAAATCACATTTCAAACTCAGATTTCTGCTAAGCTTTTAGCAGTTCGAGCGCTCTAAAGGGGGTTCGAGAGCTCTAACTTTGGGCAGAATTCTCGAGGCAATTTTCGAGTGCTCAAAGTCCTTGTTCGAGCACTCGAGATACTGTTCATGGGTGTATGTGTGTCTTGGTTTAGCACTGCACCTCCGATTTCCAATTATCATATGTTCTTCGTTTTAACTCCGAATCAGGCGATTCTCGAGTCTAAATTGACCGCGTTGAAGAATCTTTCCAATGGTAGCACTTTCAGATTCATATTCTTCTTGTGGCTCAAGTTATTCAATTTTAGTAAGGTAGTGTCTGTTTTTGGTTCGAACCGGGATAGGGTTTCCCTTCCTTCGACTTCAGAACTTGATATCTTTGTCGTCTGGACTCCGAATCTTGTGATTCTTGAGTCTATTCTTATTTTTTTTTTTTTTGCTTTCCAATGGTGTGCACGGTGGCACCCATTTCAGTGTGAAATGACCATTTTGCCCCTAGGTTCATTCTTATCCGTTTTTGAAACGTTGTTTCCGCATTTACTTTCTTTGGGTTTTGTGACCTCGTTGATGGTCACATTGGTGTCTTAGAGGAGTGTTGTATCTCTAGAGACCATTGTTCTATCTTTTGCTTCCGCATTTTGGATCCGTATTGGGTCATCACATGACACACTGGGTTGAAAAATCCAAGGTCGTCACAGGTGGTATCAGAGCTCCTTGGTTTTAATACCTTGGACGACGGGTTTTGTGTGCATAACATGCTTGTGTTGCCATGCTCTATATGTTTATATGCTTCATGATAACATGTTTTGGTTTGATGGCGTGTTTATATGCTTATGTGTTTATGTGGTATGCTAACTGTTTAGCTTATTTTGGATTTAAATGTAAAGAGCATGACATATGATGTATGCTAGATTGGACTTGTATATGTATAATTGTGTTGCATATTCGGCATGAAACGGGATTGGTTGTTAAGTCACGAGTTGAGGTTGATGGTAATTGTGGTCACAGTTTCATGGTAGTGTAGGTTGTTGTCGACCTAGCATTTGTTTTGAGGTAGGTGGTGAGTCACCTTTTGTTAGGCGCTCATGAGGTGAGTCATTTGACATTGCCGTAGTGCTGGATTTGTTGGTTTTGGGCCACGATGAGGTCATGGACCTCTTAGGATCCTTGGTTGTTTTGGAAAGTTCCTCTGAGATTGTAATTTTTATGGGTGGGTACGTTTGTGGGCGGGTGCATGGCACTGTCATGCTATTGTACTGGCTAGCTACGAGCGCAGTTCAGATGGAATCAGTGTCGATTTTTGTTCCGATCGATGATGTGAGTTTTGTTTTGAGCGTCTGGTGTTGAGACGGTGATTGATGGTCATTTTGAGGATGATTTTGGAGATTGGTTCAGTTGTCTGATTGTATGGCTAAAGTAATCATTTTGTTTGAGTTCTCTTTGTGTGATGATGCTTTTGGGATCGAGTCAATTAATCGATGTTTTGGGTTAGTGAGAGCATTGCATTGTTAGTGTCATTTATAGTGTCACCTTTAGATTCGGAGTTAGATTGTTGGAGTCTTACCATTGTGGTAAAGGCTCACGTTTGTTTTGAGACAGGTTGTTGTCGCATTGGTTTTTGGAGACAGTTATTGCTAGGATTGATCTTTCCTTTTATCTTGACACTTTAGGATACGATGTCCATAGGGTTCATTGTTGCATCATTTTGTTTTCTGTAGTTTCGCTTACTACCAAGTTAGTAGTATGATTTGTGATGTTGTGATGCATAAGTAAGTGGAAGTGTATCCACATTTGTTTCCTTGTTGTGTGGCATTAACATGTCTTTTTTATATGCTTAGAGATGCCATGTTGTTATTGTGTTTTTGTGACATGACTTTTATGCTTACGTGGAGACGTGATGCATGTACCATTGATTTTTATCTATATGAGTAGATTTATTTCTTGGTAGTTGCATTTCCTTGTCATATGCATAACTTCCAGGTTTGGTTTTCCCCATTCGTTTCCCTCTGTCGCACGTAGTGTGTATGTGGGTTTCCACAAGGGTTTTGTGTTGGTTCGTGTTAGGGAATTCACAAGGAGTGAGTCTCTTCTTTACGTTGCATTGTGCACAGCTTTGGGGTTGGTTGGTCCGTGAGGATCACTATTGTTGTCTTGAGTCCTTGGTAAGGATTTGGTTGATTTTGGTCGACTTACTTTTATATAGGGGGTGAAGTCTTAGACCTTATTGTCTTTTATTTCAGAGACCGAGTCATGGTGTTGTCCTTCTTAGGACTGGTGGTTCCCTTTCTTTCATGTCTTCCCTTGGGGAGTTTTTGCCACGGTTGTTGATGGGTTGTGGTGCTCAGAGTGAGTGGATTGGTGTGAGATCATTTTTCGGGGACTTGTGTCCATATCATTAAGGATTTGTTTGATTCGTGAGGTGAGCTCGATGCTCTTTTGAGAATGCCTTTTGGAGACTTGTTTCAGTTTTGGAGACCTTGATATGGTTGACTCTTAGGAAGAGTTTTGAAGGATCGTTGTTGGATATGGTTTGTTTATGGAGTTTTCTCATCCTAGTATGACTAGGCATGGTTTTGAGGAATTGTTGTTCCGGTTTATGGATTGAAATTGAGGAATTTTGATTTAGCTTGGTATTGCCAAGCACAGTTTTGAGAGATTTGTTTTGTGACCTTAGTTGTCAAGATTTTGATATATGTGCCACTTAGTGGACTTGTATTTTGAGGATTTAGTTATCCACGATAGGAATGCGGATCTGATGTTTTATTACAGTGTAGTCTTGTAGTTGATCTGTTTCAGGGAGATATGAAGGACTTTTGATGAAATGTCTTATCGTGAGGTTCGTTTTGATTTCTGTAGGCGTTGATTTGCTTGTCAGGTTTTGGATTCCTGATTAATGTTGTTAATAGGGCTATTTTGAGACATTGGAGATGTTAGTTTTGTTGTATTGAGGATTTGGGGCCTTAAGCATAGCGGTACCTATAGCATTGTTGTCAGAGTTTTGGGATTGGCCAGGATGGTCCGGCTGGACATCTTTGGACCATATCTCAACTCTCACAAAATGTTGGTCCCTGTAATGCTTTTGGTAATGATCATTTTGACATTGACGTCATTTGTATTGAGAGGTTTCATGGGTAAACCTAGTGGGGGGCAGGTTATGAACTAGTGCCTTATACTGTCATGCTACCGTACAAAGTTGTATGTTGTGGGTGAGTACTAGTTGCCATCGATGCTACCTTACTGACGAGTAAGTATGGGCGGGTACTATGTACTGTCATTGCTACCACATATTTGAGTGCGTCGTGGGCGAGTTTTGGTCACTATTCGTACTGCCATGTTGTGTTTGTTCTGTACCCTGATTTGATACATGATTATTTTGGAGTCCTTTTTGGTGGATGTGTTTTAGATCCGTTTGATGGTTGTCAGGAGGGATGTTTTCGGTTGTCGTCTTCCATTCCCTTGTATGGCCTTGGGTTCTGTGTGTGAGTTCTGACTTGTTGTATGGCCGCGTGGTCATTTTCCTTTTGAGAGGTTGTCTTGTCATGAGCACGTGGGTGCAAATGACACTGGGTTGTGGGGTTCCTTTCAACTTTGAGGTCGCTGGTGTAGCGTGTTGCGTGGGATACTCGGAGATGTACTCTGTAGTTTTCCTGGTTTCGCCTTTTGTTGGTTGGGGCTGGATTTCGGGGACGAAATCCCTTTTTACGTAGGAAGGTTGTAATGACCCGGTCATTTTCATTCCTTTCCTTTTCTCAGATTTTCACGGATATTTTTTTTCCGTTGATCTTTTCCTTTCTAAGTTCAGTTTCTCGTCACTTAGTGTCATCTTGAGTGCTCGGGGATGGTTTCCGAGACTCTTTTCCTTGGATTGACGACTTCCTTTGAGGACCGAGTCATTTTCACATTTTCACTTTATGACACTATTCACATTTCGTCTTTTTCTCGGTTGCCACTTTTTAGCATAACCTCACTTTTCGTGTTCGGATTTGATTTCAGTTTTGCATGCATCCACGATATTTAAATTCCATACTATGTGCATTATCACTTTTGTAGAAAAGCATGCTAAGTGCTTACTTTTCTTGTAAAGGGTATAGACACACAACCTTTTTGTAATTTTCGTAACTTTAGGGGTTTTTGTGTAATTACTGTAAAGTAATTATTTTCCGTTTTAGGGACCATTTTGCAATTTAATTTGGGAGATATTTTCAAAAAGGACATTTTTGCAATTTTTGAAAAGTGTGACAAGTGTCACACTCTCATTGGTCCACTTGTTGACATGTGTGTGGAAACACTTTGAGGCCTTGGATGAGGACATGTGGAGGGTGGAGATTTAACCACTTGTTGGCCTAGGATTGGTGCACTTGTTGGCTTGGATGGTTGACAAGTATAGGCTTAAGATTTAGCCTAGGATGGAGCCTTGGATTTGTGACAAGTGTAGGCTCACAATTTGATCTTGCATTAATGTGTGTGTGTGAGGTAGTTTAAGAGCACATAGTGAGTGGAGGATCTCTATCCCCTCCACTTACATTTCATCTTCATTATTTTCCATTTCCTCCCTCTCTTGTAAAGAAAACCCTGGCCTCCATGGATGGAGCCTAAAGCCTTAAGCTTTGACCTTGATTTTTGTGAGCCTTCCATTGATTTCCAAGCTTGAACTTAGGAAAACATTTTGTCCCCCTCTTCTTCCTCTTCATAAACCTAGAAGGGTTTGCCATTTTGTGTTGATTTTGCCTTGGATTCTAGAGAGACACTTCTCTAGTGAGGTAGGGGATGTTATAGGGTTATATGTTTGTTATCTTGCATGTTTTTAATGCTTATACAACTTGTATGCATGTATTGTATTAATTTGAGAAATTATGATTAATGGTAGTTTGATAATAACTCATTTTGGACTAGATATATGGCATGGCCATGACTTGATCTTTATTGTATATTAAATTGGGATGATTTAAATAAGTTTTTAAATCTAGAGATTTAAAGAATTTAATTTGATTTAAATTCTAGTAAATTGTGTTTTGCTTGTATCCCATTTTGGACTTGAGATATGGTATGACCATGAGTTAGTGCTTGATATATGTTAATTAGGGATCATTTGAATAACTTTTGAAATCTCGAGATTTGATTAATTTAAATTAATTAAATTCTATATGACACTTTTGATTTGATATATGTAATGAGCATGCGATGTTGTTTAACCTATATTAATTTGAGGTTATCCGAATTTGACTTGAAATCTAGAGAATTTAATCATCTTGTTTAATTAAGTTCTATCTAATGGCTCTATGGATCTATTGGTATTTTAGAAGTTGTTTTTATATTCAAATCATGGACTTGAACTTGTTATGTATTCACTTTGTTGTGTTTTGAGCATTGCACAACCTTGTTGTTATATGTATATTCATGAGAACATGTTTTCTTTATGGAATATATTGATGCCATGTGTAGTGAATTGCACACTTTGTAATTGACATTATGTATGTCATTTTAGAATTGAAACTCTAAGGCACGGATTGTGTGGTTTCAACCTACTTGTGCATGGAAGGTGTTTTCATGCATTATATAAGTTGTGAACTTATTTGGTTTAATTTTGGAATCTTGGAACATTGTTGAATTGAGATGGCTAGGGTTTGGCTCTAGTAAGGGGATGTGAGTCCTCTAAGTCATTGAGATAGTGCGCATTTAGGGTGGTCTTCCTTGCGGGTTAGTGCCCGGAATAACCATTGAGGTCTCGGCAGAATTCCGAGCTTAGATGTCCAAGTCTTCCATTATTTGTTTTCGCATTCAATTCCGAGTTAACAATCATGTTTGTATTGTAACTTGTGGTTTTTGTTATTGGTGATTTTGATGTTGTTAAGTACATCCATGTTTATGATTTTAATGAATCATTCTGATGTTGTTAAGTACATCTATGTTTTATGATTTTTGTGAATCATTTTGATGTTGTTAAGTATATCCATACTAAATTCCTATATTTTGTTGATTACACACTTTTAGATTTTTAGTTGATAACCTAGAGAACCTATGTCTTGATGTGTGATATTAGATATTCTAATTATGCTAAATTGTTATATTTAGTTGATGTTGCATTTTAGACTTTAAGTTGATTACCTTGGGAATCTATATGTTGTTGCTTTGTGTAAGCATGACTCTATGTTGCTAAAATTGCATGAATGAGGTGATTGATGCTAGAAATGATCTTAGGTAGCTAGGATGCTGCTTGAGTCTCACATTTGACATAGACGTTAGGTGGAATGAACCACAATAATTAAATCATGCAAACTTCCTACGAGTAGCTTTATGTTACTCACCCCTACGATACTGGGGCATATTTCAGGTACAAGAACCAAGGTTACGATTCTCATCATGCTTGGATGATTGGTGGACTTGAATATTTTCATTTCTTGTAAAGGTTGGCTTGAAAAGCCATTTGTAGCCTTATATGTCAAAATATGTATATTTGCATTTAAACATGTAATGTGTACACGAGTACACTCTTTTCAATGTATTTGACATGTATGAGATAAGGCCGGAGGCCAATGACATATATTTGTATCCTATGTAGTTTTGACTTCATGAAATATTATGAAAATATTGAAAAATGTTAAGTTCTTGTCTCACTATGTTTGCATCGGGTGTGGGAATTCTGTTTTGATTCTTCCGTAGGATCTCATTAATCATGCATAAAGTGTGGCCATAGGCCAAATGATAATTTCCAATCATTTGCTAATTTTGGTTTTCAAAATATCCATTTCAAATTCATTTTTGCCTTTTTGGCCGTTAGGGGGTCGGATTTTAACTTGACCATTTCTGGGAGCCGCGGACCATTCCTGCACGCTCAAAATCACTTATTACATTTGCATGCATATTCGTTTCAACCTAGAAATGCATTTGGGGTCAAATGCATACTTGGTGCAAAGTTGCATTTTTGCCGTTTTGAGCCTAAACTGAGCATAAGGGCATTTTGGGGTTTTCACTTGAAAAATAAAGTTTAATTTTGGTATGGTTGGCTAGAAAACATGATTTTGAGGGTAGTTTCTTCTTTGTGTTTTTCTCAAAAAGGCCTAGAAAGTCCTCAAAATCACATTTCAAACTCAGATTTCTGCTAAGCTTTTAGAAGTTCGAGCGCTCTAAAGGGGGTTCGAGTGCTCTAACTTTGGGCAGAATTCTCGGGGCAATTTTTGAGCGCTTGAAGTCCTTGTTCGAGCGCTCGAGGTACTGTTCACGGGTGTATGTGTGTCTTGGTTCAGCACTGCACCTCCAACCTCAAATTATTATATCTTCTTCATTTTAACTCCGAATTAGGCGATTCTTGAGTCTAAATTGACCGCGTTGAAGTAAGCTTTCCAATGGTACCAATTTCAGATTCAGATTATTCTTGTGGCTCAAGTTATTCAAGTTTTAGTAAGGTAGTGTCTGTTTTTGGTTCGAACCGGGATAGGGTTTCCCTTCCTTCGACTTCAGAACTTGATATCTTTATCGTTCGGACTCCAAATCATGCGATTCTTGAGTCAATTCTTATTGATTTTTTGTTGTCTTTCCAATGGTGTGCACGGTGGCACCCATCTCAGTGTGGAATGACCATTTTTCCCCTAGGTTCATTCTTATCCATTTTTAAAATGTTGCTTCCTCATTTACTTCCTTTGGGTTTTGTGACCTCGTTGAGGGTCACATTGGTGTCTTAGAGGAGTGTTGTATCTCTAGAAACCATTCTTCTATCTTTTGCTTCCACATTTTGGATCCGTATTGGGTCATCACAGGACACACTGGGTTAAAAAATCCAGGGTCGTCACATGTTATTTCATATATATTAAATAAAGAATATTTGAATGAGGTTTGAAAATTTAATTAATTAATTTCTTGGCATTGATCTTAATTTGCCTTGTTGTAACTAAGGTAGAATTGGCTTGTAACTTGAAATTAAATTAGGCTTTGTTATGACCTTTAACATATAATATAGTTAGAATTTTTTGAGTTGCATTGTAATCTTGAGAATTTAATTATTTAATTGAATTAACTTCCATTTGTATGCTTTCGGTGAGGTAATTAAGTATTGATGCTATATTCTTGCTTAACTTATAATTTGTAACTTGGTGTATGATTACAAGATGGTATTCCATGAGTAGAAGTTATGATTTAACTTGTTGTACACAAATTATACTTATATGACATTTAAAATGTCATTGTAGCTTGAAGGCCTAGAGCATATCTTGTGTGTATTCCATAACTTGGTTGTGCATGGTAATTGACAATGTCCATTGTGTATATGTGATATATTTGTTGCACAACTTGATGATTTTTAGGAAGTTTGTATGGACATTGTAATATGTTAAGGCTAGAAGATGTCTCTAGTACGGGGGATGAGAGTTCCCTCTATAACATATACTGCGCACTAGGTAGTTCCTTGCGAGCTAGTAACCCGAGATCACTTGTTTGGTCATTGAGACCATATATCCTTTGTCTTTCCGCCACTGGTTGATTTCGCATTCAATTCCTAGTTGTAGTGTTGGATATGACGGCCCTAGTTTTTCAAGCCAGTGCGTCTTGTTATAAAATATGAACTGATGTGGAAGCAAAAGATCAAAAATATGACAAATAAGCCCCTAGGGGCAAAATGGTAATTTTCTAAAATATGAACTCCGCTGCCACCGAGCACACCGCTGGAAAGACAACGAAAAGTTAATCAGGATGGACTCAAGAATCGCATGATTCAGAGTCCGGACGAAAGAGAAACGGCATGACGAAGAAAAACGAGTACTTCAGGCAAAAAGGGTAAACTGGTAATTATCCAGGAAGATTCGGGTGCAACCGAGCGCATCGTTAGAAAGGCAGCAAAAAATTAGTCAAGTTCAAAAAAAGTTCACTTGATTTGGAGTCCGAACGAGGGAGAACGAGCGAAAACAAAGATCGACGTCACGACGTTGAGACGAGCACCCCGCGAGCACCCCACGAGCACTATGACATGCTAGGAAGGAAAACAATTCAGCTAGAACTGAGAGCCGAAACGAGGTCCGAAACGTATTTTTCTGGAAAAACACAAAGAAGAAACCCACCATTAAAATCGAGTTTTCTACCTGACACCGTAGAAGGAAATGAAAAACACACACTGCGAAATCCCCAAAATGCCCTTACATCAGAACTGGACAAGAGGGCAAAAAGCTGCTACAGGAACTGTCCACATCTGAGATAAAAAACGGGCTACCAAACGAATTTTTCTGGAAAAACACGAAGAAGAAACCCTTCCCAAAATCAAATTTTCTACCTGGCAGCACAAGAGAAAATGGAAAAAACTCACTGTAAAATTCCTAAAATGCCCCTCCATGAAATCTGGTCATGAAGGTCATAAAGTTGCTAAATGTAAAACTGAAAGCATAATTTTGCAATGGATTTTCGGTACCAAGATGACATTTTCTAAAAAAACACAAAGAAGAAACTCCACCCTAAAATCACGTTTTCTAAGTGACCATGTGAAAATCAGAATTTATTTCTCGAAGGAAAACCTCAAAATGCTCAAAAATTAGATTATGCAATAAAAATGCAAAATGAGTCCATAGGAGACTCAAATCACCAAGGATGAGGTTTTTCTTGAAAACGATCATGCACGCAAATGTAACTTACCAATTTGGACGTGCTACAATGGTCCACGGCTTAAAAATATCGCTGATGCAAAATTTGACCCCTCCCCACGGCCAAAAAGGAAAAAATGAACTAGAAATGAGAAATTTGAAAACTAAAATTAATAAATGATTTTAAATTACCATTTGGCCCTTGGGCACACTTCATACATGATTTATGAGACCCTATAAAAGAATAAAAATGGAATTCCCACACCCGATGCAAACATGGTGAGCTAATGACTTGCCACTTTTCAATATTTTCATAATATTTCATGAAATCAAAACTTACATAAGATACAAATTAGATGTCAATGGCCTATGGCCTCATCTCATACATGTCAAATACATTATAAGGAGTGTACTTATGTACACATTACATGATTAGAATCAAATATACACATTTTGACATATAAGAATACAAGTGGCATTTCAAGCCAACTTTTACAAGAATTGAAACATTCAAGGTTACAAATCATCCAAGCAATATGAGAATCTCGAACCTTGATTCCTGTACCTGAAAAATGTCCCCACTATGTGGGTGAGTAACATAAAGCTACTCGTAGGAGATGAGTATGCATCGACCTAGCATTTTACAAAATTATCACCTTAAGGTGAAACATGTTAAAGGGGCTTATGCCATCTAATGTCTATATCAAGTGAGACTCAGGGAGCATCCTAAGCTACTCATGCAACTTAAAGCAATTAATGGCATACAAGTATACATACTCAAGTATACCAAACAATGTTAAAACATATTTTGCGGCATGTAAGCCTACATCTCCAAGTATACTAAACCATATTAAGACAAGTCATGCAATGTCTAAGCATATCTACACTAGTATACATTAATATGGAAATCTCATGAATGAAGTACACAACCACAAGTATACTAAGCAAAATGATTGCGCATGACACAAGTATACACGGCACAAGTATACTGAATGCAATTTAAACTCACGGAATAAGTATACAAGTTCAAGTGTACTAAATAGTATTCAATTTCCCAAAGCAAGCATCAATTCTCAAGCTATAAGTAATCCATGATTAATGATCGGTTGAGAATTCAATCTATAATAAATCAACCTTCGCAATAGAACGAATCATTGTAAAATAGGGCTATTGGTCGGGTAAGTTGAACCACTGGGACTGCGCTAATCTATGGTAACCTAAGTGTCTAGAGTCTTTTTAGAATGATATGGGGTGTTCATAGAGGATTTGTTGGTTGTCCCTTAAGCTATGAAATTAAGGTGCATAAAATAAAAGCTTGCAAGAATTTAAAGGGGATGAAATACAAGTAAAGAGGACTAGAGAAGTGAATCCACCTCCATCCCTATACACATGCTAGATTAGAGCTAAATTGGGGGAAAACAATATATATTATGGTCATGATACATAGCAACACTTGGTTGCTATAATATCCTTAAGAAGTTCATTAAATCTAAAGCAAGCATGATCTATCAAAGGTTAACATGTTTAGACTACCTAACTAAGGTGTAGCTTAACCACATTTACTTGAATGAAAGACTATCAAGCCCTAGATAAAATGATGAAGCATATGAAAGTAAGAAATAAGGATAAATCATCAAAGGTTTCACCTAACCAATGATTTATCAAAGTCTTTATCAACATGCCATTAAACCATTTCATAACCTTGCTTCCATTCTCACCATGAAAACTTAAGCAATATGATTAATATAAGACATCATCTAAAACAAGATAATCAACTTAAAGAAATCATCCATACATATATCAACATTCATTACAAGAAATGAAGTGCTCTTGGTTATGAAAAGACCATAGAATATACATTTTAATCCCCAAAATATAGCCTAAATTAGAACATGCTTTCAAGGGAGGGGCCTCATCACCTCCCTAGATGGAGGTTTAGTTACCCATGGGAGCTTTAGGAGAAGGAAGAAGCTTGGATGCAACCTCCATTTTCGAACTCCTTTGTTATAGCCTCAAGAACTCTATCTTCTCATCCTCTTTCTCTCTCTACAAATCTTACAAGAATTGAGATATGGTATACGATATGTGTGGCTTCCCTCCACTTCTAGACATCTTCCCCTACCAAACAAGGCTCAACTCCCCACCAAAAGACATCTCCAACCAACCCATAAAGATGGAAATCAGAAATGAGGGAATCAAGGTGCAAGTGGGCTGAAGTGATGGATCCCGGAGAGCATTCTGCCCATAGTTCGAGTGCTCTAACTAAGCCCTTCGAGCGCTCAAAGTTGGACCAGTATGCTCCTTCCTCTTGACCTACTTTGCACTACTTTGGTAAAACAGCCATAACTTTCTGCTCCAAACTGCAAATGATGAACCATTTAAAGATTTGGAAAGCTAATTCAAAGCTCTAAATACGCCATGTTTTAATGGAAGTCCAGTTCTCGAGTTGGATAGGTCAAAAATGGCAAGCAAAGTCAGATTCCACTGTTGCCAGAACTTTAGCCTTGAGCACATTGCTATTCAAAGATTGAACAAAACATCATTTTTGCTCCTTTTTAGCCAATGAACCTGAAAATATATAAAAACATGCAAATGAAGATAATCTATATAGAATAATCGAATAATGGACTTAACTAATGCAGCTAAGGGCGCTTGAATATGCAATATTCGGCGCTTAT
Source organism: Cornus florida (assembly GCF_030987335.1). Taxonomy (NCBI): domain Eukaryota; kingdom Viridiplantae; phylum Streptophyta; class Magnoliopsida; order Cornales; family Cornaceae; genus Cornus; species Cornus florida. The sequence goes on along the minus strand of NW_026775572.1, from coordinate 60,259,987 downwards.
CACACCCCCAAACTTACATTTTGCCAGTCCCTTAGCAAAACTAAAATGAAAAACTCAATGAAATGAAAACAATGGGAATGCTACCACAAAAATATCAACTATGGCAAAATGAAATATATACATAGCTCAAATATAACTCGAAACAGACACAGGACTGGAGACGGGGTCATTGAGTAGACTACCATGCATATATGAAGCATTGATACAAAAATTGGCTAAACACATTTCAATATACATGCATCAACATCCTAGTCCATATAAATAACTCAATTGTCATCTCTTGACTAAAAATCAACTCTAGCTTCAGTGAAAGTGGATTGGATTCACAACATGCGGCTTTTACTTTCTTTTTCCAATTTCAAGACATAAGTCTTCAAATCATTGAATTCCCTTTTAAATGAAGTCCCTAAGGTATGAATTTATTTACAAAACAACTTTTGTTACTTGTTGACAATTTATTATAACTCAAAAATGATACATAAAATGGTTGTGCAATGCTGGAATCCTTTAAACTTTCTAACCAATCCATGTAGCAAGCATTAGGCCAACAACTCCCGAACCAGATGGCTTTAGGGTGCTGATTGTAGAGATACTCTTAGGGCTTAATGACTTGAGTTGGAAAGGCTACGAACTCCAACGAACCATGTTTATTACAATATATATATATATTTTGAATGATCGTGCAATGTCTAAGTCTTTTAAGCTTTCTAACCAACCCATGTAGCAAGCGTTAGACCAACAACTCCTAAACCAGATGGCTTTAGGGTGCTGAGTGTAGAGACACTCCTAGGGCTTAATGACTCGAGTTGGAAAGGCTACAAACTCAAACTTGTCATTTTTTTTTTTTTTTTTTTTTTTTTTCTTCATGCCAAAGGTATCCATCTATTAGGTTCATCAATTCAAATTAACTAGGTCAAGATCAAGGTTAATCAAGTTACATGCCTCACAATTAAGTTTCCAATGTGCATCTGTGCATTGTGAAACATAAAAGAGTATAAGATCCAGCGAGAATTTAATTGAAACATTTATAAAGACTAAATTACATCCACATGATCATTTCAAATTCACATTTTTCTTTATTTTCAAAAATTCACAATTGCTTCTATATACAAGGTATTAAACATATGCTTCATCTCCGACAAGTTTCAAATTATACTATCATTACTTAGCAAAAATATGGAACCAACAATGCAAAATTGCACCCCCAAACTTGAAGTACATATTGTCCTCAATGTGTGAGACAAAGATGTATAAATAAAGGGCATAGGGGAGAAAAGGAACAAAAATACCAGGTGGACTAACGAAGGCAAGGGTTTCCATCTATGTGAATGCGCAAATGTTTCCCCCAAACTTGAAATGTGCCACCTGAAATGGGACACGTGGAAAAGGCGGAAACAACTACAAAAATAGTAACAAACAGTAAAATATGGAAGGAAAATATGCTGAACAGAAGATAACAGAAACGCTAGAGAATTTTCATTCAAAATGACATGATTACAAAAGGAACTGAAAGTCAATCATGTCTAACCAGAGCAACTTGTGCATAGCACAGTCCTAAAGTTTAAAAGTAAAACAAAAACAAAAAGGAAGAAAAAAAAATACTTATGCGAAACAAAACGATAAAGTCCAACACTGGCAACTATCTACGGGGCCGAGGGAAAACGGGCGAAGATGGCATTGAGGAGAGATTGAGTCTCACGCCGTTCTTCCTGTGCCACACAACAATCCTCAGCCGCAACACGGCGGTCGTCTGTAGCTAGACGACGGTCTTCTTCAGCACGGAAGTAGTCCTCACGCACAGTCCGAGTGTAGTCTGCTAAAGAAATCTTAAAATGATCCATCCACACATGAATACGGGCAAGACTAGCCCGGGTGAAGGCCTGGTCCGGCGGAAGATCAACTGGAGGCTCGTCCCATTCAGTGTCCTCTGCCATGGGGTCATCCTCAGAAAAAGGAGGAGATGAAAAGTGGGGCAATGGAGGAGCAGCGAGCCGAGGGTGCCGAGAATGGCTTAGAACATTGGTCCACCGGCGGAGAGTAAAAGTTTGAATCTTTTTGCCTCTCGGTTGATGAGGAGGAACAATGAAGCCTTCGTGCTTCAAGAGCTTGATAACGAAGAATGGCAATGGCAAAGGCCGATTTTTAAGACGTTGTTGCCGTGCATTGATACACTCGTCCCAAAACCGCATAAATGTGTCCCAAATGAGCTCCGGGACAGAAAACCATTTGCCTTGGTCCATGGCATATAAGGCTTGCAACATCAGGCCTCGGCGCTCGGTGCTGTGCGCCAAGGGGTAAACATTATGCTTGAGAACAGAGTCAAGGAACCAAACTCGCTCTGGAAGAATGGATTTTAGGGTAAAGCTCTGGGGTCGATGAGGGTCATCCACGTTGTAAATGGCAGCGACAACCTATTCCACAGTTAAAGTATCCGGCTCCTCATATAAAGGGAGATTCTCACGATTGACAATGTCATCGGGGGACAGCCGGAGACTGCCATCATGTTAGCAAGAGTGAAGGAAAAAGGGATGCCATCAATGGATGTGGTGAGAAAGACCAGCGGCTCTTCAAGGCAATTAAAATTCTGGAAGAAGAGCCGCACCACACGTGGGTAGGTGACCTTTGCAACGGGATGGCAAATGTGCTGAAGGCGCCGGTTGACTAATTCCGCGGCAGCCCATGAAGTGGTGGGAAGAGTGTCAAAAACACCCGTGAGCGGGAAAAGAAGCTCATAATTGAGTTTTTTGTCGAGCCAAGGGGCTCGGGGCTGCTCATAAGGAACGACGGGAACATCCTCAGAGGGTCTAGGATGACAAGAAGGGCCGGCACGAGACATTTGGAGAGGCGGACATGGTTGAGGAATTTCAGCGAGCACCTAGCATGTATAAAGAAAGAGAGAATGTGAGAATGAGAGGAATTGATGAAGAAACCCAAAAATTGTCAGACACAATGCTCTCTATGGTAGAGCATAGCAACAATCACAACCAAACTCCAAGGATTTGATGCCCATACTCTTTAAATGTAACACAAATGGAACAAAAAGATTGAAGAGAAAGAGGGAAGAGACATACCTTGAAAGAGGAGTGGAGAGAAGCACGGATGGAATGAGGAGGAATAATGGGGGTGATGGTTATTTATAGGGATGGATGTGGAGGAAGGAGAGGAGTGAAATGGGTAGATGAATTATGGAAGGAAGGGGAAGTTGGAAGGGTGGAGGTCGTGGGTTGTTGGTGAATGAAGGAGAGTAGTGGGGTGGGTTAGGAGTTAATGGAGGAAGAGAAGAAGTTGGAAAGGTTGAGGTTGTGGGTTGATGGAAGGAGTGGGGGGGGGTGGAAGGGAAGTAATGGAAGAGAGGAAGTTAAAAATGGAGGAAGGAGGTCGTGGGTTGAGAGACTGGAAAGACGCGGGAGAGAGAAAGTGCAGATTTAAAAAGGAGGGAAGGAGAGTTCGAGCGCTCGAAGTTAGGCCTTCGAGCGCTCGAACTTGGGGCAGTGAGTTTCGAGTGCTCGAAAGGGACACTTCGAGCACTCAAAGTTTGGACAATGTGTTTTTATGGACTTTCGAGCGCTCGAAGTGTGGCTTCGAGTGCTCGAACTTGAGGCAGTAGGCTCTTGAATGAAAAATGGAAGTTTCAAGTGCTCGAAGCTTGGACTTCGAGTGCTCGAAATTTGACCAGTGAGCAAAAGCCTAGGTGAAATGACTGAAATTGCCAATTTGCCAACATTTCTTCAATACATGGATGGCATTTGGGGGAAATTTTCAAACTTCGCAACATCATTCCAATACATGGATGGAATTTGGGAAAATTTTTTGAACTTTGCAACATCATCCCAATACATGGATGGAATTTGGGGAACCATGATCCAACAATGTATTAAAAATGAGAGGTTACACACATGTGTAGTATTCCAAAGATCCGATGAAATTGCCGGATGGAGCTGAAAATTTCCAGGAATGAAAACAAGGGTTGTAGAAGGCCTAAGAAAACCAGTTTGAATTTTCGGACACAATTTAAGATAGTTCTGAAGAAGGTCAAATTTTTGGCTTTTCTTAGCGAATTCCCCAAAAATTCAAAACTCAGGCAATTGAGAAGAGGGAAGCTTGGGAGTAGAAAGAATTTCTTCCCTTGGATGCTAAATTTAAAGTCAATAGCTAAACGAAGCTAGAGTAGGCATCAATCCTCGTAAATTGGGTCCGTCAAGAAGACTTTCTCAATTTTTCGGGTTGGGACTATGCCGTCAATACAAGGCTTAAGCCGTTGGCCATTAACTTTGAATAGCGATCCTTTTGCCGGATCTTCGAGTTCGATTGCTCCATGAGGGAAGACAGTAGTGACAATGTATGGACCATCCCATCTTGACCGGAGTTTACCGGGAAAGAGTTTCAAGCGGGAATTGAAAAGCCAAACCTTTTGTCCCGGGGTGAAAGACTTGCTAACAATGTGCTTGTCATGAAAAGCTTTAGTCTTTGCCTTATAGATTTTGGCACTTTCATATGCCTCATTTCGGATTTCCTCAAGTTCATTCAGTTGCAAAGCACGATTAAAGCCGGCCTGTTTGAGATCAAAATTTAGCCTTTTTATGGCCCAAAAAGCACGGTGCTCTAATTCTACCGGAAGATGACACGCTTTGCCAAAGACAAGTCGATATAGCGACATGCCAATGGGTGTCTTATAAGCCGTCCGGTAAGCCCAAGGTCATCGTCTAGTCTTAGTGACCAATCTTTGTAGTCCGGTCGAACCATTTTTTCCAAAATATGCTTTATCTGCCGGTTAGAAACCTCTACTTGACCACTCGTTTGAGGATGGTAAGGTGTATCAACCTTATGAATGATGGAATACTTAGAAAGGACGGATTTAAGATAACGATTTTTGAAATGTGATCCACCATCGCTGATGATTGCTCGGGGCGTACCAAAACGACTAAAGATGTTAGATTGAATGAACTCAATCACGACTTTATGATCACTGGTTCTGGTGGCCGCGGCTTCTACCCATTTGGAAACGTAGTTCACCGCTACAAGGATGTACTTATAGCCATAAGAAGGTGGAAATGGTCCCATGAAGTTGATTCCCCATAAATCAAAAATTTTAATTATTAAGATGGAAGTGAGGGGCATCATGTCTCTTTGGGACATGGATCCGAGCCTTTGGCATCTTTCACATGATTTACAGAAATTGTATGCATCTCGAAACAAGGAGGGCCAATAGAATCCGCTTTGAAGAACTTTGTGAGCGGTCTTTTTGGCACTGAATTGGCCTCCACAAGCAAGAGTATGAGAGAAATTGAGGATGCTTGTGGTCTCAGTTTCGGGAATACATCGCCGGATGATTTGGTCCGGGCAATATTTAAATAGTTCCGGATCTTCCCAAAAGAAATGCTTGACTTGGGAAAAGAACCGGTCATTCTCTTGTTTGGACCAATGAGTTGGAATTTTACCTACCACAAGGTAGTTAACAAAATCCGCAAACCATGGAAGATTTGCATGGGAAATCTGGAAGAGTTGCTCATCCGGAAAGGAATCACAGACAACGGCGAATTCGGAAGATTTTTCAATGAGTAAGCGAGAGAGATGGTCGGCGACAACATTGTTTGCCCCTTTTTTATCCCGGATTTCAATGTCAAACTCTTGAAGTAAGAGTATCCATCGAATCAAGCGGGGTTTGGTTTCCTTCTTTGATAATAAGTGCAGAAGGGCGGCATGATCCGAGAAAACTATGACCTTGGAACCTAGAAGATAGGAGCGGAATTTGTCCAAGGCATAAACTACAGCTAGTAACTCTTTTTTAGCAGTTGTGTAATTTAATTGAGCATCAGAAAGAGTTCGACTAGCGTAATAAATGACGTATGGGAGCTTGTCCACACGTTGGCCCAAAACCGCGCCTAATGCATAGTCGGATGCATCTCAAAAGGAAGAGACCAATTAGGCGGTTTCATTATTGGGGCAGATGAGAGGAGAGTGCGAAGTTTAATGAAAGTTTCGATACAAGCTTCATTAGAATCGAATGGAACATCCTTGGCTAAGAGATTACACAAGGGCCGTGAGATTTTGCTAAAGTCTTTGATGAAGCGACGATAGAATCCGGCATGGCCAAGAAAAGAACGGATTTAACGGACGGAAGTCGGAGGAGGAAGATTAGAGATTAACTCAACTTTGGCCTTGTCTACCTCGATTCCCCGTTTAGAGATGACATGTCCTAGAACAATGCCTTCTTGGACCATGAAATGGCTTTTCTCCCAGGTTAAAATTAGATTTGTCTTCTTACATCTTTGGAGCACAAGAGATAAATTTTTAAAACAAGAATCAAGGAGGAGCCAAAAACAGAAAAATCGTTCATGAAAACTTCCAAGAATTTTTCAACCATACCGGAAAATATGGACATCATACACCTTTGAAACGTTGCCGGAGCATTGCATTACCCAAAAGGCATGCGTCGATATGCAAAAGTTCCAAAGGGACATGTGAATGTTGTTTTCTCCTGATCTTGGGGGGCGATTGCCATTTAGTTATAGCCGGAATAACCGTCAAGAAAACAATAGTAACTTTGGCCGGCTAGCCTTTCTAGGATTTGATCAATAAATGGTAGTGGAAAATGATCTTTCGTAGTTGACGAATTAAGCTTCCGGTAATCAATACACACACACCACCCGGTGGTGGTTCGTTGTGGCACGAGCTCACCCGCTGAATTTTCAACAACGGTGAGACCGGATTTCTTGGGAACAACTTGTGTGGGGCTTACCCACTTGCTATTAGATATGGGGTAGATGATTCCCGCATCTAGCAATTTTATCACTTCTTTCATTACCACTTCCTTTATGTTAGGATTTAACCGACGCTGAACCTCTCTAGTAGGCTTTGCATCCTCCTCTATATGAATGCGGTGCATACAAATGGAGGGTTCAATTCCCTTCAAGTCAGTCACTGCCCAACCAATAGCTTCAAAGGTTGGTTTCTTGGTCCTTTAGAAGATCCGATGCAATGATGACCGGGAGAGTTTGATTTGAACCATGGAATACATACTTGAGATGGGCCGGGAGCGGCTTAAGCTCAAGTAGTGGTGGAGATTTCAGAGACAGAACCGTAAGAGTAGTGGAAAGCTGAGGAAGCGGCTCTCTTGGAATTTTCTAAGTGAGAATATCCATGATAGCGTCGACATCAAGCAGAGAATTAACTTCTTGGATGGATTGATCAATGTCAAGGTTTAAGAAGTCGAAATGAGACATACAAGTTTCAAGGGGGTCCTTGCTTAGAATGAAAGGGAGAGATTCTTCGACCACTTCATCAATGACATCAACAAGAAAACAATCATCCTCATTGGAAGGATGTTGAGTTGCATGAAAGATATGGAGTTTGACTTGCATGTTTCCAAAAGCAATGTCCATCACCCCAGTTCGGCAATTAATTGATGCATTAGCCGTAGCTAAGAATGGCCTACCAAGGATCACGGGAATATGCTTTTTTGGATCATGGAACGGCTCCGTGTCAAGAACCATAAAGTCTACCGGGAAGTAGAATTTATCCACTTGGATGATAACATCCTCAAGAATGCCTCGTGGATGCTTAACCGATCTATCGGCAAGTTGCAAAACCACGAAAGTCGGCTTTAAATCTCCCAGGCCAAGCTGTAATTAAACTGAGTATGGAATTAAATTCACACTAGCTCTTAAGTCAAGGGGAGCCCTCTCGATTTTGTTGTCACCAATGACACAAGAGATTGTGGGGGCACCCGGATCCTTATACTTTGGAGGAGTGTTGTGTTGAATGATTGCACTAACATTTTCAGTTAATCTCACTTTCTTTGGCAAATGACTTTTAGAAGTGCACTTTTAAGTGCACAAGTCTTTGAGAAATTTTGCATAGGGAGGGATTTGCTTGATAGCATCCAAGAGGGGAAAGTTGATCTTCACTTGCTTGAAAACTTCCCACATGTCTTGAATTTTACAATTCTTGTTCCCAATATGTGTTGACTCTTAAAGACGTTGAGGAAACGGAGCTTTTGGCTCATAAGTAGTTTCCACATTTGGGTTAGCATGTGTGGGATTTCTGTGAATGGTATTTGGACGAGAAGAGCTTGGAATTTGATTGGAAAAACTTGAATTTGGATTTTTCAAAGGAGGTTCTTTTTCATTTTTGTCTCCATCAACCTTGTTGTCAACCACTCTACTATTCCTAAGGGTGGTGATTGCTTGAACATGCTTATGACTCGGCCCACTCGATGGAGGGGTTTCATCAATCGCATGCATCCCTCTAAGATTTTCAAATGGTTGAGCGGGAAGCTTACCTTTGTCCTTTTGAAGCAATTAGTTCACAGAGTTAGCTATTTGGCCCACTTGATTTTCGAGCTTAGCTATGGATTGAGTATGAGAGTGAACCATTTAAAGAGTAGGCTGCAAAGATGTCAAGAGTTGCTTGTTGGAATCCATGATTTGCTTGTTTAATGACTCCATCATTTGCTTGTTTGCAACCACAATTTCATCAGTTGGGTACACCGGAGGTTAATTAGAGACATTTGGATTATACGGAGGACGGTAGCTTGAGGAGGCTGGAAATTGCCTATTTTGAAATTGAGGAGGGGGCTGATTTTGATGCCCTTGATTTTAGAATTGGGAATTTTGTGGGGCTTGTTGCCGCCACGAAAAATTTGGGTGATCTCGCCCTCCCGGATTGTAGGTATTGGAATAGGGATTATTCCCGGATCTTGAGAACATAGCATTAGCTTGCTCTTGATTTGGATTGGAATATTGCTTCGGTGTGAGGCAATCTTCCATGAGATGGAATGGACTAGTACATGATGAGCATACCGAACTTGCAGAATTTTGAGATAATGAAGGAGAGAGATGTGGTGCCATCAATTGATAGAATTTATGAGCTATGGCATCCACTTGGGATGATTCCTCCCTTATTGATTTTGGTTGACAAGGGTTGGTGTTCTTTGCATTGGTTGAGGTCGGAGCCCTACGAGAATTATGTTGAAGTGAATTTTTGCTTAAATTCTCTAGTAGGGTCCAAGCCTCATCCGCATTCTTGGACATGAACATCCCACCACAAGAAGAGTCAACCATGAATCTATGGGGTTCGGTCAAGCCAGCATAGAAAGCTTGCACTAATTGCCATTTTGGAATCAAATGATGGGGATATTTTCTAAAAAGGTCTTGTAGCCTTTCCCAAGTCTCGTAGAGTTGTTCTCCATCCGTTTGAGAAAAGCTAAGAATGGAACGCCTCATTTGGTTGGTTTTACTCATCGGATAATACTTCTTAAGGAATTCTTGCTGTAATTGAGCCCAAGAAGTGATGGAATTTGGAGTGAGTAAGTTTAACCAATACTTTTCCCTATCTTTTAAAGAAAATGGGAAAAGATGCAGATGGAGTGCATTCTTAGGAAAACCTCTCAACTGGATGGTCAAACAGATTTCAAGGAATTCATCAAGATGCTTATACGGATCTTCATTATTAAGGCCATGGAAAGATGGAAGCATTTGAATGGTACTTGATTTGATCTCATATTGAGCCGCATCGATGTTTGGCATCACTATGCATGAAAGTGAAGCATATGTAGTAGGGATGAAATGGTCCCTGAGAGTCATTGGCTCTACATTTGGAATTTCGGCCCTATCATTATTAATTCCCTCATTTTTGACATCTCCTACATTTTCAGCCATTGTGTTAAATTCAGTTTCAAGTTCTTTTACGCTAGAAGATTCCCTAAGGTTTTGTCTAAGAGTTCTTTCAAGTGAATTTATGTCAACTAGCGAGTCAAGAGTTGGTAGGGAGAGCGATCTACGGCCAAAAATCAACAATACATAATGCTATCAATGCTACTATTCATCATTCACAACTCCACATACGATGTTCCCATTCTCCTCAATTATCAAGATAGAATTTAAATGGCCACGATAAGGACCGATGCTTGTACACGAAATTTAAACAAGATAATAGCCTCAACCAGGGCTTTAAAACTAAATTATCACTAAGGTTAACACATGCACAATATATTACAAATTCGAAACTAGAAGGTCAAGAAACTTACCTAGAGTCCCCGAGACTTACAAATTTGCTAGCATTCCCTTAGTGAGCCCCGAGTTCCTAGAATCTCACACAACTTACAACAACAGAATTGTCAAAACCACACAAGAAATATCCACACAACACAATATTAACAATCACACTAAAATTAACCCTAAAACTTCGGTTGCTAAACCGTTTGCAGTCCTCGATAACGGTGCCAAAAATTGATCGGTTGAGAATTCGATCTATAATAAATCAACCTTCGCAATAGCACGAATCATTGTAAAATAGGGCTATTGGTCGGGTAAGTCGAACCATTGGGACTGCGCTAATCTATGGCAACCTAAGTGTCTAGAGTCTTTTTAGAATGATATGGGGTGTTCATAGAGGATTTGTTGGTTGTCACTTAAGCTATGAAATTAAGGTGCATAAAATAAAAGCTTGCAAGAATTTAAAGGAGATGAAATACAAGTAAAGAGGACTAGGGAAGTGAATCCGCCTCCATCTCTATACACATGCTAAATTAGAGCTAAATTGGGGGAAAACAATATATATTATGGTCATGATACATAGCAACACTTGGTTGCTATAATATCCTTAAGAAGTTCATTAAATCTGAAGCAAGCATGATCCATCAAAAGTTAACATGTTTAGACTACCTAACTAAGGTGTAGCTTAACCATATTTACTTGAATGAAAGACTATCAAGCCCTAGATAAAATGATAAAGCACATGAAGGTAAGAAATAAGCATAAATCATCAAAGGTTTCACCTAAGCAATGATTTATCAAAGTCTTTATCAACATGCCATTAAACCATTTCATAACCTTGCTTCCATTCTCACCATGAAAACTTAAGCAATATGATTAATATAAGACATCATCTAAAACAAGATAATCAACTTAAAGAAATCATCCATACATATATCAACATTCATTACAAGAAATGAAGTGCTTTTGGTTATGAAAAGACCACAGAATATACATTTTAATCCCCAAAATATAGACTAAATTAGAACATGCTTACAAGGGAGGGGCCTCAACACCTCCCTAGATGGAGGTTTAGTTACCCGTGGGAGCTTTAGGAGAAGGAAGAAGCTTGGATGCAACCTTCATTTTCGAGCTCCTTTGTTGTAGCCTCAAGAACTCTATCTTCTCCTCCTCTTTCTCTCTCTACAAATCTTGCAAGAATTGAGATATGATATATGATATGTGTGGCTTCCCTCCACTTCTAGACATCTTCTCCTACCAAACAAGGCTTAACTCCCCACCAAAAGACATCTCCAACCAACCCATAAAGATGGAAATTAGAAATGAGGGAATCAAGGTGCAAGTGGGCTGAAGTGATGGATGCCGGAGATCATTTTGCCCATAGTTCGAGCGGTCTAACTAAGCACTTCGAGCGCTCGAAGTTGGACCAGTACGCTCCTTCCTCTTGACCTACTTTGCACTACATTGGTAAAATAGCCATAACTTTCTGCTCCGAACTCCAAATAACAAACCGTTTGAAGATTTGTAAAGCTAATTCAACGCTCTAAATACGCCATGTTTTAATGGAAGTCTAGTTCTTGAGTTTGATAGGTCAAAAATGGCGAGCAAAGTCAGATTCTACTGCTGCGAGAACTTTAGCCTTGAGCACATTGCTATTCAAAGATTGAACAAAACATCATTTTTGCACCTTTTTGGCCAATGAACTTGAAAATATATAAAAACGTGCAAATGAAGATAATCTATATGGAATAATCGAATAATGGACTTAACTAATGCAGCTAAGGGCACTTGAATATACAATATTCGACGCTTATCAATTAATAACTGGAAATTAAATTAAAAAACAAATAGTGGGAAGACTAGGACATGCGGTCACTAAACCAAGCAAGTATTTTCAGGTAATTACGACCCATAAGGTACTACCTAGTGCGCACTTATGACTTAGAAAACTCTTGTCTCTGTACTAAAGCCAAACCTTAGCCATCACATAATTTATGTCCTCACAAGCTTTCCAAAATCAACAAGTTCAAAACTTATACAAAATTAAATGCAAGTTACCACATTCCATGCACAAGTAAGGTAAAATCCACACAATTCATGTCCTAGAATTCAAGTCTAAGTAGCATATGACAATTCATGTCCTCAACATGCAATTTATACGCAAAGCAAGAATATTTTGCAACAATTGAGCCACATTACCATCCTAAGCCACAAGTACTAAATAAACTTCAATTTAGTAACTAGTTTCCAAGGTAAACAATTGTAATATTCTAACAAGTTATATATCTACACAAGATATATGTAAACAAGTCGTTCAAGTCAATGATATTCCATATCATGCGAAGTCCAATTACCATGTTAAGGAGCCATAAGTACTAATTCTACATCAAGTTAGTAGCATGCTCACAAGGTAATTAAAATACTGCATTTTAAGAGATTTTCAGCCTAATAATAGAAAGTCTCTAAATTTCAAATCTATTCCAAATAACCTCAAATTAATATATGTCAAACAGCATAGCATACTCATTACATATATCAAATCAAAAGAGTAAAATGAGCAAGACATCATCATGTAGATTTTAATTAATTTAAATTAATTAAATATCTAATTTTTCACAAGTTGTTCAAATGATCCCAAATAAATATATACCAAGGGCTAAGTCATGGCCATGCCATATATTAAGTTAAAAATGAAATAAAAGCAAGGTACAATTTAGTAGAATTTAAATCAATTTAAATTCATTAAATCTCTAGATTTGAAAACTCATTTAAATCACCCAAAATTAATATACAACAAAGATCAAGTCATGGCTATGCCATATATCAAGTCTAAAGTGAGTTATATGCAAGTTACAATAAATCATTTATTTCTCAAATTGATATAAACATGCGTACAACTTGTATTTCACTACAAAAGCAAGTAAGATCACTTGGAAAAAAATAAATTATAACACCCCCTACCTCACTAGAGAAGAGTCTCTCTAGAATCCAAGGCAAACAAACTCAAAATGGCAAACTCTTCAAGGGTTATGTAGAGGAGGATGAGGGGAACAAAAAATGCTTAAAGCTTCATGGTCTAAGGTGAATGGAAGGCCCTCAAAAATCAAGGTCAAGGCCTAAGGCTTCAATCTCCTCTAATGGTGGTTAGGGTTCTAATAAGGAAGAAAATGACATAATGTGAAAATGTGTGAGTGGAGGAAATAGAAATCCTTCACTCACTATGTGTTCCTACACCATGGTTAACGCACACATCTATGGTCAAATGCACAAAAGCCCCTCTTTAAAACCATAATCCCAAAGTGGCCCAAAAATACTTGCAAGACTTAATTGTGAGCCTACACTTGTCACAAATCTAAGGCTCTTTCCTAGGCTTAATCTTAAGCCTACACTTATTAACCATCTAAGCCAACAAGTGCACGAATCCTAGGCCAACAAGTGGGTGAATCTCCACCTCCCACATGTCATCATCCAAGGCATCAAAGTGTTTCCACACAAATATCAACAAGTGGACCAATGAGAGTGTGACACTTGTCACACTTTTTCAGAAATTGCAAAAAGGTCCTTTTTGGAAATATCTTCCAAATTAAATTTCAAAATAGACCCTAAGACGAAAAATAATTACTTTACAGTAATTACACAAATGACCCCAAAAGAAAGAGAAATTCCAAAGAAGTATGCATCCACACCCCTAAGGAAGAAAGTACACAACTAGCATGCATTTCTAGGAAAGTAAAAACACACATGGCATGGAATTTAAACATCGTGGATGCATGAAAAATCTGAATCAAATCCGAACACGAAAAGTGAGGTTGTGCCAATAATGTGACAACGGAGAAAAAATATGAAAAGTAAATAGTGTTAAAAAGTGAAAATGTGAAAATGACTCGGTCCTCAAAGGAAGTCGTCAAACCAAGGAAAAGGGTATCGGAGGCCATTTCCAAGCACTCAAGATGACCCTAAGAGATGAGAAGCAGAACACAGAAAAAGCAAAGAAAATGGAAAAAAAATATTCGTAAAATTTGAGGAAAAAAGAAAAGAAGGAAAATGACTGGGTCATTACAACCTTCCCACCTTAAAAAGATTTCATCCCTGAAATCCAACCCAGACAAAACCAAAGGCATAACCAGGATAACTATGGAGTGCATCTCAAAGTATCCCACACAACATGCTACGAAAGCAATCCCAGAACTGAAGGAGAACTCACAAACCAATGTCATTTGCACCACGTGCTCATGACGACCATTTTCAAATGAATGATGGCCACACGGCCACATGATAAGTCGAAACTCCCACACGGAACCCAAGGTCAAAAAAAGAAACGAAAGACCACAACCATAAGTATCCTTCCTAACGAACCATCATACGAATCCAAAAACAACCACCAAAAGAACTCCAAGATAATCACATATCATATCAAGGTACTGAGCAAAGACGACATGGCAGTATGAATAGTGACCAGAACCCGCCCACGACGTACTCAAATATGTGGAAGGAATGATAGTGCCTAGTGCCCGCCCACACTTACTCGTTAGTAAGGTAGCATCGACAGCAACTAGCACCCGTCCACAATACACAACTTGTACGGTAGCATGACAGTATAAGGCACTAGTTCATAACCTGCCCCCCATTAGGTCTACCCATGAAACATCTCAATATAAATGACATTAATGTCATAAAACGATTATGGCCAAAACTAATGTGGGAACCAGACATCTGTGAGAGTTGGAATATGGTCCAAAGACGTTCTAGACCATTCTGGCCAATCCCAAACTCTGACAACAATGTCGTAGGCACCACTATGCTTAAGGCCCTGAACCCTCAATACAGCAAAACCAACCTCTCCTACGTCTCAAAATACTACTATAAATAACATCAATTAAGAATCCAAAGCCCGAAAAGCAAAACAGCGTCTCCAAAATCCCAGATATCATCTTGAAATAGATTAACTATAATACTACTCGCCATAATCAAACATCGGATCAAAATCCCTATCACGAGTAACTAAATCCTCAAAAAAAAAGGTCCACCACGTGGCACACACATCGACATCTTGACAACCGAAGTCACAAAATAAGTCTCCCAAAACCGCGCTTGGCATCACCAAGCTAAATCAAAATTCCTCAATTTCAATCCACAACCAACTATTGGGACTACGATTCCTCAAAACCACGCCTAGTCATAACTAGGACGAGAAAACTCCACAAACAAGCCATATCCGATAGCGATCCTCCAAAAACTCTCCTTAGAGACAGCCACATCCAAGTTTCCAAAACCAAAGCAAGTCTCCAAAAGATAATCTTTAAAGAGCGTCGAGCTCACCTCATGAATTAAACAAATCCTCAATGATAAGGACACAAGTTTTCACAAAACGATCTCACATCGATTCACTCACTCTAAGCACCACAACCCATCAACAACCACAACAAAACTCCCCAAGGGAAGATACGAAAAAAAGGGAACCACCAGTCCTAAGAAGAACAACACCACGACTCTGTCTCTGAAACGAAACATAATAAGGTCAAAGACTTCACCCCTACATGGAAGTAAGTCGGACCAAAATCAACTAAATCCTCACCAAGGACTTAAGACAACAATGGTGATCCTTACAGACTAGCTAACCCCAAACCTGTGAACAACACAGCGAAGAGAAGAGACTCACTCCTTGTGAAATCCCTTACTCGAACCAAGAAAATAGGGAAACCCTATTCTCCCACAAGTGTCAACACGACAAGCACGAAAATGGAGCATTCTTCCCACCTTAAGGAAGTAGACAGCTCAAGACAAAACAAATGTGACAATTCCTCTACAAGGAATTTCGCAGCGAAACCATTATAGAAACTGGCACACAAACAACGTGGGACTGAAGGAAACAAAAAGGAAAACCAAATATGGAATTCATGCATATGACAAGGAATGCAACTACCAAGTAAGTAAATTTACTCACATAGATAAAATCAAGGGTATATGCAACACGTCTCCACGTAAGCACATAATCGTGTCACTAATGTACAGTAACAACATGGCATCTCTAAGCATATAAAGAAGGCATGTTAATGCCACATAACAGGAAAGCAAATGTGGACACACCTCCACCTACTTATGCATCACAATATCATAAATCATACTACTAATATGGTAGTAAATAAAACTGCAGAGAACAAAAATGCTGCAACAATGAACCCTATGGTTATCGTGTCCTAGAGTTTCTAGGTAAAAGGAAAAACCAGTCCTAGCCACAAACTGTCTCCAAAAATCAATGTGACAACAACCTGTCTCAAAACAAACATGAGCCCTCACCACAATGGTAAGACTCTAATAATCCATTTTTGAACCTAAAGGTGACACTACAAGTGACACTAACAATGCAATGCTCTCATTAACCTAGAACATCGATCAATTGACTCGATCCCAAAAGCAACGTCATGTAAGGAGAACTCAAACAAAATGGCTACTCTAGCCATACAATCAGGCAATCAAATCGATCTCCAAGATCATCCCCAAAATGACCATTAATCACCGTCTCAACACCAGACGCTCAAAACAAAACTCACATCATCAGCAACCAAAAGGACTACGCCTATTAGAACAAAAACCAACACTGATTCCATCAGAACTGCGCTTGTAGCTAGCGAGCACGGTAGCATGACAATGCCATGCACCCACCCACAAACGTACCTGCCCACAAAAATTGCAATCTCAGAGGAACCTTCCCAAACAAACAAGGAGCCTAAGAGGTCCATAAGCTCATCATGGCCCAAAACTGATAAATCCAACACTACGGCAACACCAAATGACTCACCTCACAAGAGCCTAAACAAAAGGTGACTCACCACCTACCTTAAAACCAATGCTAGGTCGACAACAACCTACACTACCATGAAAATGTGACTACAATCACCATCAACCTCAAAGAAGAGTGCCTAAACAAAACCAGACACACCAACCATTGCACTAAGTGCAAACTCACCAAACAACTCAACTTCAAGTCAAACATCCCATGACTAATCCAAAGTCCTGTCAAATATACAAAATAATCATGCATATACAAATAAAATATAGCATACATTATATGTCATGCTCTTTACATAGAATCAAAGCAGGTTAAACAGATAGCATACCACATATAGCACGTAAGCACATAAACATGTTATCAATCCAAACATGTTATCATAGAGCATATAAACACATAGTGCATGGCAACACAAACATGATATGCACCCAAAACCCACCGTCCTAAGGTTTTCGAACCTAGAAGCTGTGATAACACCTGTGAGGGCCCTGGTTTTTCAAGCTAACGCATCTTGTGATGAACTGTAGTTTAACCCGATAACGGATCCGAAATGCGGAAACAAAAACAAAAAAATAAGACTCTTAGAAGTCAAAGTGACCTTCCATGAGGTCGTGGAACTTAATGAGAACTGATGCGGAAGCAAAAGATCAAAAATATGACAAATAAGCCCCTAGGGGTAAAATGGTGATTTTCTAAAAATATGAACTCGGGTGCCACTGAGCACACTGCTGGAAAGACAACGAAAAGTTAATTAAGATGGACTTAAGAATCGCATGATTCGGAGTCCGGACGAAGGAGAAACGGCATGACGAAGAAAAACGAGCACTTCAGGCAAAAAAGGTAAACTGGTAATTATTCAGGAAGATCCGGGTGCAATCAAGCACGCTGTTAGAAAGGCAACAAAAAATTAGTTAAGTTCAAATAAAAGTTCACTCGATTTGGAGTTCGGACGAGGGAAAACGAGCGAAAACAAAGATCGACGTCACGACGTCGAGACAAGCACCCCTCGAGCACCCCTCGAGCACCCCGACAAGCACTATGACATGCTATGAAGGAAAACATTTAGCTATAACTAAGAGCCGAAACGAGATGTGAAACGAATTTTTCTAGAAAAACACAAAGAAGAAACCCCCCCCTAAAATTGAGTTTTCTACCTGACAAAGCTGAAGGAAATGAAAAAAATAGATTGTGAAATCCCCAAAATGCCCCTACATCAGAACTGGACAAGAGGGCAAAAAGCTGCTATAGGAACTGTCCACATCTGAGATCAGAAACGGGCTACCAAATGAATTTTTCTAGAAAAACACGAAGAAGAAACCCCTCCTAAAATCAAAATTTCTACTTGGTAGCATGAAAGAAAATGGAAAAAACTCACTGTAAAATACCCAAAATGCCCCTCCATGAAATCTGGTCATGAGGGTCATAAAGCTGCTAAAAGTAAAACTGAAAACTGGACTTTGTATTGGATTTTCGGTACCAAGACGACATTTTCTGGAAAAATACGAAGAAGAAATCTCCCCTAAAATCACGTTTGCTAAGTGACCATGTGATATCCAGAATTTATTTCTCGAAGGAAAACCCCAAAATGCCCTAAAATTAGATTGTGCAATAAAATGCAAAATGAGTCCATAGGAGGCTCAAATCACCAAGGATGATGTTTTTCTTGAAAACGATCATGCACGCAAATGTAACTTACCAATTTGGACGTTCTACAATGGTCCATGGCTTAAAAATATCACCGATGTAAAATGTGACCCCCCCTACGGCCAAAAAGGTAAAAATGAACTAGAAATGAGAAATTTGAAAACTAAAATTAACAAATGATTTCACATTACCATTTGGCCCTTGGCCACATTTCATACATGATTTATGAGACCCTATGAAAGAATAAAAATGAAATTCCCACACCCAATGCAAACATGGTGAGCCAATGACTTG
Organism: Cornus florida; assembly: GCF_030987335.1. Classification (NCBI taxonomy): domain Eukaryota; kingdom Viridiplantae; phylum Streptophyta; class Magnoliopsida; order Cornales; family Cornaceae; genus Cornus; species Cornus florida. The sequence continues at coordinate 60,241,264 of NW_026775572.1, read as the reverse complement.
CCATTTTTTAATATTTTCATAATATTTCATGAAATCAAAAGTTACATAGAATACAAATTAGATGTCATTGGCCTATGGCCTCATCTCAAACATGTCAAATACATTGTAAAGAGTGTACTTTTGTACACATTACATGATTAGAATCAAATATACACTTTTTGACATATAAGGCTACAAGTGGCATTTCAAGCCAACTTTTACAAGAATTGAAACCTTCAAGGCTACAAATCGTCCAAGCAATATGACAATCTCAAACCTCGATTCCTGCACTTGAAAAATGTCCCCACAACGTGGGTGAGTAACATAAAGCTACTCGTAGTGACGAGGCCGCTTGTGAACGCCAAAATAATGTAGTGAATGTGCGGTTCAAGAAAAGCCCTTTTAGGTCAAATTTCAATTTGTAAAAACCACTACCAACACTACTACTAACGTAGTAAGAGTGAGTAGGGATCGTCCCAAGAGATTATACATGTTGCAATTTAACTTCAACTCTAACGTATCACAAGATTACAAAAGATAGAGATTGATTGATTACTCTAGAAAGCAATTAATTAAAATAAAAGTGAAATAAAACTAATTAGAGATAGGGATTTAAGAGATATGAAGAGAGGACTTAGGGTGTTGGAATCACCACTAAGCTCGTGTAATTAACCACTTGCTTTCCATTAATGGGGAATACATTGTTGTGAACAAAATGCAACTACCAATTGCAATATTAAGCATGGACCATCTAATTTATGTATGAATTGTCTACTTAAACTAAGTATAGCACAACCCATCAATTTTAAGCATGACCCATCTAAGTAGCAACAATTGTAACACACATCAATCTAGAGAATCATGGAATTTGCAATAATAAGCCATGGAATATCTAAGGAAGCATAGATTGCCTACCTACCTACAAGCATGAATTAAATTGTAGAACAACCCATCAAGCATAAGTATAAACCATCAAATTAATTGACAAACCCATTCAATGAAAACCCATGCTTAGCCATCACTAAATCCTTAATTACTCACACATAGACATATGACCAACATAGAAAATCTAGTGTAGATATCAATTCCCCAAATAATCACACATAAGACAACATGTAATTAAAATAGAGAATCATAAGGAAGAATTAAATCAACAATCACAAGGCTAGAGCACTAATCACAACAATATATATATATAAATCCCCAAAAATAGAAATACAAGGGTTTAGATTACACAAGACTTAGGGCTCATCCAAGCCCTAAGTATAGATCTAGCCAATCATGAAGGAGGTAGATGTGGTCATGAAACCCTCAAGGGTAAGCTCCAAACATGGCTCCATCTTCTTCGTCCTCTTCTTCTTTGAAGCTCTAGAGATGGAGAGAGAGAGTGGTCTAGAGATGTGTTCTTAAGATGTGCCTCCACTTCCCTCTTTTCTTCTAACCCTAATTTCTAACTTTGCTAGAGAAAGAAATAAAATTACAATGTAAAAAGTAAAATGATAAAAGCTCCTTTACAAAATGGGTCACTTCCCTTTATATAGAAGGTCCTTTTTTTAGTCACTAAGTCAAGAATATAGCTCCAAAAATATCTAATCCCATACTATGTAGTATGTGGACTTTTGGGCACGCACGGGAATAAGACAGCTAGCTGCCAGCAAAAGTTGGATCGATCAGAGAAAAAGTTCGATCGATCAGAGAAAAGTTCGATCAATCCAACTTTGATTTTCGATCGATCCAACTTTGATCAATCTCACTTTCTGCGATCAATCTCATGATCGATCTCACTTGCAGCTTTTCAGGATCAGCCTCTTTTTGCTCCAAATCAGCCTCCTTTTGCTCCGGATCCTTACCAAGACTTAGTTTGACTCCAAAAAGGCCTTAAGAAACCATTTTTAGCCCATTTTAACATTATTGACCTGAAATAGACAGAAACACAAATAAGTACTAAAATGGGAAAATAAGATAGATAAAGGTCCTAGAATACTCAAGCTTAAGGGGTTTAAAAGCGCACTTTTCAGCGCTCATCACACCCCCAAACTTAAATATTGCTAGTCCCTAGCAATAAACTACAAAGTAAAGAAATGAAATGAACAACTAAACAACTACAAACTAGAAAGCAATAAAAGGATAATACCACTTTCGTAGGGAACACGATTGCACTTAGCACATGCAACAAGCCTTTTAAACCCCTAGGTTACCCCTAGTGGACGAGTGAAGTCTCGTGAGGGTTTCCAGAAATGATACCCACAAACATTAAGCTCATTCTTTCAAACGAGACACCAATATTGCAAACAAGCATTGGGAGAAAACTACCTCAAGTATGAAATGTTTCAAACATTTTCAAGCAATCTCCCAAAATTTCAACATTAAGCAAGTAAATATGGTCCTCCAACACATCAAGAAAATGATCATGCAAATCAAAACAACTCTAGAATCCTTTTTGAGTGGACTGACATCAAATATGTTGCTATCTTAGCCAACTAAAGAATTAATCACATCCTTACCCTCAAACTAGCATACAAATCTAGTACCGATCATCAAGACAAAAAGTGGACCTTTTATTAAAGCTTTATTGTTCTAGGTGCGCTTATTCTTTTCACTCGATTTTATTTTTTTATTTTTTATGAAGGATCAAAGATGGAAGCATTGTGCAATATGTTGATCTATTAAGCTTTCTAGCGATCCATGAGGTCGAGCGTTAGGTCAATGACTCCTAAACCAGACGGCTTTAGGGCATTAGGCGTTCAAACACTCCTACGGACTTACAAACTCAAATCAACTAGGCTACAAATCAAGACAACCTTCATCTAATCATTTCCCACTTTTCACTATTTGGGAGAAGTCCTCACTTTTTATTACTTTTGCTTTTGCTTTTGTTTTTTTTTTTTTTTTTTTTTTTTTTTTTTTTTTTTTTTTTTTTTTTTTTGTAAGCAAGTTCAATTATTAACCTAGAGTTTGGGCCCTCCACCTTTCGGCACGAGAAGTTCAGTGCTTGATGAGGCTAGAATCTCGGCTACTTAATGAAAAGGGGTTGTTTTCCACCTTTATCAAGAATGAAAGCTTTCAATGCACTGCTAGCTCAATTGGGATATAACCTATTCAATAATCAACAAAGCATGTACCCCACAAATGAATGCTAGTGTGTGCCTGTGCTAGTGTAGAATACTAGAGTGAATCTCAAAACACTCACTAATCATGATGATGTGGACCACAAATGCAAGCAAGATATCAATCTTTAAAAAAAATTACTCCTAAATGGCATCCACAAGGCATACAAGGAGTATTGGACTCTCAAGTCAAGCAATTTTTAAATTCTAAGTAATATAGTCCTCAAAAGATCAAAATTATCTCTAAAATAGATCCCAAATCTCAATCATGCATTTAAAGTTCAACTTTAAGTAGAATGCAACAAAGTCACCTTACCCCCAAACTTAAACCGCACATTGTCCTCAATGTGCAATGAGAACAATGGAAAAGATGGAAAGAGTATACCATGGTGGCGAAAACGTGAAGCCTTGCTATGATCCAATTCGAAAGACGTCTCCCCCAAACTTAGAATCAACAACCTACTTGAATAAGCACACTAGCAAACTCACATCAAATATCAAATGGGAAAAGATAAGTAAATCAAGCATTCTAAGGCAATATAGCAGAAGATGAAAGGGAGATATGAGATCAAGCCCTAATTAAAGTATGAAAGTATGAATACACACAAGGGCACAATAGTGAATTTTTTTTTTTTTTTTTTAAAATATTTTTATTTAATGAAAACAAGTATATACAAAATGCAAGAAAAGTAAAGAATAAAATGCATAAACAAAATATAAAAAGAAAAATAAAGAAGGTAAAATGTAATAAAAGAATATATACAATGTAAGAAATGAAAAACAATATGTACAATGCAAGTATATGCAAAATTTTCTTACTTTTTGCTTTTCATTTTTTTTTTTTTTTTTTTTATGACATAACAACTTTGTACACACACACAAAAATAAAACAAATAAACATGCAAGAAATGAAAATGCAAGGAAATAAGGGATGCAAAAAAAAAAAAAAATTATTTTTTTATTTTTTTTAGAAAATATGTACAATGAAACAAAATGCAAGAAAAATAAAGAAATAAAAATGAAAATGAACATGAACTATACAAGAGATAAAAGACACATTGTGTCATGTGGGTGCTAAGTTTTACGTCTCTAGCAAGACGGAATGCTATTTTGAAAAACTATATTTTTTTTTTTTCGAAATAAGAAAATGAAAAATAAAATAAAATAAAAATAGAAAAAAGGAAAAAGTCAAAGAGTCAAAGGGGCAAAAGTATGATCTATCTATGCTCGGACGATGGGATAGAGAGTATGAAATTTGCAGTGCTTTGAAAATTTTTCTAAGTATGGAATCTCGATCGATCCAATAATGAAGTTGGATCGATCGAAGAACTTTAGATCTATCTAGGAATGTTTTCGATCGATCTGATACAGAGCTGAAATATGCAGGTTGATGCAGGCTCAAATTTTTTTCTAAGTGTTGAAACTACAAATCGATCGAACTTGATGTTTGGATCGATCAAAAGTCTTCTGATCGATATAACTGAGAACTGAGATCTGAAGATTTTCTTGGATCGATGAGACAGAGAGTGATTTGGATGCAGGTTTGATGCAGGTTTGAAGTTCGATCGATTGAACTCTCATTCGAGATCGATCGAACTTATGCAAAATACTCAATTTTTAACATAAAAGTGTAAAAAACCCTATGCTAAGCCCCAATGATGGTAACAAAAATAGAGATTGACAAATTGATAGAAGAATGTACACAAAAATGAAAAATAAAAATAAATAATAAAAAAGAAATGGGAGAGGAATAGAGTTGAAAACTCTACGAATGCTAGTGTTTAACGTCTCTAGTAAGACGTTGGGCCAACTCACTAATCAAAAGAATCTAAAACCGGATATGAAACATCCTTATTGATCCTCTTTTCCATTTTCTCATTTAATGTCCCACTTACAACAATGAAATCATCCTCTAAAAAAATGACTTGAAAAAAAATGAAAGAGATGATATTGCTCCTTTCATCTACGGTCTTAAAAAAAAATCAATCATGGTTAGCCTTGCCTCATTTTTGTGCTCTTGAAGTGTATTCAAAGAATCACTTCCTATATGAATTGGCAAGTCAATGTCTTTCAAAGACTCATTTGGAATATTAAGAAACACCTTCTCTTCATCCCTCTTCTCTTCCTTAAAAATAACCATTTCCTCACCTTCCAAGTTGGCTAAGGAGTCCATTAGAGAGTTTACTTCATTTTTGGAGCTTTCAAGGTTAAAACCACAATTTTTATACATTTCAAAAGGGCATGTCCCAAGAGAATCTTTGGAGATAATAGAAGGAAGGCCTTCTTCAACAAGTTCCTCCTCCTTCTCTCCTACCTCAAGTGTGGTCAACATCTCTTCACTCTCTAGAGTAGCAATGTCATAGATAAAATCATAATCAAAACAAGGAAAGTTCTCATTAATCATGTTATGCTCTATTGGATTAGCCACTAACTCACTTGCCACTTCCTCCTCTATACAAGATAGAGTGCTAGGCATTAGCTCACTTGCTACTTCTTCCTCTTCACTCTCATCATCCTCATCTATATACATTGAAGTTCTTGCCATTTTTTCATTTGCCTCTTCCTCCTCCTCTTGACGAGAAAAAGTACTTACAATTTGCTCAACTTGAGCTTCAAGATGGCTAAAGTTTAAGAATGAGAATTAATAAGTAGAGTTTGTGAAATATGCACATCAAGTAAAGCTAACATTTTTTCTTCAAATCCGGGTAAGTACCTAGAAGGTGGTGGAGTTGGTTCATCATAAAATGGTGGTGGAGAGCAATGGTCATAAGAAGGATTAAATGAGTGATCAAGTCCATAATAAGATGATGCATGAAATGAATTGGACTCAATCTCATAAGGATTAGAATATGATGGAGGAGCATAAGGTGAAGGGATATAATTTCCTCCCAAACTTGGATCAAACAATTCCTCCATTCACAATCAAAATCCAAATGCAAGAAAAAAATTGGCCTCCACAAGGGCCTATGCTTGGACTTAAAATAAAGCAATGAAATAAGCCTCAACAAGGGCTATCACAAGCATGCAAAGAAGTGAAACAATTAAAAAACAAGAGTTCCAAGAATTGCTCACAATAGGCCTTAAGCAACTTCAAATTTTAATATTAGCTTTAAGCTCCAATTATTGCTTCAAGTTCCAAAGTTTGCCTTCCTTGTAGTCAAGTACCTAATTGAACAAATAATAATGAGAACAAGAAAAAAGAATATACAATGGAAAATAAAATAAAAATAAAAGCAATCAAATGAACATTATTGTCTTGTTTAATTCCAACAAAACTGTTAATCCCCGGCAACGGCGCCAAGTTTTGACGAGGCCGCTTGTGAACGCCAAAATAATGTAGTGAATGTGCAGTTCAAGAAAAGCCCTTTTAGGTCAAATTTAAATTTATAAAAACCACTACCAACACTACTACTAACGTAGTAAGACTGAGTAGGGATTGTCCCAAGGGATTATACATGTTGAAATTTAACTTCAACTCTAGCGTATCACGAGATTGCAAAAGATAGAGATTGATTGATTACTCTAGAAAGTAATTAATTAAAATGAAAGTGAAATAAAACTAATTAGAGATAGGGATTTAAGAGATATGAAAAGAGGACTTAGGGTGTTGGAATCGCCACTAAGCTCGTGTAATTAACTACTTGCTTTCCATTAATGGGTAATACATTGTTGTGAACAAAATGCGACTACCAATTACAATATTAAGCATCGACCATCTAATTTATGTATGAATTGTCTACCTAAACTAAGTGTAGCACAACCCATCAATTTTAAGCATGACCCATCTAAGTAGCAACAATTGTAGCACACATCAATCTACAGAATCATGGAATTTGCAATAATAAGCTATGGAATATCTAAGCAAGCATAGATTGTCTACCTACCTACAAGCATGAATTAAATTGTAGAATAACCCATCAAGCATAAGTATAAACCATCAAATTAATTGACAAACCCATTCAATGAAAACCCATGCTTAGCCATCACTAAATCCTTAATTAATCACACATAGACATGTAACCAACATAGAGAATCTAGTGTAGAGATCAATTCCTCAAATAATCACACATAAGACAACATGTAATTAAAATAGAGAATCATAAGGAAGAATTAAATCAACAATCACAAGGCTAGAGCACTAATCACAACAATATATATATATATATATCCCCAAAAATAGAAATACAAGGGTTTAAATTACATAAGACTTAGGGCTCATCCAAGCCCTGAGTATAGATCTAGCCAATCATGGAGAAGGTAGATGTGGTCATGAAACCCCTCAAGGGTAAGCTTCAAACATGGCTCCATCTTCTTCTTTTTCCTCTTCTTCTTCTTCTTATTTGAAGCTCTAGAGATGGAGAGAAAGAGTGGTCTAGAGATGTGTTCTTGAGATGTGCCTCCACTTCCCTCTTTTCTTCTAACCCTAATCTCTAACTTTGCTAGAGAGAGAAATAAAATTACAATGTAAAAAGTAAAATGATAAAAGCTCCTTTACAAAATGGGTCACTTCCCTTTATATAGAAGGTCCTTTTCTTTGTCACTAAGTCAAGAATATAGCTCCAAAAATATCTAATCCCGTACTATGTAGTAGGTGGACTTTTGGGCGCGCACGGGAATAAGACAGCTCGCTGCTAGCAAAAGTTTGGTCGATTAGAGAAAAAGTTCGATCGATTAGAGAAAAGTTTGATCAATCCAACTTTGATTTTCGATCGATCCAACTTTGATCGATCTCACTTTCTGCGATCAATCTCATGATCAATCTCACTTGGTAGCTTTTCAGGATCAGCCTCTTTTTGCTCCAAATCAGCCTCCTTCTGGTCATTTTTCTCCATTTTCAGGGTTTCTGGACCCGGTTGCTGCCTAACTTGTTTGGGGCATATCTCTCTACTCGAGATTTAGTTTTTGATGTCATTTTTTCCGTTATTTATATTTTCTCATTTTGAATCTTTTTTGTTCACAGAGTTTTGTCATTTGAGCCCGTTTGCTCAAAATCCACTTTTCCGGACCAAGTAGGACCCTTCCGTGGCACTTTTTGAGATTTTCTATAAATAGGGGGTCTTAAGTTAAAAAGTATGATTTCCATCATCTTCTTCACCCTCTTGGCCTACAACTATGGGAGCCCAAGGGGCTGCCTTCATTCTTTCTTCTCCTTCACTTGATTTCCTTAGTGAAAACTCTTCGGCCTTAACGTTTATCATTCCCCTCGACGTGCTCTACCTTTCCCCCTTATTAGAATTCATTTCTGACCATTTCTTGAGTTCGAGTTTGAAGTCAAGTTGTGTTTTGTTGGGGCTTTTTGGGGGTTCATGTAGATCGTGTTGTCCCCCGACAAAACCTAGGAGTTTCGTCGGATTCGGAACAGTTTCAATTCGGTGGGCTTTTGAGATTTTTATCTCAAATTGAGGTAGGGGATATCTTAGGTTTATATTATTATTGTATTGATTGTTTTATAAGCATGTACAACTTGTGAGCATGCCTTGTTCAAGTTTTTAGAATTTAATTTATTTATTTTCTTTGTTTAGGATTTAATTCTAATGATGGTATATAGTTTAGAATTAAATTGTGGCATGCTAGTAAATTAGGGCTTGGTGAGTTGTGTAACATATATTAAATTTGGGGCATTTGGATAAGAATTGCAAAATTTATTTAATATTTATCTTTTATGAAAGTTTAATTCACATAGTTGAAACAAGCATGAAATCATCTTGTAATGGGAGATTAAAATAGGCCTTTGCATGTTTCCTAACATATGTTAAATTGAGAGCATTTGGAAAAGTTTAGAAATCTAGAGATTTTGAATTAAATGAATTAATTAAAAATCTAATTAATGGTTCCACTAGTTTGATTGAGTTTTAACTTGATGATGGTAGTGACTTGGGCTTGTTCACTTGTATATATCCATTTGGGGCCATTTGGGGTTGTTTTAGAAAATCTAGATATTTAATTACCATGTTTCAATTAAACTCTATTTTGTTGTCTCAATGATCCAATTTAGTTTTGAGTTGGTGTGTGTAATGACCATACCATGTTGTTTAACATATTTCAATTAGGGATCGTTTGGATGAGATTACATTTTGATTTTAAAATGAAATTATCATAGCATGTAACGAACCGTACATTGAAGATTCGACATTGTGAATGTCATTATAGACTTGAACTCTAGGACATGGTTTGTGTGGATTCAACCTTATTTGTGCATGTAAATTGACTCCTAGACATTATTTGAGATGTATAAGTTTGGTTTAACTTATTGATTTTGCATAAGTTTTGAACTTATTGTTTTTGGAGGCTTGTAAGGATCATATTCATGTGATGGCTAGGGTTCGGTCCTAGTACGGATTCATGAGTTTCCTAAGTCATATATAGTGCGCAGTAGGTAGTACCTTGTGGGTCATAATTACCCGAAATAACTTATACACGTGCGCACTAGGTAGTACCTTATGGGCTAGTAACCCGGAATAACTCGATTGGTCAACAGCCAAGGATCCTAGCCTTTCCACTATTTGATTTCGCATTTAATTTCAAGTTGTTAATCATAGATTACTTGTAGCTTGAGAATTGATGCTTACTTTAGGTATTTGAATCCTATTTAGTATACTTGCTTCATGTTTCATTTTAGTATACTTGTGCCATGTATACTTGTCTTGTGTGTATTGGTTTATCTTAGTATACTTGTACCATGTATACTTGTTTTGTGCGTAATTGTTTAGCTTAGTATACTCGTGTTCGTATACTTGATTTATGAGTACTCTATATGTATATCGAATACTTGTGTATGTATGTTGGATATTACTTATCTTGTTTAACATGAATTAGAGTACTTGAACATGTATGCTTGTGTGTCGTGTACCATGTTTTATTACGATTTAGGGTACTTGAGCATGTATACTTGTATACCGTTGTTCAATTCAATTGCATGAGTAACTTAGGATGCTCCCTGAGTCTCATTTTGACATAGACGTTAGGTGGCATGAGCCCCTTTAACATGTTTCACCTTAAGGTGATATTATTGTAAAATGCTAGGTCGATGCATGCTCATCTCCTACGAGTAGCTTTATGTTACTCACCTACGTAGTGGGGACATTTTTCAGGTACGAAGGCTTGGTTCGTGATGCTTATCGCTCTTCGTATGATTTATAGCCTTATATGAAAAACTTATATTTTTGTTTTAAATGTGTAATGTGTACATAAGTACACCTTTTTGTAATGTATTTGGTACATATGATATGAGACCAAGGGCCACAAACTTTAAAATTCAAGTGTATGTATGTAAACTTTAAGTTTTGCCTTTAAAATGCATTTTTATCATCTATGGAGATTTGGCATGTCAAATCTTGTAAATGAAGTGTAATAAGGCCATAGGCCACTGTAGCATGTTTAAAATGTTATTTTACACTTACGTGTATGTTCACATCATCACACATTAGCATATAATGTAAAATGGAACATAACAGGTTCATTTTTCACATTTTTGACTTGTTTCGGTCGACCGGTGGCTTATTTCGGTTCACCGATGCCCTTTAAATTTCAATTGAACAGTGAAAACTCAATTCCAGTAGCCATTTTTCATCTCGAGCGAAAAGCCGGTCAACCGGTTTGTCATTTCGGTCGACCGAACTGAAGGCTCATTTCCCCTTCTTTTCCTGGCTCATTTCTGCAGACCGAAACTCCATTTCGGTTGACCGAAATTGAGTTGCCTTATAGGTTTTTGTTTGGTTTGTTGCCTAAACAGGTTAACTTCGTTTGTTGCTCCTACAGGACCTTATTTATCTTGTTTGAGCCATTCTATAGCACACATGGTCTAGTTTGAACTAGATCTTGCTCCTTTGGTTGTCATTGGTGCCATAGGGTACCAAGTAACCTTTTCATTCTAGCTTTCGCTTCCAGTTATTCCTTTGGGTTTCATGACCTCATGGAAGGTCATCTTAGGGTCTTAGAGGTGTGTTATGCCTTGAGAGACCATTGTCTTGTTTCTTTTGCTTCCGAATCTGAATCCGTTATCAGGTCAATCTTCGGTTCATCACTGGACACTAGGTTGAAAAATCCAGTATCGTTACACAAGTCATGCAATGTCGAATCATATCTACATAAGTATACATTGATATGGAAATCTCATGAATCAAGTACATAACCACAAGTATACTAAGAAAAAGGATTGTGTATGAGAGAAGTATACACGACACAAGTATACTGAATGCAATTTAAATTCACGGAACAAGTATACAAGTTTAAGTATACTAAATAGTATTCAATTGCCCAAGGCAAGCATTAATTCTCAAGCTACAAGTAATCCATGATTAAAAACTTAAAATTAAATGCAAAAACAAATAGTGGAAAGACTAGGACATGTGGTCGCTAGACCAAGCAAGTATTTTCGGGTAATTACAACCCACAAGGTACTACCTAGTGCGCACTTATGACTTAGAAGACTGTTGTCTCCGTACTAAAGCCAAACCCTAGCCATCACATAATTTATGTCCTCACAAGCTTTCCAAAATCAACAAGTTCAAAACTTATACAAAATCAAATGCAAGTTACCACATTCCATGCACAAGTAAGGTTGAATCCACACAATTCATGTCCTAGAATTCAAGTCTAAGTAGCATATGACAAGTCATGTCCTCAATATGCAATTTATACACAAAGCAAGAATATTTTACAACAATTGAGCCACATTACCATCCTAAGCCACAAGTACTAAATAAGCTTCAATTTAGTAACTAACTTCCAAGGTAAACAATTGTAATATCCTAACAAGTTATATACCTACACAAGATATATGTAAACAAGTCGTTTAAGTCAATGATATTCCATATCATGCTAAGTCCAATAACCATGTTAAGGAGCCATAAGTACTAATTCTACATCAAGTTAATAGCATGCTCACAAGGTAATTAAAATACTACATCTTAAGAGATTTTCAACCTAATCATGGAAAGTCTCTAGATTTCAAATCTATTCCAAATAACCTCAAATTAATACATGTTAAACAACATAGCATGCTCATTAGATATATTAAATCAAAAGAGTAAAATAAGCAAGACATTATCATGTAGATTTTAATTAATTTAAATTAATTAAATCTTTAATTTTTCAAAATTTGTTCAAATGATCCCAAATAAATATATAACAAGGACTAAGTCATGGCCATGCCATATATCAACTCAAAAATGGAATACAAGCAAGGTACAATTTAGTAGAATTTAAATCAATTTAAATTCATTAAATCTCTAGATTTGAAAACTCATTTAAATCACCCCAAATTAATATATAACAAAGATCAAGTCATGGCCATACCATATATCAAGTCTAAAGTGAGTTATATGCAAGTTACAATAAATCATTTATTTCTTAAATTGATATAAACATGCATACAACTTGTATTTCACTACAAAAGCAAGTAAGATCACTTCGAAAAAAATAAATTATAACACCCCCTACCTCACTAGAGAAGAGTCTCTCTAAAATCTAAGGCAAACAAACTCAAAATGGCAAACCCTTCAAGTGTTATGTAGAGGAGTATGAGGGGAACAAAAAGTGTTCCAAACTTCATGGTCTAAGGTGAGTGGAAGGCTCTCAAAAATCAAGGTCAAGGGCTAACGCTTCAAGCTCCTCTAATGGTGGCTAGGGTTCTAATGAGGAAGAAAATGACATAATGTGAAAATGTGCGAGTGGAGGAAATAGAAATCCTCCACTCACTATGTGTTTCTACACCATGGTCAACACACACATCTATGGTCAATTGCACAAAAACCCCTCTTTAAAACCATAATCCCAAAGTGGCCCAAAAATACTTGCAAGACTTAATTGTGAGCCTACACTTGTCACAAATCCAAGGCTCCTTCCTAGGCTTAATCTTAAGCCTACACTTATTAACCATCTAAGCCAACAAGTGCACCAATCCTAGGCCAACAAGTGGGTGAATCTCCACCATCCACATGTCATCATCCAAGGCATCAAAGTGTTTCAACACAAATGTCAACAAGTGGACCAATGAGAGTGTGGCACTTGTCACACTTTTTCAGAAATTGCACAAAGGTCATTTTTGAAAATATCTTCCAAATTAAATTGCAAAATGGACAGTAAGACGAAAAATAATTACTTTACAGTAATTACACAAATGACCCCAAAAGAAAGAGAAATTCCAAAGAAGTATGCATCCACACCCCTAAGGAAGAAAGTACACAACTAGCATGCATTTCTAGGAAAGTAAAAACACACATGGCATGGAATTTAAACATCGCGAATGCATGTAAAACAAGAATCAAATCCGAACATGAAAAGTGAGGTTGTGCCAACAATGTGACAACCGAGAAAAAAGACGAAAAGTGAATAATGTCAAAAAGTGAAATGTGAAAATGACTCAGTTCTCAAAGGAAATCGTCAAACCAAGGAAAATAGTATCGGAGGCCATTTCCGAGCACTTAAGATGACACTAAAAGATGAGAAACAGAACACAAAAAAAGCAAAGACAACAGAAAAAAATTATCCGTAAAATTTGAGGAAAAAGGAAAGGAAGGAAAATGACCGGGTCATTACAGTGGATTAGTTTTAACTCGTGCTTGGACACATGGTACTACATTTCTTGCTTAGTATACTTGTGTTTGTATACTTGTATGCCTTGTATATATCAAAAATGCTTTGTATACTTGGATTTGTATACTTGTAGGACATGTATGTCAACATTGCTTAGTATACTTAGAAATATATACTTCAATATATATGTTGTATTCTATTTTCAATATTATTTAGCGCATTTAGTATGTACACTTGCATATTGATGATTTACTTTCTAGATTACATAGTATACTTGTGTCTTGTATACTTGTCTTAAGTGCATTTCAATATTGATTATATCCTTGTGTACGTATACTTGTATATTGAATATCTTGTTATGTGTATCGCATGCTTCTATGTTGCCTAAATTGCATGGATGATGTGGTTTATGCTAAAAATACTCTAAGGTAGCTTAGGATGCTCCCTGAGTCTCACTTTGACATAGACGTTAGGTGGCATGAGCCCCTTTAACATATTTCACCTTAAGGTGATCAATTTGTAAAATGCTAGGTCTATGCATGCTTATCTCCTACGATTAGCTTTATGTTACTCACCCAGAAGTTCCTGGGATTTGTTTCATGTACGAAGGCTTGGTTCGTGATGCTCATCATTCCTTGGATGATTTGTAGACTCGGAAGTTTTCATTCTTGTGAAGGTTGGCTTGAAAAGCCAATTGTAGCCTTATATGTTGAAATATGTATATTTGATTATAACCATGTAATGTGTATATAAGTACGCTCTTTACAATGTATTTGACATGTATGAGATGAGGCCATAGGCCAATGACATCAAATTTGTATTCTATGCATTTTCACTTTCAAGGTTTATTACGAAAATATTGAAAAATGCCAAGTTATTGCTTCACCATGTTTGCATTGGGTGTGGGAATTTCATTTTTATTCTTTCATTGGGTCTCATTAATCATGTATAAAGTGTGGCCAAGGACCAAACGGTAATTTGAGATCATTTGTCAATTTTGGTTTTCAAATTTTCCATTTATAGTTCATTTTAGCCATTTTTTGCCGTCGGGGGGTCATATTTTGCATCGGCGGTATTTTTATGCTGTGGATCATTATAGCACGTCCTAATAAGTAAGTTGCATCTGTGTGCATGATCATTTTCAAGAAAAACCCTTTCCTTTGTGATTTGAGCCTCCTATGGACTCATTTTACATATTTCTTGCTTAATCCGAATTAAGGGCATTTTGGGGTTTTCCTTCGGGAAATAAATTCCGTCCTTGATATGGTCACTTAGAAAAAGTGATTTTATGGGGGTTTCTTCTTCGTGTTTTTCCACAAAAGATCGTCTTGGTGCCAGAAATCCCGTGCAAAGTTCAGTTTTCTGTTATGCTTGTAGCAGCTTTTTAACCGTCTTACCCTTTTCTGATCTAGGGACATTTTGGGTAATTTACATTGTGTTTTTTTCATTTTCCTCCATGTTTCCAGGTAGAAAGTGTAATTTTAAGGGGGGTTTCTTCTTTGTATTTTTGCAAAAAAAAAAATTTTTTGATGCCGAAAACAGCTCGCGGATTTGGAAAAGCTGTTGCGCGCGTTTTTGTTTCAGGAAAAAGTCTGATATAAAGGTTATTTTGCTTGAAAAATAAAATCTTTTCTTGACATGGTCATGTAGAAAACATGATTTTGGGTGGGATGGGGGGGGGGGGGGGGGATTTGTTCACAACTTTTTGCCAAAAAAATGTAGTTTAAGCCCTCAAAACAACATTTGAAGTCCAAAAATCTGTGCAGATTTGAAACCAGGAAAGTCTATTTTTTTGAAACTTTGATGTTTCATATCTTCTTCGTCCCGACTCCAAATCAAGTGATTTTTGAGTCCAAGTTTATAAAAATTTTGTTTTTCTATCCAACGGATTTCACGGTTGCATCCAATTCTGTCAAAAAAGCCATTTTAACCCTTACCAAATGCCCTTGCCGCACTGATTTGAATCCCAAAAGTTGGTTTTTTTGTAACTTTGACGTTTCATATCTTCTTCATCCGGACTCTGAATCAAGTGATTCTTGAGTCTAGATTTATTAATTTTTACTTGTCTATCCAATGGAGTGAATGTTTGCATTTAATTATGTCTAAAAAGACCATTTCACCGCTTGTAAATTACCCTTACCGCATTGATTTCAAACCCAAAAGTTTGATTTTATGAAACTTTGGAGTTTCATATCTTCTTCATTTGGACTCCGAATCAAGAAATTCTTGGGTCTAACTTGACTAATTTTTTACTGTCTTTCTAGTGGTGTGCTCGGTAGCTCCCGATTTTATATTTTTAGAAATGACCATTTTGCCCTTGAGGATAAATTTGCCTACTTTTTTTTTTAATTTGTTTTCATTACTTTCTTTAGAGTCCCGTGACTTCATGGGAAGTCACATATGTCTCTTAGGAATGATGTACATTCCCAAGGACGTTGCTTTCATGTGAAAAGACTATTTTGCCTTTGGGTGTTCAGTCTTTTTTTCTTATCATTCATTCCCGCATTGTTCTTGTTGAGATCCGTGGCCTCATGGAAGGTCACTCTGGCTTCTTAAAGATGCATTGCATCTTTAGGGTCATGTTTTCTATTTCTGCTTCCGTATTTGGATCCGTTATCAAGTCAATCTTTAGTTTATCACAGGAGGCACTAGCTTGAAAAACCAGGGTCGTCTCAGGTGGTATTAGAGCTCTCAGGTTCGAATACCTTGGACAACAGATTTTGGGTGCATATCATGCTTGTGTTGCCATGCTCTATGTGTTTAATTTCTTTTGATAACATGTTTTGAATTGATAACATGTTTGTTGCTTATATGGCAACTTGCTTAGAAACTTACCTTAACTACTTTAGCATATGATTTATGTTTATTTATCTTAGCATATGGTATATACTTGTTTATCATAGCGTGTTGTATGTACTTGTCTACCTTAGCATACTGTATATGCTTATCAGCATTAGTACATTATACGCGCTTGTCTGAGTTACCATGTTATTTATGCTTATTTGCTTTAACACGTTATATATTATTGTTAATCTTAGCATGATTATATGTAGCATATCGTCATGTTTTATGTCCTTCTCCTATATACACTGACATGCCTTATATGATTTTTATTACTTGTGTGAGTAGGTAGCCTGTTGTTATGCTGTATGCTAGCTGTTTACTTTGTTTTGACATTGTATGTTGTCCCAGCTTGGTTGGTAAAGATTGATGCCAGGGCATTGTCTCTTGGGCTCTGTCGTATCCCTTGGATATGTTCTTATTTTAGGGAGTTTCTTTCTTGTATAGGAGAAATTCATTCTGTAAGGAACCCATGACGGGAACTTTCTTGTCCTTCTTATCGATTTGGTTATTTCGAGACCACAGTCCTTGTCTGGGGAAATGAGACGCAGGCAAGGGAGGTATCGTTTCATTTTCTTTTTCCTTTGTGGCTTCACGACGTGGTCGGGGAGTGTCCGGGGTGTTGGTTTTGTCTCTTGGGGTTTTATTGTGACCTTGATGTGATGACGTCATTGGGGTCTTATTTCTAGCGTCATAGGATGATGAATCAGGATTGACTCGAATCCTTCCTTGGGAGTTGGGAAGTTAAATTATGAGCCTCAAGACAAGGTTCTTGTGTCTTGCCTTCTTTGGGCAATGGTTTCTGGATTTGGATAAATGTGTTGACATAAGATCATTCTAGTGTTGCCTCAGACAGCTCTTACGAGCTACGGTTGGGATGTGGGCGGTTTTGCGTAATTAATTACATTGGTATAATTAATTACTCTCCCGTGTCATTTTAGGGTTCCGTTAGGATCCTATCTAGTTCTCATCGAACTCGTTGGCATCTTGAGTTGAGTGCTCTATTGATGTCTCGTAATGGCTAGTGTTGAAACTATCCATTGCGCCGTTGTTTCATTTTGTGTGGTGTTAGGATTCTACCTTGGATTGGGGCTGGTCTTGGGAAGGACTTGTAGACTCCTTGTTTCAGGAATCTTAGTGGTCGTTTGGAGGATGGTTCATTTCCTCACAGTGAGAAATTGGATTCATCCAGATTTGGTTGTACATTTTTTGCGTGGTGTCTTTTGAGAGGTATTACATTCATTTCTTTTGATTTTACGAACTTGCCATTTGTATGATCCCTTTTTACATGTCTATGAGCGATTGTTTTAGGGCATGCCTTAGAAACATGTTTAGGATATATGACTATGTGGTAGTTGTATGTCGACATAGATGGTGTATTTTCATTTACGGTATCCGTTTAGCATGTTAGTACCGTTAGTAGTGTATAAGGTGTTGTTGTTTATTTGAACCTTATGTGATAGGTGGCACTTTTCATTTACCATATGTGTACTATGTGCTTAGTACTAGGGTACTATTTAATTTATGCAATCTAATTTTGCGAGTATGTGCTAGGTGAGTAGCTGGTTGTACTGTTTCATTTTCATGCACTTATGTTGGGGTTTTGTAACCTTGGTTGTCAGGATTGTCTTGAGTGAGCAACGTAGTAGACTTCTGTTTTAAGGACTTAATTATCCATGATAGGGATTTTGATCTAGCATTGTGTTTCCGTTTGTGACCTTAGGATTGGTTTGCTTGAGACGGTGTCTTTCGATTCCGTGGAGTCCGATCCATTGCCTTGAAGGCATAGACTTGTCAAGCTTTGAATTCATGACTTCAGGTTGTTGATAAAGATGTTTTGCAATGTAGGAGTTGCTGAATCTACTTGCACTGAGGATTTAAGGGCTTAAGTGTAACGGTGCCTATGACATTGTTGTCAGAGTTTTGGGATTAGCTACCCCAACTCTCACAAGATGCTTGGTTCCCGTAACGCTTTTGGTAACGATCTTTTCTGACATTGATGTCATTCCTATCGATAAATTTTTCAGGGTTGACCTGGTTATGGCAGGTTATGAACTAGTGCCTTATATTATCATGGTATCGTACAAAGTTGTGTGTTGTAGGCGAGTGCTAGTTACCATCGATACTACCTTACTGATGAGTAAATGTGGGCTGGCACTAGTCACTATCAGTGCTACCACACATTTGAGTACGTCGTGGGTGAGTTTTGGTTGCTGTTCGTACTGCTATGACACTCTTTTCTTTTATTGTGTTCTGATGTTTTGTTGTCTTGGGATTCTCACGGTTATTAACATTGAGTTGACATGCCGATTCGTTCGAGGAGTTATTTTCAGTTCGTGGTTTTGCGTTCCATCAGTTGGATCTTGAGGCTTCTAGAGTTGTTCTTTAGTTCTTTAAAATCCTTTCCTTAGTGTGACCTTGTGTTCGGTCCTTATTCGATTTTCCTCAGGATGTTCCTAATTTCGGGGATGAAATTTCCTTAAGGAGGGTAGGTTGTAATTACCTAGTCATTTTACTTCCTTCCCTTTTTCTGAAATTTTACGGATAAATTTTTTTCGTTGAATTTTCTTTTCTGAGTTCGATTACTCATCACTTAGTGTCATCTCGAGTGTTCAGAAATGGTTTCTGAGACTCTTTCCTTTGGATTGACAACTTTCTTTATGGACCGAATCATTTCCACATTTTCATTTTTTTTACACTATTCACTTTTCATTTTTTTCCCGAGAATGATTTTCTTCGCGTAACTTCACTTTTGTGCTCGGATTTGGTTCCAATTTTGCATGCATCCATGATATTTAAATTACATATTTTGTGTATTTTTACTTTTCTAGAAAAGTATGCTAGTTATTTACTTTTATGTAAAAGGGCATGAATGCATAGTTTCTTATGAAACATTATTTGTTTTGGGGATTTTTTTGTAATTATAGAAAATAATTATTTTTCCTTTTAGGGACATTTTTCCAATTTATTTTGGGAGATATTTTCAAAAAAGGACCTTTTTGTAATTACCAAAAAGTGTGACAAGTGTCGCATTCTCATTAGTCCACTTGTAAACATCTCATTGGTTCACACTTGGAAGCCTTGGATGATGACATGCGGAGGATGGAGATTCACCCACTTGTTGGCATAACATTGGTGCACTTGTTGGCTTGGATTGTTGACAAGTGTAGGCTTTAGATTAAGCCTAGAATGAACCATTGGTTTAATGACAAGTGTAGGCTCCAAATTAAAGTCTAGCTTTTGTGTGTGTGAGGGGATGGTGCAAGACTAGGTATGTTTGACTTCCATTGACCAAGTGAGTGAAGGAATACACTAAAGTGTTTTATTTATTTCATTTTACACATTAAACTTCTTCTTCATCACTTAGAACCTTAGCCACCATTGAAGGAAACCATTAACCTAGGCTTCAAACCTTGGTTTTGATCTCCTTCCACTCACCTTAGACCTAAAAGTTTGGAATACAAAACACTTGCCTTACCTTCCTTTACATAACCCTTAAAGGAAATTCAAAAATTCCTTTCTTTGCTTTGGATTGAAGAGGAACAATCCTCTTGTGAGGTAGGGGGTGATTTAGGTTTTAGTCTAAGTGCTTTAATTGTTTTTATAGCTTACAATAAATTGTTTACATGTCTTATACTTAATTTTTAAATTAATAGGTTGTAGTACCTTGCATGAAATTAAGCTAGGATATGATATTCTTGAAGGCCATGACTTGATCTATAACTTGTATTAGTATAAAGTCATTTAGAGTTGTTTTAGAGTCTAGAGATTTAATTATATAGAATTAATCAATTTCTATTTAATTGTTCCACTTACTTAATTAAATTTTTTAGTTGATATATGTGATTACCATGATAGTACCATTGGCATATAATTATTTGGAGTCATTTGAAATTGATTTAAATTCTAGAGAAATAAATTAGTTAGTTTAATTAATTTATTTTCAAGTGTATTATTCATTTAAATTGACATTTGACTTGATATATGTAACGAGTATGGTATGTTCTTTTATATCTATTAAATTGAGAATATTTGAATGAGTTTGGAAAACTTTATTTAATTATTTTCTTGTATGAAATTTAATTAAACTAGTTGTACCTAGGTTAAAATTAACTTGTAACTTGATTTTAAACAATGTCTTGACATGTTCTTTCATATATATTAAATAGAGAATATTTGAATGAGTTTTGAGAAATTTATTTAATTATTTTCTTGGCATTGATCTTAATTTACCTTGTTATAACTAAGGTAGAATTGGCTTGTAACTTGAAATTAAATTAGGCTTCGCTATAACCTTTAACATATAATATATTTAGAATTTTTGGAGTTGCTTTGTAATCTTGATAATTTAATTATTTAATTTAATTAAGTTCCATTTGTATGCTTTCATTGAGGTAATTAATATTGATGTTATGTTCTTGCTTAACTTGTAATTTGCAACTTGGTGTATGATTACAAGATGGTATTCCATGAGTAGAAGTTATGATTTAACTTGTTGTATACACATTATACTTATATGACATTTAATATGTCATTGTAGCTCGAAGGCCTAGAGCATATCTTGTGTGTATTCCATGACTTGGTTGTGCATGGTAATTGACAATGTCCATTGTATATATGTGATATACTTGTTGCACAACTTGATGATTTTTGGGAAGCTTGCATGGACATTGCAATATGTTAAGGCTAGAGTATGTCTCTAGTACGGGGGATGAGAGTTCCCTCTACAACATATATTGTGCACTAGGTAGTTCCTTGCGGGCTAGTAACCCGAGATCACTTGTTTGGTCATTGATGTAATGACCCGGTCATTTTTCTTCATTTTCTTTTTCTTAGATTTTAACGGATATTTTTTTTTTTCCATTGTCTTTTCCTTTTTGGGTTCGGTTTTTCATCACTTGATGTCGTCTCGAGTGCTCTGGAATGATTTCTGAGACTCTTTTCCTTGAATTGACAACTTCCTTTGGGGATTGTGTCATTTCCATATTTTGTTTTTTCCGAACACTATTCACATTTTGTCTTTTTCTCGTTTATCCTTTTTCCTTTCACAACCTCACTTTTTGTGCTCGGATTTGATTCCGGTTTTGCATGCACTCATGATATTTGATTTCCATGATAGTGGTATTTTTACCCTTCTAGAAAAGCATGTTGATTGCTTACTTCCTTCATAAAGGGGTATTAATGCATACTTTAGTATAATTCTTCTTAACTTGTGGGGCTTTAGTGTAATTAAATAAAGTAATTATTTTTCATCTTGGGGACCATTTTGCAATTAAATTTGGAAGATATTTTCAAAAAGGACCTTTTTGCAATTTTTGAAAAGTGTGACAAGTGTCATACTCTCATTGGTCCACTTGTTGACATTTGTGTGGAAACACTTTGATGCATTGGATGATGACATTTGGAGGGTGAGCATTCACCCACTTGTTGGCCTAGGATTGGTGCACTTATTGGCTTGGATGGTTGACAAGTGTAGGTGTGGGATTAAGCCTAGGAAGGAGCCATGGATTGGTGACAAGTGTAGGTTCACAATTTAGTCTTGCAAATATCTTTGGGCCAATTTGGGATTATAGTTTTAAAGGAGGGTTTTTGTGCAATTGACCATAGATGTGTGTGTTGACCATGGTGTAGGATCACATAGTGAGTGGAGGATTTCTATTTCCTCCACTCACACTTAACCACATTATTTCATTCTCTTCCTTACAAGAAAACCCTAGCCTCCATGGATGGAGCTTGAAGCATTAGGCATTGACCTTTATCTTTGAGGCTCTTCCACTTACTTTAGACCATAAAGCTTGGAATACTTTTTGTTCCTCTCATCCTCCTCTTCAAAACCCTTGAAGGATCTAGCCTTGCTTTGGTATCTAGAGATTCAATTCTCTAGTGAGATATTGATCTATTATTTTGAAGTATTTTTATGTCATTATTGAGTGTTTTACATGCATAGAAGAGAAGGACTTGTATTCTGCCCTTAAACTATTTTAACTTGAAATAAATCTTGTCAAATTAAATATATAACATGAAAATATAATCAATTAGCTTCCATTTAGTTTTGGTTTCATGTAATTTGGATTTAAAATGAATTAGTTATGAATTTTTGAAGTTGCAAGCTAGTTGTTGGAAATTTAAATCTTTTCTTATCTGGTCTAGAAATGAATTTTTATATGGAGCTGTGGTGCTTCAATTACCTTGAAATTTTTACTGGAACTTTCTCTATGGATTTTACACTACTCAGAATTTTTTCACGATTTTAGAGCATTGTAAATTGTTTTAAAAATCCGAGACTATCTACTGTCCATTTTTTATTACAACTGGAAAACATATTTTTAGATGATTTATTTCACTAACCTTTTGACATTGGATCATGGCTTAAATTTTCAGTTTAATACTCTCATATGTTTACTTCCAAAATAAATTAGGTTTGCCCAATTTGAATGTCAAATGAATTTTTCATGAATTTTCAAAGTTGGAAGCTACAGGCTGAAAATGTGTTTTCTGGGCAGAATTTGTTTCAAAGTTTTGGGTCAAAACTGTTTCAATTGGGAAAATATTTTGTTAAACTAAATTTATATTATCAAATTACAGTGTTTAAGCTTTCATTGGGCTTTGGATTCATTCAATTTGGATTAGAATTGAATTTTTTATGAATTTTCCAAGTTAAAGGTAACAAGCTGAAATATCTGTCTTGCGGACCAAAAATTTGGGGCGATTTCACTTCGGTGGTAATTGGGATTTTCATTCCAATTGAGGTAGGGGATGTTCTAGGCTTTTGTGTGTGTTGTATTGAGTGTTTAGCATGATTATACAACTTAATTGCATGCCTTGTATCGATTCTAGAAAATTAGTATTAATTATTTCTTTGTATGAAATTTAATTCACAAGGATGTGTATAACTTAGAACGGAATTGTGGCATGCTAGAAAATCATGTTTTAATATGTTTGTTAACATATATTAAATTGGGATTAATTGAATAAGAATTGCATATTTTATTTAATATTTATCTTTTGTGAAAGATTAAATCCTATGGCCATACCTAACATAAAATTGACTTGTGATATGCTTTTAAATTATGTCTTGGCATGTTGTTTAACATACTTTAATTTGAGAGCATTTGGACAAGTATGAAAATCTAGAGATTTTAATTAAAATGATTAATTAAAATCTAATTAAGGGTTCCATTGGCCTAATTAAGTGTTTAACTTGATATTTGTGATAACTAGGACTTATGTTCTAGTATATGTTAATTTGGAACCATTTGATGTTGTTTTAGAAGTTAGGGATTTGATTATCATGATTTAATTAAATTCCACTTTATTATTCTTATGGCCTAATCGAGTTTTGATGTGGTGTATGTAATGACCATGCTATATTGTTTATCATGTATTAATTGGAGGCCATTTGATTGAGATTTGAAACCTAGAGAATTTAATTAGTTTATTAATTAAATTCTGTTTCTATTGTATTATTGATTAACTCATGTATTTGACATTGATAGTATGTTTAAAGCATGACTTTTGACTTATAATGGATTTATGAGTTATGTTTCAATATTGGATTATATTGTTATAGCGCGTAACGAATCGCGCTCTGAAGATTCGACATGTGATGTTATTATAGCGCGTAATGAATCACGCTCTGAAGATTCGACATTGTCATCCTATAGTAGTTATGGATTTAAAGCAAGTGTTGTGTGGTTTCAGCCTACTTGTGCATGAAGGTAGTTTCGTGTACTATTCAATACGTATATAAGTTGTAAACTTATCTAATTATTTTGAAACCACTTGGGACATTGCATGATGGCTAGGGTTTGGCTTTAGTACAGGGACAAGAGTCCTCTAAGTCAAAAGTTCGCGCATTGGGTAGGCTGCTTAGGGGTTAATAACTCCAAATTAGCCCAGAAAAGTTCGCGCATTGGGTAGGCTACCTGGGGGTTAGTAGCTCCAAATTAGCCCTGTATCGGTCTCATCTGACTGATGTCCAAGTCTTCCACTTTTTGTTTTCGCATTCAATTCCAAGTTATCAATCATGTTTATATTGTGACTGTGGTTTTGGCTATTTGCGATTTGATGTTGTTAAGTACATCCATACTAAATTGCTATATTTAGTTGACTTAGCATTTAGATTTCAAGTTGATAACTTTGAGAATCTATATCTAGTTTCTTTATGTAAGCATGTTTCTATCTGGTTGCTTTATGTAAGCATGTTTCTAACTAGTTGCTTTGTGTAAGCATGTTATATCTTGTTGCTATGTGTAGCATGCTCTTGTGTTATTGAAATTGTATAAAGGATGTGTTTTATGCTAGAAATGATCTTAGGTAGCTAGGATGCTCCCTGAGTCTCACCTTTGACATAGACGTTAGGTGGAATAAACCACAATGATTAAATCATGTACACTTGTAAAATGTAGGTCGATGCATGCTCATTTCCTACGAGTAGCTTTATGTTACTCACCCCTATAATACTGGGGCATATTCCAGGTACAGGATACAAGATTGAAGATTGCAATTGCTTGGGTGATTTGCTGAGTTGAGCTTCTTTAGAAGCATTTTTGTTCACATGCAAGTGTTAGCATGTTCATGATTTGTCTATAAAATGTAATTTTTCTAACTTGGAGGTCTGACATGTCAAATGTTGTAAATGAGTTGTAATAAGGCCATGGGCCATTGTAGCATGTTTAAAATACCATTTTACACTTGCGTGTATGTTCACATCATCACACAATAGCATATAATGCAATTTGATCATACCATGAGGAGTCATTGTGATGCCTTAAGGATGACGTACATCTCTAGTGGCCACTTAGTTTCCTTCGTTTCTACATTTCTGATCCGTTATCGGGTCATTCTTTTGGTTCATCACAGGACACACTGGGTTGAAAAATCTAGGGTCGTCACAGACATCCCTAAGTTTCCAAAATCAACAAGTTGTGCAACAACGTATATATCAACATGTATATATAAGATAATCAACTATCTACCACGCACAACCAAATTTGGAAATACATACAATATATGCTCTAAGTCCACAACTATTATGGCATGACAAATGTCAAATCTTCAGTGTGCGATTCGTTACACGCTATAACAATGTTACTTAATATTGAAAACATAGACTCATGAATCTAAATATAACAACAATGTTATCCAATGCTCAAAACGTAACCAAGTGAATGTACAACAAGTCAAAGTCCATGATTTAAACATAGAAACAACTTCCAAAACACAATTAAATCCATAGAGCAATTAGATAAAATTTAATTAAATAAAAATAATTAAATTTTCTAAATTCCGAATCAATTCCAAATAACCTCAAATCAATACATGTTAAAGGACATAGCATGGTCATTACCTATATCTATTCAAAAATTTAATTAGGTTATTGGAACAATAAAGTAAAATTTAATTAAATCATGCTAATTAAATCTCTAGATTCTAAACCAACTCCAAATGGTCCAAAATTAAAACAGGCTAGTAAACAAGTCCTAGTCATTACAAATATCAAGTTTAAAACTTAATCGAGCCAATGGAACCATTAAATAGATTTTAATTAATTCTTTTAATTAAAATCTCTAGATTTTAAAACTCATCCAAATGCTCTCAAATTAAAGTATGTTATAACACATACCAAGACTTGATTTAATAGTCTAATACAAGTTATTTCCATGCAAGATACAACCATGGTAATTAAACCTTCATATAAGAAAATAATAAAATGAAAGTTTTCAAAACCTAATCAAATATTCCCGATTTAATATATGTGAAAGTATATGTCATGCACATCAATAATATTAAGTCGGAAATCCATTGGAGTGAATAGTATACTTGGAATAACTTAATTAATCAAATAAATTAATTATCTCTAGATTTTAAAACATCTCCGATTACTCTCAAATTCACATATGTTGAAGAGTATGCTAGGGCCTAATTTAATATGCTAACACAGATTGATTTCAAGGTAGATAAGGCCACATGAATTAAATTTTCATTCAAGAAAAATATCAAATAAAAACTTCAATACATGTCCAAATACTCTCAATTTAATATATGTCAATGAACATACCAAGGGGGAATTGAATGTCAACCGGGAAAATCAAATCTCACACAAGAAAAATAAATAATAAAATCTCTAGATTTAATACAAAGACATGTAAATGAGTTATATAAGCATCAATAGCATGCAATACATCAAAAATATAAACTATAACACCCCCTACCTCAATTTGAGATGAAAATCTCAATTCCCCACTGAAAGAAAAGCGCTCTGAATCCGACGATACTCTTAGGTTATATCGGGGACAACACAGTGATCATAAAACTACAAAGAGGACATACCAAAATCCTAACTTGGCCTCAAACCCGAACTCAAAAAAAGGCCGAAAACGGATTCTAATAAGGGGGAAAGGTAGAGTACAACGAGGCCTACGATAAACGTTAAGGCGGAAGACTTTTTACAAAGGAAATCAAGTGAAGGAGAAGAAGAAAAGGTGGCAGCCCAAGGAGCTTCCATGGCTGCCGACCAAAGAGGGAGGAAGATGATGGAAAAAGTGTTTTCTTACTTTAAGACATTCTATTTATAGTAAAACCCTAAAAGTGTCCCGAAATGGCCCCGTCGGGTCCGAAAAAGTTGAATTTGAGTAGACGTGCTCAAACGGAAAAACTCCGTGAATGAAAAAGAACCAAAATGAGAAAATATAAACAACAGAAGAAACGGCGTCTAAAACTGAGTCCCGAGCAGAGAGATGTGCCCCAAATAAGTTCGGCGGCAACCGGGGCAAAAAATCCCTAAAATTGGAGAAAACGACCAGGAGGAAATTCTAAGAGTACACGACTCGACGAAATGTGAAAATGAATCCCATACGAGAATCCAGGCTCAAAATGGGGTATTTTGCAATAACTTTCGTTAATTGCACAATGGCCCCTTCAAAAAGGGTTAACTACACTAATGACTCAGAATAAAAATATCTTCCAAAAATATTTTCTTAAAAACCCCTGAAATAAAATATCTTCAAAAGATATTTATGAAAAACACCCCAAGAAAAGAAAAAGTTTCTGAAGAACAATTCATCCATGCCCCTATGGAAACGGGGAGTAACCAGAGTACTTTTCTACAAAAGTAAAGATACGTAATTCGTGGAAACCACTTAGAATGAAGATACGTGAAGTCAAAAACCAACTCTAAGTACGAAAAGTGAGGTTGTGCCAAAAAGTGACAAACGGGGAAAAGACAAAATAGGGAAAAGGACGTAAAGTGAATAGTGTCTGAAAAGTGAAAATGTGGAAATGACTTGGTCCTTAAAGAAAGTTGTCAATCCAAACGAAAGAGTCTTAGAAACCTTTTCCAATCACTCTAGATGACACCAAGTGACGAGAAACAGAACTCGAAAAAGAAAATTGAACAAATAAAATATATCCATAAAATTTGAGAAAAATGAAAGGAAGGAAAATGACTAGGTCATTACAACCTACCCTCCTTAAAGGAATTTCATCCCGGAAATTAGGAACATACCGAAAAAGAATAGAACAAGGACTGAACTAGAGGTCAAACCAAATGAAAGCTCATAAAGAACTAAATGACAACTCCAGAAGTCTCAAGATCAACTGAAGGAACGTGAAACCACGAACCTAGACAACACCCCATACGAATCGGCATGTTAACTCAACGTTAACCATCGAGAGAATCCCAAGACAATGTTCACATGAGCCTTACTCGCATCAACTGTCAGACTAAGGTCTTGAAACATCCAACCAACAAAACAGACATGCAGGTTCCCGATATGGGTCCTTACAGAATGAATTTCTTATATCTAAGGAAAAACTTCGTAAAACAATAATGCACCCAAGGGATACGACAGACCCTAAGTGACAATGTCAAAACCAGACATAAAAGTATATAGCTAGCATGTAACATAGCAATGGACTATCTACTCACACAAGTAGTAAGATCACATAAAGCGTGTCAGTGTATACAGGAGAAGAACGTAAGGCATGATGATATGCTGCATATAATCATGTCAAGATGAACAAGCGTATATAATGTACTCAAACAGACAAGCATATACTATATACTAAAATAACAAGTAGGTGCCATGTGCTAAGGTAAACAAGCATATATCATACGCTAAGACAATCAAGGTAAGTTTCTAAATAGGTTGCCATATAAGCAAATAAATGTGTTATCAAATCAAAACATGTTATCAAGAAGCGTGTAAGTACATGGTACAACAATACACGTGAATGAAAAATGTCAGGTATGCCGACATACGTCGCATACGGTCATGCTAACAAAAGCACGCAGATATGACATCATACTAGGACATGATAGCAATCCAGACCATGCTATCAGGAAGCATATATACAAATAAAGCATGCTTAACAAATAATAGATGTCTCAAAACACCTGAGCATGTGAACATGTTATCATACAAGGCATGTTATTAAGATACAAATGACATATCAAAGCAAAATAACTTGAGCATGATATGCACCAAAAACCCGTCCTTTTCTTTTTTCGTCTTATCTTCATTTGTTAGTTTTTGGCATAACCTCACTTTTCATGTTCAGAGTTGGTTTTTAACTTCACATGCCTTCATCTTGAGTGGTTTTCACGAAATACGTATCTTTACTTTTGCAAGAAAGTACTTTGGTTGCTCCCGGTGTCCATAGGGGCATGGATGCACAATTCTTCAGAATCTTTTTCTTTTCTTGGGGTGTTTTTCATAAATTTATTTTGAAGATATTTTATTTTAGGGGTATCTGAGAAAATATCTTTCGGAAGATATTTTCATTCTTGGGCAGTTTTGCAGTTAACCCTTTTTATAGGGGCCATTGTGCAATTAATGAAAGTTATTGCAAAATACCTTGTTTTGAGCCTGGATCCTCGTACAGGATTCATTTTCACTTTTCATCGAGTCACGTACTTTTAGAATTCCCTTCTGGTCGTTTCTCTCCAGTTTCAGGGTTTTTGGCCCCGATTGCTGCCGAACTTGTTCGGGGCATATCTCTCCACTCGGGACTCAGTTTTTTACGCCAATTCTTCCATTGTTCATCTTTTCTCATTTTGAATCTTTTTTGTTCACGGAGTTTTTCCGTTTGAGCGCGTCTGCTCAAATTCCACTTTTTTGAACCCGGAGGGGACCGTTCAGGGCACTTTTAGGGTTTTCCTATAAAAGGGGGGTGAGACATTTCATTTTTCACTTTCTCCTCCCTTCATGCCCAACCTGAATCTGCCATGGAAGTCCAAGGGGGGCTACCACCCTTCTCCTCTCATTTAAACCTCCTTCCCTTTGTTATAAAGTTATAGTGCCTTTGCGTTTATTGTTTGTCTTGACTACGCGCTTCTTCCCCCTTATTAGAATCCATTTCTGACCATTTCTTGAGTTTGGCTTTGAAGTCAAGTTGTGATTTTCATGGGGCTTCCTTGGGATTCTTGTTCATCGTGTTGTCCCCGACAAAACCCTTCGGTATCGTCGGATTCAGAGCACTTTTCTTTCAGTGGGCTTTTGAGATTTCCAACTCAAATCGAGGTAGGGGGTGTTATAGTTTATATTCTTGTAATATTCCATGCTTTTGATGCTATTACAACTCATTTACATGTTATTGTATCAAATCTAGAAACTTTGATTAATTATTTCTTTGTGTAAGATTTAATTTTCCCTGTTGCTCATAGCTTTGTTTAAACATGTAGCATGATATTAAATTACCGCTTGACATGATCATTGACATATATTAAATCTAAATCATTTGGACAAGTAACGAAGATTTTATTTAATAATGATCTTGAATAAAAGTTTAATTCATGTGGCCTTAACTAGCTTGAAATCAATATGTGTTTACATATTATATTAGGCCCTAGCATGCTGTTTAACATAGGTGAATTTGAGAGTAATCAGAGATGTTTTAAAATCTAGAGAATATTTAATTAATTGATTAATTAATTTATTCTGAGTGTACTATTCACTCCATTGGAATTCCGGCTTGATATTCTTGATATGCATACCATATAGTTTCACATATATTTAATCTAGAATATTTGATTAGGTTTTGAAACCTTTCATTTATTATTTTTCTAGTATTAAGATTTAATACTCATGGCCGTACCTTTCATGAAATGTGCTTCTATCGTGTTCTTAAATCAAGTTATGACATATTTAACAACATATATTAAATTGAGGTCATTTGGATGAGTTTCAAAATCTAGAGATTTTAATCAAAAGAATTAATTAAAATCCATTCAATGGTTCCATGAGCATGTTTAAGTCACTATCTTGATATTCATGATTTCCTTGACATGTTCTTTCACGTGTATTAAATTGAGAATAATCGAATAAGTTTGAGACTTACACTTACTTGTTTTTCTTGTATGGAATTTAGTTCACTTAGTGGTAACTTGTAGTCCATGGAACTTCTAGCTTTTCATCATGTAACTAGACCCCGTGTATCTTGGTTTCATTAATGTACTTAATGAACTTGCATCATTGTCTTAGGATGATTTAATTACTCATGTGTTGCTCAGTAAGTAGTTGAATTATGTATCTTATACTTGTGGTATATTTACTTCAATGGATTTCTTGTGCTATATACCTTGGTTCTAATCTATATAGATGCATACTATGATTTCTTGACATTTCACATGCCATCATAGTTAAGAACTTAGAGCATGACTTGTGTGTTCCAAAATCTTAGTTGTGCATGAAATGTGGTTAATGCATTTCTTGTATTTTGATACAATCTTGACTTGCACAACTTGCTAATTTTGGGACTTGGGATATCAATCAATAATTGTCATGGCTAGGACTTGGTTCTCAATACGGGGGATTGTCCCTCTAAACTATAGTGTGCACTAGGGGAAGGTACCAATGGGTTAGTAGCCCTAAAGTGATCCCAAGAGTACGGTTTTAATCCGGCCGATATTCGAGTTTCCATATTGGTTGATTTCACTCTTTAAATTTCAAGTTATTATTCCTTGAAGATTTAAAACTTGTCGTGTTATGTGAAAATGCTCCAATCTTGTTAATTGCATAGATATTATGCCTTGTCCTTGATATAATGTATTACTCCTATCGTGCTAATTAGAATGCTCCAATCATGTTAATTGCATTGATAATGTAATTCTTGTTAACTTATATCCGAGTATACTTCTTGTCGTGTTAATTGGTATGATCCAATCATGTAAATTGCATTGATAATGTGATCCTAGTATTCTAGTATTTTCTTGTCGTGTTGTATGGATTATTCCAAACATTGTTCAATTACATTGATAGTGTGATTCATGTTAACTTATAATCTTATCGTGTTCTTTGGATTATCCCAACATTGATTTGTTTCATATATGTATGTATATCATGATTCTTGTTGATATTGCACTATGGTAGTTTAGGATGCTTGTAATGACTCGATCATTTTCATCCCTTTCCTTTTTCTTCAAATTTTACTGATAAATTTTTTTTAGTTGTCTTTTCTTTTCCGTGTTTGCTTTCTTGTCACCTTGTGTCATCTTGAGTGCTCGAAAATGGTTTCTGAGACTCATTCCTTTGGATTGACAACCTCCTTTGAGGATCGAGTCATTTCCACCTTTTTACTTTTTCAGCACTATTCACTTTTCTTCTTTTTCTCGGTTGTCACTTTGTTGGCATAACCTTACTTTTCATGTTCGGATTTGATTCCAATTTTGCATGCATCCATGTTATTTAAATTCCACGCCATGTGTATTTTTACTTTCCTAGAAATGCATGCCATTTGTTCACTTTCTTCCTTAGGGATGTAGATGCACACTTCTTTGGAATTTTTCATAATTTGGGTTCATTTGTGTAATTACTGTAAAGTAATTATTTTTCATCTTCGGAACTATTTTGTAATTCATTTTGAAAGATATTTTCAAAAAGGACCTTTTTGCAATTTCCAAAAAGTGTGACAAGTGTCACACTCTCATTAATCCACTTGTTGACATTTGTGAGGAAACACCTTGAGGCCCTGGATGAGGACATGTGGAGGGTGGAGATTCAACCACTTGTTGACCTAGGATAGGTGCACTTGTTGGCTTGGATGGTTAACAAGTGTAGGCTTAGGATTAAGCCTACAATGGATGCTTAGATGAGTGACAAGTGTATGCTCTAAATTAAGTCTTGCAATTGTTTTTGGGCCACTTGGGATTATGGTTTTAAAGAAGGGTTTTTGTGCAATTGACCATAAATGTGTGTGTTGACCATGGTGCAGGATCACATAGTGAGTGGAGGATTTCTATTTCCTCCACTCACACATTTTCACTTTATGTCATTTTCTTCCTCATTAGAACCCTAGCCTCTATGGATGGAGCTTGAAGCCTTTGGCCTTAACCTTGATTTTTGAGGGCCTTCCATTGATTTCCAAGCTTAACCTTGAGAATACTTTTTGTTCCTCTCATCCTCCTCTTTATAACCCTTGAAGGGTTTGCCATTTTGTGTTAATTTGCCTTGGATTCTAGAAGAACAATCCTCTTGTGCGGTAGGGGGTGTTATAATTTATTTTTCCAAGTGATTTTACTAGTTTTTGTAGGAAATACAAGTTGTATGCATGTTTAATATCAATTTAAGAAATAAATGATGTATCATAGTTGCTTATAACTCATTTTAGACTTGGTTTATGGCATGGCCATAGCTTGATCTTTGATATATATTAATTTGGGATGATTTAGATGAGTTTTCAAATCTAGAGATTAAATGAATTTAATTTGATTTAAATTCTAGTAAATTGTGTTTTACTTGTAATCCATTTTAGACTTGAGATATGATGTGACCATGACTTAATGCTAGATATATATTAATTTGGGGTCATTTGAATGACTTTTGAAAATTAGAGATTTAATTAATTTAAGTTACTTAAATTCTACATGATGATGTCTTGCTCATTTTACTCTTTTGATTTGATATATGTAATGAGCATGCTATGTTGTTGAACATATAATAATTTGAAGTTATTTAAAATTGAATTGAAATTAGAGAATTTAATTATTTTGTTTAATTAAATTCTATCTAGTGGCTCCATGGATCTATTTGTGTTTTAGAAGTTGTTTCTATATTCAAATCATGGACTTGGCCTTGTTGTGTATTCACTTGGTTGTGTTTTTGAGCTTTGGATAACATTGTTGTTATATTTATATTCATGAGAACATGTTTTCTTTATGGAATATATTATTGCCTTGTGTAATGAATTGCGCACTTTGTAATTGACATTATGTATTCCATTTTAGAATTGAAACTCTAAGGCATAGATTGTGTGGTTTCAACCTACTTGCGCATAGAAGGTGTTTTCATGCATTATAAAAATTATGTATAAGTTGTGAACTTATTTGGTTTATTTTTGAGTCTTGGGACATTGTTGTTACAAGTGACGTGGCTAGAGTTTGGTTCTAATGCGGGAGATATGAGGTCTCCCCAATTAAGATAGTGCGCACTAGGGTGGTCTTCCCAACGAGTTAATGCTCGGAATAACCGTACTGTTCTTGGTTCATTCTGGGATGTGATGTCCAAGTCTTCCGCTATTTGATTTTGCATTCAATTCCAAGTTGACAATCATGTTTAATTGTGATTTGTGGTTTTGGTTATTGGTGATTTTGATGTTGTTAAGTACATCTGAGTTTATGATTTTAATGAATCATGGTAAATTTTGATGTTGTTAAGTACATCTATGCTAAATGTTCAAATGTAGCTTAAGAATGATCCTATAGATTCATTTGGAACATAGACGTTAGATGGCATGACCCACTTTTGTCGTTTTCGTATTTTAGATTTCAAGTTGATAACTTTGAAAATCTATATCTTGTTGTTTTCTATAGCATGCCTTTATATTGTTTGGAATTGCATGAAGGATGTGAATTATGCTAGAAATGAGCTAAGGTAGCTTAGGATGCTCCCCGAGTCTAACCTTTGACATAGACGTTAGGTGGCATGACCCTTTTCAATTGTTTCATGTTAGTCTAAAAATTGGTAAAAAATTGAGTCTATGCACGCTCATTCTCTACGAGTAAACTTGTTTACTCACTCCAAAGTTACTGGGGGGCTGTTTCAGGTATGAAGACTTGGTTCGTGATGTTCATCATTGCTTGGATGATTGTAGACTTGAAGGTTTTTAATTCTTGTAAAGGTTTGCTTGAAATGCCACTTGTACCCTTAATTGTCAAAATGTGTATTTTTTATTCGATATAAGTAATGTGTACATAAGTACACCCCTTGTATTGTATTTGACATGTACGAGATGAGGCTGGAGGTCAATGACATGTATTTTGTATTCTATGTAATTTTTGACTTCTTGAAATACTATTAAAATATTGAAAAATGCCAAGTTATTGTTTCACCATGGGTGCATCGGGTGTGGGAATTCCGTTTTCATTCTTTCATAGGGTCTTATTAATTATGTATGAAGTGTGGCCAAGGGTTAAACGGTCATTTGAAGTCATTTGTTGATTTTGGTTTTCAAAGTTTCCAATTTAATTTCATTTTCGCCTTTTTGGCCGTCGGTGGGTCGGATTTTGACTTGGCCGTTTTCAGGAGCTGCGGACCATTCCCGTGCACTCAAAATCACTATTTACGTTTGGATGCATGATCATTTTCATGAAAAACCCTTTCGTTTGTGTTTTGAGCCTCCTATGGAATCATTTCTCCTTTCTGTTGAAAAATCTTGGTTAAGGGCATTTTGGGGA
Source organism: Cornus florida (assembly GCF_030987335.1). Classification (NCBI taxonomy): domain Eukaryota; kingdom Viridiplantae; phylum Streptophyta; class Magnoliopsida; order Cornales; family Cornaceae; genus Cornus; species Cornus florida. Next base: position 60,206,128 of record NW_026775572.1, on the reverse strand, counting down.
TTTCCTTTGGGAAATAAATTCCATTCTCAACTCCATCACATAGAAAATATGATTTTGGAGGTAGTTTCTTCACGACATTTTTCCAAAAATGTCATCTTGGTCTCGAAAACCATGCTCCAATTTCATTTTTCTACTTTTTCTGCAATTTTACTGTTTAAGTTCAACTCTGGTCAAGTTGAACCGGCTCAAGATGTCATTTTGGTCCAGCATGGGCATACTGCCCATGTTGAACCAGTTCAAGGAGGTTGAACCGGTTCAAGTCAAGCAGAACTGTTTTGCAGGTTCAGCTTTTGTCTTCCAACTTTGAATTGATGTAACTTCTTCATTTTAACTCGGAATTGGTCTGTTCTTGAGTCTAAACTGACCGTTTCGAAGTAAGCTTTCCAATGGTATAAATTTTAGTTTCATATTCTTCTCCTAACTCATGATATACTTGTTTTAGCAAGAGGGTGTCAGTTTTGGTTCGAACCGGGATAGGGTTCATTTCGGATTTCTTTTCCTTTGGCCTTGGAACTTCATGTGAAGTTACCAAAGGATGTTTTTGGATGTTTTTGATCTAATTTGAATTGTTGGAAGTCAAATTCCTTCCTCCTTGGGTAAAATGACTATTTTACCCTTGGTTCTTCTTTTGGTAGGGTTTTGATACCCTTGTCTTCATTTTTCTTCTACTGAGCCTCAAAATTCCTTGAAGGGTCATTCTTGTGTCTTAGGGATGATGTACATCTCTAAGGACTTGGTTTGTTTTGCTTCCGCATTTTGGATCCGTTTCGGGTCATTACAGGACACACTAGGTTGAAAAATCCAGGATCTTACAGGTGGTATCAGAGCTCCTAGGTTCGAAAACCTTAGGATGATGGGTTTTTGGGTGCATATCATGCTTATGTTGCCATGCTCTATGTGTTTATATGTTTCATGATAACATGTTTTGGTTTGATAACATGTTTATATGCTTATATGCAATATGTGGTATGCTATTTGTTTAGCCTGTTTTGATTCTATGGTAGAGAGCATGGCATATGATGTATGCTAGATTAGATTCATATATGCATGACTGTTTTGCATATTTGACAGGACTTGGGATTAGTCATAGGATGTTTGACTTGAGGTTGAGTTGCTTGGTGAGTTTGTACTTAATGTGATGGTTGGTGTGTCTGGTTTTGTTTAAGCACTCTTTTTTGAGTTTGTTGGTGATTCTCCACATGGTTTTACGGTAATTTAGGTCGTTGTTGACCTAGCGTTGGCTTTGGATAGGTGGTGAGTCACCTTTTGTTTAGGCTCTCGTGAGGTGAGTCATTTGGCGTTACCGTAGTGCTAGATTTGTTAGTTTTGGGCCATAATGAGGTTATGGACCTCTTAGGATCCTTGGTTATTCGGAATGATTCCTCTGGGATTGCAATTTTCTTGGGCGGGCATGTTTGTAGGCGGGTGCATGGCACTGTCATGCTACCGTACCAGCTAGCTACGAGTGTAGTTCGAATGGAATTAATGTTGGTTTTATTCTGATAGGCATAATCCTTTTGAGTTGGTGATGATGCGAGTTTTGTTTTGTGCGTCTGGTGTTGAGACGGTGATTGATGGTCGTTTCGGGGACAATTTTGGAGATTGATTTGATTGTTTGAGTGTATGGCTAGATTAGCCATTTCGTTTGAGTTCTCCTTGCGTGATGATGCTTTTGGGATCGAGTCGATTAATCGATGTTTTGGGTTAGTGAGAGCATTGCATTATTAATGTCGCTTATAGTGTTACCTTTATTTTCGGAGATTGATTGTCAGAGTCTTACCATTGTGGTGAGGGCTCACATTTGTTTTGAGACAGGTAGTTGTCGCATTGGTTTTTGGAGTCAGTTTATGGCTAGGACTGGTCACTCTTTTTACCTAGACACTCTAGGACACGATGTCCATAGAGTTCATTGTTGCATCATTTTTTTTTTTTATCTACTGCAGTTTCGTTTACTACCATGTTAGTAGTATGATTTATGATATTGTGATGCATGAGTCGGTGGAGGTGTGTCCACATTTGCTTTCTTGTTATGTGGCATTAGCTTACCTTCTTTATATGTTTAGAGATGCCATGTTGTTACTGTGTTTTAATGACATGCTTTTGTGCTTACGTGGAGACGTGCTGTATGTACCTTTGATTTTATCTATGTGAGTAGATTTACTTTTTTGGTAGTTCCATTCCTTGTTATATGCATGACTTCCATGTTTGGTTTTCCCTTTTTGTTCCCTTTTCGTATGTGTTGTGTTGACATTTGTAGGAGAATGGGGTTCCTTTTCTTTTCTTGGTTCGAGTAAGGGACTTCATAAGGAGTGAGTCTCTTCTCTTCGTTGCGTTGTACATAGCTTTAGGGTTGGCTGGTCTGTGAGGATCACCATTGTTGTTTTGAGTCCTTGGTGAGGATTTGGTAGATTTTGGTCGACTTACTTCCATGTAGGGGGTGAAGTCTTTGACCTTTTTGTCTTTTGTTTCAGAGGCAGATTCGTGGTGTTGTTCTTCTTAGGACTGGTGGTTTCCTTTCTTTCGTGTCTTCCCTTAGGGAGTTTTTGCCGTGGTTATTGACGAAGTTGTGGTGCTCAGAGTGAGTTGATTGGTGTGAGATCATTTTTGGGGACTTGTGTCCATTTGATTGAGGATTTAGTTGACTCGTTATGTGAGCTTGAGGATGTTTCGGGATGCCTTTTAGAGACTTCTTTTCATTTTGGCGACCTTGATGTGGTTAACTCTTAGGAGAAGTTTTGAAGGATCGTTGTTGGATCTGGCTTGTTTATGGAGTTTCTCATCCTAGCTATGACTAGGCCTAGTTTTGAGGAATCGTAGTTCCAGTGGTTGTTTATGGATCGATGGAAATTGAGGAATTTTGATTTAGCTTGGTGATGCTAAGCACGGTTTCAAGAGATTCGTTTTGTGACCTTAGTTGTTAGGATTTTGATGTGTGTACCACTTGGTGGACTTGTATTTCGAGGATTTAGTTATCCATGATAGGGATGTGGATCTGATGTTTGATCACGGTGTGATCTTGTAGTTGATCTATTTTTGGGAGATATGAAGGACTTTAGATGAAATGTCTTATAGTGAGGTTCGTTTTGATTTATGGAGGTTTCAATTTGCCTTTCGGGCTTTGGATTCATGATTAATGTTATTGGTGGTATTCTCTTGAGACATTGAAGTTGTTGGTTTTGTTGTATTGAGGATTGAGACCTTAAGCTAGAAGGTACCTGTAACATTGCCGTCAGGATTTTGAGAATGGCCGGGATGTCAACATCTTTGGACCATCTCTCAACTCTTGCGGAATGCCGAGTTACCGGATTGTTTTTGGTAATGATGATTTATGACATTGATGTCATTTGTATCGAGAGGTTTCATGGGTAGACCTAGTGGGGGGCAGGTTATGAGTTAGTGCCTTATATTGTCATGCTACCGTACAAAGTTATGTGTTGTGGGCCAGTGCTAGTTGCCGTCAATGCTACCTTACTGAAGAGTAAGTGTGGGCGGGCATTAGGCACTGTCATTGCTACCACACATTTGAGTACGTCGTGGGCGGGTTCTAGTCGCCATTCTTACTGCCGCATCGTCTTTGTTCGGTACCTTGATTTAATATGTGTTTATCTTGGAGTTTTTTTGGTGTTTGTTTTCGGATCCGTTTGATGGTTTGTCAGAAGGGATGCTTATGGTTGTGGTTTTTTTTGTTCCTTTGTCTGACCTTGGGTTCTGTGTGTGAGTTTCGACTTATCATGTGGCCATGTGGTCATCATTCATTTGAGAGTGGTCATCATGAGCACGTGGTGCAAATGACATTGGTTTGTACGTTGTCTTTCAGTTTTGGGATTGCTTACGTAGCATGTTGTGTGCGATACTTAAAGTTGTACACCGTAGTTATCCTAGTTGTGCATTTCGTTTTTGTCTAGGCCAGATTTCGGGGATGAAATCCTTTTAAGGTGGGAAGGTTGTAATGACTCGGTCATTTTCCTTTCTTTCCTTTTTTCTCAAATTTTACGGATAAATTTTTTTTCGTTGTCTTTTCTTTTCCGTGTTTGGTTTCTCATCACCTTGTGTCATCTTGAGTGCTCGAAAATGGTTTCTGAGACTCATTCCTTTGGATTGACAACCTCCTTTGAGGACTGAGTCATTTCCACCTTTTCACTTTTTTGGCACTATTCACTTTTCGTCTTTTTCTCGGTTGTCACTTTGTTGGCATAACCTTACTTTTTGTGTTCGGATTTGATTCTGGTTTTGCATGCATCCATGTTATTTAAATTCCATGCCATGTGTATTTTTACTTTCCTAGAAATGCATGGGATTTGTTCACTTTCTTCCTTAGGGGTGTGGATGCATACTTCTTTGGAATTTTTCAAATTTTGGGGTCATTTGTGTAATTACTGTAAAGTAATTATTTTTCATCTTAGGGACCATTTTGTAATTTGTTTTGGAAGACATTTTCAAAAAGGACCTTTTTGCAATTTCTGAAAAGTGTGATAAGTGTCAAACTCTCATTGGTCCACTTGTTGACATTTGTGTGGAAACACTTTGAGGCCTTGGATGAAGATATGTGGAGGGTGGAGATTCAACCACTTGTTGACCTAGGATAGGTGCACTTGTTGGCTTGGATGGTTAACAGTGTAGGCTTATGATTAAGCCTACAATGGATGCTTAGATAAGTGACAAGTGTATGCTCCAAATTAAGTCTTGTAATTATTTTTGGGCCACTTTGGGATTATGGTTTTAAAGAAGGATTTTTGTGCAATTGACCATAGATGTGTGTGTTAACCATGGTGTAGGATCACAGAGTGAGTGGAGGATTTCTATTTCCTCCACTCAAACATTTTCACATTATGTCATTTTCTTCCTCATTAGAACCCTAGCCTCCATGGATGGAGCTTAAAGCCTTAGGCCTTGACCTTGATTTTTGAGGGCCTTCTATTGATTTCTAAGCTTAACCTTGAGAATACTTTTTGTTCCTCTCATCCTCCTCTTCATAACCCTTGAAGGGTTTGCCATTTTGTGTTGATTTGCCTTGGATTCTAGAGGAACAATCCTCTTGTGAGGTAAGGGGTGTTATAATTTATTTTTCCAAGTGATTTTACTTGTTTTTGTATGAAATACAAGTTGTATGAATGTTTAATATCAATTTGAGAAATAAATGATTTATCATAGTTGCTTATAACTCATTTTAGACTTGGTTTATGGCATGACTATAGCTTGATCTTTGGTATATATTAATTTGGAATGATTTAGATGAGTTTTCAAATCTAGAGATTAAATAAATTTAATTTGATTTAAATTCTAGTAAATTGCGTTTTACTTGTATTCCATTTTAGACTTGAGATATGATGTGACCATGACTTAGTGCTTGATATATATTAATTTGAGGTCATTTGAATGACTTTTGAAAATTAGAGATTTAATTAATTTAAGTTACTTAAATTCTACATGATGATGTCTTGCTCATTTTACTCTTTTGATTTGATATATGTAATGAGCATGCTATGTTGTTGAATATATAATAATTTGAGGTTATTTGAAATTGAATTGAAACTAGAGAATTTAATTATTTTTTTTAATTAAATTCTATCTAGTGGCTCCATGGATCTATTTGTGTTTTAGAAGTTGTTTCTATATTCAAATCAGAGACTTGGACTTGTTGTGTATTCACTTGGTTGTGTTTTACAAGTGACATGGCTAGAGTTTGGCTCTAGTGCGGGAGATATGAGTTCTCCCCAATTAAGATAGTACGCACTAGGGTGGTCTTCCCAGCGGGTTAATGCCCGGAATAACCATATTGTTCTTGGTTCATTCTGGGACGTGATGTCCAAGTCTTCCGCTATTTGATTTCTCATTCGATTCCAAGTTGACAATCATGTTTAATTGTGAATTGTGGTTTTGGTTATTGCCGATTTTGATGTTGTTAAGTACATTCGAGCTTTATGATTTCAATGAATCATGGTAAATTTTGATGTTGTTAAGTACATCTATGCTAAATGTTCAAATGTAGCTTAGGAATGATCCTACAGATTCATTTGGAACATAAACGTTAGGTGGCATGACCCACTTTTGTCGTTTTCGGATTTTAGATTTCAAGTTGATAACTTTGAGAATCTATATCTTGTTGCTTTGTATAACATGTCCTTATGTTGTTTAGAATTGCATGAAGGATGTGAATTATGCTAGAAATGAGCTAAGGTAGCTTAGGATACTCCCCGAGTCGAACCTTTGACATAGACATTAGGTGGCATGACCCTTTTCAATTGTTTCATGTTAGTCTAAAAATTTGTAAGAAATCGAGTCTATGCACGCTCATTCTCTATGAGTAAACTTGTTTACTCACCCCGAAGTTACTGGGGGGCTGTTTCAAGTACGAAGACTTGGTTCGTGATGTTCATCATTGGTTGGATGATTGTAGACTTGAAGGTTTTTAATTCTTGTAAAGGTTGGATTGAAATGCCACTTGTAAACTTAATTGTCAAAATGTGTATTTTTTATTCGATAAATGTAATGTGTACATAAGTACACCCCTTGTATTGTATTTGACATGTACGAGATGAGGCCGGAGGCCAATGACATGTATTTTTTATTCTATGTAATTTTTGACGTCTTGAAATACTATGAAAATATTGAAAAATGCCAAGTTATTGTTTCACCATGGGTGCATCGGGTGTGGGAATTATGTTTTCATTCTTTCATAGGGTCTTATTAATCATATATGAAGTGTAGCCAAGGGTCAAACGGTCATTTGAAGTCATTTGTTGATTTTGGTTTTCAAAGTTTCCATTTTAAGTTCATTTTCTCCATTTTGGCCGTCGGGGGGTTGGATTTTGACTCGGCCGTTTCCGAGAGTTAAGTGCTCATTTTCTTCGTCATGCCGTTTCTCCTTCGTCCGGACTCCGAATCATACGATTCTTGAGTCCATCTTGATAATTTTTTTGTTGTCTTTCTAGCGGTGTGCTCGGTGGCACATGAATCCACAATTTTTATAAATGACTATTTTGACCCTAGGGGCTTATTTGTCATATTTCCAATCTTTTACTTCCGCGTCAGTTTTCTTTATGTTCCGTGACCTCATGGAAGGTCATCTTAGGGTCTTAGAAGTGTGTTGTGCCTTGGGAGACCATTTTCTTGTTTCTTGCTTACGCATCTGGATCCGTTACCGAGTTAACTTTCGGGTCACCATTGATGCACCGGGTTGAATAAAACCTGGGTCGTTAAAAGTGGTATCAGAGCGTTCGGGTTTGAATACCTTGGACAACGGATGTTGGGTGCATATCATGCTCACGTTGTTTTACTTTGGTATATCATTTGTATCTTGATTACATTTATTGTTTGATAACATATCTTGTATGATAACATGTTCACATACATAGGTGTCTTAAGACATATATTTTTTGTTTGTTAAGCATACTTTATGTGTATATATATGCTTCCTGATGACATGGGACCCAGACCATGTCTGCATTACTATCATGTCCTGGTGTGATATCATGTATGCGTGCTTATGTTAGCATGACCGTATGCGACGTATGTTGGCATACCTTACGCTTTTGATTCACGTGTATTGTCGTACCATGTACTTACGTGCTTCTTGATAACATGTTTTGACTTGATAACATGTCTATTTGCTTATATAACAACTTGTTTAGAAGCTTATCCTAACTGTCTGGTTTTGGTATTGTCACTTAGGTTCTGTCGTATCCCTTGGGTGCGTTCTTATTTCACGAGTTTCTTCCTTGGATAGGAGAAATTCATTCTGTAAGGACCCATGTCGGGAACCTTCTTGTCTGTTTTCTTGGTTGGGTGTTTTGAGACCTTAGTCTATTGGTTGATGCGAGTAAGGCTCATGTGAGCATAGAATCGCAATCCTTGTCTGGTAGAATGAGACGTGGGCCAGAGAGGCACCATTTCATTTCCTTTTCCTTCGTGGCTTCTAGTTCTAAGGCCCTAAGCGTAATGGTGCTAGTGTCATTGTCGTCAGAGTTTTGGGATTAGCTACCCCAACTATCGCAGATGCCTGGTTCCCAGGGTGCTTTTGGTAATGATCATTTTCGACATTGATGTTTTCGTATCGATAGGTTTTCCAGAGTTGACCTGGTTCAAGGCATGTTATGAGCTAGTGCCTTATACCATCTTACTACCTTACTAACGAGTAAGTGTGGGTGGGTTCTGGTCACTGTTCGTATTACCTTGTCACTCTTTTCTTTTATCATGTTTCAACGTTTCGTTGTCTTGGGATTCTCTTGGTGGTTGACATTGAGTTAACGTGCCGATTCGTATGGGTGTTGTCTTAGTCCATGGTTTTGTGTTCCGTCAGTTGATCTTGAGACTTCTGTACTTGTCCTATGAGCTGTCCTTTGGTTTGACCTCGTGTTTGGTCCCTGTTCTGTTCTCTTTCGGTATGTTCCGAATTTCAGGGACGAAATTCCTTTAAGGAAGGTAGGTTGTAATGACCCAGTCATTTTCCTCCCTTCCTTTTTCCTAAAATTTTACGGATGAATTTTTTTCGTCTAATTTTCCTTTCTGAGTTCTGTTTCTCGTCACATTGTGTCGTCTCAAGTGCTCAAAAATGGTTTCTGAGACTCTTTCATGTGGATTGACAACTTCTTTTGAGGACCAAGTCATTTCTGCATTTTCACTTTTCGAATACTATGCACTATTTCGTTCTTTTCTCTTTTTTGTCTTATCTCCATTTGTCAGTTTTTGGCATAACCTCACTTTTCATGCTCGGAGTTGGTTTTTAACTTCACGTGCCTTCATCTTGAGTGGTTTTCACGAAATACGTTATCTTTACTTTTGTAAGAAAGTACTCTGGTTGTTCCCAGTGTTCATAGGGGCATGGATGCACAATTCTTCAGAATCTTTTTCTTTTCTTAGGATATTTTTCATACATATCTTTTGAAGATATTTTATTTTAGAGGTATCTAAGAAAATATCTTTTGGAAGATATTTTCATTCTGGGGCAGTTTTGCAGTTAACCATTTTTGTAGGGGCCATTGTGTAATTAATGAAAGTTATTGCAAAATGCCTTGTTTTGAGCCTGGATCCTCGTATGGGATTCATTTTCACTTTTCGTTGAGTCGCGTACTCTTAGAATTCCCTTCTGGTCATTTTTCTCCAGTTTCAGGGTTCTGGCCCCGATTGTAGCCAAACTTGTTCGGGGCATATCTCTCTGCTCGGGACTCAATTTTTAACACCGCTTCTTCTGTTGTTCATCTTTTCTCATTTTGAATCTTTTTCATTCATAGAGTTTTGCCGTTTGAGCGCGTTTACTCAAATTTCACTTTTTTGAACCTGGCGGGGCCCGTTAGGGGCACTTTTAGGGTTTTCCTATAAAAGGGGGGTGAGACATTTCATTTTTCACTTTCTCCTCCCTTAATGCATGACCTGAATCTGCCATGGCAGCCCAAGGGGTGCTACCACCCTTCTCCTCTCATTTAAACCTCCTTCCCTTTGTTATAAAGTCATAGTGCCTTTGCGTTTTGTGTTTGTCTTGACTACACGCTTCTTTACCCCTTATTAGAATCCAATTCTGACCATTTCTTGAGTTCGGGTTTGAAGTCAAGTTGTGATTTTCATTGGGCTTCCTTGAGATTCTTGTTCATCGTGTTGTCCCCGACAAAACCCTTCGGTATTGTCGGATTCAGAGCACTTTTCTTTCAGTGGGCTTTTGAGATTTTCTTGTTATATTGCATGCTTTTAATGCTATTACAACTCATTTACATGTTAATGTATCAAATCTAGAAATTTCAATTAATTGTTTCTTTGTGGAAGATTTAATTTTCCCGGTTGCTCATACCTTTATTTAAACATGTAGCATGATATTAAATTACCCCTTGACATGATCATTGACATATATTAAATCTAGATCATTTGGACAAGTAACGAAAATTTTATTTAATAATTATCTTGAATAAAAGATTAATTCATGTGGCCTTAACTAGCTTGAAATCAATATGTGTTTGCATATTATATTAGGCCATAGCATGCTCTTCAATATAGGTGAATTTGAGAGTAATCGGAGATGTTTTAAAATCTAGAGAAAATTTAATTAATTGATTAATTAATTTAGTCCGAGTGTACTATTCACTCCATTGGAATTCCGGCTTGATATTCTTGATATGCATGCCATATAGTTTCACATATATTTAATCTAGAATATTTGATTAGGTTTTGAAACCTTTCATTTATTATTTTTCTAGTATCAAGGTTTAATACTCATGGCCGTACCTTGCATGAAATGTGCTTATATCGTGTTCTTAAATCAAATTATGACATGTTTAACAACATATATTAAATTGAGGTCATTTGGATGAGTTTCAAAATCTAGAGATTTTAATTAAAAGAATTAATTAAAATCCATTCAATGGTTCCATGAGCATGTTTAAGTCACTATCTTGGTATTAATGATTTCCTTGAGATGTTCCTTCACGTGTATTAAATTTAGAATAATCGGATAAGTTTGAGACTTACACTTACTTATTTTTCTTGTATGGAACTTAGTTCACTTAGTTGTAACTTGTAGTCTATGGAACTTTTAGCTTTTCATTATGTAACTAGGCCCCATGTATCTTGGTTTCATTAATGTACTTAATGAACTTGCATCATTGTCTTTGGATGATTTAATTTCTCATGTGTTGCTCAGTAAGTAGTTGAATCATGTATCTTATACTTGTGGTATACTTACTTCAATGGATTTCTTGCGCTATATATCTTGGTTCTAATCGATATAGATGCATACTATGATTTCTTGACATTTCACATGCCATCATAGTTGAGCACTTAGGGCATGACTTGTGTGTTCCAAAATCTTAGTTGTGCATGAAACGTGGTTAATGCATTTCTTGTATTTTGATACAATCTTGACTTGCACAACTTGTTGATTTTGGGACTTAGGATATCAATCAAGAATTGTCATGGCTAGGACTTGGTTCTAGTACAGGGGATTGTCCCTCTAAACTATAGTGCGCACTAGGGGAAAGTACCCATGGGTTAGTAGCCTTAAAGTGATCCCAAGAGTACGGTTTTAATCCGGGTGATATCTGGGTTTCCACATTGGTTGATTTCACTCTTTAAATTTCAAGTTGCTATTCCTTGAGGATTTAAAACTTGTCGTGTTATGTGAAATGCTCCAATCTTGTTAATTGCATAGATATTATGCCTTGTCCTTGATTTCATGTATTACTCCTATCGTGCTAATTAGAATGCTCCAATCATGTTAATTGCATTAATAATGTAATTCTTGTTAACTTATATCCAAGTATACTTCTTGTCGTGTTAATTGGTATGTTCCAATCATGTAAATTGCATTGATAATGTGATCCTAGTATTCTAGTATTTTCTTGTCATGTTATATGGATTATTCTAAACATTGTTCAATTACATTGATAATGTGATTCATGTTAACTTATAATCTTATCGTATTCTTTGGATTATCCCAACCTTGATTTGTTTCATATATGTATGTATATCATGATTCTTGTTGATATTGCTCTATGGTAGCTTAGGATGCTCCCTGAGTCTAATCTTTGACATAGACATTAGGTGGCATGACCCTTTTGAATTATTTCAAGTCAATGTAAAAATCTCTAAAGAAATTGAGTCGATGCATGCTCATTCTCTACGAGTAAACTTGTTTACTCACCCCGAAGTTACTGGGGGATTTGTTTCAAGTACGAAGACTTGGTTCGTGATACTTATCGTTCGTTGGGATGACTTATAACTTTTAAGTTTCCATTTCATGCAAATGTTCACATGAAATGCCTTTTTGTAGCTTTTTATATCAAAACTTGTATCTTTGATCCCATATATGTAACGTGTACATAAGTACACCCTTTATAATGTATTTGACTTGTATGAGATGAGGCCGGAGGACAATGACATGTGTATTGCATCTTATGTAATTCTTAACTTCATGAAATATTATGAAAATATTGAAAAATCACAAGTCATTGTCTCACCATGGTTGTATCGGGTGTGGGAATTCCGTTTTTATTCTTTCATAGGGTCTCATTAATCATGTTTAAAGTGTGGCCAAGGGCCAAATGGTAATTTGAAATCATTTGTTAATTTTGGTTTACAAATTTCCCATTTCTTGTTCATTTTTGCCTTTTTGGCCGTTGGGGGGTCGAATTTTGCATCAGCGGTATTTTTAAGCCTTGGACTATTGTAGCACGTCCTAATAGGTAAGTTACGTTTGCGTGCATGGTCATTTTCAAGAAAAACCTTATCCTTTGTGAAATGATCTAGGGGCATTCTAGACCTTTCACATCAGTTTTATTTTCTTCTTTTGACTTGGTCGCTTAGAAAATGTGATTTTAGGGGAGGGGGGGTTGTTTTTCGTGTTTTTCCAGAAAATGTCGTCTTGGTACCGGAAATCCGTTGCAAAGTTCAGCTTTCAGTTTTACATTTAGCAGCTTTATGACCCTCATGACCAGATTTCATGGAGGGGCATTTTGGGCATTTTACAGCGAGTTTTTTTCATTTTCTCTCATGCTACAGGGTAGAAAATTTGATTTTGGGAGGGGTTTCTTTTTCGTGTTTTTCCAGAAAAATTCATCTTCTAGCCCGTTTCAGGTCTCAGATCAGGACAGTTACTGTAGCGACTTTTGCCCTCTTGTCCAGTTCTGGTCTAAGGGCATTTTGGGGATTTTACAGTGAGTTTTTTTTCGTTTCCGTTCGCAATGTCGGGTAGAAAACTCGATTTTAGAAAGGCGTTTCTTCTTCGTGTTTTTCCAAAAAAATTGGTTTAGGCCTCTGTTTCAAGCCTCAGTTCTGGAAACTCCCATTTTTTTTCTTCTTGTCAGCATGTGCATGCCCTTGGGCGCCGGCATGGGCGCTCAGCGCGCATGGGGCTGTCATGGCCTTCGTCGGGCCGCCGCGACATCTCAACTTCAAACACTCGTCTCTCCCTCGCCCGGACTCCAAATCGAGTGAACTTTTTTTTGAACTTGACTAATTTTTTGCTGTCTTTTCAACGGTGTACTCAGTTGCACCCGAATTTTCCTAGATAATTACCAATTTACCCTTTTAGCCTCAAGTGCTTGTTTTTCTTCGTCATGTCGTTTCTTCTTCGTTCGGACTCCAAATCATGCGATTCTTGAGTCCATCTTGGTTATTTTTTTGTTGTCTTTCCAGCGGTGTGCTCGATGGCACTCGAATCCATAGTTTTCAGAAATAACTATTTTGCCCCTAGGGGCTTATTTGTCATATTTCTGATCTTTTACTTCCGCGTCAGTTTTCTTTGAGTTCCGTGACCTCATGGAAGGTTATCTTAGGGCCTTAGAGGTGTGTTGTGCCTTGGGAGACCATATTCTTGTTTCTTGCTTCCGCATCTGGATCCGTTACTGGGTCAACTTTCGGGTTACCATTGATGCACCGGGTTGAATAAAACCTGGGTCGTTAAAAGGCAAATGATATCAAATTTATATTCTATGCATTTTCACTTTCAAGGTTTATTATGAAAATATTAAAAAATGCCAAGTTATTGCTTCGCCATGTTTGCATCGGGTGTGGGAATTCCGTTTTTATTCTTTCATAGGGTCTCATTAATTATGTATGAAGTGTGGCCAAGGACCAAACGGTAATTTGAGGTCATTTGTTAATTTTGGTTTTCAAATTTTTCATTTCTAGTTCATTTTAGCCATTTTTGGCCGTTAGGGGGTCATATTTTGCATCGGCAGTATTTTTACGCCGTGGATCATTATAGCACATCCTAATAAGTAAGTTACGTCTGCGTGCATAATCGTTTTCAAGAAAAACCCTTTCTTTTGTGATTTGTGCCTCCTATGGATTCATTTTACAGTTTTCTTACACAATCCAGTTTAAGGGCATTTTGGGGTTTTCCTTTGGGAAATAAATTCTGGCATTAATATGGTCACTTAGAAAAAGTGATTTTATGGGGGGTTTTCGCTTCATGTTTTTCCACAAAATGTCGTCTTGGTGCCGGAAATCCCGTGCAAATTTCAGTTTTCTATTATGCTTATAGCAGCTTTTTAACTCTCTTACCCTTTCTGATCTAGGGGCATTCTGGGCAAAATACCTAGGTGGAAAATGTGATTTTAATGGGGGTTTCTTCTTTTTGTTTTTGCAAAAAAAAAAAAAATTTGTTGTCGAAAACAGCTTGCAGATCTGGAAAAGCTGTTGCACGTGTTTTTGTTTTAGGAAAAAGTCTGATATAAAGGGTATTTTGCTTGAAAAACAAAATCTTTTCTTGACATGGTCATGTAGAAAACATGAATTTGGGGGGGGGGGGGGGGGGGAGGGGATTTTTTCACAACTTTTTGCCAAAAAATGTAGTTTAAGCCCTCAAAACCGCATTTGAAGTCCAAAAATCTGTGCAGGTCCTGGACAGATTTGAAACCCGAAAAGTCTATTTTTTTGAAACTTTGACGTTTCATATCTTCTTCGTCCCGTCTCCAAATCAAGTGGTTTTTGAGTCCAAGTTTATTAATTTTTGTTTTTCTATCCAACGGATTTCACGGTTGCATCCAATTCTATCGGAAAAGACCATTTTAACCCTTGCCAAATGCCCTTGCCGCACTGATTTGAAACCCAAAAGTTGTTTTTTTTTTTTGTAACTTTGACGTTGGTTTTTCAAGCTAGTGCATCCTGTGATGAACCGAAGATTGACCTGATGACGGATCCGAATGCGGAGGCATAAATAGAAAACAAGACTCTAAGAAGTCAAAGTGACCTTCCATGAGGTTATGGAACTCAATGAGAACTGATGCAAAAGCAAAAGATCGAAAATATAACAAATAAGCCCCCAGGGGCAAAATAGTCATTTCTAAAAACTATGGACTTGGGTGCCACTGAGCACACCGCTGGAAAGACAACGAAAAACTAATCAAGATGGACTCAAGAATTGTATGATTCGGAGTCCAAACGAAGGAGAAACGGCATGACGAAGAAAAAGTAGCACTTAAAGCAAAAAGGGTAAACTGGTAATTATCTAGAAAGATCTGGGTACAACCGAGCACACCGTTGGAAAGATAACGAAAAATTAGTCAATTTAAAAAAATAAGTTCACTCGATTTGGAGTCCGGACGAGGGAGAAATGAGGGTTTAAAGTTGAGACGTCGCAATGGCCTGACAAAGGCCATGGCGGGCCCAGCGCCCATGCACGAGCCCACCGGCGCCTATGCCGGAGCCCAATGGCATGCATATGATGACAGCAAGAAATAAAAATTGAGTATCCAGAACTGAGGCTTGAAACGGAGGTCGAAATGAGTTTTTCTGGAAAAACACGAAGAAGAAAGCCCCCCTAAAATCGAGTTTTCTACCCGGCAATATGGACGGAAACAAAAAAAATTCACTGTGAAATCTCCAAAATGCCCCTAGATCAGAACTGGACAAGAGGAAAAAAGCTGCTATAGGATCTGAGAGCAGAAACGGGCTAAAAGATGAATTTTTCTGAAAAACACGAAAAAAAACCGCTCCCGAAATCAAATTTTCTACCCAGCCTCATGAAAGAAAATGAAAAAAAACTCGCTGCAAAATGGCCAAAACACCCTCCCAAGAAATTTGGTCAAGAGAGCTAAAAAGCTGCTAAAATGAAAACTGGAAGCTGAAACTTCACGAGGGATTTCCGGTACCAAGACGACATTTTCTGGAAAAACATGAAGAAGAAACCCCCCCTAAAATCACGTTTTCTAACTGACCATGTGAAGACCGGAATTTATTTTTAGAACAAAAATCCCAAAAGGCCCTAAAATCAGATTATGCAAGAAAATTTAAAAATGAGTCCATAGGAGGCTCAAATCATAAAGGAAAGGGTTTTTCTTGAAAATAATCATGCACGCAAACGTAAATGATGATTTTTAGTGTGTAGGAATGGTCCGTGGCTCCCAAAAATGGCCGAGTCAAAATCCGACCCCCCGACGGCCAAAAAGGTGAAAATGAATTTGAAATGGAAAATATGGAAATCAAAATTAGGAAATGGTTTCAAATGACCATTTGGCCCTTGGCCACAATTTATACAAGATGAATGAAACCTAGTGGAGGTGCCAGAACACACTTTACACCACCCGATTGGAAAATGAACCCTTAAAGGCTCGGTTTCTACTATTTTAGCCCAAAAATGCAATATGTGAACTAAAATGCAAGAATGAAAACTAAATGGTGTTTGGCCCTTGGCCACACCTCATACATATTAAATGAATGCTAAAAAATGAATTTCATACATAAAGCACACTCCGGTGCAAAATAACATACTAAAACGCATGCTTTTTCACATATTCTCATTAAAGGCAAAATACAACCATTATGAATAAACATGGACTTCAAATGAAATTTGGCCCTTGGCCTTATATCATATATATAAAATGAGAATCAAAAAGTGTGCTTAGGCACACATTACAAGTTTATAATCAAATTTACACATTTGACAAATAAGGCTACAGATGGCATTTGAAGCTAACTTTTACAAAAATGGAACCTTCAAGTCCACAAATCATCCGAGCATAATGAGAATCTCAACCTTGATTCCTGTACCTGAAATATGCCCCAGTAACTTTGAGGTGAGTAACATAAAGCTACTCGTAGGAAATGAGCATGTATCGACCTAGTATTTTACAATTTTATCACCTTAAGGTGAAACATGTCAAAGGGGCTCATGCCACCTAGCGTCTATGTCAAGATGAGACTTGGGGAACATCCTAAGCTACCCTAGATCATTTCTAGCACAAATCACATCATCCATGCAATTCAAAAAACATAGGAGCATGCTATACAAAGCAACATGATATAGATTCTCAAAGTCATCAACTTGAAATCTAATATACAAAAACGACAAAGGTGGGTCATGCCGCCTAACGTCTATGTTCGAAATGAATCTATAGTATCATTCCTAAGTCACATTTGAACAATAAAACACGAATCACAATATCTATGCAATTTAACTAACATAGAAACATGCAATACAAAGAAACAAGATATAGATTCTCAAAGTTATCAACTTGAAATCTAAAAGTGCGAAATCAACTAAATATAGCAATTTAGAATAATTAGAATTTTTAATACCACACATCAATTCATAGATTCTCTAGATTATCAAATAGAAATCTAAAAGTGCTAAATCAACTAAATATAGTAATTTAGTATAATTAGAATTTCTAATACCACACATCAAGACATAGATTCTCTAGGTTATCAACTAGAAATCTAAAAGTGCGAAATCAAATAATGGAATACTTGGACATCTACACTCAGAATTCTACCGAGACCTCAACAACTATTACGGGCACTAACCCGCTGGTAATACCACCCCTAGTGCGCACTATCTTGACGGGGAGAACTTATACCTCCCACACTAGAGCCAAACTCTAGCCATATCGTAGTAACAATGTCCCAAGTGACTCCAAAATAAATAAGTTTACAGCTTATATATGAAATATATATAAAGCATAAAACTACATTCCATGCACAAGTAGGTTGTAACCACACAACTCATGTTCTAAATCCACAACTACTATAGGATGACAAATGTCGAATCTTTAGAGTGTGATTCGTTACGCGCTATAATAATATCACATGTCGAATCTTCAGTGTGCGATTCGTTACATGCTATAACAATATAATTCAATATTGAAAACATAAACTGAAGAATCTAATACAAGTCCAAAATCATGATTTAAACATACTACCAATGTCAAACTCATGATTAAACAATAATGCAATAGAAACGGAAATTAATCAAATAAACCAATTAATTTCTTTAGGTTTCAAATCTCAATCAAATGATCCTTAATTAACACATGTTAAACAACATAGCATGGTTATTTCATATATCCATTCAAAAACTTAATTAGGTCCTTGAAACAATATGATGGAATTTCATTAAATCATGATAATTAAATTCTTAGATTCTAAAATAACATTAAATGGTCCCAAATTTATACATGCTAGTACACAAGTCCTAGTCATCTCAATATCAAGTCAAAAACTTAATTAAACCAATGGACCTTTAAAATATATTTTAATTAATCATTTTAATTAAAATCTCTAGATTTTCATACTCATCCAAATGCTCTCAAATTAAAGTATACTATAGAACATGTCAAGACTTAATTTAATAACTGATAAGCGCCGAATATTGCATATTCAAGCGCCCTTAGCTGCATTAGTTAAATCCATTTTTTCTATTATTCTTTATAAATTATCTTTATTTGCACGCTTTTATTTATTTTCAGGTTCATTGGCCAAAAAGGAGCAAAAATGGTGTTTTATTCAATCTTTGAATAGCAATGTGCTCAAGGCTAAGTTCTGGCAACAGCAAAATCTGACTTTGCTTACCATTTTTGACCGATCAAACTTGAGAACTGAACTTCCATTTAAACATGACATATTTAGAGCTTCGATTTAACTTTCAAAATCTTTGAACGGTTCGTCATTTGGAGTTCGGAACGGAAAGTTATGGCTGTTCTACCAAAGTTGTGCAAAGCAGGTCAAGAGGAAGGAGCTCACTGGACTAACTTCGAGCGCTCGAAGTGCTTAGTACGAGCGCTCGAACTCCGGGCAGATTCCTCTCTGGGAACCATCACTTCAGCCCACTTGCACCTTGTTTATCTCATCTCTGATTTCCATCTTTATGGGTTGGTTGGAGATGTCTTTTGGTGGTTTTCTGTGCCTTGTTTGGTGGAGAGAGATGTCTATACAAAGGAGGGGAACCACACAAACAAATCATATCTCATCTTTACAAGATTTGTAGAGAGAGAAAGAGGAGAAAAAAGAGAGAGTTCTTGAAGCCAAAGAAAGGGAGCTCAAAAATGGAGGTTGCAACCAAGCTTCTTCCTTCTTCTAAAGCTTCCATGGGTAACTAAACCTCCTTCTAGGGAGGTGATGAAGCCCCTCCCTTGTAAGCATGTCCTAGTATAGTTCTATTTTGGGGATTGCAATGTATAATCTTTGGTCTTTTCATAGTCTAGAGCATCTTGCCTCTTGTAATGGATCTTCATGTATTTAAATGATTAATGTTGAGTCAATTATCTATCTTTGATGGTTTATTCTTTTAATCAAGTTGCTTGCACTCTCATCGTGACAATGGTAGTGAGATCATGAAATGGTTTAATGGCATGTTGATAAGGACTTTGATAGATCATTGTTTAGGTGAAACCTTTGATGATTTATGCTTATTTCTTACCTTCATGTGCTTTATCATTTTATCTCGGGCTTGATAGTCTTTCATTCAAGTAAATGTGGTTAAGCTACACCTTAGTTAGGTAGGCTAAACATGTTAACCTTTGATGGATTATGCTTGCTTCAGATTTAATGAACCTCTTGAGGATATTATAGTAACCAAGTGTGCTATGTATAATGACCATCTATATATATTGTTTTTCCCCGAATTTAGCTCTAACTTAACATATGTATAGGGATGGAGCCGGATTCACTTCCCTAGTCCTCTTTACTTATATTTCATCTCCCTTAAACTGTTGCAAACTTTTAATTTATGCACCTTAATTCCTTAGCTTAAGTGACAACCAACAAATCCTCTATGAACACCTCTACACTCTAAAAAGACTCTAGACACTTAGGTTGCCATAGATTAGCGCAGTCCCAGTGGTTTGACTTACCCAACCAATAGCCCTATTTTATAATGATTCGTGCTATTGCGAAGGTTGATTTATAATTGTAATCGACTCAACCGATCAATTTTTGGCGCCGTTGCCGGGGACTGCAAACGGTTTAGCAACTGAAGTTCTAGGGATAATTTTAGTTTGATTGTTAATATTGTGTTTTGTGAATATTTCCTTGTGTGGTTTTGACAACTCTGTTGTTGTAAGTGTGTGAGATTCTAGGAACTCGTGGCTCACTGAGGGAACGCTAGCAAATTTGTAAGTCTAGGGGACTCCAGGTAAGTTTCTTGACCTTCTAGTTTCGAATTTGTAATATATTGTGCATGTGTTAACCCTAGTAATAATTTAGTTTTAAAGCGCTGGTTGAGGCTCTTATCTTGTTTAAATTTCGTGTACAAGCATCGGTCCTTGTCGTGGCCATTTAAATTCTGTCTTGATAATTGAGGAGAATGGGAACATCGTATGTGGAGTTGGGAATGATGAATAATAGCATTGATAGCATTATATATTGTTGATGTTTGGCCGTAGATCGCTCTCCCTACCAACTCTTGACTCGCCAGTTGACATAAATTCACTTGAAAGAATGCTTAGACGAAACCTTAGGGAATCTTCTAGCGTAAGAGAGCTTGAAACTGAATTTAACACAATGGCTGAAAATGTAGGAGATGTTAGAAATGAGGGAATTAGGGCCGAAATTCCAAATGAAGAGCCAATAACTCTCAGGGACCATTTCATCCCTACTACATATGCTTCACCTTCATGCATAGTGATGCCAAACATTGATGCAGCTCAATATGAGATCAAATCAAGTACCATTCAAATACTTCCATCTTTCCATGGCCTTGATAATGAAGATCCGTATAAGCATCGTGATGAATTCCTTGAAATCTGTTCGACCATCCGGTTGAGAGGTTTTCCTGAGAATGCACTCCATCTGCATCTTTTCCCATTTTTTTTAAAAGATAGGGCAAAGTATTGGTTAAACTCACTCACTCCAAATTCTATCACTTCTTGGGCTCAATTACAGCAAGAATTCCTTAAGAAGTATTATCCGGTGAGTAAAACCAACCAAATGAGGCGTTCCATTCTTAGCTTTTCTCAAACGGATGGAGAACAACTCTACTAGACTTGGGAAAGGCTATAAGACATTCTTAGAAAATGTCTGCATCATTTGATTCCAAAATGGCAATTAGTGCAGGCTTTCTATGCTGGCTTAACCGAACCCCATAGATTCATGGTTGACTCTTCTTGTGGCGGGATGTTCATGTCCAAGAATGCTGATGAGGCTTGGACCCTACTAGAGAATTTAAGCGAAAATTCATTTCAACATAATTCTCATAGGGCTCCGACCTCAACCAATGCAAAGAACACCAACCGTGTCAACTAAAATCAATAAGGGAGGAATCATCCCAAGTGGATGCCATAGCTCATAAATTTTATCAATTGATGGCACCACATATCTCTCCTTCATTATCTGAAAATTCGGCAAGTTCGGTATGCTCATCATGTACTAGTCCATTCCATCTCACGGAAGATTGTCCCACACCGAAGCAATATTCCAATCCAAATGAAGAACAAACTAATGCCATGTTCTCAAGATCCGGGAATAATCCCTATTCCAATGCCTACAATCCGGGATGGCGAGATCACCCTAATTTTTCATGGCGACAACAAGCCCCACAAAATTCCCAATTCCAAAATCAAGGGCATCAAAATCAGCCCCCTCCTCAATTTCAAAATAGGCAATTTCCAGCCTCCTCAAGCTACCGTCCTTCGTATAATCCAAATGTCTCTAATCAACCTCCGGTCTACCCAACTGATGAAATTGTGGCTGCAAACAAGCAAATGATGGAGTCATTAAACAAGCAAATCATGGACTCCAATAAGCAACTCTTAACATCTTTGCAACCTACTCTTCAAATGGTTCACTCTTATACTCAATCCATAGTTAAGCTCGAAAATTAAGTGGGCCAAATAGCTAACTCTGAGAACCAATTGCTTCAAAAGGACAAGGGTAAGCTTCCCGCTCAACCATTTGAAAATCCTAGAGGGATGCATGCAATTGATGAAACCCTTCCATCGAGTGGGCCGAGTCATGAGCATGTTCAAGCAATTACCACCCTTAGGAGTGGTAGAGTGGTTGACAACAAGGTTGATGGAGACAAAAATGGAAAAGAACCTCCTTTGAGAAATCCAAATTCAAGCTCTTCCAATCAAATTCCAAGCTCTTCTTGTCCAAATACCATTCATGGAAATCCCACACATGTTAACCCAAATGTGGAAACTACTTATGAGCCAAAAGCTCCGTTTCTGCAACGTCTTCAAGAGTCAACACACATTGGGAACAAGAATTGTAAAATTCAAGACATGTGGGAAGTTTTCAAGCAAGTGAAGATCAACTTGCCCCTCTTGGATGCTATTAAGCAAATTCCTCCCTATGCGAAATTTCTCAAAGACTTGTGTACTCAAAAGCGCACTTCTAAAAGTCATTTGCCAAAGAAAGTGAGGTTAACTGAAAATGTTAGTGCTATCATTCAGCACAGCACTCCTCCAAAGTATAAGGATCCGGGTGCCCCCACAATCTCTTGTGTCATTGGTGATAACAGAATCGAGAGTGCCCTCCTTGACTTAGGAGCTAGTGTGAATTTAATTCCATACTCAGTTTACTTACAGCTTGGCCTGGGAGATTTAAAGCCGACTTCCGTGGTTGTGCAACTCACCGATAGATTGGTCAAGCATCCACAAGGCATTCTTGAGGATGTTATCATCCAAGTGGACAAATTCTACTTCCCGGTAGACTTTGTGGTTCTTGACACGGAACCGGTCCACGATCCAAAAAAGCATATTCCAGTGATCCTTGGTAGGCCATTCTTAGCTACGGCTAATGCATCAATTAATTGCCGAACCGGGGTGATGGACATTGCTTTTGGAAACATGCAAGTCAAACTCTATATCTTTCATGCAACTCAACATCCTTCCAATGAGGATGATTGTTTTCTTGTTGATGTCATTGATGAAGTGGTTGAAGAATCTCTCCCTTTCATTCTAAGCAAGGACCCCCTTGAGACTTGCATGTCTCATTTCGACTTCTTAAACTTTGATATTGACCAATCCATCCAAGAAGTTAATTCTCTGCTTGATGTCGACGCTATCATGGATTTTCCACCTTGGAAATTTCCAAGAGAGCCGCTTCCTCAGCTTTCCACTACTCCTCTGGTTCCGTCTTTGAAATCTCTACCGCTACTTGAGTTTAAGCCACTCCCGGCCTATCTCAAGTATGTATTCCTTGGTTCAAATCAAACTCTCCCGGTCATCATTGCATCAGATCTTCTAAAGGACCAAGAAACCAACCTTTTAGCGGTGCTACAAGAGCACAAAGAAGCTATTGGTTGGGCAGTGGCTGACTTAAAGGGAATTGACCCCTCCATCTGTATGCACCGCATTCATATGGAGGATGACGCAAAGCCAACTAGAGAGGTTTAGCGCCGGTTAAATCCTAACATGAAGGAAGTGGTAATGAAGGAAGTAATAAAATTGTTAGATGCTGGAATCATCTACCCCATCTCTGATAGCAAGTGGGTAAGCCCCACACAAGTTGTTCCCAAGAAATCCGGTCTCACCGTTGTTGAAAATTCAGCGGGTGAGCTCATGCCACAACGAACCACTACCGGGTGGCGTGTGTGTATTGATTACCGAAAGCTCAACTCGTCAACTAGGAAAGATCATTTTCCATTACCATTTATTGATCAAATCCTAGAAAGGCTAGCCGGCCAAAGTTACTATTATTTTCTCGACGGTTATTCCGGCTATAACCAAGTGGCAATTGCCCCTAAAGATCAAGAGAAAACAACATTCACATGTCCCTTTAGAACTTTTGCATATCGACGCATGCCTTTTGGGCTATGCAATGCTCCTGCAACGTTTCAAAGATGTATGATGTCCATATTTTCCGATATGGTTGAAAATTTCTTGGAAGTTTTCATGGACGATTTTTCTGTCTTTGGCTCCTCCTTTGATTCTTGTCTCAACAACTTATCTCTTGTACTCCAAAGATGTAAGGAGACAAATCTAATTCTAAGCTGGGAGAAAAGCCATTTCATGGTCCAAGAAGGCATTGTTCTAGGTCACGTCATCTCTAAACGAGGAATCGAGGTAGACAAGGCAAAAGTTGAGTTAATTTCTAATCTTCTTCCTCCGAATTCCGTCCGTCAAATCCGTTCTTTTCTTGGCCATGCTGGTTTTTATCACCGCTTCATCAAAGACTTTAGCAAAGTCTCACGGCCTTTGTGCAATCTCTTAGCCAAGGATGTTCCATTCGATTTTGATGAAGCTTGTATGGAAGCTTTCATTAAACTTCACACTCTCCTCTCATCTGCCCCAATAATGAAACCGCCTAATTGGTCTCTTCCTTTTGAGATCATGTGTGATGCATCCGACTATACATTAGGCGCGGTTTTGGGCCAACGTATGGACAAGCTCCCATACGTCATTTATTACGCTAGTCGAACTCTTTCTGATGCTCAATTAAATTACACAACTACTGAAAAAGAGTTGCTAGCTGTAGTTTATGCCTTGGACAAATTCCGCTCCTATCTTCTAGGTTCCAAGGTCATAGTTTTCTCGGATCATGCCGCCCTTCGGCATTTGCTATCAAAAAAAGAGACCAAACCCCGCTTGATTCGATGGATACTCTTACTTCAAGAGTTTGACATTGAAATTCGGGATAAAAAAGGGGCAGACAATGTTGTCGCCAATCATCTCTTTCGCTTACTCATTGAAAAATCGTCCGATTTCGCTGTTGTCCGTGATTCTTTTCCGGATGAGCAACTTTTCCAGATTTCCCATGCAAATCTTCCATGGTTTGCGGATATTGTTAAGTACCTTGTGGTAGGTAAAATTCCAACTCATTGGTCCAAACAAGAGAAGGACCGGTTCTTTTCCCAAGTCAAGCATTTCTTTTGGGAAGATCCGGAGCTATTCAAATACTGCCCGGACCAAATCATCCGGCGATGTATTCCTAAAGTTGAGAATGCAAGCATTCTCAATTTCTCTCATACTCTTGCTTGTGGAGGCCATTTCAGTGCCAAAAAGACCGCTCACAAAGTTTTTCAAAGCGGATTCTATTGGCCCTCCTTGTTCCGAGATGCATACAATTTCTGTAAATCATATGAAAAATGCCAAAGGCTCGGATCCATATCCCAAAGAGACATGATGCCCCTCAATTCCATATTAATAATTGAAATTTTTGATGTGTGGGGAATCGACTTCATGTGACCATTTTCATCTTCTTATGGCTACGAGTACATCCTTGTAGTGGTGGATTATGTTTCCAAATGGGTGGAAGCCGCGGCCACCAGAACCAGTGATCATAAAGTTGTGATCGAGTTCATTTAATCTAACATCTTTAGTCGTTTTGGTACGCCCCGAGCAATCATCAACGATGGCGGATCACATTTCAGAAATTGTTATCTTAAATCCGTCCTTTCTAAGTATTTCGTCATCCATAAGGTTGCCACACCTTACCATCCTCAAACGAGTGGTCAAGTAGAGGTGTCTAACCGGCAGATAAAACACATTTTGGAAAAAACGGTTCGACCGGACCGCAAGGATTGGTCACTAAGACTAGACGATGCACTTTGGGCTTACCGGACGGCTTATAAGACACCTATTGGCATGTCGCCATATCGACTTATCTTTGGCAAAGTGTGTCATCTTCCAGTAGAATTAGAGCACCGTGCTTCTTGGGCCATAAAAAGGCTAAATTTTGATCTCAAACAGGCCGGCTTTAATCGTGCTTTGCAACTGAATGAACTTGAGGAAATCCGAAATGATGCATACGAAAATGCCAAAATCTATAAGGCAAAGACTAAAGCTTTTCATGACAAGCACATTGTTAGCAAGTCTTTCGGCCCAGGACAAAAGGTTTGGCTTTTTAATTCCCGCTTGAAACTCTTTCTCGGTAAACTCCGGTCAAGATGGGATGGTCCATACATCATCACTACTGTCTTCCCTCATGGAGCAATCGAACTCCAAGATCCAGCAAGAGGATCTCTCTTTAAAGTTAATGGCCAACGGCTTAAGCCTTGCATTGACGGCATAGTCCCAACTCGAAAAATTAAGGAAGTCCTCTTGACAGACCCAATTTACAAGGATTGATGCCTGTTCTAGCTTCATCTAGCTATCGACTTTAAATTTAGCACAACAAGAGAAGCACTTCTTTCTATTTCCTGGCTTCTCTACATTTTCATTGCCTGGGCTTTGAAATTTTCTGGGAAATTGCTAAGGAAAGCCAAAAATTTAACCTTATCTGGAATTATCTTAAATTGTGTCCAACAATTCAAACTGGTTCTCTAGGGCCTTCTACAACCCTTGTTTTCATACTTGGAAATTTTCAGCTCCATCCGGCAATTTTATTGGATCGTTGGCATACTTCACATGTGTATGACCTCTATTTTTTTAATGCATTATTGGAAAATTTTCTCCAAATTCCGTTCATGCATTGAAGAGATGTTGGCAAATTGGTAATTTCAGTCATTTCACCCAAGCTTTGCTCCCTGGTCAAATTTTGAGCACTCAAAGTCCACACTTCGAGCACTTGAAAATTCCATTTTTCAGTTAAGAGCCTACTGTCTCAAGTTCGAGCGCTCGAAGTGCACACTTCGAGCGCTCGAAAGTCCATCGAAGCTCATTGCCTCAACTTCGAGCACTCGAAGTGCACACTTCGAGCGCTCGAAACTCACTGCCTCAAGTTCGAGCGCTCGGAGGCCTAACTTCGAGCGCTCGAACCCCCCTTCCCCAGTTTTTAAATCTGATCTCTCTCTCTCTCCCACGTCTTTCCAACTCCTCAACCCACGACCTCCTCCCTCCATTTCCACATTTTCTCTCTCCCATTACTTCTCTCCTACCTCCCCCACTCCCTCCATCACCCACAACCTCAACATTTCCACCTTCCTCTCTTCCTCCATTAACTCCTACACCTCCCCCCCCCCCCCCACTCCCTCCATCACCCACAACCTCAACCTGTCCACCTTCCTCTCTTCCTCCATTAACTCGTACCCACATCCCACTCCTCTCCTTCTTCTTCATCCATCCCTTTATATATGACCATCACCCCCATTATTCCTCCTCATTCCACCCGTGCCTTTCTCTACTCTTCTTCCAAGGTATGTCTCTTCCCTCTTTCTCTTCAATCTTTGTGTTTTTTTTTTTTTTTTTTTTTTTTTTTTTTTTTTTTTTTTTTACATTTAAGGAGTATGGGCATCAAATCTTTGGAGTTTAATTATGCTTGTTGCTATGCTCCATCATAGAGAGCATTTTGTCTGAAATTTTTTGGGTTTCTTTATAGATCCCTTTCATTCTCACATCCTTTCTTTCTTTATGCATACCAGGTGCTCGCTGAAATTCCCCAACCAAGTTCGCCTCTCCACATGTCTCGTGCCGGCCCTTCCCATCGTCTTAGACCCTCTGAGGATGTTCCCGTCGTTCCTTATGAACAGCCCCGAGCCCTTTGGCTCGACAAAGAGCTCAATTATGAGCTTCTCTTCCCACTCACGAGTGTCTTTGACACTCTTCCCACCACTTCATGGGCTATCGCGGAGCTAGTTAACCGGCGTCTTCAGCATATTTTCCAACCCGTTTCCAAGGTCACCTATCCCCGTGTGGTGCGGCTCTTCTTCCAGAATCTTAATTGCCCCGAAGAGCCGCCGGTCACTCTCACCACATCCATTAATGGCATCCCTTTTTCCTTCACTCTTGTGGACATGGTGGCAGTCTCTGGCTGTCCTCTGGAGTGCCCCGATGACATTGTCAATCGTGAGAATCTCCCTTTATATGAGGAGCCGGATACTTTAACTATGGAGCAGGTTGTCGCTGCCATTTGCAACGTGGATGACCCTCATCGCCCTCGGAGCTTTACCCTCAAATCCACCCTTCTGGAGTGAGTTTGGTTCCTTGACTCCATTGTCAAGCATAATGTTTACCCTTTGGCGTACAGCACCGAGCACCGGGGCCTGATGTTGCAAGCCTTGTATGCCATTGACCAAGGCAAATGGTTCTCTGTCCCAGAACTCATTTGGGACGCATTTATGCGATTTTGGGACGAGTGTATCAACGCACGGCAGCAGCGTCTTAAAAATCGGCCCTTGCCATTACCATTCTTTGTTATCAAGCTCTTGAAGTACAAGGGCTTCATGGTTCCTCCTCCTGAACCGAGGGGCAAAAAGATTAACTTTTACTCTCCGCCGGTGGCCCAATGTTCTAAGCCATTCTCGAAACCCTCGGCTTGCTGCTCCTCCTTTGCCCCACTCTCCATCTCCTCCTTTTTCTGAGGATGACCCCATGGCGGAGGACGCTGAAAGGGACGAGCCTCCTGTTGATCTTTCGCCCAACCAAGCCTTCTTCCGGGCTAGTCTTGCCCGTCTTCATGAGCGAATGGATCGTTTTAAGATTTCTTTAGCCGACTACACTCGGACTGTGCATGAGGACTACTTCCGTGCCGAAGAAGACCGTTGCCTTGCTGCCGACGACCGCCGTGTTGCGGCGGAGGAATGTCGCATGGCACAGGAGGACTGGCGTGAGACTCAATCCCTCCTCAATGCCATCCTTGCCCGTTTTCCCCCAGCCCCATAGATAGTTGCCCGTGTTGGACTTTTTCATTTTGTTTCGTAATTGTGTATGTTTCCTTTCTGTTTTTCTTTTACTTTTCAACTTTAGGATTGTGCTATGCACAAGTTGCTCTGGTTCAACATGATTGACTCTTAGTTCCTTTTTGTAATCATGTTTTTATGAATAAAAATCCTTTAGCATTTCTGTTATCTTCTTTTCCGAAATTTTTCGTCCATATTTTACTATTTGTTACTATTTTTGTCGTTGTTCTTCTTTTTCTTCATGTCCCATTATAGGTGGCACATTTCAAGTTTGGGGGTCGCATTTTGCGCTTTTATATAGCTGAAAACCTTTGCCTTCATCGCTCCACTGGGTATTTTTGTTCCTTTTATCCCCTTTGTCCTTTATTTTTTCCATCTTTGTCTCCCACATTGAGGACAATGTGTCCTTCCAGTTTGGGGGTGTAACTTGCATTGTTGGTTCCATATTTTTGCTAAGCAATGACAGTATAATTTGAAACTTGGCGGAGATAAAGCATATGTTTAATACCGTGGATATAGAAGCAATTGTGAATTTTTGAAAATAAAGAAAAATGTGATTTTAAAATGATCATGTGGATTCAAATTAGTCTGTATAAATGTCTCAATTAGATTCTCGTTGGATTTTCCACTCTTTTATGCTTCACAATGCACAGATGCACATTGGAAACTTAACCGTGAGGCATGTAACTTGATTAACTGTGATCTTGACCTAGTCAATCTGAATTGATGAACCTAATAGATGGATACCTTTGGTGTGAAAAAAAATATATATATATTTTTGACCAGTTTGAGTTTGTAGCCTTTCCAACTTGAGTTATTAAGCCCTAGGAGTGTCTCTACACTCAACACCCTAAAGCCATCTAGTTTGGGAGTTGTTGGCCTAACGCTTACTATATGGGTTGGTCAGAAAGCTTAAAAGACTTAGACATTGCACGGTCATTCAAAAATATTTTTATTAAACATGGTTCGTTGGAGTTCGTAGCCTTTCCAACTTGAGTTATTAAGCCCTAGGAGTGTCTCTACACTCAACACCCTAAAGCCATCTGGTTTGGGAGTTGTTGGCCTAACGCTTGCTATACGGGTTGGTTAGAAATCTTAAAGGATTTCAGCATTGCACAACCATTTTATGTATCATTTTTGAGTTAAAATAAACTGTCAACAAGCAACAAAGTTGTTTGTATTTTAATTCAGGCCTTAGGGACTTCATTTAAAATGGAATTCAATGATTTGAAGACTTGTGTCTTGAAACTGAAAAAAGAAAGTAAAAGCCGCATGTTGTGAATCTAATCCACTTTCACTGAAGCTAGAGTTGATTTCCAGTCAAGAGATGACAATTGAGTTATTTATATAGACTAGGATGTTTATGCGTGTTTATTGAAATGTGTTTAACCAATTTTTTTTGTATCAATGCTTCATATATGCATGGTAGTCTCCTCAATGACCCCGTCTCCAGTCCTGTGTCTGTTTCGAGTTATATTCGAACTATGTATATATTTCATTTTGCCATAGTTGATTTTGTGGTAGCATTTCCATTGTTGTCATTTCATTGAGTTTTTCATTTTAGTTTTGCTAAGGGACTAGCAAAATGTAAGTTTGGGGGTGTGATAAGCGCCGAATATTGCATATTCAAGCGCCCTTAGCTGCATTAGTTAAATCCATTTTTTTTTTTTATTCTTTATAAATTATCTTTATTTGCACGCTTTTATTTATTTTCAGGTTCATTGGCCAAAAAGGAGCAAAAATGGTGTTTTATTTGATCTTTGAATAGCAATGTGCTCAAGGCTAAGTTTTGGCAGCAGCGGAATCTGACTTTGCTTGCCATTTTTGACCGATCAAACTCGAGAACTGGACTTCCATTTAAACATAACATATTTAGAGCTTCGATTTAACTTTCAAAATCTTTAAACGGTTCGTCATTTGGAGTTTGGAGCAGAAAGTTATGGCTATTCTACCAAAGTTGTGCAAAGCAGGTCAAGAGGAAGGAGCTCACTGGACTAACTTCGAGCGCTCGAAGTGCTTAGTTCGAGCGCTCGAACTCCGGGCAGATTCCTCTCCAGGAACCATCACTTCAGCCCACTTGCACCTTGTTTCTCTCATCTCTGATTTCCATCTTTATGGGTTGGTTGGAGATGTCTTTTGGTGGTTTTCTGTGCCTTGTTTGGTGGAGAGAGATGTCTATACAAAGGAGTGGAACCACACAAACAAATCATATCTCATCTTTACAAGATTTGTGGAGAGAGAAAGAGGAGAAAAAGAGAGAGTTCTTGAAGCCAAAGAAAGGGAGCTCGAAAATGGAGGTTGCAACCAAGCTTCTTCCTTCTTCTAAAGCTTCCATGGGTAACTAAACCTCCTTCTAGGGAGGTGATGAAGCCCCTCCCTTGTAAGCATGTCCTAGTATAGTTCTATTTTGGGGATTGCAATGTATAATCTTTGGTCTTTTCATGGTCTAGAGCATCTTGCCTCTTGTAATGGATCTTCATGTATTTAAATGATTAATGTTGAGTCAATTATCTATCTTTGATGGTTTATTCTTTTAATCATGTTGCTTGCACTCTCATGGTGACAATGGTAGTGAGATCATGAAATGGTTTAATGGCATGTTGATAAGGACTTTGATAGATCATTGCTTAGGTGAAACCTTTGATGATTTATGCTTATTTCTTACCTTCATGTGCTTCATCATTTTATCTCGGGCTTAATAGTTTTTCATTCAAGTAAATGTGATTAAGCTACACCTTAGTTAGGTAGGCTAAACATGTTAACCTTTGATGGATTATGATCGCTTCAGATTTGATGAACCTCTTGAGAATATTATAGCAACCAAGTGTGCTATGTATCATGACCATCTATATATATTGTTTTTCCTCCAATTTAGCTCTAACCTAACATGTGTATAGGGATGGAGCCGGATTCACTTCCCTAGTCCTCTTTACTTGTATTTCATCTCCCTTAAACTCTTTCAAACTTTTAATTTATGCACCTTAATTCCTTAGCTTAAGTGACAACCAACAAATCCTCTATGAACACCTCTATCACTCTAAAAAGACTTTAGACACTTAGGTTGCCATAGATTAGCGCAGTCCCAGTGGTTCGACTTACCCTACCAATAGCCCTATTTTACAATGATTCGTGCTATTGCGAAGGTTGATTTATAATTATAATCGACTCAACCGATCAATAACATATCACAAGTTAATTCCATGCAAGGTACGTCCATGATAATTAAACTTTCACAAAAGATAATTATTAAATAAAAAGTGCAATTCTTTATCAAATATTTCTAATTTAATATATATTAACAAACATACCAAAGCCTAATTTACTAACATGCCACAATTTAATTCTAAGTTGAATATCATCATGAGAATTAAATCTTAAATATAAAAAATAATTAAATTAAATTCTAGATTATGAACAAAAGCATGCATACAAGTTGTATAGTCATAGGAAACACTCAATACAACACATATATAATCCTAAAACATTCCCTATCTCAATTTGAGATGAAAATCTCAAAAGCCACCAAAATGAAACGGCTCCGAATCCGACAATACTTCGGGGTTTTGTTGGGGACAACGCCGTGAACATTAAACTCCAAAGAGGACCTACCAAAATCCTAACTTGAATTCAAACCCGAACTCAAAAATTGGCCAAAAACAGGTTCTAATAAGGGGGAAAGAAGCGCGTAGTCAAGACAAACACAAAACGCGAAGGCACTATGACTTTATAACAAAGGGAAGGAGGTTTAAATGAGAGGAGAAGGGCGGCAGCCCCCCACCCCCTTGGGCTGCCATAGCAGGTTCTAGTTGTGCATGGAGGGGGGAGAAGATGACTTTTTAACTTTAAGTCCCCCTATTTATAGAAAATCTCAAAAAGTGCCCCGAGCGGGTCCCGCTGGGTCCAAAAAAGTAAAATTTCAGCAGACGCGCTCAAACGGTGAAACTTCGTGAACAAAAAAGATTCAAAATGAGAAAAATATGAAAAACGGAAGAAATGGCGTCAAAAACCGAGTTCTGAGTAGAGAGATATGCCCCGAACAAGTTCGGCAGCAACTAGGGTCAGAAATCCTGAAACTGGAGAAAAATGACCAGAAGGCAATTCTAGGAGTACACGAATTGACGAAAAGTGAAAATGAGTCCCGTACGAGGACCCTGGCTCAAAATGAGGCATTTTTGTAATAACTTTCATTAATTGCACAATGGGCCCTCCAAAAAGTGAAAACTACACTAATGGCCCAAAATGAAAATATCTTCCAAAAATATTTTTAAAAAAACCTCTAAAATAAAATATCTTCAAAAGATATTTACGAAAAACACCCCAAAAAATGAAAAAGATTCTGAAAAACTATGCATCCACGCCCCTATGGACACCGGGAGCAACCAGAGTACTTTCTTACAAAAGTAATGATACATATTTCATGGAAACCACTTAAGATGAAGGTACGTGAAGTCAGAAATCCAACTCCGAGCACGAAAAATGAGGTTGTGCCAAAAAGTGACAAACGGGGAAAAGATAAAATAGGGAAAAAGACGAAATAGGGAAAAGGACGAAAAGTGAATAGTGTCAAAAACCGAAAAATGTGGAAATGACTCGGTCCTTGAAGGAAGTTGTCAATCCAAGGAAAAGAGTCTCAGAAATCACTCCAGAGCACTCGAGATGACACTAAGCGACGAGGAACTGAACTCAGAAAGGAAAAGATCAACGGAAAAAAAATATCAGTGAAAATCTAAGAAAAGGAAAGGAAGGAAAATGATCGGGTCATTACACCGAATCAAGTGATTCTTAAGTCTAGATTTATTAATTTTTGCTTGTCTATCCAATGGAGTGAATGGTTGCATTTAATTATGTCTAAAAAGACCATTTTACCCCTTGTAAATTACCCTTACCGCATTGATTTCAAACCCAAAAGTTTAATTTTATGAAACTTTGGAGTTTCATATCTTTTTCATCCGAACTCCGAATCAAGTAATTCTTGGGTCTAACTTGATTAATTTTTCGCTGTCTTTCTAGTGGTGGGCTCGGTAGCTCCCGATTTTACATTTTTTGATCTTACATTTTGCCCTTGAGGATAAATTTGTCTAGTTGTATTTTAATTTGTTTTCATTACTTTCTTTTGAGTCCCATGACTTCATGGGAAGTCATATATGTCTCTTAGGAATGATGTACATTCCCAAAGACGTTACTTCCATGTGAAAAGACTATTTTGTCCTTGGGTGTTTGGTCTTTTTTTCTAATCATTCATTACCGTATTGTTGTCGTTGAGATCCGTGGACTCATGGAAGGTCACTCTGGCTTCTTAGAGATGCATTGCATCTCCAGGGTCATGTTTTCTGTTTCTGCTTCCGCATTTGGATTCATTATCGGGTGAATCTTTGGTTTATCACAGAACGCACTGGCTTGGAAAACTAGGGCCGTCTTAGGTGGTATTAGAGTTCCTAGGTTCGAATACCTTTGACCATGGATTTTGGGTGCATATCATGCTTGTGTTACCATGCTCTATGGGTTTAATTGCTTTTGATAACATGTTTTAAATTGATAACATGTTTGTTGCTTATGTGGCAACTTGCTTAGAAGCTTACCTTAACCGCTTTAGCATATGATTTATGCTTATTTATCTTAACATATGGTATATGCTTGTTTATCATAGCATGTTGTATATACTTGTCTGCCTTAGCATACTGTGACGACCCTGGTTTTTGCGTGTCCTGTGATGAACTGTAAGGATGATTCGATAACGGATCCGAATACGAAAGCGAAAACAGAAAATAAGACTCTAAGAAGTCACAGTGACCTTCCATGAGGTCGTGGAAGTCAACAAGAACTGATGCGGAAGCAAAAAATTGAAAATATGACAAATAAGCCCCCAGGGGCTAAATAGTCATTTCTAAAAACTATAGATTCGGGTGCCACCGAGTACACCGCTGGAAGGACAACGAAAAACTAATCAAGATGGACTCAAGAATCGCATGATTCGGAGTCCGAACGAAGGAGAAACGGCATGACGAAGAAAAACGAGTACTTAAAGCAAAAAGTGTAAACTGATAATTATCCAGGAAGAACTGGGTGCAACCGAGCACACCGTTGGAAAGACAGCAAAAAATTAGTCAAGTTTTAAAAAAAATTCACTTGAATCGGAGTCCGGACGAAGGAGAAAAGCCCAAAAGAAGAATTGACGTCGCGGCGGCCCGACGAGGGGCCATGGCGCACACGGCACCCATGTGCGAGCCCACCGGCGTGCATGCCGGCGCCCAAAGACATGGCTGGTGGCAGCCCTTGGCTGCTGTTACATTTTTTTTTTTTTTGATCTGCCCAGAACTGAGGCTTGAAATGGAGGTTAAGACGAGTTTTTTTGAAAAACACGAAGAAGAAACCCCCCCTAAAATCGAGTTTTCTACCCAACAACGTAAACAGAATCGAAAAAAACTCACCATGAAATCCCCAAAATGCCCCTAGATTAGAATTGAACAAGTGGGTCATAAAGCTGCTAAATGAAAACTGGAAGCTAAAACTTCACGAAGGATTTCCGGTAACAAGACGACATTTTCTGGAAAAACACGAAAAAGAAACCCCCCCTAAAATCATGTTTTCTAAGCGACCATGTAGAAAGAAGAAAATAAAACTGAGGTAAAAAGTCCATAATGCCCCTAGATCAGAATATGCAAAAAAAATGCGAAATGAATTCACAAGAGGCTTAAAACACAAACGATGAGGTTTTGCCCGGAAATGACTATGCACGCAAACGTAACTTACCTATTTAGATGCGCTACAATGGTCCATGGCTTAAAAATATAGCCGATGCAAAATTCGACCCCCCAACGGGCAAAAAGGCAAAAATGGACTTGGAATGGAAAACATGGAATCCAAAAATGCAAAATGGGATCAAATGACCGTTTGGCCCTTGGCCACACTTCATACAAGATTAATAAGACCTTATGAAAGAATGAAAATGGAATTCCCACACCCGATGCAACCATGGTGAAGTAATGACTTGCGATTTTTTAAGGTTTTCATAATATTTCATGAAGTTAAAAAGTTGTATAAAATACAATACACATGTCATTGGCCTCCGGCCTCATCTCATACATATCAAATATATTGAAAGGAGTGTACTTAAGTACACATTACATACGTGGAATCAAATATACATATTTTGACATATAAGTCTGCAAAATGACATTTCATGCTAACATTTGCATGAAATGAAAACTTGAAATCTTCACGACATCCAAGGAATGCTAGGCTTCACGAACCAAGTCTTTGTACCTGAAATATGCCCCAGTATCGTAGGGGTGAGTAACATAAAGCTACTCATAGGAGATGAGCATGCTTCGACCTAGCATTTTACAAATTTATCAACTTAAGATGAAACATGTTAAAGGGGCTCATGCCACCTAACGTCTATGTCCAAGTGAGACTCGGGGAGCATCCTAAGCTACCTTAGAGTCTAAGCAACAAGAATCATGATATACATACGTGTATGAAATGAATCATGGTTGGGATAATCTAAAGAACACGACAAGAAGAATGCTTGAGCATAGATTAACATGAATTGCATTTTCAATACAATTGAACTAGGTCTAGAGTAATCCATACAACATGACAAAAGCATATTTGAATACAAGTTAACAAGAATCACATTATCCATGCAATTTAACAACAAAAAAGCATGTTATACAATGCAATAAGGTTTAAGTTCTCAAAGCCATCAACTTCGAATCTAAAGCACAAAATAACAGTAGTGGTTCATGCCACCTAACGTCTATGTTATAAATGAATCAATAGAATCAATCATAAGCTTTATTAGAACGTCAAAACACGATTTTTAATATTGATGCAATTTAACCAACATTGGAACTTCCAATACAACGCAAAAAGCACAATTTCGCAAAGTTAACATCCTGTAACTTAAAATGAAACGACAAATAAAAAACAACAAGTTACAACATCATCTAGTTATCAACTTGAAAATGAAATGCGAAGTCAAACAAAGTGGATACTCGAACGTCACGCCGGATCAGACCGACAACATAGTTACTTTAGGGTTACTAGCCCATGGGTAACCTCCCTATGTGCGAACTAGACTATATATAGAGGGACTATCCCCCGTACTAGAATCACGTCCTAGCCATAGTCAAACAATGACATCGCCAAGTTTCCAAAATCAACAAGTTATGCAACAATGCATATATCAATAGGAATATGCAAGATAATCAACTATCTACTAAGCACAACCAAATTTGGAAACCTATACAATACATGCTCTAAATCCACAACTAATATGATATGATGAATATCGAATCTTCAGTGTGCGATTCGTTACATGCTATGCATGAAAGATGTTAAATACGAAGTGTGCAAATCATTACACAAGGCAACAATATATTCAATAAGGAAAACATATTATCACGAATACAAACATAGCAACTATGTTATCCAATGTTCAAAACATTACCAAATGAATATATAACAAGTCTAAGTCCATGATATGAATATAGAAACCACTTCTAAAATACAACTACATCATGGAGCAAATTGAAAGAATTTAAATAGATAAACACAATTAAATTCTCTAGATTCCGATTCAATTCCAAATAACCTCAATTTAATACATGTTAAAGGACATGGTATGGTCATCACCTATATCCATTCTAAAACTCAATTAGGTTGTTGGAACAACAAAGTAGAACTTTAATTAAATCATGTTAATTTAATTACCAAGGTTCTAAAACAACTTCTAATAGTCCCAAATTAATATATACTAGTAAACAAGTCATGGCCAATACAAATATCAAGTTAAAACCTTAATTAAGCTAATGGGACCACAAAATAGATTTTAATTAATTCTTTTAATTAAAATCTCTAGATTTTTAAACTTAACCAAATGCTCTCAATTTAACATATCTTAGAGAATATGCTAAGGACTAATGTAATATCACATTACAAGTTTATTTCATTCAATTTAAGACCATGTGACTTAACCTTTTACTAAAGTTAAATATAAATTAAAAGTTGCAATTCTCATGCAATTAATCCCAATTTAATATATGTGAACAACCACACCAAAACTTAATTTTCTAGCATGCCACAATTCAATTTCAAGTTGTATATCACCATGAGGATTAAATTTTAAACAAGGAAATTAATTAAATGAATGGTCTCAAAACCTCACCGAATATTCTAAATCAAATATATGTGAAGCTATATGGCATGTAGATCAAGAATATCAAGTCGGAATTCGAATGGAGTGAATAGTGCACTCGAGGCAAATTAATTAATCAAATTAATTAATAATTACTAATTTTCAAGACACCTCCAATTACTTTCAAATTCAACTATGTTGAAGAGCATGCTAAGGCCTAATATAATATGCTAACACATATTAATTTCAAGCTAGTTAAGGCCATGTGAATTAATCTTTCACCTAAGATAAATATTAAATAAAATCTTTAATACTTATTCAAATGTTCCAATTTTAATACACGACAATGAGCATATCAAGGGGCAATATAAAATCATGCTACATGTTTAAACTAAGTCATGAGCAACCAGGAAAATTAGATCCCGTACAAGAAAAATAAATAATAAAATCTCTAGATTTTATATTTAATCATGCAAACAAGTAGTATAAGCATCACAAGCATGCTATATAACAAGAATTCAAACCTAGAACATCTCCTACCTCAATTTGAGATGAAAATCCCAAAGGCCCACCAAAATAAAAGTGCTCCGAATTCTACGATACCGAGAGGTTTTGTCGGGGACAACACCGTGAACAAGAATCCGCAAAAAGCCCCATGAAAATCATAACTTGACCTCAAAACCAAACTCAAGAAATGGTCAAAACTGAATTCTAATAAGGGGGAAAGGTAGAACACGGCGAGGGGAACAACAAACGTTAAGGCCGAAGACTTTCTATCAAGGAAAAGTGAACCAAAAGAGGAGAGAGAAGATGGAAGCACCCCTTGGGCTGCCATGGGAGCTCCAGGTCGTGCATGAAGAGGGGAGAAGATGAAAAAAGAAATATCTCACCCCCCTTTTATAGAAATCTCAAAAAGTGCCCCGAACGGGCCCCGCCGGGTCCAAAAAAGTAAAATTTGAGCAGACGAGCTCAAATGGCAAAACTTTGTGAATGAAAAAGATTCAAAATGATAAAATATGAATAATGGAAGAAGTGGCGTCAAAAATTGAGTCTCGAACAGAAAGTTATGCCCAAAACAAGTTTGGCAAAAACTGGGCCAAAAACCCTAAAACTGGAAAACATCGACCAGGAGGAAATTCCAAGAGTACACAACTCGACAAAATGTAAAAATGAATCCCGTACGAGGATCCAGGCTCAAAACAAGACATTTTGTAATAACTTTCATTAATTGCACAATGGCCCCTCTAAAAAGTGAAAACTGCACTTATGGCCCAGAATGAAAATATCTTCCAAAAATATTTTCTTAAAAACCCCTAAAATAAAATATCTTCAAAAGATATTTACGAAAAACACCCCAAGAAAAGAAAATAATTTCAAAGAACTTTGCATCCATGCCCCCTATGGACACCGGGAACAACCAGAGTACTTTCTTGCAAAAGTAAAGATACGTATTTCGTGAAAACCACTCAAGATGAAGGCATGTGAAGTCAAAAACCAACTCTATGCATGAGAAGTGAGGTTGTGCCAACAATGTGACAAATGGGGAAAAGACAGAATAGCGAAGAAGACAAAATAGGGAAAAGGACGAAAGACGCATAGTGTTCGAAAAGTGAAAATGCAGAAATGACTCGGTCCTCAAAGGAAGTTGTCAATCCACGGAAAAGAGTCTCAGGAACCAATTTTGAGCACTTGAGATGACACTAAGCGACACGAAATAGAGCTCAGAAAAGAAAATTAAACGAAAAAAAAAATTTATTCATAAAATTTCAGGAAAAAGGAAAGGAAGGCAAATGACCGAGTCGTTACACATACTGTATATGCTTGTCAGCCTTAGTAAATTGTACGTGCTTGTCTGAGTTATCATGTTATTTATGCTTGTCTACTTTAACACGTTACATATTCTTGTTCATCTTAGCATGATTATATGCAGCATATTGTCATGCTTTATGTCCTTCTCCTGTATACACTGACATGCCTTATGTGATTTTTATTACTTGTGTGAGTAGGTAGCCTGTTGTTATGTTGTATGCTAGTTATTTACTTTGTTTTGACATTGCATGTTGTCCCAGCTTGGTTGGTAGAGAATGATGCCAGGGCATTGTCTCTTGGGGTATGTCGTATCCTTTGGATATATTCTTGTTTTTGTGGAGTTTCTTCCTTAGATAAGAGAAATTCATTCTGTAAGGAACCCACGATGGGGACCTTCTTGTCTTTCTTATCGGTTTGGTTATTTCGAGATGACAGTCCTTGTCTAGTGAAATGAGACACGGGCCAAGGAGGTACCATTTCATTTCTTTTTTCCTTCGTGGCTTTACGACGTGGTCGGGGAGTGTCCGGGGTGTTGGTTTCATCTCTTAGGGTTTTATTGTGACCCAGATGTGATAACATCATTGGGGTTTTGTTTCTAGCGTCATGGGATGACGAGTCAGGATTGACTCGAATCTTTCCTTGGGAGTTGGGAAGTTGAATTATGAGCCTCAAGATGAGGTTCTTGTGTCTTGCCTTCCTTGGGCGATGGTTTCGGGATCTGGATAGATGTGTTAACATAGGATCCTTCTGGTGTTGCCTCAGACAGCTCTTACGAGCTACGGTTGGGATGTGGGCGGTTTCGCATAATTAATTACATTAGTATAATTAATTACTCTCCCTTGTCATTTTAGGGCTCCATTAGGATCCTGTCTAGTTCTCATCGAACTCATTGGCATCTTGAGTTGAGTGCCCTATTGATGTATTGTAATGGCTAGTGTTAGAACTATCCATTATGTCGTTGTTTTATTTTGTGTGGCGTTAGGATTCCACCTTGGGTAGGGGCTGGTCTTGGGAAGGACTCGTAGACTCGTTGTTTCGGGAACCTTAGTGGTCGTTTGGAGGATGGTTCCTTTCCTCATAGTAAGAAATTAGATTCATCCAGATTTGGTTGTACATTTTTTGCGTGGTGTCTTTTGAGAGGCATTCCATTCATTTCTTTTGATTTTATGAACTTGCCATTTGTATGATCCCTTTTTACATGTCTATGAGCCATTGTCTTAGGGCATGCCTTAGAAACATGTTTAGGATATATGACTATGCCGTAGTTGTATGTCAACATAGATGGTGTATTTTCATTTATGATATCCATTTAGCATGTTAGTACTGTTAGTGGTGTATAACATGTTGTCGTTTTTTTGAACCCTATGTGATAGGTGACACGTTTCATTTACCATATGTGTATTGTGTGCTTAGTATTAGGGTACTATTTAATTTATGCAATTTAATTTTGCAAGTATGTGCGAGGTGAGTAGCTGGTTGTACTGTTTCATTTTCCTGCACTTATATTGGGGTTTTGTGACCTTGGTTGTCGGGATTGTCTTGAGTGAGCTACGTAGTAGACTTCTATTTTGAGGACTTAATTGTCCATGATAGGGATTTTGATCTAGTATTTTGTTTCCGTTTGTGACCTTAGGATAGGCCTGCTTAGGACGGTGTCTTTTGGTTCCGTGGAGTCCGATCCATTGGCTTGAAGGCATAGACTTGTCAGGCTTTGGATTAGTGACCGGAGGTTGTTGATAAGGATGTTTTGCAATGTAGGAGTTACTGACTCTACTTGTACTGAGGATTTAAGGCCTTGAGTGTAACGGTGCTAATAACATTCTTGTCAAAGTTTTGGGATTAGATACCCCAACTCTTACAAGATGCTTGGTTCCCGTAGTGCTTTTTGTAATGATCTTTTCTAACATTGATGTCATTTGTATCGATAAATTTTTCTAAGTTGACCTGGTTGGGGCAGGTTATGAACTAGTGCCTTATATTGTCATGCTATTGTACAAAGTTGTGTGTTGTAGGCGAGTGTTAGTTACCGTCGATGTTACCTTACTGATGAGTAAGTGTGGGCAGATGCTAGTCACTATCATTGCTACCACACATTTGAGTACGTCGTAGGCGGGTTCTGGTTGCTGTTCGTACTGCCATAACGCTCTTTTCTTTTGTTGTGTTTCGACGTTTTGTTGTCTTGGGATTCTCTCAGTTGTTGACATTGAGTTGACATGCTGATTCGTTTGAGGAGTTATTTTCGGTTCGTGGTTTTGCATTCTTTCAGTTGGATCTTGAGGCTTTTGGAGTTGGTCTTTAGTTCTTTAAGATCTTTTCATCGGTGTGACCTTGTGTTCGGTCCTTATTCGGTTTTCCTCAGGATGTTCCTAATTTCGGGGATGAAATTTCCTTAAAGAGGGTCGATTGTAATGACCTAGTCATTTTACCTCCTTTCCTTTTTCTGAAATTTTATGGATAAATTTTTTTCGTTGAATTTTCTTTTCTGAGTTCGGTTACTCATCACTTAGTATCGTCTCGAGTGCTCAAAAATGGTTTCCGAGACTCTTTCCTTTGGATTGACAACTTTCTTTAAGGACCGAGTCTTTTCCACATTTTCATTTTTTTTACACTATTTACTTTTCGTCTTTTTCCTAAGAATGATTTTCGTCGCGTAACCTCACTTTTTGTGCTCGGATTTGGTTCCAATTTTCCATGCATCCATGATATTTAAGTTACATGTTTTGTTTATTTTTACTTTTCTAGAAAAGTATTCTAGTTATTTACTTTTACGTAAAAGGGCATAGATGCATAGTTTCTTAGGAAATATTATTTGTTTTGGGGTTTTTTCGTAATTATAAAAAATAATTATTTTTCTTTTTAGGAACCTTTTGTAATTTATTTTGAAAGATATTTTCAAAAACGTCCTTTTTGCAATTACTGGAAAGTGTGACAAGTGTCGCATTCTTATTGGTCCACTTGTAAGCATCTCATTGGTTCACACTTGGAAGCCTTGGATGATGACACGTGGAGGGTGCAGATTCACCGACTTGTTGGCCTAGCATTGGTGCACTTGTTGGCTTGGATTGTTGACAAGTGTAGGCTTTAGATTAAGCCTAGAATGAACCATTGGGTTAATGACAAGTGTAGGCTCCAAATTAAAGTCTAGCTTTTGTGCGTGTGAGGGAATGGTGCAAGACTAGGTGTGTTTGACTTCCACTGACCAAGTGAGTGGAGGAATACACTAAAGTGTTTTATTTATTTCATTTTACACATTAAACTTCTTCTTCCTCACTTAGAACCCTAGCCACCATTGAAGGAAACCATTAACCTAGGCTTAAAACCTTGGTTTTGATCTCCTTCCACTCACCTTAGACCTAAAAGCTTGGAACACAAAACATTTGCCTCACCTTCCATTACATAACCCTTGAAGGAAATACAAAAATTCCTTTGTTTGCTTTGGATTGAAAAGGAACAATCCTCTTGTGAGGTAAGGGGTGATTTAGGTTTTAAACTAAGTATTTTAATTGTTTTTATAGCATATAATAAATTGTTTACATGTCTTATACTTAATTTTTAAATTAATAGGTTGTAGTACCTTGCATGAAATTAAGCTGGGACATGATATTCTTGAAGGCCATGACTTGATCTATAACATGTATTAGTATAAAGTCATTTGGAGTTATTTTAGAGTCTAGAGATTTAATTATTTAGAATTAATTTCTATTTAATTGTTCTACTTACTTAATTATGTATTTGAGTTGATAAATGTGATTACCATGACAGTACCATTGGCATATAATTATTTGAAGTCATTTGAAATTGATTTAAATTCTAGAGAAATTAATTAGTTAATTTAATTAATTTCTATTCAAGTGTTACATTCATTTAAATTGACATTTGACTTGATATATGTAATGAGCATGGTATGTTCTTTAACATATATTAAATTGAGAATATTTGAATGAGTTTGGAAAACTTTATTTAATTATTTTCTTATCCGAAATTTAATTCACGTAGTTGTACCTAGTGTAGAATTAACTTATAACTTGATTTTAAATAATGTCTTAACATGTTATTTCATATATATTAAATAGAGAATATTTGAATGAGTTTTGAAAATTTATTTAATTATTTTCTTGGCATTGATCTTAATTTACCTGGTTGTAACTAATGTAGAATTGACTTGTAACTTGAAATTAAATTAGGATTTGCTATAACCTTTGACATATAATATAGTTAGAATTTTTGGAGTTGCTTTGTAATAATGAGAATTTAATTATTTAATTTAATTAACTTCCATTCGTTTGCTTTCGTTGAGGTAATTAAGTATTGATGTTATATTGTTGCTTAACTTATAATTTGCAACTTGGTGTATGATTACAAGATGGTATTCCATGAGTAGAAGTTATGATTTAACTTGTTGTACACACATTATATTTATATGTCATGTAATATGCCATTGTGACTTAAAGGCCTAGAGCGTATCTTGTGTGTATTCTATGACTTGATTGTGCATGGTAATTGACAATGTCCATTGTGTATATGTGATGTACTTGTTGCACAACTTGATGATTTTTGGGAAGCTTGTATGGACATTGTAATATGTTAAGGCTAGAGTATGTCTCTTGTACGGGGGATGAGAGTTCCCTCTACAACATATACTGCGCACTAGGTAGTTCCTTGCGGGCTAGTAACCCGAGATCACTTGTTTGGTCATTGAGACCGTACGTCCTTTGTCTTTCCGCCATTGGTTGATTTCGCATTCAATTCCTAGTTGTAATTGTTGATGTGACGGCCCTGGTTTTTCAAGCTAGTGCGTCTTGTGATGAACACGACTTTGACCAGATAATGGATATGAAATGCGGAAGCAAAAATAGAAAACAAGATTGTAAGAAGTCAAAGTGACCTTTCATGAGGTCGTGGAACTCAATGAGAACTGATGCGGAAGCAAAAGATCAAAAATATGACAAATAAGGCCTAGGGGCAAAATGGTAATTTTTTTAAAATAT
This sequence comes from Cornus florida, assembly GCF_030987335.1. NCBI lineage: Eukaryota > Viridiplantae > Streptophyta > Magnoliopsida > Cornales > Cornaceae > Cornus > Cornus florida. Next base: position 60,161,988 of record NW_026775572.1, on the reverse strand, counting down.
GAACTCGGGTGCCAATGAGCACACCGCTGGAAAGACAACGAAAAGTTAATCAAGATGGACTCAAGAATTACAAGATTTGAAGTCCGGACAAAGGAGAAACGGCATGACGAAGAAAAACGAGCACTTCAGGCAAAAAGGGTAAACTGGTAATTATCCAGGAAGATCTGGGTGCAACCGAGCACACCGTTAGAAAGGCAACAAAAAATTAGTCAAGTTTAAAAAAAAATTCACTCGATTTGGAGTCCGGACGAAGGAGAACGAGCGAAAACAAAGATCAACGTCACGACGTAGAGACAAGCACCCCACGAGCACCCCAACAAGCACCATGACATACTAGGAAGGAAAACAATTCAGCCAGAACTGAGAGCCGAAACGAGGTCCGAAACGAATTTTTTGGAAAAACACAAAGAAGAAACCCCGCCCCCCCCCCCCCCCCCCTAAAATCGAGTTTTCTACCAAACAGCGCGAAAGGAAATGAATAAAACACACTGCAAAATTCCCAAAATGCCCCTACATTAGAACTGGACAACAGGGCAAAAAGCTGCTACAGGAACTGTCCACATCTAAGATCAAAAACGGGCTACCAAACGAATTTTTCTGGAAAAACATGAAGAAGAAACCCCTCCCAAAATAAAATTTTCTACCTGGTAGTGTAGAAGAGAATGAAAAAAACTCACTGTAAAATGCCCAAAATGCCCCTCCATGAAATCTAGTCATGAGGGTCATAAAGCTGCTAAATGTAAAACTAAAAGTTGAACTTTGCAATGGATTTCCGGTTCCAAGATGACATTTTTTGGAAAAACACGAAGAAGAAATCCCCCCTAAAATCACGTTTCCTAAGTGACTATGTAAAAATCGGAATATATTTCTTGAAGGAAGACCCCAAAATTCCCTAAAATTAGATTGTGTAATAAAAATGCAAAATGAGTCCATAGGAGGCTCAAATCACCAAGGATGAGGTTTTTCTTGAAAATGATCATGCACACAAATGTAACTTACCAATTTGGATTTGCTACAATGGTTCACAGCTTAAAAATATCGCCGATGCAAAATTTGACCCCCTCCCCACGACTAAAAAGACAAAAATGAACTAGAAATGAGAAATTTGAAAACTAAAATTAACGAATGATTTCAAATTACCATTTGGCCCTTGGCCACACATCATATATGATTTATGAGACCCTATGAAAGAATAAAAATGGAATTCCCACACCCGATGCAAACATGGTGAGCCAATGACTTGCCATTTTTCAATATTTTCATAATATTTCATGAAATCAAAAGTTACATAAGATATAAATTAGATGTCATTGGCCTATGGCCTCATCTCATACATGTCAAATACATTGTAAAGAGTGTACTTATGTACACATTACATGATTATAATCAAATATACATATTTTGACATATAAGGCTACAAGTGGCATTTCAAGCCAACTTTTACAAGAATTGAAACCTTCAAGGCTACAAATCATCCAAGCAATATGAGAATCTCGAACCTTGATTCCTATACCAGAAAAATGTCCCCACTACATAGGTGAGTAACATAAAGCTACTCGTAGAAGATGAGCATGCATCGACCTAGCATTTTACAAAATTATCATCTTAAGGTGAAACATGTCAAAGTGGCTCATGCCATCTAACGTCTATGTCAAGTGAGACTCAGGGAGCATCCTAAGCTACTCATGCAATTTAAAGCGAATAATGGCATACATGTATACATTCTCAAGTATACTAAACAATGTTAAAACATGTTTTGCGACATGTAAGCCTACATCTCCAAGTATACTAAACCATATTAAGACAAGTCTTGCAATGTCTAAGTATATCTATACAAGTATACATTAATTTGGAAATCTCATAAATCAAGTACACAACCACAAGTATACTAAGCAAAAGGATTGCACATATGACAAGTATACACGACACAAGTATACTGAATGCAATTTAAACTCACTGAACAAGTATACAAGTTCAAGTATACTAAATAGTATTTAATTGCCCAAAACAAGCATCAATTCTCAAGCTATAAGTAATCCAAGATTAACAACATGAAATTAAATGCAAAAACAAATAGTGGAAAGACTAGGACATGCGATCGCTAGACCAAGCAAGTATTTTCGGGTAATTACGACCCACAAGGTATTACCTAGTGCGCACTTATAACTTAGAAGACTCTTGTCTCCGTTCTAGAGCCAAACCCTAGCCATCACATAATTTATGTCCTCATAAGCTTTCCAAAATCAACAAGTTCAAAACTTATACAAAATCAAATGTAAGTTACCACATTCCATGCACAAGTAAGGTTGAATCCACACAATTCATGTCCTAGAATTCAAGTCTAAGTAGCATATGACAAGTCATGTCCTGAATATGCAATTTATATACAAAGTAAGAATATTTTACAACAATTGAGCTACATTACCTTCCTAAGCCACAAGTACTAAATAAGCTTCAATTTAGAAACTAGCTTCCAAGGTAAACAATTGTAATATTCTAACAAGTTATATACCTACACAAGATATATGGAAACAAGTCATTCAAGTCAATGATATTCCATATCATGCTAAGTCCAATAACCATGTTAAGGAGCCATAAGTACTAATTCTACATCAAGTTAGTAGCATGCTTACAAGGTAATTAAAATACTACATTTTAAGAGGTTTTCAACCTAATCATGGAAAGTCTCTAGATTTCAAATCTATTCCAAATAACCTCAAATTAATATATGTTAAACAATATAGCATGCTCATTACATATATCAAATCAAAAGAGCAAAATGAGTAAGACATCATCATGTAGATTTTAATTAATTTAAATTAATTAAATCTCTAATTTTTCAAAAGTTATTCAAATGATCCCAAATAAATATATAACAGGGACTAAGTCATGGCCATGCCATATATCAAGTCAAAAATGGAATACAGGCAAGGTACAATTTAGTAGAATTTAAATCAATTTAAATTCATTAAATCTTTAGATTTGGAAACTCATTTAAATCACCCCAAATTAATATATAACAAAGATCAAGTCATGGCCATATCATAAATCAAGTCTAAAGTGAGTTATATACAAGTTACAATAAATCATTTATTTCTCAAATTGATATAAACATGCATACAACTTATATTTCACTACAAAAGCAAGTAAGATCACTTGGAAAAAAATAAATTATAACACCCCCTACCTCACTAGAGAAGAGTCTCTCTAGAATCCAAGGCAAAGAAACTCAAAATAGCAAACCCTTCAAGGGTTATGTAGAGGAGGATGATGGGAACAAAAAGTGTTCCAAGCTTCATAGTCTAAGGTGAGTGGAAGGCCCTCAAAAATTAAGGTCAAGGCCTAAAGCTTCAAGCTCTTCTAATGGTGGCTAGGGTTCTAATGAGGAAGAAAATGATATAATGTGAAAATGTGTGAGTGGAGGAAATAGAAATCATCGACTCACTATGTGTTCCTACACTATAGTCAACACACACATTTATGGCCAATTGCACAAAAACCCTTCTTTAAAACCATAATCCCAAAGTGGCCCAAAAATACTTGCAAGACTTAATTGTGAGCCTACACTTGTCACAAATCCAAGGCTCTTTCCTAGGCTTAATCTTAAGCTTACACTTGTTAACCATCTAAGCCAACAAGTGCACCAATCCTAGGCCAACAAGTGGTGAATCTCCACCCTCCACATGTCATGATCCAAGGCATCAAAGTGTTTCCACACAAATGACAAAAAGTGGACCAATGAGAGTGTGACGCTTGTCAAACTTTTTCAGAAATTGCAAAAATGTCCTTTTTGAAATATCTTTCAAATTAAATTGCAAAATGAACCCTAAAATGAAAAATAATTACTTTACAGTAATTACACAAATGACCCCAAAAGAAAGAGAAATTCTAAAGAAGTGTGCATCCACACCCCTAAGGAAGAAAGTACACAACTAACATGCATTTCTAGGGAAGTAAAAACATACATGGCATGGAATTTAAAAATCGTGGAAGCATGCAAAACTGAAATCAAATCCGAACATGAAAAGTGAGGTTGTGCTAATAATGTGACAACCGAGAAAAAATACGAAAAGTGAATAGTGTCAAAAAGTGAAAATATGAAAATGACTCGATCCTCAAAGGAAGTCGTCAAACCAAGGAAAAGAGTATCAGAGGCCATTTTCGAGCACTCAAGATGACACTAAGAGATGAGAAACAGAACACAGAAAAAGCAAAGACAACAAAAAAAAAAATATCCGTAAATTTTGAGGAAAAAGGTAAAGAAGGAATACATGACCGTGCCATTACAACCTTCCCACCTTAAAGGAATTTCGTCCCCGAAATCTAGCCCAGACAAAACCAAAGGCTCAACCAGGATAACTACGGAGTACATCTCCGAGTAACCCACACAACATGCTACGAAAGCAATCCCAAAACTGAAGGAGAACTCACAAACCAATGTCATTTGCACCACGTGCTCATGACGACCACTTTCAAATGAATGATGGCCATACAGCCACACGATAAGTCGAAACTCCCACAAGGAACCCAAGGTTAAATAAAGGAACGGAAGACCACAACCATAAGCATCCTTCATAACGAACCATCATATGGATCCAAAAACAACCACCAAAAGAACTCCAAGATAATAACATATCAAATCATAGTACTGAACAAAAACAACATGGCAGTACGAATAGCGACCAGAACCCGTCCACGACGTACTCAAATGTGTGGTAGCAATGACAGTGCCTAGTGCTTGCCCACACTTACTCATTAGTAAGGTAGCATTGACGGCAACTAGCACCCGCCCACAACACACAACTTGTATGGTAGCATGATAATATAAGGCACTAGTTCATAACCTGCCCCCCATTAGGTCAACCCATGAAACCTCTCGATATAAATAACATCAATGCCACAAAACGATCATGGCCAAAAGCAATACCGGAACCAGGCATCTATGAGAGTTGGAATATGGTCCAAAGACGTTCCAGACCATCCCGGCCAATCCCAAACTCTGACAACAATGTTATAGGCACCATTATGCTTAAGGCCCCGAATCCTCAATACAGCAAAACCAACCTCTCTTACGTCTCAAAATACTACTATCAACAACATCAATCAATAATCCAAAGCCTGAAAAGCAAAACTGCGTCTCCAAAATCCCAGATATCATCCTGAAATAGATCAACTATAAGACTACTCACAGTAATCAAACATCGGATCAAAATCCCTATCACAGATAACTAAATCCTCGAAAAACAAGTCCACCACGTGGCACACACATCGAAATCCTGACAACTGAAGTCACAAAATAAGTCTCCCAAAATCGTGCTTGGCATCACCAAGCTAAATCAAAATTCCTCAATTTCAATCCACAACCAACTACTGGGACTACGATTCCTCAAAACCACGCCTAGTCATAACTAGGATAAGAAAATTCCACAAACAAGCCATATCCGACAGCGATCCTCCAAAAACTCTCCTAAGAGTCAGCCACATCTAAGTCTCCAAAACTAAAGCAAGTCTCCAAAAGACAATCTTAAAATAGCCTCGAGCTCACCTCACGAATTAAAAAAATCCTTAATGATAAGAACACAAGTCCTCACAAAATGATCTCAAATCGATCCACTCATTTTAAGCACCACAACCCGTCAACAACCATAGCAAAACTCCCCAAGGGAAAACACGAAAGAAAGGGAACCACCAGTCCTAAAAAGAATAACACCATGACTCTGTCTCTGAAATGAAACAAAACAAGATCAAAGACTTCACCCCCTATATGGAAGTAAGTCAACCAAAATCAACTAAATCCTCACCAAGGACTTAAGACAACAATGGTGATCCTTGCGGACCAGCCAACCCCAAAGCTGTGAACAACGCAACGAAGAGAAGAGACTCACTCCTTGTGAAATCCCTTACTCGAACCAAGAAAAAAGGGAAACCCTATTCTCCCACAAGTGTCAACACGACAAGCACGAAAGTGGAGCATTCTTCCCACCTTAAGGAAGTAGACAGCTCAAGACAAAACAAATATGACAACTCCTCTACAAGGAATTTCACAACGAAACCATTGTAAAAACTGGGACACAAATAACGTGCGACCGAAGGAAATAAAAAGGAAAACCAAATATGGAAGTCATACATATGGCAAGGAATATAACTACCAAGTAAGTAAATCTACTCACATAGATAAAATCAAGGGTATATGCAGCACGTCTCCACGTAAGCACATAATCGTGTCACTAATGTACAGTAACAACATGGCGTCTCTAAGCATATAAAGAAGGCATGCTAATGCCACATAACAAGAAAGTAAATGTGGACACACCTCTACCTACTCATGTGTCACAATATCATAAATCATACTACTAACATGGTAGTAAATGAAACTGCAGAGAACGAAAATGAGGCAATAATGAACCCTATGGACATCGTATCCTAGAGTTTCTAGGTAAAAGGAAAAACCAGTCCTAGCCACAAACTGTCTCCAAAAGCCAATGTGACAACAACCTGTCTCAAAATAAACATGAGCCCTCACCACAATGGGAAAACTCTGACAATCCATTTTTGAACCTAAAGGTGACACTACAAGTGACACTAACAATGCAATGCTCTTATTAACCCAGAACATCGATCAATTGACTCAATCCCAAAAGCATCATCATGTAAGGAGAACTCAAACAAAATGGCTACTCTAGCCATACAATCAGGCAATCAAATCGATCTCCAAGATCATCTCCAAAACGATCATCAATCACCGTCTCAACATCAGACGCTCAAAACAAAACTCACATCATCGCCAACCAAAAGGACTACGCCTATCAGAACAAAAACCAACACTGATTCCATCCGAACTGCGCTCATAGCTAGCCAGCACGATAGCATGACAGTGCCACACACCCACCCACAAACGTACCCACCCATAAAAATTGCTATCTTAGAGGAACCTTCCCAAACAAACAAGGAGACTAAGAGGTCCATAACCTCATCATGGCCCAAAACCAATAAATCCAACACTACGGCAAAGCCAAATGACTCACCTCACAAGAGCCTAAACAAAAAGTGACTCACCACCTGCCTTAAAACCAATGCTAGGTCGAAAACAACCTATACTACCATAAAAATGTGACTACAATCACCATCAACCTCAAAGAAGGGTGCCTAAACAAAACCAGACACACCAACCATTGCACTAAGTGCAAACTCACCAAACAACTCAACTTCAAGTCAAACATCCCATGACTAATCGAAAGTCCTGTCAAATATGCAAAACAATCATGCATATACAAATAAAATATAGCATACATTATATGTCATGCTTTTTACATAGAATCAAAGCAGGTTAAACAGATAACATACCACATATAGCACGTAAGCACATAAACATGTTATAAAACCAAATTATTATGGAGTATATAAACACATAGCACATGGCAATACAAACATGATATGCACCCAAAACCCATCGTCCTAAGGTTTTCGAACCTAGGAGCTCTGATACCACCTGCGACGGCCCTAGTTTTTCAAGCCTGTGCGTCTTGTGATGAACTGTAGTTTGACACGATAACAGATCCGAAATGCGGAAGCAAAAATAGAAAACAAGACTCTAGGAAGTCAAAGTGACCTTCTATGAGGTCGTGGAACTCAATGAGAACGGATGCAGAAGCAAAAGATAAAAAAATACGACAAATAAGCCCCATAGGCAAAATGGTAATTTTCTAAAAATATGAACTCGGGTGACACCGAGCACATCGCTGGAAAGACAATAAAAATTTAATCAAGATGGACTGAAGAATCGCATGATTCGGAGTCCGGACGAAGGAGAAATGGCATGACGAAGAAAAAGGAGCACTTCAGGCAAAAAGGATAAAATAGTAATTATACAGGAAGATCTGAGTGCAACCGAGCACAAAGTTAGAAAAGCAGCAAAAAATTAGTCAAGTTCAAAAAAAAGTTCACTCGATTTGGAGTCCAAACGAGGGAGAACGAGCGAAAACAAAGATCGACATCACGACGTTGAGACGAGCACCCCGCGAGCACCCCACGAGCACCATGACATGCTAGGAAGGAAAATAATTCAGCCAGAACTGAGAGCCGAAACGAGGTCCAAAATGAATTTTTCTGAAAAAACACAAAGAAGAAACCCCCCCTAAAATCAAGTTTTCTACCTGACAACGCTGAAGGAAATGAAAAAAACATACTAAAAAATCCCCAAAATGAAACACACTAAAAAATCCCCAAAATGCCCCTACATCAGAATTAGACAAGAGGGCAAAAAGTTGCTATAAGAACTATCCACATCTGAGATAAAAAAGGGCTACCAAACGAATTTTTCTGGAAAAACACAAAAAAAAAACCCTCTCAAATCAAATTTTCTACCCGGTTACGTGGGAGAAAATGAAAAAAAAACTCACTCTAAAATACCCAAAATGCCCCTCCATGAAATCTGGTCATAAGGGTCATAAAGCTACTAAATGTAAAACAGAAAGCTGAACTTTCCAATGGATTTTCGGTACCACAACGACATTTTCAGGAAAATTACAAAGAAAAAATCCCCCCTAAAAACATGTTTTCTAAGTGACCATGTGAAAACCGAAATTTATTTCATGAAGGAAAACTCCAAAATGCCCTAAAATTAGATTATGTAATAAAATGCAAAATGAGTCCATAGGAGGCTCAAATCACCAAGGATGAGGTTTTTCTTGAAAACAATCATGCACGCAAACGTAACTTACCAATTTGGATGTGCTACAATGGTGCACGGCTTAAAAATATCGCCGATGCAAGGTTTAATATGAAAATATTGAAAAATGCCAAGTTATTGCTTCACCATGTTTGTACTGGGTGTGGAAATTTCGTTTTTATTCTTTCATAGGGTCTCATTAATCATGTATGAAGTGTGGCCAATGACCAAATGGTAATTTGAGATCATATGTTAATTTTGGTTTTCAAATTTTCCATTTCTAGTTCATTTTAGCCATTTTTGGCCATCGGGGGGGGGGGGGGGGGGGGGAGGGGGGGCGTCATATTTTGCATCAGTAGTATTTTTACAACGTAGATCATTGTTGCGTGTCCTAATATGTAAGTTACGTCTACGTGCATGATCATTTTCAACAAAACCCTTTCCTTTGTGATTTGAGCCTCCTACGCACTCACTTTACATTATTCGTGCATAATCCGGTTTAAGGGCATTTTGGGGTTTTCCTTCGGGAAATAAATTTCGGCCTTGATATAGTTACTTAGAAAACGTGATTTTAGGGGGGGTGGTGTTCTTCTTCAAGTTTTTCCACAAAATGTCATCTTGGTGCTGGAAATCCCGTGCAAAGTTCAGTTTTCTGTTATGCTTGTAATAGATTTTTAACCCTCTTACCATTTTCTGTAATTTACAGTGTGTTTTTTTCATTTTCTTCTTCGTTGCCGGGTAGAAAACGTGATTTTAAGGGGGGTTTCTTTTTGTGTTTTTGCAAAAAAAAAAAATTGATTTTAAGGGGGTTTCTATCTAACGGAGTGAACGGTTGTATTCAATTATGTCTAAAAAGACTATTTTACCCTTTGTAAAGTACCCTTGCCGCACTGATTTCAAACCCAAAAGTTTAATTTTATGAAACTTTGGAGTTTGATATCTTCTTCATACGGACTCTGAATCAAGTGATTCTTGGGTCTAACTTGATTAATTTTTGGCTATTTTTCTAGTGGTGTGCTCGGTAGCTCCCGATTTTATTTTTTCAGAAATAACTATTTTGTCTTTGAGGCTAAATTTGTCCAGTTTTCTTTTAATTTGTTTCTGTTACTTTCTTTTGATTCCCGTGACTTCATGGGAAGTCACGTATATGTATTAGGAATGATGTACATTCCCAAGGACGTTGCTTCCATGTGAAAAGACTATTTTGCCCTTGGGGGCCTCTTCGGTCTTTTTCTTTTTCTTTTTCTTTTTTTTTTTTTTTTTTTTTTTTTTTTTCCTGATCATTCATTCCCGCATTATTCGAGTTGAGATCCGTGGCCTCATGGATGGTCACTTTAGCTTCTTAGAGATACATTGCATCTCCAAGGTCATGTTTTCTGTTTCTGCTTCTGCATTTAGATCCGTTATCAGGTCAATCTTCGGTTCATCACAAGACGTACTGGCTTGAAAAACTAGGGCCGTCTCACATAGGGTTTAGTTGATTTTTGGTGCTTACATGTTGTAGAACTTGCATGACCATAGGATAAGTGGGTTAACCATCACATACTGGCTAGTTTTGCTCACCCTAACATTTTGTAGGTACGAGACAATTCATAGATGAGGTTTAGACCACCTTGGGCTATGAAGACCATGTTGAAAGTTTTGATGTTCAGTGATGTAATAAGACTTGGTTCATTTCGATGAAAATTGATGTATTTAAACTCTAGCTAGGTTTACCTTTTGAACTTCTATTTCGAGGGAGGGAGAAATGGCAAGGGAACCGCCTAATTTCATCTTAGGTTCCCTTGTGATTTCCACCCTTGGCCCCTTATAATTGTTAAATCAACTTTCGCGCTTCTTTTGTTATTGCATGCGGGCTTGTAAATGAGGCAATGGACTCCCTGGTTAGAAGCTCATTTATTTGCCTTCTATGATGGAACATGTTTAAATACTGAAATGTTATGCTTTGTATGTCATTTTGATCACTTATGATGACTAGGGGCATGGGTTCATTATCTTTGCATAAGGGTACTTAAGGGATGATTTTTGGGTGCTTAAGTGTAGTAAGGGAATGCATTAATTTGAAATTCCTTTTTAAAGACTTGATAAAAATGATTAATTGCCATGCTATTATAAGGTTTTAAGGTCATCTCATTTTGCTTTAAATAATCAATTCATGGCTCTTGAATATTTTAAGATTTCAACCTTTAAAATTGTTAGATGTGCTCATGTTACCTTGGTTTTACTCATGTGTTGTACTGTTTTGTGGGACTTGAGGTTGTTAATGGAATACCATATCCCAAGTTGTAAGCTTATGGAATTGGATCAAAGTTAGGTGCATTTGGAGTTGAAAAATAAATAAAGAGGAGAAAGTTGGACCAGTTGCGCTATTTAGCACCGGTCCTATTTATGCAGGTTTTTAGGCTGCAATAGTTGAACCGGTCGCACTATTTAGGACCAATCCTACTTTCTTGACTTTTTCTTTTTTCTTTCTTTTGGGATTACTTGGGTAACTGAGGGGTTGTTTGGGTGGCCTTTTAGGGACTGTAAAATGCGTAATTTTGGCTTGGATGAGAGTGCCTTAAGGACTGTTTAGGAACAGGTTTAAGGGCTATTTGGGGACAAGTTTTAGGGCTGTTTAAGGATAGTTTTAGAAGTTGTTTGATAGTCCTTAAGAGGTTTTAAAACTGATATTTTGACCATGAAATGGGATTCTTTTAGGGGGCATTCAGTGACATCAATTAATTTCTTTTTCCTCCCTTTTGTATTAAGTAATTTCATGATAATTTCGTAACTTGTTTTTCTTTAACTGCAAGTAAAATTTCATCTTCATTTCAAATGTAAACTTATGATTTTAAATGGTGTTAGTAACCATGCATGAGGTTGTTTAGGCTTGCTTGAGGGTTAAGGTACCCTTTTTCTTCCTTTCCTCTCTTTCCATCTCTTTAATGCAGTAATGTGTGAAATCGTTGATTTAGTTTATTTCCTTTTACAGAAATGTTTCAATGGAACTTGAAATGATAAATGACGGGTGTTCCTTACGAATTGTAAGGGCTTAGGATCTTGTTACCCTGTAGGTTGACAATGTGATAGTGTTTCCGCTTTTAAGATGTTCGGTTCTGGATTCGGAGTCATTTCCCATCGTTTCCTTCTATTATTCATATACACCCCCATAACCATGTCCAACCATTAGAAAAGAGACACGTGGTAAGTTCCATGGGAACTTGTCATACCAAATTATTTCACTAATAACTAGAAAGGAAAGCTACATTTGGGAGTACACAAAGAAGTATTACCCAGTACGTGGTTCCATTCAACAATCCAAATCTGAATCATGGAACTGTTCAGATGCTACCACGTGGAATCCAAAGACCAAGTCAAGAAATGGAAGGATCGTATAAGGTGAGGCGTACCAAAAAGAGAAAGCATGTGGCAATCAATTGCCACGTGTAAGGTTTGGATTGCCAAAGATTGGAGAAGGAATTTAAGAAGATATTTGACTTTGTCAAATAAAGGAACATGTAATTGCTAACATAATTTAAACTTCCCATGCAAGTTAGGATTATGTCTAAAATTAAGGAGCCCCACTTATGTAGACTTCTAAAGACATAATTTAGTCTAAATACATTGTTATAGAGAAGATTTTCAGGAACATGATATAGTGGTTACTATATTTTGGTGTAATTTCCTCAAGAGGTCTAAACTACCAATTAAGGTTTTGAAAAATAGACAACATGAGTAAATCATGGGTTTTGATTAAGATTGAGGGAATTTTGGTTTAAATGAGTTATTATGAAGAATAATTAAATTCTCAGAAATAAATAATGCCCTAAAAATCAGTAAGAGGCCAATAATTGCCTAAATCATTCAACACCCATTATAGGAAGTTGCTAAAATTATGCAAGGTCGCGGCCTTTTCCATTGGTATTTTCCAAACGTGGCACCCCAGTTCTAAAACGTGGATAAATGCTTGCAACATGCATTCAACCACCAAAACTACTCCTCGGAAGTTACAGATCATGAAGACACATGGTCTCGTAATGAGTGCTCAAATGTGACGCCTTTTAGCACCTAAGTTAGGGTATTCTAGTCCAATCATTTATCTTATTTTCATGTCTTAGATACTTATTTGTGTTATTGCCTATTTTAGGTGAATAATGTTCAAATAGGCTAACAAGAGCCATTTAGATCATTTTTGGAGCTAAGGAGCAAAATTGGAAAGAAGCCAAGAAAAATGCATCAGGGCAACTTCGATCGATTGAAGGGGAGTCCCGATTGATCGAAGTGATCTTCAATCGATCGAAATCAAGGCGGTGCCAGCTCAGCCATTTGGATAAAGTATGAAGATATTTTTGTGCCACGTCAGCTTTGATCGATCAAAGCCCAAATGTTTGATCGATCGAACATCTTTGATCGATTGAAAATGCTACTGGTAGTGAGCTGTCTAATTCCCGAGCGCGCCCTTTTCCACCTACCTAGCATAGTTGCAAATTTCCTCCAATCATAGGCTATTATTCTGACTTAGTCCTTACTCAAATGAGTGTGTAATTGATTTATTGAACAATCATTGTAATATGTTGACCTTAAGGATTTCATCCAATGACAATCTAGTTGTTTTGATGATAATAAACCATTAATGGTTTTTAAGGACTAATGTTCACATTGAGTGTTATAGATGACTTATATTCAAAGAAGAACCTCAGTGAAGATCATAAAGACCATTCCAAGTATTCCATTATTCAAGATCACATCAAGGAAAGAAATGGATACAAAGAAGAGTTGAAGTTGCAAAGAAAGATAGCTTAGACTACAATGAGCAAGAAAGTAACTTAAAGGAAGGAAGAAAGTAAGAATACCTCAAAGCCTAAAGATCATGAACAAAGCTTAAAGAAAAGGGTAGATAGGATGGTGAGTGTTTTGGATTCAATGTCAAAGTATCTATGAATCCATTTGAAGCTCATCTCTATAGGACCATGCATATCTATCATCATTCATATGCTCCTATGTCCATTAGCAATAGACTATGCACTTCATTCATATATAACTGTCATATGGAGTCTTTGCTAAAGAGTGAGTTAGTTCAAGCTTGCATAAGCTTTAAAAGAACTCAACACTTGAGCTAAAATGCTAGGACCATGCACATCAATTACATCATTCACTTTGGTCTATAGAAAGTAGAGTCTAAGGCTTAGAACTTAATTACTCAACTCTAAATCCTTAGTAAAGGACATTAGGACCCTAGTGTGCACTTGATGAAAAGCTATCTTTCTGGCTAAGTATGAAAAATGGCTAAGTGTAAAAAATGAATTTTTGAAATAATGATTATTTCAAAATAATTTTTCCCGGTAATAACTCTTTATACTTCAAATAGCCTAAATTGATTTTATGGGATTTTTTCATCAATTCTACATTGGTCTACATAAGGATTCATTTTTACCAAAACTGTCGGAAATCCAAATTTGTACTAAAACTGAATTTCTACATTTTGATTTAGCTGGATTTCAATTTTTTAGTATTTTTTATTGAATCCAAATGGGGGGTAATAACTTATTTACTTTGTAAACTTAAACTAAATGGACATATAAATTAAAGTAAAGACATTTACTTTAATGTTTTCAATGGAAACAAGCTGCGTGCAGATGTCTCGTACTGAAAGTCCTAAGCATAAACCTGTCATCTGTCAAAACAGTCAATGCACCAGAAAACGTGGAAATAAGCTGTGTGCAGATATCCTGTACTGAAAGTCCTAAGCATAAACTTGTCATCTGTCAAAACTGTCAATGCACCAGAAAACATTGACTAGTTTGATACACATGTCGACCGGTATCTAGGCAGTGGCAAATATCCAAGCTGAAGCTCACACATGTCAACCGGTTTGACACACATGTCGACCGGTATCTAGGCAGTAGCAAATGTCCAAATGGAGCTCAGTAGTTGTCGACTGGTTTACAAGAGATGTCGACTAGTTTGGAGTACACATCAACTGGTTCAAGCCAAGATGTCAACCGGTTTAACCACATGTCGACCGGTTTGGTCGCAGATTGCAGATTTCAAACTACAACGACTATTTTCTTCTCGACCCTCGTGCATTCCACTCCCAACAGCTATATTGAGCTTGGAAACTCTATAAACAGAGTGGGGAATGTCTTAATAACTAAGAGACATCATTTGAAAGACTTCATATTGCATTAAAGAGAGCTTTTGTTCTCAAATCTTCTCTTTATCTCTCTCATTCACTCTTATTCTATCTTGAGAGATTTAATTAAGCACTCAAAGGACTTTTGCTCTTGCTTGAATCTTCATAGAGTTTTTTGCTCTATTATACACTTGAGAGATTATAAGAGCTTACATTTTTCACTTATATCATCTCCTTTCATTCATTTCATTCATAGAGTTTGGGCTTCATTTATATTCATCAATACTCTAGTTGTGAGCTGAAAATTGTACTACTATCTTTGAGAGATCTATTGTACTTCATTGTTCTTGCTACTATCTATTGTAAAGGTTGGTGTGACCCAAAGGAAGACTAAGAGAAGGTTGTTCTCTTAGCAAGGAAAAGAAGCAAGGTCTTGCTTCATGTAAAGGTTTGCTCTCCACCCGTAAGGAGAAACCATAGTGGATTGGGAAGTCTCAAGAGGAGTCTTAAGCAGAGGAGTAGGAGTTTTCGAACCTTGCTAAAATCACCGAGTCAATGTTTGCAATTTTTCTTCCCTTATCTCTCTTATAATTGTGCTATTTAATTGCTTATTTCATATCTTTAGAATTGCACAATTGTGTTAAGTACTTTGCTTGAAATTATTTTTCTATATTGCAAAAATTATCCATTGTTTGTCATTGACTCTATTCACTCCCCTCCCCCCCCCCCCCCCCCCCTTTAGAGTCAATACTTGGGTAACATAATAGATAGATAGTTTTTGATTACCAATTATATAATAAAAAAAATTTCCTCTCTAGAACTAGGGTTTTGGGAAGAAAACAAGGATGAAGATGATGATGCCAACCTCCAAGCTAGCTCTGAAGGGTTCCATGTCCACTACCTTGAGTGGCTAAATCCTTCTTAAACTTAGCCTTTATGTATTTTTGGGGATTTTAATTGTAATAAATGTTTTGACAATGAATAGATATAGATCTTGTAATCTCTACTTAATTTGTATGATTTAATGTTTTCAATTGATCATTTAGCTCTAGTCATATGTCTATGTATGCTAGAATTGATGTTCATATGTTTTTCTCTAGATTTAATGGAATTGATGCATGTCTATGTGTGTTGATGATGGTAATCTAGTGATGGTCAAGACATAGTGCTTAATTGAACACTCTTAAGATTTATTTGATGGTTCACACTTGTTTCTTGATGGATTGTATCATATTTCTAGTTTAATTAGTTTAATTTCATGTCTCTAGTCTAGTGTAGTGTAATTGTTTTAAATTATTTGGTAGGTGAACAATCCGTGCTTGTTTCTTCGTATTCCATACTTGTGAATGCAAAGAGTGTATTTCTCTAGATATTTATATGTGAATTAATTGTGGTTTAATTGAAAGGATTTTGGTCTCATTTGATAGGTTATACTATTCATTTAATTGACTAGACAAACTATACTTATTTGCCTTCCATGCTTCATTTCAATAAATGTCACACAAACCCAAGTTACAATTTAAATTTTCCCATTAATGTATAATTGCTAGTGTTTGATGAAGTGAAGCTTAGTGGTGTCTCTATGCCCCAAGACCTCTTCTTATATCTTTTCCCTATTCTCTAGATTGCCCTTTTTATTTGCATTAATCTTTAATTGCATTATAGTTTAACTAAACAACCACCAATCATCTTTGATCACTCGACCTACTAATTTGACATTAATTTCCATCATAAATACACCTCCAATCCCTTGGGACAATCCGTACTCACTCTAGTTATATTTTAGTTGGAAGTGGTAGTGGCATTTTACAAATTTAAACTTGGCCACATTTTATCACGCTTTGGTCCTGACCACACCAAGTTTTGGCGCCGTTGCCAGGGATTGGCACCGTCATGTTTGGAAATTAATTAGGAATTAGTACTCTTTTGATCTTGTTTTTATTTTTATTTTATTTTGGTTACTTATTGTGTTTGTTCTTGATTGGCTAGGTGCATTGAGACAAGAAGGCGAAGCAAAGGGAATTAAAGAAGCAAAGAAGCCAAGTGAAGCTAAGCAAGAGCATAAAAAGCTTAAAAATAAAAAAAATTGCAAAGCAAACAAGGCAAAGAAAAAATTAAAAAACAACTTGAAGTTGCTTAAGGACCCTTTGTGAGCTTTTCTAAACTCAATTTATAGTTAAATCGTCGGCCCACGTTGAGGCAAGTTTTTCATTTCTTAGATAGATCGTGAGCCCGAATGGAGGCAATTTAATTTTCCTTGCATATTGTTGAAAGCATGGGAGTATGGGAATATCGTATGTAGAAATTTGTTGATTGATTTGTTGCGGGGGCAAAGTGCTTGCTTTATTAATTTTGTTGTTGTGTTGCTTTATTGATTTTTGTGTGGTCTTAATCAACCCTTCATCATTCTAATGGAAAATCTAGAGGGCCATCTTGGTTATTTAGACCCGAATTTCATGGAACATCCGCCTTTCAACCAATTTCCTCCCAGAGCTCAACCTCCAATTCCTTCAATGATCCTTCATGATCATTACAGCCTTCATGAATATCATACACCAACTTACATCATGCTTCCTAATTTTGGGGCCGATCATTATGAAATTAAGCCCGAGACTATTCAAATGTGTCCACTTTTCTATGGCTTAAATGATGAGGAACCTTACAAACATCTTGGTGAATTTCTTGAGATATGCTGCACCGTGAAATACATGAATGTCCTAGAAGAAATTCTTAGGTTACTTCTCTTCCCATTTCCTCTTTAAAATAAGGCAAAACATTGGTTCAACAACTTGGGGGCAAATTCAATATCTTCTTGGATACAAATGTAGAATGAATTTTTGAAAAAAATTTGCCCTGTAAGTTTGATCAATTCAATGAGAACCGCCATTAGAGAATTTTCTCATAGGAATGGAGAACTTTTGCATGAGGCTTGGGAAAGATTGAGTGACTTGCTAAGGAAATGCCTACACCATGGCATTCCTAAATGGCAAGTGGTTCAATATTTCTAAGAAAGCCTATCCGACATTCATAAGGACATTGTTGATACATCATGTGGAGGTTCATATTTTGGAAAACATGAAGATAATGTTTGGCACCTTTTTGAAAAAATGAGTGAAAATTATTTGCATAAATATCACACTTCTCGTTTGGGTCATGATTTTAATGAAAAGAAAGAAAATTTGAAAGTGTGTCAAATTGAAAGTCCAATGGAGATTATAGCTGAGGGTAAAACTCTTTCTCAAAACCTTTATAAATTCTTATTAAGTCAAAAACCGGTTATCAAATCATCTCATTTTCATCACTTTCATCATTTCTATGAGCATTGCATGACATGTTCTAGTGTTTTACATTCTACTTCCAATTGTCCCCATGGACATGTGTTTAATGAATACTTTGAACAAGTCAATGCTACATTTGCTCGTCCTCATTCAAATGTTTATGTTCCATGGTGGGATGAACATTCAAGTTCTTTTTAAGCTAAAAATTTTCAAAATTGATATGTTCCTCCCTATAAAAGAAATGAAGGTTCTCAAATATTTGTTTCATCTTCTTCTTATCATCAAAAAATGAACCAATTTTCACATCCTCAAGTCTATGAATCTCAAAATGGTTTTCATCACTCTCATGCACTTCTTAGTGATTCTACATTTGAAGATAAGGTTTTGGTGGCTTTGGTAGTTTGGAAATGAACACTAATTTGTTGCATTCTCATTCTGAATCGATATCAAAGCTTGAATCCCAAATCGGGATGATACCTAATGCATTGAATGCAAGAGAGATTGGTAAATTGCCTAGCCAACACGAAAGGAACCCAAAAGCCTAATATTTTCTGGAAGCAAACTCTACATCGGGGTGTCTTTCCCAAGAACAAGTACAAGCCATTACTACTTTGAGAAGTGGCAAGCAAATTGATAATAGAGTGGAATAACCAAGTGAAGATAGTGAACCAGTACAACCCAAGGTTGTCACCTGTCTTATTTCCAATCCCACTCCTCCTTCCTTGGATGTTAGTGGTCTTAATATAAATTCTCAACCTTCTTCATCATTTTCTCAAGTTGTAAAATCTTATGAGCCAAAAGCTCCTTTTCCATATGCCTTGAGAGAGACTTTGCCTTATGGGTGGCAAGAAAAAAAAATTCATGACATGATGGAAGTGTTTAAGCAAGTTAACATAAATCTTCCTCTCTTGGATGCAATTAGGCAAATTCCTCCTTGTGCAAAATTTTTGAAAGACCTTTGCACACAAAAGAGAAAGACCAAGGGACAAGGCCCTAAAAAAGTGTTCCTCACAAAGCAAGTGAGTGTTCAAAGATCCCGGTGCTTCGACCATCTCATGTGTGATTGGAAACTATGAAGTTCGTAGAGCTCTTTTTGACTTAGGATTGAGTGTTAATTTGATTCCTTACTCCATGTATGTCTAACTAGGGTTGAATGAATTGAAGCCAACCTCAGTGGTAATTCAATTAGCCGATAGGTCCATCAAAACACCTAAGGGCATGGTTGAGGACATACTCATCAAAGTTGACAAGTTCTACTTCCCGGTTGATTTTGTGGTTCTTGATACCGAACTTGTTGCTAATCTCACCAACCACATCCCAATTATCTTAGGAAGGCCATTTCTTGCCACCGTAAATGCCACTATTAATTATAGATCCGTTGTTATAGACCTTTCTTTTGGTAATATGATGGTTAAGCTTAATGTTTTCAATGCAAGTTAACATCCCATAGATGAAGATGAGTGTTCTCTCATAGATGTCTTGGATGAGGCTGTTGAGGAATCTATTCCTACCATGGTAATGAAACAACCAACTGAGGATAATCTTTCATCTCTCCTTTCTGAGGACCCTCTTGCATATTGTCTTCTTGAAATGTATGGTAATTGTGGGTCTGATGATGAAAAATCAATGAATGAAGTAAGTAATCTCATAGAATCTATTGCAAGCTTGGATTTTCCACATTGGAAAACTCCAAAAGAACCTCTTTCTCTACTTTCTAGCACTCCACCGGTTCCATCTCTAATCTCTCCACCAACTCTTGAGCTTAAAACTCTACCTTCCACTCTTAAGTATGCCTTTTTAGGCCCGAAGAAGACTCTTCCGGTCATCATTTCCTCTAGCCTTGAGGAAGACCAAGAGAATGCTCTCTTAAATGTGCTTAAAGAAAATAAGGAAGCTATAGGATGGAGTGTGGTGGATCAAAGGGGAATTGACCCTTCTATTTGAATGCATCGTATTCTTATGGAAGAGGATGAGAAACCTTTTAGAAATGTCCAAAGAAGATTATATCTAAATATGAAAGAAGTGGTTAAGAAAGAAGTCGTCAAGCTTTTAGATGTTGGTATCATTTATCCAATCTCTGACAGCAAATGGGTGAGTCCAACTCTTGTAGTTCCCAAGAAATCGGGGATTATAGTGGTTGAGAATACAAAAGGTGAAGCATTTCTAAGCATGCCGCCAATTCATGGCGTGTATGCATGGATTACCGAAAATTGAATACCGCCACTAGAAAAGATCACTTCCCTTTGCCATTTATTGATCAAATTCTACAGAGATTGGCTGAGCAACAATATTACTACTTTCTGGATGGTTATTCGGGCTACAATCAAGTAGCCCTTGACCCATTAGACCAAGAGAAAATCACTTTTACTTGTCCTTTTGGCACATTTGCTTATAGACAGATACCTTTTGGTTTGTGCAATGCCCCCGCCACATTCCGAAGGTGTATAATGTCAATTTTTTTGGACACGGTGGAAGAGTATCTAGAGATCTTTATGGATGATTTTTCTGTCTTTAGGTCTTCATTTGATGCATGCCTCAAAAATCTTAATTTGGTGCTTAAAAGATGTCGTGAAACAAACCTTGTTCTTAGTTGGGAAAAGAGCCATTTCATGGTTCAAGAAGGTATTGTTCTGGCTCATGTCATCTCAAAAAGGGGAATTGAAGTAGATAAGGCGAAAGTTGAGCTCATTTCTGAATTGCCTCCACCTTTTACGGTGAGAGAGGTTCGCTCCTTTCTAGGTCATGCCGACTTCTATCGCCGTTTCATCAAAGACTTAAGCTAGATTGCTAGACCATTCTACAATCTTCTCGCCAAGGAGACTCCTTTTGTCTTTAATCAAGCATACCTTAATGCTTTCCATACACTTCGTGGTTTATTGTCATCTGCTCCTATTATTCAACCTCCCAATTGGTCCTTACCATTTAAAATCATGTGTGATGCCTCTGACTATGCAATGGGAGCAGTTTTGGGGCAAAGGATAGGGAAACTTCCATGCACTATATACTTTGCAAGCAAGACCCTCTCGAGAGCTCAATTGAATTACTCCACTACTGAAAAGGAACTACTTGCCGTAGTGTACGCTCTTGATATATTCCGGTCTTATCTCTTAAGGTCAAAAGTCATTATCTATTCTAATCATGCTGCTTTGAGGCATCTTTTGACTAAGAAGGAAACTAAACCTCATTTGATAAGATGGATTTTGCTTCACCAAGAATTTGATTTAGAAATCAAAGACAAGAAAGGCACCAAAAATGTGGTTGCCAGCCATCTTTCAAGGTTAATGGTAGAATCTTTTCCAAGCCCACCAATTCATGATTCATTTCCGGATGAACAACTTTTCTAAATTTCCAATAGAAAAATGCCTTGGTTTGCCGACATTGTGAACTTTCTGGCAATTGGCAAACTTCCCACAAATTGGCCAAGGCAAGAAAATAATCGATTCTTTGCCAACATCCGGAAATATTTTTAGGAAGATCCCATTTTGTTTCGATATTGCTCGGATCAAATTGTGTGGAGATGTATTCCAGAGAGTGAAGTTCCTAGTGTCCTCGCATTTTGTCATATTCTTGTATGTGGTGGGCATTTTAGTGTAAAGAAGACTGTCTTGAAGGTTCTTCAAAGTGGGCTATTTTGGCCTACCATTCATAGAGATGCCTACAATTTTTGCAAGGAGTGTGAAAGGTGTTAAAAAATGGGATCAATGACAAGAAGAGATATGATGCCCTTAACAAATATTCTTGTTGTTGAGGTTTTTGGCATTTAGGGCATTAATTTCATGGGTCCATTTCCTATGTCTTATGGCTTTCAATATATTCTGCTTGCCGTTGATTATGCTTCTAAGCGGGTAGAAGCTTGTGCTACCAAAACAAATGACCATTCCGTGGTTATTCAATTCATTAAATCTAATATCTTCGCTCGTTTTGGTATGCCAAGGGCCATGATAAGTGATGGAGGGAAGCATTTTTTTAATCAATTCTTGAAGCACTTATTTCTTAAGTATGCCGTTACTCATAAAGTGGCCACCCCATACCATCCTCAAACAAGTTGGCAAGTAGAAGTGTCAAATAGGGAAATAAAGCAAGTTCTTGAGAAAACAGTAAACACAACCCAGAAAGATTGGTTGTGCAAATTGAATGATGCTTTGTGGGCTTACCGAACAGCATATAAGACTCCCATGGGCATGTCTCCTTATAGACTTGTATATGGAAAGCTTTGCCATCTCCCAGTTGAATTAGAACACAAAGCCATGTAGGCGGTTAAAAAGCTCAATCTTGACCTTGACAAAGCTGGAGAGAATCGTTTGCTCCAATTGAATGAGTTGGAAGAGTTAAGACACAATGCATATGATAATGCCAAGCTTTACAAAGAAAGAACTAAAGCTTTTCATGATAAACATATTATGCAAAAATCTTTTGAACTCGGTCAAAAGGCATGGCTCTTTAACTCTAGGCTAAAACTCTTTCCCGAGAAGTTGCGAACCAAATGGGAAGGCCTATATGAGATCATTTCTGTTACGCCTCATGCGGCGGTTGAAATACAAAGCATGAAAGATGAAACTCCATTCAAAGTGAATGGACAAAGGTTGAAGCCCTACATTGAAGGGCAACTGTTCCAAAGACATATGGAATCCGCCCTCTTGGTGGATCCAGTCTATGTTGATATTTGAGGTTGTTTGAATGTCGACTAGAGATGTTAAACCTAGTTCTAATAGGGTTTTCAAACTCTATATCTCTATTTCTATCTCATCTTTCGATTTTGTAGCATCTGAATAACGTTATTTCATAGTCTCATTGAAGGTTTCCAGGCATGTTTTGAGTTCTCCAAAAATCTTCATTCTTAAATTTTTTCAGCCTGGGCAACTTCGATCGATCGAACTTCATTTCAATTGATCGAGTTGAGATTTCAATCGATTGGAATGAATTTCGATCGATCGTTTTTGCGTCGAAAATTTTTGCTCCCAGGACTCGGTCTTTCATGGATTTTCGATCGATCAAGGAAGATTTCGATCGATCAAAAAAAAAAAAAAAATTACCTTTGTACATATTCTTTTTGCAATGTACATATTCTTTCATTACATTTTGCCTTCTTTATTTTTCTTTTTGTATTTTGTTCATGCATTTTATTCTTTGATTTTCTTGTATTTTGTATATACTTGTTTTCATTAAATGTAAAATACAAAAAAAAAATAATAATAATAAAAAAAATTGTTTCACCATTGTGCCCTTATTTGTAGTTATGCATACTTTATGATTTATCTTGGCCTTGATCTTATATCTCTCTTTCATCTTGTGCTATACTGCCTTAGATTGCATGCCTTGATTATTCTTATTTCATTTAATATTTGATGTGAGTTTGCTAGTGTGGTTATTCAAGTAGGTTGTTGATTCTAAGTTTGGTGGAGACGTCTTTGGAATTGGATCATTGTCGGGCTTCATGTCCTTGCCACCACGGTATATTCTTTTCATGTTTTCCATTATTCTCATTGCACATTAAGGACAATGTGCGGTTTAAGTTTGGGGGTAAGGTGACTTTGTTACATTCTACTTAAGTTTGAGACTTAATTGCATGATCGAGATTTGGGATCCATTTGGGCAATGATTTTAATCTATTAAGGACTATGATACTTAAAATTTAAAAATTGCTTAACTTGAGAGTCCAATACTCCTTGTATGCTTTGTGGATGCCATTTAGGAGTAAATTTTTCAAAAGATTGATGTCTTGCTTGCATTTATGGTCCACATCATCCTGATTTTGTGATTATTTTGAGATTCACTCTAAGATTCTACACTAGCACAGGCGAACACTAGCATTCATTTGTAGGGTACATGCTTTGTTGATTATTGAATTGGTTATATCCTGTAACACCCCCACATTTTCCACGCATAAGTTGATCAGGCTTATACACGAAAAACGAGGGATATCAAAAACAATTGGCAATATACAAGCATGGAATACAAAATGACGGAAATAAAAGAATTTAGACAGGAAAGAAACATTAAATAATACAACATCCATCCATCCTTTATTTAATATAGTACTTCATTACAACTTGGAAATCCTACGTCAGGGATCCCTAAATATAACCCTGAGAGTTCAACGTCAAAAGTAAATAAAAACTGAAACTGAAGTATTACATAAAACTTCTACCCTGCACTAGATCGTAA
Organism: Cornus florida; assembly: GCF_030987335.1. Classification (NCBI taxonomy): domain Eukaryota; kingdom Viridiplantae; phylum Streptophyta; class Magnoliopsida; order Cornales; family Cornaceae; genus Cornus; species Cornus florida. The sequence continues at coordinate 60,137,762 of NW_026775572.1, read as the reverse complement.
GAGTAGATGAGTTCGGATGATGGTCCCACACTGCTAACTCAGCCTTGAAACGGATACTGACCGTATCCTGAAATAACAACAATGGTGGGTCAACCCCACGAGCAAGTCCTCTCTACTATGACCCAAATCAGAGAATCAAATAAATTAATCATTATGAATCGGATGAGTACTATATCTGTATACATCCTACGGGAACTATCCGATGTATAACATGACCTCAACCAGAATAGACGGTGATCACTTAGACTCACACTAGGTGGTTAAGTGTCGCCTTTCCCTACCCGGGAAATCAGCTATTATACATGGTGCACGGTACTGACAACACAGACTATAACGAACTACACAGTGATAACACCTCGCAAAGTACTGATGAATATACTGAGCATATAAATTAGGCAACACATGCCAACAATATGAATAAATATACCGAGTATGTCAATTAGGCAACACATGCCAATAATATTAATAAATATACCGAGTATGTCAATTAGGCAACACATGCCAATAATATTAAACCACATACCCCGACAGCCACACATTTGTCTATCGCAACGAATGCATAAGGTATAAATGAGTCTAAACTTATTAGCCAGCTCATATGGTTCTATATGGCAACACATCCATATAATATAAATGCGACATAATTAAACAGTCCATTTATTTCCTGAAATGCACACAGCATAATAATCATGGTTTATATATCAATTAACAGTATAAACATCCTATAAGATATCATGGATAATTTATCTGACTAAAACCATGGCCTTATTTAATTTAACAGTAATGTTTGATACCATTTAATAAGATAATAATACTATTTATATTTAACAATGTCGTTAAATAAATCACATTAGTATCTGTACTGTGAACGAGCCAATAAATGCTTAGAAAAGATTAATCGGCCATAAGAATAAGTAACGGGTGTTAAAATAATAATTTCGTGGCCCGTTAAACCCGTAATTACCAACACAGTACCTAAAAATCCAAGTTTAAGGTTCTGGAATTTACAAAACAGGCCCTAGGGGTATTCTGGTAATTTCCAGCAGCTGTAGGGACCCCACACGCGCCCTCACGCGCCTCCCAGAGCCTCCCCACGCGCAGCCAAGCTTTCCCCACTCTCCCACGCGCCTCCACGCGCGTCTGGCATCAGCCACGCGCCCGCACGCGCTCCCACGCGCGTCTGGAGAGTCCCACGCGCGCGCACGCGCTGCCACGCGCGCACTAAGGGTGCCTTGCTGACGCGGCGTCCTCCGGTTGGTTGGCTGCATCAGGTTTCCTGCATGCGCGCCACACCGGATCAATCCACCTGCATCTCCTCCATCCAACGTTCCCTGATCCGGGTGTACCGCGGTATCATGGACCGCGATGCACCGGATCAATCAGACTCCACTAATGGCCAGGATGCGCGCGTACACCCTCCTATGGTGCGCCGCGTTGCACCGGATCACTCCGGTTGTCTCCCCCACTGCCGGCGACCGGAAAACTCGCCGGAAGGTCGCCGGAAATTGCAGAAAATGCCCGGAAAAATCTAGAAAATTCTAGAAAAATCCCTAAAGTCTTATTTAATTATTTTTAGCCATTATTAATTTCATAGGACATTAAATAAATATATACCATCCTATATAATTAAAATTCCATTAATTTGAATAAAATAAAATTAATAATTTATTAACCTCTAAACCTTGGCTCTATGCATAAAACTAAACTAAACAATTAATTTATTAATTCAAAGGGGAAAAGTAGATAATAACTTGCCTTTTTGGATTTAAAATAAATCCGCCGGTCTGCGCGTAGTCGGGTAAAATTGCCTACACCGGTCCAAGCTTCTTTCTCTTTCTCTTTTCCTTTCACTCTTATAAAATAGCTCTCTAGAATTTATACTTTGCTTCTAACTCCCTTTATTTTTTTCTAAGGCAAGCTAGTTAATTTATATACAAAATATATAATATAAATATTACAAATATCTTATTTTTTCATCAACTAACCATCCTCCCAACCATATGGCTTCAATTCCAACCATAACCATTGATGCAATCCTATCCTAATCTCTAATTTCATCATGACTTTGGTTTAATACTATTATTATTATTATAACTATTATTATTATTAATAAACTTTTATTATTATTATTACTAATATTATTATTAATAAACTTTTATTATTATTATTATTATTATTATTATTATTAAACTAATATAATTATTATTATTGTTATTACAAAATAATATATTATATCATCATAATACTTTATAACACAAATATAATACTCTAATTAACTAATATTGCTTAATTAAACATAATCGACAAATAAAAGTAATTAAAATAATACATGCACAATTAAATGAATAAATTTACTATTTTAACATACACAATTAATTTACATGCACAATTAAATGAATTTAATAAAATAATGCAGTATGCACAAATAAATAAAATTAATTAACCTAACACAAAATTAATTTAAATACATTCTTTAAAATTACGGGGTATTACATTCTCCCCCCCTAATAAAGGAATTTCGTCCCCGAAATTCACTACATACCTGTCTTAAAAAGTTCTGGATACTTGGCCCGGATAATATCTTCCCGTTCCCAAGTAGACTCTGTAGCACTATGATGGCTCCACTGTACACGTACTAATGGAATAGTCTTCGTGCGCAGTATCTGATTCCTACGATCGAGAATACAGTAAGGTTGTTCCAAATAGGTTGTATCGGGTTGCAACTCAATCTCACCCACATCAATGTGTTGGTATCGATCTTCATCCCGTAGAAATTTTTGCAGCATAGATACATGAAAAACATTATGTACCCTATGAAGATTATCTGGTAGAGCCAGACGATAAGCTACTGCCCCAATCCGATCTGTAATCATAAAAGGACCCACAAAACGAGGCGATAACTTACCCTTTGACCCAAACCGCATTACTCCCTTCATAGGAGAAACCTTAAGCAAAACCTGATCACCAACCTTAAACTCCAAAGCACGAGTTCGACGGTCAGCATAACTTTTCTGTCTGCTTTGAGCTGTACGCATCCGATCCCTAATAATAACGATCTTTTCTGACGTGTCCTTAATAAATTCAGGACCCAAAAAGCTGTTCTCACCAACTCCAAGCCAACAGACAGGAGACCTACACGGTCTACCGTACAAAGCCTCAAATGGTGCCATACCAATAGTTTTCTGATAACTATTGTTATAAGCAAACTCTGAAAGCGGCAAATATTCCTCCCAATTGCCCTTAAAATCAAGAACACATGCCCGCAACATGTCTTCTAAAATCTGATTAACTCGCTCAGTCTGTCCATCTGTTTGAGGATGATAAGCAGTGCTAAGATATAGTTCTGTACCCAAAGCCTGCTGAAAGCTCCTCCAAAATCCTGATACAAACTTCGGATCTCTATCTGATACGATGGACAATGGTACACCATGAAGTTTCACCATTTCTGCAATATACAGCTTAGCATACTGTTCTGACGTAAAGTTTGACCGAACAGGCAGAAAGTGAGCGGACTTGGTCAATCTATCAACAATGACCCAAATAGAGTTGTGATTATGCTGTGAAGTAGGTAATCCCTCTATGAAGTCCATGGAAATACTCTCCCATTTCCACTCTGGTATGGGAAGTGGCTGTAACGATCCTGGCGGTCTCTGATGATCAATTTTAATCATCTGACAGGTGCTACATTTAGAGACAAAGATAGCTATATCTCTTTTCATGCCGGCCCACCAAAACTGGCGTTTCATGTCCTGATACATCTTGTCTCCCCCTGGATGTACAGAGAACTGAGAAGTGTGTGTCTCTCTCATCACAACATTTCTCAAATTATCAGCTGAAGGCACAATTAAACGTCCCTTGTACCTCAATCCTCCATCAGTCCCTATAGAATAAAAAGGAACATCTCCGGAGGCTAACTCCGAAACCCGATCAATACACTGTTGATCTGAGAGTTGCGCTTGAATGACCTGATGAATGATAGAAGGAGTTACTACCACACATGCCATAAAAGCGTCTGCTAACTCATCAACAGTCTTCAAAGCATCCCACTCTGTTGTAAACAAAGCTGAAAGGCTGACATATGGTCGGCGGCTGAGTGCGTCTGCTACAACATTCGCTTTCCCTGGATGATACTGAATAGAGAAGTGATAGTCTTTCACGAATTCCAACCATCTGCGCTGTCTCATATTCAGTTCCCTCTGTGTGAACAAATACTGTAGACTCTTATGATCGCTAAACAATCGAAAAGTCTCCCCCAAAAGATAATGTCTCCAAATACGCAAGGCAAAAACCACTGCTGCGAGCTCTAGATCGTGAGTCGGGTAATTAAGCTCATGAGGCTTAAGCTTCCTAGACCCATAAGAAACTGGTCGCTCTTCTTGCATCAACACACAACCCAAACCCTTCAGAGAAGCGTCGGTAAATACTAAATACTCGATTCCACTCTGAGGTGTGGCTAAAACAGGTGCAGAAGTTAACTTACTCTTTAATTCAGCAAAAGCAGTCTGACAAGAATCATCCCATACAAATGGTACATTCTTCTTAGTTAGATGAGTAAGTGGACCCGCAATTTTGGAAAATCCCTGGATGAACCGGCGATAATACCCCGCCAATCCCAGAAAACTGCGAATCTCTGTCGGTGAGGTAGGCTGTCCCCACTCCATAACGGCCGCAACCTTGGCTGGATCTACTGCTAACCCTTCTTCTGACACTACATGACCTAGAAATTTGACCTCTTTCTGCCAAAATTCACACTTCTCAAACTTCGCAAACAACTGATGTTCTCGAAGTGTCTGCAATACTGTGCGTAAATGTCTAGCATGGTCCTTCTCCGACTTAGAGTAAACCAGAATATCATCAATGAAAACAATGACAAACTGATCTAAGTATTCTCTGAATACTCTATTCATCAAGTCCATAAAGACAGCTGGAGCGTTCGTTAAACCGAAAGGCATAACACGAAACTCATAAGATCCGTACCTCGTGAGAAATGCTGTCTTTGGAACATTTTGTTCTCTGACTCGTAGCTGATGATAACCAGACCTCAAATCGATCTTTGAGAAGTAAGTAGCTCCCTTCAACTGATCAAACAGGTCATCAATTCTGGGCAACGGGTACTTGTTGCGAACAGTGACCTTGTTCAGTTCTCTGTAATCAATACAAAGACGAAGAGATCCATCCTTCTTCTTGACAAACAGTACTGGTGCTCCCCATGGTGAAGTACTCCTGCGAATAAATCCCTGGCTGAGCAACTGTTGAATTTGATCTTTCAACTCTCGCATCTCCACTGGTGCCATTCTGTACGGCGCCTTAGCAATAGGCGTAGTGCCTGGAGCTAAATCAATAACGAAGTCTATCTCTCGACTCGGTGGCAAGCCTGGAATTTCCTGGAATACATCCTGGAATTCCTGTACTACCGGGATGCTGTCAAGAGATACCGCAGTCGCTTCCTGTGAGTCCTTCTCAAGAACGAATAAATAAGTGCTAGGCCCTCTATCAGGTTGTGGTACAACAAGAAGATACATCTCCTGTTCTGGTATGGAAAATACAATAGACTTTTCGTAACAGTTAACCTGAGCATGGTACTGAGATAACCAGTCCATCCCAAGTATAACATCATACGAATGCATATCTAACACTAACAAATTTGCAAGAAATCGAAGCCGGCCCATATCTATAAGGATATCACCGCTATACTCTCGTAAAATTACGCCAACTCCCAATGGTGTATAAATATTAAGAGGTTGGTCACATAACTGAGTCGTCATACCAGATAAGATAACAAAAGATCTAGACACAAAAGAATGTGATGCACCAGTGTCAAATAGTATACGAGCAGTTCTACCATGTATAGAAAACATACCCTCAATAACCTGAGGAGCCTGCGCATTATGTGGCATGAAGTTATAAACTCTGCCATGATGCAACTGCTGTGGAGGTTGTCCCAGAGGAAATGGTGGTGCTGGAAGTGCCGGAAAATTCTGAACTTGCCCACATGGCATCGGTGGGGCCGGTAGAGGTAACGGCTGATTAGGTCTCGGCTGCCCATACTGTCCCTGTTTAGCTTTGGGACACATCTTGGCCGGATGCCCAATCTCTCTACAGTGATAACAACGTCCCGTAAAAGGACCTGCCTGCCTCCTCTGTTGACTTCCCGACCACTGTTCCTGTCCGGTCTGAGGTATCCCACCTTGTCTACCCTGATTAGGGACTCCATCCCTCTGCACATCTAGGTTTCCTTTGTTTTTCTTCCAAGGTTGATGTCCTTGAAATCTGCCCCGATCATTGGACTTGGCACCACTGCTGCTTCCTTTCTCCACTGTCTGGTAGTCTCGGTTAGTCCGTTTATCTCCCTTGGATTTCCGGTAATCACTCCTCATCTGGCAGTGCTGTAAGGCGGCATTAACCACCTGGATATAAGTAGTATATGCCAGACTACCTAAGATCACCACTTTAATCGGCCATATTAACCCCTTCACAAAGCGGTCTCTCTTCTTTTCTTCCGTATTGACCTCCTCTGGTGCAAATAATGACAAATTTATGAACTTCTGTTCATACTCAGCCACAGTCATCTCTTCCTGTTGCAGATCCAGAAATTCAGTCTTCATCGCTGATCTTACTGACATAGGAAAATACTTGTCGTCAAAGCGAGTCTGAAATTCAGCATACGTCAATCTGGTCCTCTCATCGACAGTAGTAATAGACTCCCACCACTGCAATGCATTGCCTATCAGCATAAACGTAGCCAGCATCTGTTTCTGCACTTCGGTACAGATTACCATCCGAAGATGACGCTCGCTCTCCTGTTTCCACTGATATGCTAACAAGACATCTGTGGACCCCGCAAATGTCGGTGGATTTCCCCGGATGAACGAGTGACGAACTTTGTCCCATGACATTGGCTGTGCCACTGGTTCAGGAATAGGTACTATCGGAGGAGGTTGCTGGTTTCGTAGAGCAGATGCTACTCCTGCTGCCACCGCTCGTGCAATGATATCAGCAACTTGAGGAGAAAATTCCTGATTCTCATTTTGAGTTGGGGAAATACTGCGATGACGGTTCGCATTCCTTGTCCCACGCCGAGACATCCTTCTATTAAATTTAGAAAAATCTAACGTCAGTACATTATAATGGACCGACTAAAAGAATACAAAGAACCCTAATACTTAGGCTCTAATTATCAGAATACACAACGCGGAAGTATAGTAATCACAGATCCCTAAGACACTCGAACCTGGAATGCTCTGATACCAACTGTAACACCCCCACATTTTCCACGCATAAGTTGATCAGACTTATACACGAAAAACGAGGGATATCAAAAACAATTGGCAATATACAAGCATGGAATACAAAATGACGGAAATAAAAGAATTTAGACAGGAAAGAAACATTAAATAATACAACATCCATCCATCCTTTATTTAATACAGTACTTCATTACAACTTGGAAATCCTACGTCAGGGATCCCTAAATATAACCCTGAGAGTTCAACGTCAAAAGTAAATAAAAACTGAAACTGAAGTATTACATAAAACTTCTACCCTGCACTAGATCGTAAGAGTAGATGAGTTCGGATGATGGTCCCACACTGCTAACCTCAGCCTTGAAACGGATACTGACCGTATCCTGAAATAACAACAATGGTGGGTCAACCCCACGAGCAAGTCCTCTCTACTATGACCCAAATCAGAGAATCAAATAAATTAATCATTATGAATCGGATGAGTACTATATCTGTATACATCCTACGGGAACTATCCGATGTATAACATGACCTCAACCAGAATAGACGGTGATCACTTAGACTCACACTAGGTGGTTAAGTGTCGCCTTTCCCTACCCGGGAAATCAGCTATTATACATGGTGCACGGTACTGACAACACAGACTATAACGAACTACACAGTGATAACACCTCGCAAAGTACTGATGAATATACTGAGCATATAAATTAGGCAACACATGCCAACAATATGAATAAATATACCGAGTATGTCAATTAGGTAACACATGCCAATAATATTAATAAATATACCGAGTATGTCAATTAGGCAACACATGCCAATAATATTAAACCACATACCCCGACAGCCACACATCTGTCTATCGCAACGAATGCATAAGGTATAAATGAGTCTAAACTTATTAGCCAGCTCATATGGTTCTATATGGCAACACATCCATATAATATAAATGCGACATAATTAAACAGTCCATTTATTTCCTGAAATGCACACAGCATAATAATCATGGTTTATATATCAATTAACAGTATAAACATCCTATAAGATATCATGGATAATTTATCTGACTAAAACCATGGCCTTATTTAATTTAACAGTAATGTTTGATACCATTTAATAAGATAATAATACTATTTATATTTAACAATGTCGTTAAATAAATCACATTAGTATCTGTACTGTGAACGAGCCAATAAATGCTTAGAAAAGATTAATCGGCCATAAGAATAAGTAACGGGTGTTAAAATAATAATTTCGTGGCCCGTTAAACCCGTAATTACCAACACAGTACCTAAAAATCCAAGTTTAAGGTTCTGGAATTTACAAAACAGGCCCTAGGGGTATTCTGGTAATTTCCAGCAGCTGTAGGGACCCCACACGCGCCCTCACGCGCCTCCCAGAGCCTCCCCACGCGCAGCCAAGCTTTCCCCACTCTCCCACGCGCCTCCACGCGCGTCTGGCATCAGCCACGCGCCCGCACGCGCTCCCACGCGCGTCTGGAGAGTCCCACGCGCGCGCACGCGCTGCCACGCGCGCACTAAGGGTGCCTTGCTGACGCGGCGTCCTCCGGTTGGTTGGCTGCATCAGGTTTCCTGCATGCGCGCCACACCGGATCAATCCACCTGCATCTCCTCCATCCAACGTTCCCTGATCCGGGTGTACCGCGGTATCATGGACCGCGATGCACCGGATCAATCAGACTCCACTAATGGCCAGGATGCGCGCGTACACCCTCCTATGGTGCGCCGCGTTGCACCGGATCACTCCGGTTGTCTCCCCCACTGCCGGCGACCGGAAAACTCGCCGGAAGGTCGCCGGAAATTGCAGAAAATGCCCGGAAAAATCTAGAAAATTCTAGAAAAATCCCTAAAGTCTTATTTAATTATTTTTAGCCATTATTAATTTCATAGGACATTAAATAAATATATACCATCCTATATAATTAAAATTCCATTAATTTGAATAAAATAAAATTAATAATTTATTAACCTCTAAACCTTGGCTCTATGCATAAAACTAAACTAAACAATTAATTTATTAATTCAAAGGGGAAAAGTAGATAATAACTTGCCTTTTTGGATTTAAAATAAATCCGCCGGTCTGCGCGTAGTCGGGTAAAATTGCCTACACCGGTCCAAGCTTCTTTCTCTTTCTCTTTTCCTTTCACTCTTATAAAATAGCTCTCTAGAATTTATACTTTGCTTCTAACTCCCTTTATTTTTTTCTAAGGCAAGCTAGTTAATTTATATACAAAATATATAATATAAATATTACAAATATCTTATTTTTTCATCAACTAACCATCCTCCCAACCATATGGCTTCAATTCCAACCATAACCATTGATGCAATCCTATCCTAATCTCTAATTTCATCATGACTTTGGTTTAATACTATTATTATTATTATAACTATTATTATTATTAATAAACTTTTATTATTATTATTACTAATATTATTATTAATAAACTTTTATTATTATTATTATTATTATTATTATTATTAAACTAATATAATTATTATTATTGTTATTACAAAATAATATATTATATCATCATAATACTTTATAACACAAATATAATACTCTAATTAACTAATATTGCTTAATTAAACATAATCGACAAATAAAAGTAATTAAAATAATACATGCACAATTAAATGAATAAATTTACTATTTTAACATACACAATTAATTTACATGCACAATTAAATGAATTTAATAAAATAATGCAGTATGCACAAATAAATAAAATTAATTAACCTAACACAAAATTAATTTAAATACATTCTTTAAAATTACGGGGTATTACATATCCCAATTGAGCTAGTAGTACATTGAAAGCTTTAATTCCTAACAAAAGTGGATAACAATCCCTTTCCATTGAGTAGCCAGGATTCTAGCCTCATCAAGCACTGAATTTCTCACGCCCAAAGGTGGAGGGCCCAAACTCTAGGTTAATAACTCAAAAAAAAAAAAAAAAAAAAAAAAATGGTTTGCAAAAGCAAAAAAAAAAAAGTGAGGAATTTTCCTAAAAGGTGAGAAGTGGGAAATGATTAGATGGAGGTTGTTTTGATTTGTAACCTAATCGATTTGAGCTTGTAAGTCCTTAGGGGTGTTTAAATGCCTAATGCCCAAAAGTCGTCCAGTTTGGGAGTCGTTGACCTAACGTTCGACCTCATGGATCACTAGAAAGCTTAACAGATCACTACATTGCACCATGCTTCCATCTTTGATCCTCTAGGATAGTAAAAAAAATAAAATAAATAAATAAATCAAGTGAAAAGAATAAGCGCACCTAGAACAATAAAGTTTTAATAAAATGTCCATTCTTTGTTTTGATGATCGGGACTAGATTTGTTACTTTGAGGGTAAGGATGTGATCATTTCTTTAGTTAGCTTAGATAGCAACATATTTGATGCCGGTTCACTCAAAAAGAATTATAGTGTTATTTTGATTTGCATGATCATTTTCTTGATGTGTGGAGGACCATACTTGCATGTTTGATGTTAAAATTTTGGGAGATTGCTTGGAAAGGGTTGAAAAATTGCATACTTGAAGTAGTTTTCTCTCAATGCTTGTTTTGTATATTGGTACCTCTTTAGTGAGAAAAAGCTTAATGTTTGTGGGTATCATTTCTAGAAACCCTCAACAGACTTCACTCGTCTACTAGGGGTAACCTAGGGATTTAAAAGGCTTGTTGTATACGCTAAATGCAATCGTGTTTCCTACAAAAGTGGTATTATCATTTTATTGCTTTCTAGTTCATAATTACTTAGTTGTTTATTCCTTTATTTTCTTAGTAGCTCATTGCTAGGGACTAGCAATATCTAAGTTTGGGGGTGTGATGAGTGCTCAAATGTGACGCATTTTAGCACCTAAGTTAGGGTATTCTAGTCCAATCATCTATCTTATTTTCATGTCTTAGATACTTATTTGTGTTATTGCCTATTTCAGGTGAATAATGTTCAAATAGGCTAACAAGAGCCATTTCGATCATTTTTAGAGCTAAAAAGCAAAGTTGGAAGGAAGCCAAGAAAAATTCATCAGGGCAACTTCAATCGATCGAATGGGAGTCCTAATCGATTGAAGTGATCTTCAATCGGAGGTGCCAGCTCAACCATTTGGATAAAGCCTGAAGATATTTTTATCCCACATCAGTTTTGATCGATCGAAGCCTAAGTGTTTGATCGATCGAACATCTTTGATCGATCGAAAATGCTGCTGGCAGTTAGCTGTTGATAAGCGCTTAATATTGCATATTCAATCGCCTTTATTTGCATTAGTTAAGTCCATTAGTTGATCATTTTATATACATTAGTTTCATTTGCATGCTTTTGTTTATTTTCAGGTTGGTTCCCCAAAGAGAGTTAAAAGTGCGGCTTTGTTAAGTTCTTAAAGAACCAAAGCCTGCCGTTGCCGGGAACCTTTATTTGTCCAAGCAAGTGATCGATTGGACTTATGTTTTTCCTTGTAAAAAGTGCTAAGGAGGTGGTCCAGACCAAAGCTATTGCAAGCATGTACTTCAGAGCCATCTGCAACACTGCGGGCGCCTGCCATTTTGGGTAAAAACATTGGAATTTTGTGGGGCCCCGTGGGATGCTATAGGCCCCCGCTGTGTGCTGTAGCTAACCTTCATGACAATGCGCGAGCGCCCGCCCTACACTGCGGGCGCCCGCCAATCTGCAGATAAGTGGGTGTGGTCTGTTTTGTTTCTTCCAATGCTGTCCCCTTGACCCAATTTGTGGTTCTGCATTCTTCTAAAGGTTTTGGACCATGAAAATAGAGTGGTTGGATGGCTCTAGTTGATATATAGAAGGCTTGTATGAAAAAGAGGGATATCTCACATTTTGTAAGGTTCTAGAGAGAGAAATATTGTGAACTTGAGGGTTTGTGTGTCGTGGAGCTCCTAGGTGAGAAAATGGAGGGGAAGACCACTTCTTCTCCTTCCTCCTTTGCATCCATGGGTAACTAAGTCCCTTTCTAGGGAGGTGATGAAGCCCTTCCTTGTGAGCATGACTTAGTTTTGGTTTAAATTTGGGGGAATGATGTATATATGTGGTTATTTCATAATCTAGAGCACTTTACATGTTGTAATGGATGTTAATTTATATAAATAATCATGTTGAATCAATTATCTTATCGTAGATTGTTTGTTTTCATGGTTGTATGGCTTGGATTTTCATAGTGACAATGAAAATGATATTATGAAAATAGTTTTAATGGCATGTATTTGGGAATCTTGTTAGTCCATGGCTTAGGGCTTTCCTTTGATGGATTAATCTTGACTCTTAACTTCATGTGCTTGTATCATTTGATTGAAGGCTTGATAATCTCTAGCTTAGTGAGCATGTCTAAGGCTACACCATAGTTTAGGTAGTTCAAGCATGTAAAACTTTGATATGTCTATTGATTTCATGAATTTCTTGAAGGTAATGTAGCAATTTTGTGTTATTGCATTCCATGGTCACATATTTATATGTTGTTTCCCCAAGTTAATCATATTTTAGCATGTTTAGAGGGTTGATAGTGGATTCACTTCCCTAGTCCTCTCTACCTAAGTTTCACTCCTCTTAATCTCCTTCAATTTATTATTTTCTGCACATTTTAATTCCAAGTCACTTAGTGACAAATCAAACAAACACTCTACACCCTCTTCATCAAACTAAGTGATTTTAAAGACCTTGATTGCCATAAACTAGCAATCCCTGTGGTTCGACTTACCCGAACAATAGCCCTATTTTACAATGATTTGTGCTATTGCAAAGGGTTGATTATTATTGAGATAGTCGACAAGACCGATCAATTTTTGGCGCTGTTGCTAGGGATTGTAAACGGTTTTGTAACCGAGGTTCAAAGATTAACTTTGGTTTGATTGTGAATATTGTGTCTTGTGAATATTTTCTTGTTGGTTTTGGTGACATTATGTTCTAAGTTTTCTTGTGAGATTCTAGGGACTCAAGCTTGCCGAGGGAAAACTAAAAATATCATAAGTCTAGAGGACTTCAGGTAAGTTTTCGAAGTTTTAGCATCAAAAATTATGAATATCTTGCATGTGGTTAAATTAGAGATATTTGATTGTGAGCCCTTATCGAGGCTATTTCTGTTCAATTGTTTTACAAAGCATCGGTCCTTGTCATGGCCATTTATTTTCTGTCTTATTGATAATTAAGGAGAAAGGAAACATCGTATGTGTAGGTTATGGTGATGAATTGTTGTGTTGGTTGTGAAATGTGTTGTTGATGTTTGGCCTTAGGTCATTATCTTTACCAACTCTTGAATCTCCCATTGACATAAATTCGCTTGAAAGGACTCTTAGAAGAAACCGTAGGGAATCTGCAAACATAAGAGGAATTGAACTTGAATTTAATACAGTGGCAGGTAATGAAGAAAATATCAGGAATGAGGAAATTAATAATGATAGGGCTGAAATTCCAAATGTGGCACCTATGACTCTTAGGGACCATTTCATCCCTACCACTTATGCCTCTCTTTCTTGCATAGTGATGCCAAACATCGAGGCAGCCCAATATGAGATCAAATCTAGTACAATTCAAATGCTTCCATCCTTTCATTGTTTTGAAAATGAAGACCACTATAAGTATCTTGATGAGTTCCTTGAAATCTGTTCTACCATCAAGCTGAGGGGCTTCCCTGAAAATGCTCTCCATTTGCATCTCTTTCCATTCGCTTTAAAGGATAGGGCAAAATATTGGTTGAACTTTCTTGCTGCAAATTCCATCACTTCATGGGCTCAATTGCAACAAGAATTCTTAAAAAAATATTTACCTGTGAGTAAGACCAACCAAATGAGGCGTTCTATTCTTAGCTTTGCACAAATCGATTGGGAACAACTCCATGAGACTTGGGAAAGATTTCAAGATCTCCTTAGGAAATGTCCGCACCATCTAATTCTAAAATGGCAATTGGTGCAAGCTTTCTATGTTGGTTTAACCGACCCATATAGACTTATGGTTGACTCATCATATGAAGGGATGTTCATGTCTAAGAATGCGGATGAAGCTTGGACCTTACTCAAGAATTTGAGTGAAAATTCATTACAACATAATTCTTGTAGTGCTCCAACCTCAACCAATACAAAGAACACCAACCTATGCCACCCAAAGACACTGAGGGAAGAATCTTCTCAAGTGGATGCCATAGCTCACAAATTCTATTAATCAATGGCACCACATCTCTCTCCTTCCTTGTCTCAAAATTCAGCAAGTATGGTGTGTGCATCATGCACTAGCCCATTCCATCTCTTAGAAGATTGCCCTACACCGGAGCAATTTCCCAGTAGCAATCAATTGCAAGCAAATACCATGTTTTCCAGGCCCAAAAATGATCCTTACTCCAATACCTACAATCCGGGATAGAGAGATCATCCGAATTTTTTGTGGAGGCAACCCGCCCTACAAAATTTGAATTTTCAAAAGCAATGGCATCAAAATCACCTCTTCTCAATCTCCAAATAGGCAATTTCAGGCCTTTTCAAGTTACCGTCCACCCTATAATCCAAATGTTTCTACTCCACCTCTCGTGTTTCCAACTGATGAGATTTTGGCTGCAAATAAGTAAATGATGGAATCCCTTAACAAGCAAATGTTAGAATCTAACAAGCAACTGTTGACATCATTACGGCCCACTCTCCAAATGGTTAATTCTCATAATCAGTCCATAGCTAAACTTGAAAATCAAGTCGGACAAATAGCTAATTCAATGAACCAACTTCTTCAAAGAAATAAAGGAAAACTTCCCGCTCAACCATTTGAGAATCCTAGAAGAATTCATGTGATTGATGAAACCCCTCCTCCGAGTGGGCCTACTCATGAACAAGTCCAAGCAATTACCACCCTTCAGAGTGGAAAAATTGTGGACAACAAGGTTAATGGAGGAAAAGAGGAAAAAGTTCTTCTTCCTAAAAATCCAAATTCTAGCTCATCTAATCCAAATTTCACTCTTGAAAATCCAAAGTCTAACACTGAAAATTCCAAGCTTGTCACCCCAAATATGGAGACTTCTTATGAGCCTAAGGCTCCGTTTCCTCAACGTCTTCAAGAGTCAACACATTTTAGGAACAAAAGTTGTAAAATTCAGGACGTGTGGGAGGTCTTTAGGCAAGTAAAGATCACCCTCCCTTTCTTGGATGCTATCAAGGAAATACCTCCATATGCCAAATTTCTTAAGAATTTGTGCACTCAAAAGCGCACTTCCAAAAGTCATCTACCAAAGAAGGTAAAACTAACTGAAAATGTGAGTGCGATCATTCAGTACAGCACACCTCCAAAGTATAAGGATCCGGGTGCCCCAATAATCTCGTGTGTCATTGGTGACCACAAGAGAGAAAGGGCCCTCCTTGACTTAGGAGCGAGCGTGAATTTGATTCCTTATTCAGTTTACTTACAACTTGGGTTGGGAGATTTTAAGCCACCATCCGTGGTCTTGCAGCTTGCCGATAGATCAATTAAACACCCACGGGGCATTCTTGAAGATGTCATCATTAAAGTGGACAAATTCTACTTCCTGGTAGACTTTGTGGTTCTTGACACGAAACCGGTCCATAATCCAAAAAAGCATATTCCCGTGATCCTCGGTCGGCCTTTCTTAGCTACGGCTAATGCTTCCATAAATTGCCTAACCAGGGTGATGGATATTGCCTTTAGAAATATGCAAGTCAAACTCCACATTTTCCATGCAACTCAACATCCTTCCGACGAGGATGATTGTTTTCTCATTGATGTGGAAGATGAAGTAGTCGAAGAATCTTTCCCCTTCATTCTAAGCAAAGATCCTCTTGAAATATACATGTCCCACTTTGATTTTGCAAACTTGATATCAATCAATCCATCCAAGAAGTAAATTCTTTGCTTGACATTGGTTCTATCATGGACTTTCCTCCTTGAAAAATGCCAAGAGAACCACTTCCTCAACTTTCAACTACTCCTCCGGTCCCTTCCTTAAAATCTCCACCACAACTTGAGTTAAAACCACTCCCGGTCTACCTCAAGTATGTATTTCTTGGAGCAAACAAAACTCTTCCAGTCATCATTGTATCGAACCTTTTAAAGGACCAAGAAAACAGCCTTTTAGCGGTGCTACAAAAGTATAAAGAAGCAATTGGCTGGGCAGTGGCTGAATTAAATGGAATCGACCTTCTATTTGTATGCATCGCATTCACATAGAGGACGACGCAAAACCTTCTAGAGAGGTACAGTGCCGGTTGAATCCCAACATGAAGGAAGTGGTCATGAAAGAAGTGATTAAGCTACAAGATGCAGGAATCATCTAACCGATCTCGGATAGCAAGTGGGTAAGCCCTACAGATAAGTGCCGAATATTACATATTCAAGCGCCCTTATTTGCATTATTTAAGTCCATTAGTCGATTATACTGTTTATATTAGCTTCATTCGCATGCTTTTGTATATTTTCAGGTTGTTTTCCCAAAGAGAGTTAAAAGTGCTGCTTTGTTGAGTTCTTAAAGAATCTGAGCATGCCGTTGTCGGGAACCTTCATTTTGTCCAAGACCAGTTCATCGGCTTTCCATAGACATAAAGTTTGCCTCAATTAGATTTGTATCTAAAGAGTTATGTCATTTTTACCTTAGGTGTGCAATGCTGAAATTTACAGCCTAGCAACAGTGAAGTTCAACTTTGTTCTTCACTTTTAACCCACCAAACTTGAGAAATAGACTCCCATTAAAATATGACACGCTTAGATATTTGAGTTATATTTCTAAATCATCAAACGGTTCATTATTTAGGGTTTGGAGCAGAGAGTTATGGCCTTTTTAACAAAGGTGCGCAGAGCAGCCTAGCAGCAGTGAAGTTCGACTTTGTTCTTCATTTTTTGCCCAGCACACTTGCGAATTAGACTCCAATTAAAACATGACACACTTAGATCTTTGAGTTAGCTTTCCAAATCATCAAACATTTTGTCATTTGGAGTTTGGAGTAGAAAGTTATGGCCATTTTACCAAAGCTGCGCAGAGTTAAGGACAAGCTACGGGCGCCCGCAAGAAAGTTGCGGGTGCCCGCCAAAATGGCCAGCAAGTTTGTGGATCCACGGGTGCCCGCCATTTTGTAGACAAGCCAGCATGGGCTTCCTCCTTTTCACCAAATGTAACGACCCGGTCATTTACCTCCCTTTCCTTTTTCCTAAAATTTTACGGATAAATTTTTTTCGTTTAATTTTCTTTTCTGAGCTCTGTTTCTTGTCGCTTAGTGTCATCTCGAGTGCTCAGAAATGGTTTTCGAGACTCTTTTTCATGAATTGACAACTTCCTTTGAGGACCAAGTCATTTCCGCATTTTCACTTTTCGGACACTATGCGCTTTTCGTCCTTTTCCTTGTTTCGTCTTTTTCCCTATTCTGTCTTTTCCCCGTTTGTCACTTGTTTGGCAAAACCTCACTTTTCATGCTCAGAGTTAGTTTTTGACTTCACGTGTCTTCATCTTGAGTGGTTTCCTCGAAATACGTATCTTTACTTTTGCAAGAAAGTACTATGGTTACTCTTAGTGTCCACAAGGGCATAGATGGATAATTCTTCAGAATCTTTTTTATTTCTTGGGGTGTTTTTCATAAATATCTTTTGAAGATATTTTATTTCAGGGTTATGTAAGAAAATATCTTTTGGAAGATATTTTCATTCTGGGGCAGTTTCGCAGTTAACCCTTTTTGTAGGGGCCATTGTGCAATTAACGAAAGTTATTGCAAAAATGTCTCGTCTGGAGCCTGGTTCCTTGTACGGGATTCATTTTCACATTTCGTCGAGTCGTGGACTCTTAGAATTCCGTTCTGGTCGTTTTTCTCTAGTTTTAGAGTTTCTGGACCCAGTTGCCGCCAAACTTGTTTGGGGCATAACTTTCTGCTCAGGACTCGATTTTTGACGTTGTTTCTTCTGTTATTCATATTTTCTCATTTTGAATCTTTTTCATTCATGGAGTTTTTCCATTTGAGCATGTTTGCTCAAAATCCACTTTTCCGGACCCGACGAGGCCCGTTCGGGGCACTTTTTGAGATTTCTATAAAAGGGGGATGAGATATTTCATTTTTCATCTTCCCCACTCTCCATGCATGACCTGAAGCAGCCATGGATGTCCATGGAGCTGCCACCTTCTCTCTCCTCCTTTGATTTACTTTTCCTAAGTGAAAAGTCTTCGGCTTTCACGTTTTTTGTTCCCCTTGACGTGTTCAATCATTCCCCCTTATTAGAATTCATTTCTGACCATTTCTTGAGTTTGGGTTTGAGGTCAAGTTATGATTTTCATGGGGCTTCTTTCGGATTCATGTAGATAGTGTTGTCCCCGACAAAACCCTTTGGTTTCGGCGAATTCAGGACACTTTTTTTTCAGTGGGGATTTGAGGTTTTCATCTCAAATTGAGGTAGGGGGTGTTCTAGGTTGTTTTCTTGTTATATAACATACTTATGATGCTTATGATACTTGTTTACATACTTGGATATTAAATCTAGAGATTTTAATTATTTATTTTCTAGCATGTGATTTGATTTTCCCGGTTACCCATAGCCTTGTTTAAACATGTGGCATGATAGAATATTACCCCTTGGTATGTAGATTAACATATATTAAATTGAGAGAAATTGGACAAGTAACGAAGATTTTTTTTAATATTTTACTAGAATAAAATATTAATTCATGTGGCCTTAACTAGCTTGAAATTGATGTGTGTTAGCATATTATATTAGGCCCTAGCATGCTCTTCAACATAGGTAAATTTGAGAGTATTTTATTATCTAGAGAATATTTAATTAATTGATTAATTAATTTATTTGGAGTGTACTATTCACTCCATTTGATTTCCGACTTGATATTCATGATGTACATGCCATATAGTTTCACATATATTTAATCTAGAATATTTGATTAGGTTTTGAAACCTTTCATTTATTAATTTTCTAGTATTAAAGTTTAATACTCATGGCCGTATCTTGCATGCAATTAACTTGTATCGTGTTTTTAAATTAAGTCTTGACATGTTGTATATTATACATTAACTTGAGAGCAATTAGATGAATTCCAAAACCTAGAGTTTTTAATTAAAAGGATTAATTAAAACCTACTCAATGATTCTTTGAACTTGATTAAGTTTCTAACTTGGTATTCATGATCTCCTTGACAAATTCCTTCACGTGTGTCAAATCGAGAATAACCGGATAAGTTTTGAAACTTATATTTAATTAATTCCTTTGTATGGAACTAAATTCACATGGTTGAATCTTGTATGAAATGAACTAGTAACTTGATCTTAGACTTGTCCTTGACATGATCCTTGACATGCCTTGTTGTAGAACACTTGGACTTACCTTATAATCTTGATAACTTGATCTCTTGAGTAGATTAAGTTCCCTTTTTATACTCCCATCGGTTTAATCATGACTCCTAGTATCATGATTTCATTAATATGTTTAATGAACTAGTACGTTTGTCTTAAAATGATTTTAATTACTCATGTGTTGCTTAGTAATTACTTGAATAATGTATCTTATACTTGTGGTATATCTACTTCAATAGAATCCTTATGCTATGTACCTTGGTTATAATGTATATAGATGCATACTATGATTTCTTGACATTTCACATGCCATTATAGTTGATGAACTTAGGGCATGACTTGTATGTTCCAAAATCTTGGTTGTGTATGAAACGTGGTTAATGTATTTATTGTATATGATACAATCTTGACTTGCACAACTTGTTGATTTTGGGACTTGGGATATCAATCAAGAATTGACATGGCTAGGACTTGGTTCTAGTACGAGGGAATGTCCTCCTACAACTATAGTGCACACTAGGGGAAAGGTACCCATGGGTTAGTAGCCCTAAAGTGATCTCAAGAGTACGGTTTTAATCCGGGCGATATCCGAGTTTCCACATTGGTTGATTTCACTCTTTAAATTTCAAGTTGCTATTACTTGAAGATTTAAACTTGTCGTGTTATGTGAAATGCTCTAATCTTATTTCATTGCATAGATAGTATGCCTCATCTGTGATTTCAAGTATACTCCTTGTCATATTAATCGCATCGATAATGTAATTCTTTTTAACATATGTCCGAGCATACTTATTGTCATGTTATATGGAATATTCCATCCTTGTATACTTGCATAGATATTATGCCTTGTTCTTGATTCTGTGTATAATTCTCATCGTGTTAATTGATTTAATTCCAATCATGTAAATTGTATTGATAATGTGATCCTTATATTCCATTGTTTTCTCATCGTGTTCTTTGGATTATCCTAACCATGATTCATTTCATATATGTATGTATATCATGATTCTTGTTGCTTAGAGTCTAAGGTAGCTTAGGATGCTCCCTGGGTCTCACTTTGACATAGACGTTAGGTGGCATGAGCCCCTTTAACATGTTTCACCTTAAGGTGATAAATTTGTAAAATGCTAGGTCGATGCATGCTCATTTCCTACGAGTAGCTTTATGTTGCTCACCCCAAAGTTACTGGGACATATTTCAGGTACGAAGACTTGGTTCGTGATGTTTAGCATTCCTTGGGTGGTTTGGAGACTTGAAGTCCTTTTAAATGCATTCTTGATCACATGCAAGTGTTAGCATGCTTGAGTTCAGTTTTTGAATTGTATTGTGTAATTAGGCCAAAATGTCATTTTTCGCCTTTGACTTGTATTATGTGCTTAAGCACACTTTTTGGAATTCATTCTATGTATATAATTTGTGGCCAGGGGCCAAACTTTATTTGAAATCCATGAATATTCATGAATGTTGAATTTTGCCTTTAATGAGTAAAGCATGAAAATTAGGGTTTTGATATGTCATTTTCGCACCAGTGTGTGCATTGTGTATATAATTCATCCTTTAGCATTCCTTTTCCATATGTGAGGTGTGGTCAAGGGCCAAACACCATTTAGTTTTCATTTTTGCATTTTAGTTCACATATTGCATTTTGGGCTAAAATAATAGAATCCGAGCTTTTAAGGGTTCATTTTCAAATCGGGTGGTGCAAAGTGTGTTCCGGCACCTCCACTAAGTCTCATTTATCTTGTATGAAGTGTGACCAAGGGCCAAACGGTCATTTGAAACCATTTCCTAATTTTGGTTTCCATATTTTCCAATTCAAGTCCATTTTTGCCTTTTCGGCCGTTGGGGGATCAAATTTTGCATCGGTGATAAGCGCCGAATAATGTACATTCAAGCGCCCTAAATTACATTAACAAAGTCCAGTTATTAATTATTTTATGTAGATTAACTCCAATTTTATGTTTTTATGCATTTTCAGGTTCATTGGCCAAAATGGAACAAGAATAAGGCCTTGTGGAATCCTGAGCAACAAAAGGTGCCAATGCTGAATTCTGGCAGCAGTAGAGCCTGGACTTTGCTTGCCATTTTGACCTTCCAAACTCGAGAACTGGACTTCCCTCATAACATGAAAGATTTAGAGCTCTGAATCAGCTTTCCAAATCTTCAAGTGGTTCATCATTCGGAGTTCGGAGCAGAGAGTTATGATCTTCACAACAGAGGTGCGCAGAACTGCCTAGCAGCACTGATGTACTGCCTTTCTCCCCATTTTCGACCAACCAGACTTGAGAATTGGGTCTTCATCAAAACATGAAGTTTTTAAGAATACGTCAAGCTATTTACCAAATACTTTCGACGACTCCCACCTTCTGCCATCGAACATTGGTTACCCCAATTTTTTCATAAACTCCCAAATCCTTGGGACGAACTGGCTGCCAAAGGATATCCCGACTTCCTGGTTCGTATTCAAAAAGCTGATAACATCGGTTTCCGAACCAACTTTGTCTATCGTCTCATTAACGAAAAATGTCTTGAGACCAAAGCCACATCACTACCATTCGTTGTTACTACGGGACCATTGGCTCTATAACTCCCTTCGTCAAAATTTCGCTGAAAATCCACTTACCTTGTGGAAAAGAAGCCCTCGTTTTTGCCGCCTACAACTTAAAAACCGCAATATCGTCATTCGGGTCAAACCCATGATCTACCTCCGACGTGACATTGATGAGTTTGATGCACAGCTTCAAGACCTCCTTGAGAAAACTTTATTACAACAACTTACAGTGGTCCAGAATCAAGAAGGCTCTGATACCAATTACAGTGCGGAATATTCAACAGAAAAATACAAACACGAGGGGTTTACCCAAGGAACATGAGAAATAAACAGACAAAGAAAAACAGATGTCCTAAACCATTGTGAGGCTTCGGTTTAAATAGAAAAACAAAAGATCAACAGGATAAGAACGAATCTTTTCTTTTTACTGTTGAAAAAGGAGTGTCGGCAACTTTCACTGTTGATGAATAGTGTGTCGGCAGCTTTCGGCTACTTTTGCTTTTGGAAAAGGAGACGAGACCTTTCTTCTGTCGTGTGCTGGGTGAGGTGTGCAGTCGATTGGAGAAGAAGATCAGTTAGCCTTCCATAGCATTGATGATATTATGGAGTTCATATTCATCAAGTGGAGGGGTACTGGTAGGTGACTGTGCATCAGCAATGTCCCATTCAAGATTAAGGCGCTCAGCTCCATCTTTTACCCGAGAGGGAATATCGAGTGGTGTCATGCGAACGATATCTTTTAAGAATTCCTTCGCAGTCTGGACCTGATGTTCACCATCCATCTCGGTCCTGTAGTAACAACGAATGGTAGTGATGAAGAGTCTGCGTCCATCACAACAATAAAAGATTGGCTCCTGATGGTAGTAGGAACCGTCTAGGATTCTTCGAGCAGTATCTTGTAGGTGTAAGAAACTGTGGATTTCAAAGTAGTAAGGATCTACATTGTTGGCGAGTTCCTCAGAATTTATCAGTCTGCTATGCTCATATTCGTCATGTCCAGTGAGCTTAAGATACCATATCTGATAGGGTTGAAAGAAACGAGTTTTTTCGTAACTTCCAATGGAACTGGAAATCCAAAACGTTAGGTGTCGACTGTAGTGCCAGTGTTGACTGACTTTGTAGATCATAGATCTTATCATGGCTGGGAAAGGCTGATAAGAATCATGAGAGGAAAAGGTAAGTTTATTAACTAATCCCCATTCAACTGGATCCATAGACCAATCGAGTCCTGGGATGATAAAGAAGTCTAGTTTAAGAACATGTTTACCATTATAGAGTGTATCAAAAGTATTGATATCTTCATGGTACGTGGTATAATAGGTTTTTATTATATCATAATGATTTTCAATTTGTCGATAAATGAATCGAAAAATATCGGGAGGAAACATGTCTCGGGCTTTTTCAAGGAGACAAATACGGTTGATTTTAGCAAACGTATTGTTAGGAAAATCGTGTTCTCCTACTAACTGGGCAAGCTTGAGAAAACAATTTATTTGAGAAAGTGAAAAATCTTTATCCCAGTCAATAGTAAGACAACTTTGTATGCAGAGCTGTTTAAGCTCATTTGTCATAGCTGTTTGTTCAGCTAAAAGGGCTGTAAGAGAACTCAGATGTTGTCTGAATTTCTTGTTAGCACCCAGTTTGTGTGCTTTCCAAACAATATTAATTTCATCATAAAAATTGTTTGGAAGACCAGGATTATAGAAATTGTTAATTTCTGTAATGTCTGGGTTTTGTGCAAACATTTTGTTAGAGGCTTGGCCCACATTATAGAAAACTGTTTGGGCTTCTATAAGTGTGTCATAAGCTTTAAAGCAGGAACCATTAAATGAATGAAGCTGTTTGTGACAGTCTGTCCAATCCTTATAGATGCCTGGTTGGTGACCGGCAAAAACCACGAACCATTTTTGTGGCTGTGATGGAGTTGGTTTAGAGCTTGCTTTTTTAGCAATAGTGATCCAACCATCGTTATCTGTTGGTGGTTTTGGAAACTCATCCATCTGTAACAAGGAGAGAAGAAACATCTTTGTTAGATAGTTCTGGAGGTCTGCTTAAGAAATCTGCAAGAAAATTGTGAGTTCCTTTGATATGTTCTATAGCAAAAGAATATTGAGCAATTACATTATACCATTTTAGTCGGCGCCCATCAAGGCAGTTTCTCTTGTTTATGAGAAAATCTTTTACTGCCTGGTTATCCGTTCTGACAATAAAATCTTCGGGGGCTAAATAAATATGAAAACGTTTTATGGCCAATTTTATTGCTAGAAGTTCTTTTTCATAAATAATATAATTCTGTTCATTGGGTTTAAATTTTCCAGAATTATAGCCACAAATTAACTCTTCTTTTTGAAGGGTTTTGGGGATAGGAGCTTTACGAGCTCGGATCAGGGGAGAGGCTGGAGTATCATCGATCCATTTCTCGTGAGGGATGGCTTTTAAGACACAACCCCAACAGAGCTCGGAGGCATCTGTTTCAAGAATAAGTTTATCGCCGGTTTGGGGAAAATAAACTTCAGGGATATGCACTAGATCGGCTTTGATCTGTTGGATAATGGTGGTGTCAGTATCAGTCCAATCAAAGGGGACATTTTTCTGTAGCTTTTTTAATAAAGGAAGTTCTTTGTGAGCTAAACCTTTAATAAAAGAGCGTCCATAATTCAAGATGCCTAAAAAACTTTGAAGCTGCTTTTTATCTTGAAGTATATCGGGGAAGTCACGGATCTTAATAAAGATGTGATCCTGTAGTTTTATACCTTTGTGGGTTAAAACTAAACCGAGAAAATCAATGGATTCTTGTTCAACGTCTATCTTAGTTGGAGATAGAATGATGCCATATTTTTTCAGTTTTTCTGAAAGACAGAGTAAATGTTTCTTATGCTCATCTCGTGTTTTAGAGAAGACTAAAATATCATCGATATAAACAACAACAAAATCTTTAAGGTCATGAAAGATCGAATCCATCCAGCGCTGATAGATCTGAGGTGCTGTGTTAAGCCCAAAAGGCATAACGGTCCATTGGTAGTGACCGTGAGGTGTGCTGAAAGCTGTGAGTGGTTTAGACTTTTTTCGCAGTTTGATCTGCCAAAAGCCTGCTTTACAATCAAACTTACTGAAGATGGTGGAGCCTCGAGTTTGATTGATGAGAACGTCTTTGCGTGGGATAAAATAGCCATCAAAGATAAGATGTTCATTAAGCCGTTTATAGTTAATGACCATACGGGCTTTTCCTCGTTTGACCTCACTATGGTTTCGTACCATAAAGGCAGGGCTGCTATGTGGACTACGAGTTCGCTCTATGAGTTTTTTCTCAAGGAGGTCTTGAAGCTGTGCATCAAACTCATCAATGTCACGTCGGAGGTAGATCATGGGTTTGACCCGAATGACGATATTGCGGTTTTTGAGTTGTAGGCGGCAAAAACGAGGGCTTCTTTTCCACAAGGTAAGTGGATTTTCAGCGAAATTTTGACGAAGGGAGTTATAGAGCCAATGAGTATCGTGTAATACTAAGGCATCAGACTCTCGTTTGGGTGGAGAGAACTTTTCATTACACACAGAGGCTAAATTTTCTTGAATCGGAATTGTAACTACTGTTTGGTCTTTTAATGTTAACGAAATGGTTTTTTCGTTAAGTTGTAAAGGAAGATAACTATAGATAAAGTTACATCCTAAAATGAAATCACCGTGCATATATGGAAAACACAGGATTTTTGGAATAATGAATTTTTTGTCATTAAGCCAAATTGCTACGTCTTTTGCCTTAAACTGAATCACATTTAAGGGTGCTTCAGCATCAATACCTTGGACACCAATGGGGTGTTTCATTTGCTGCCATTTTTCGGATGGCAGAGCATTATAACGGCAACAGCTGGTAGTTGCACCTGTATCAATCAAAACACAAAGGCTGTATGGTTTATATCCTTTGAAGTTGAGAAGACCATTAACATAAGTATATTTTCGTTTTTTGCCTTGTGAAGGGGCAAGTAAAAATTCATCTTTTCCGGTGCGGAAATGGAAGAATTTTGCAGAATTAAACTTATGCGTTGATCCGGGCAAAAAGGGAGCATCTTGTGTGGCTTTGCCTTTTTCTGTCCAGGTGAAGCGTCTGCGAGGAGGTAATTCGGCAGACTTTCGTGGAGGAAGGAGTTTGTCCCAACCAGGATTTCGTTCCGATACAGAACGTTGTAGCTGGGGTGGTTTAGCTTTATTAGAGATATAAATATTGGAGCCGGAGGCTTGTATGGTAGCCACAGTAGGTTCCGTGATACGTAACTTGGGTACTGAATTGATTTTATCAAATAGCCAAGTTTTAGGAATCTCAAGATCCTTCCAATTGAGAAGTTTAGGCTCAATAATAGTGTCGAAAGGGCGTGGTTCGAAAAGAGTGACTAGTTTGGAGTCAAGAGTTGGAACGATAGCTGTTTCGGGTTCTCGAGTGAGTTCGTAGAGAACTTTCCATTGGATTCCAAGACTAGGGGAATCGTAATCCATTTGTAGCTTGGATAGCTGGAGTTTAACTTGAAGGACCTTTTCAATGTTTGGATCCGTCAGGGAAACGAAGTAATTTGGTTTAATTTTAAACCAGATGAGGTTATTGACCAAATTGGATTGAACGCCGCCAATAAGTGCATCGACAGGGTTATGAAAACGATTGTCCATAAGTAGGGCAATAAGGGGCTGGTCGGTGCCTCGACGAAACAGCGAAGTGATCTTAATTTGGACTAAGCCAATATGAATATAACGAGCGAGAGGATTTTGTTGCTTCCATCGCGTAAGCTTGTCCTTGTTAAGGATATTAAAACCACATTGACCAGTTGATGTATAGTCAAATGTTGTATTGCCACTAAATTGTTCTAAAATTCTTTTGGAGAAGAGGGCAAAGCGTGAAGTTTTGTATACTTCTTCCTTTTTGATTCTCTGTAATTTATCGAATTGAATCAATTGTTCGTTGGTGAACTGGACTTCTTCTCCAATGATATCACTAAGTTTGATATTAGTGTTGTCTTCGGGGAGAGAGGGAGTGACGTTCATCATGCAGATATTTTCTATATCTGTGGCATCAGTGTCTGTATCGCTAGAGGAGTCACTAGACGAAGTGGTGGTATAAACACTACTGGAGAGTTCATAAAGGATGGTAGAGGGATCGGTAATATCGCTACCATAAACGACACAGAGGTTATCTGTTTGTAATCGTTTGACCATTTTGGAGGCTTTCTTGCCCTTTTGAGGGCAGTTTGTGGCAAAATGCCCAGATTCATTGCAAATGTAACATTTACAATCTTTCTTCGTTTCAAGGGCCTTGGAGGATTTTTTGGATCCCTTTTTCTTTTTCCCTTTCATAGGTTTAGGGGAAGGAGCGTGTGTAACGTATTTCAAATGGTCTTTATAGGGAACATTTGTTAGATCTAAATAAGTGCCATGTTGTGAGATGGGGAACTTATTGAGGTCATCTTTTCGTGTCCAAGTGGGGACTGTAGAAAAGTCGTATTTATAGGAGGAAGTATAAACCTTTGGGTCAGCTGGTTGAGCTGGTTGAGATTTTTCGTCATCGGTCTTGGTACCGGAACCGGAGACTTCTTCGGCGGGGAAAAACCCTTCAGTGGGAAACTCTCCATAGAAAGATTCATCGAGAATCGTATCTGAGGGGCGTTTTTTGGTTTTTCCTTTGGAGGGTTTAGGGACCCTTTCAACAGGTGAATCGGAAGAGGAAGATGGAATAGGATCAGCCTCAATGGTTTCATCGAGTTCTTCTGAAGAATCAGACTTATCTGAAAAAGCGTAAATATGTTCGTCTTCTGATGTGTTTTCTTCGTCAGAAGAGCTGGATTCGATGTTTGGCGAATAACCAAAGTGGGTAAGTAGATTCTCATTTTGTAAGGAGATCTCGCGTATTCGTGTAATGATATGGGCGCTTTCGTCGAAAGAAAGGTGAGGGTCGACGTATAAGGCTTGTAAACAAGTGAGCTGATCTATGATGCTTTCATAATCATCTCTGCGATAGGTAGAAGAGGAAGAGGCAGAAAAAACCCTACGTCTTTTGCCTTAAACTGAATCACATTTAAGGGTGCTTCAGCATCAATACCTTGGACACCAATGGGGTGTTTCATTTGCTGCCATTTTTCGGATGGCAGAGCATTATAACGGCAACAGCTGGTAGTTGCACCTGTATCAATCAAAACACAAAGGCTGTATGGTTTATATCCTTTGAAGTTGAGAAGACCATTAACATAAGTATATTTTCGTTTTTTGCCTTGTGAAGGGGCAAGTAAAAATTCATCTTTTCCGGTGCGGAAATGGAAGAATTTTGCAGAATTAAACTTATGCGTTGATCCGGGTAAAAAGGGAGCATCTTGTGTGGCTTTGCCTTTTTCTGTCCAGGTGAAGCGTCTGCGAGGAGGTAATTCGGCAGACTTTCGTGGAGGAAGGAGTTTGTCCCAACCAGGATTTCGTTCCGATACAGAACGTTGTAGCTGGGGTGGTTTAGCTTTATTAGAGATATAAAGATTGGAGCCGGAGGCTTGTATGGTAGCCACAGTAGGTTCCGTGATACGTAACTTGGGTACTGAATTGATTTTATCAAATAGCCAAGTTTTAGGAATCTCAAGATCCTTCCAATTGAGAAGTTTAGGCTCAATAATAGTGTCGAAAGGGCGTGGTTCGAAAAGAGTGACTAGTTTGGAGTCAAGAGTTGGAACGATAGCTGTTTCGGGTTCTCGAGTGAGTTCGTAGAGAACTTTCCATTGGATTCCAAGACTAGGGGAATCGTAATCCATTTGTAGCTTGGATAGCTGGAGTTTAACTTGAAGGACCTTTTCAATGTTTGGATCCGTCAGGGAAACGAAGTAATTTGGTTTAATTTTAAACCAGATGAGGTTATTGACCAAATTGGATTGAACGCCGCCAATAAGTGCATCGACAGGGTTATGAAAACGATTGTCCATAAGTAGGGCAATAAGGGGCTGGTCGGTGCCTCGACGAAACAACGAAGTGATCTTAATTTGGACTAAGCCAATATGAATATAACGAGCGAGAGGATTTTGTTGCTTCCATCGCGTAAGCTTGTCCTTGTTAAGGATATTAAAACCACATTGACCAGTTGATGTATAGTCAAATGTTGTATTGCCACTAAATTGTTCTAAAATTCTTTTGGAGAAGAGGGCAAAGCGTGAAGTTTTGTATACTTCTTCCTTTTTGATTCTCTGTAGTTTATCGAATTGAATCAATTGTTCGTTGGTGAACTGGACTTCTTCTCCAATGATATCACTAAGTTTGATATTAGTGTTGTCTTCGGGGAGAGAGGGAGTGACGTTCATCATGCAGATATTTTCTATATCTGTGGCATCAGTGTCTGTATCGCTAGAGGAGTCACTAGACGAAGTGGTGGTATAAACACTACTGGAGAGTTCATAAAGGATGGTAGAGGGATCGGTAATATCGCTACCATAAACGACACAGAGGTTATCTGTTTGTAATCGTTTGACCATTTTGGAGGCTTTCTTGCCCTTTTGAGGGCAGTTTGTGGCAAAATGCCCAGATTCATTGCAAATGTAACATTTACAATCTTTCTTTGTTTCAAGGGCCTTGGAGGATTTTTTGGATCCCTTTTTCTTTTTCCCTTTCACAGGTTTAGGGGAAGGAGCGTGTGTAACGTATTTCTTGGAGGCTTTAGGGCGTCTACCTTTCCATTGTTTCCAACGAAACGTTTTGCGTTTTGGCCGTTTTGCGGAGGTAGCGCGATAAGGAGCACAACCAATTTTCCAGGTTTCCTGGAGAATCTTGTCGCAGCAACGTTGTCCTTCAGCAGTGCCGTTGATCTGGTTTTTGACCTGTTTTTTGGCTTTGGTCTCAAGACATTTTTCGTTAATGAGACGA
Source organism: Cornus florida (assembly GCF_030987335.1). NCBI lineage: Eukaryota > Viridiplantae > Streptophyta > Magnoliopsida > Cornales > Cornaceae > Cornus > Cornus florida. The sequence continues at coordinate 60,107,805 of NW_026775572.1, read as the reverse complement.
TAGACAAAGTTGGTTCGGAAACCGATGTTATCAGCTTTTTGAATACGAACCAGGAAGTCGGGATATCCTTTGGCAGCCAGTTCGTCCCAAGGATTTGGGAGTTTATGAAAAAATTGGGGTAACCAATGTTCGATGGCAGAAGGTGGGAGTCGTCGAAAGTATTTGGTAAATAGCTTGACGTATTCGGGGAATTGACAAATATTGCATAATTCGATTTTCGAAAGAGCACATGTTGCGTCATCAGTGAGGAGTTGCTCACCAGTATGGCCAACTAATTCTTCTTTAAGGATTTGGACAAAACCGCGTAGAACACCATCGAGTTTGTCGAAGTTATTTAAAAGAGCATCTTTTTGTCTTTTACCCTGTTGGGTTTGATCCCACTGGCGAAGCCAGTCGAGAGCATCACCTTGGAGTGTTGCTGAAAGATAATCAAGGAAACGGGGACGTTCCCAAGTGCCTTTGTAATTATTGACGAGGATGGCTAAGGATTGTGCCCATTCGTCGATCGTTTTCAAATGGTCTTTATAGGGAACATTTGTTAGATCTAAATAAGTGCCATGTTGTGAGATGGGGAACTTATTGAGGTCATCTTTTCGTGTCCAAGTGGGGACTGTAGAAAAGTCGTATTTATAGGAGGAAGTATAAACCTTTGGGTCAGCTGGTTTAGCTGGTTGAGATTTTTCGTCATCGGTCTTGGTACCGGAACCGGAGACTTCTTCGGCTGGGAAAAACCCTTCAGTGGGAAACTCTCCATAGAAAGATTCATCGAGAATCGTATCTGAGGGGCGTTTTTTGGTTTTTCCTTTGGAGGGTTTAGGGACCCTTTCAACAGGTGAATCGGAAGAGGAAGATGGAATAGGATCAGCCTCAATGGTTTCATCGAGTTCTTCTGAAGAATCAGACTTATCTGAAAAAGCGTAAATATGTTCGTCTTCTGATGTGTTTTCTTCGTCAGAAGAGCTGGATTCGATGTTTGGCGAATAACCAAAGTGGGTAAGTAGATTCTCATTTTGTAAGGAGATCTCGCGTATTCGTGTAATGATATGGGCGCTTTCGTCGAAAGAAAGGTGAGGGTCGACGTATAAGGCTTGTAAACAAGTGAGCTGATCTATGATGCTTTCATAATCATCTCTGCGATAGGTAGAAGAGGAAGAGGCAGAAAAAACCTTGAGGGTTTCGACTTTATCTTCGTGTCCGTAAAACAAAGGTTTCACCTTGTAACGGGTTTGAGTGGGGTTTTTCTCAGAGGGGTCAACTGAGAAGGCAAAAGTGTCTTCTGTTGGAAGTGCTGACTCTTTCTGTGGATCTGGTGGAGGATCAGGCGGATATAGATCGGATAGCTTGGCTTTTTGAAGTTTAGCTAAATCGATCGTCATTTGATGTATTTGTTCCTGAAGAGCTGTATCAGGAGTAGAGGAAAGAGTGAAAATCTGGGTAAGAGTTTCGAGTTTGTCATTCAAGGAGATTATGCCTTGTTGGACATCGTCAAAAGAGGAAGCCATATGGGTGTTGGTTGCCTCGAGATTGTGTTGGAAATCAATTTTCCAATCGGTTACCATGTCGACAAGAAAGTTGAGTCCTGCGCCCACTTGAGTAAACGAGCTAGGTTCTGTGAGGGTAAAATGGGAGATATGGCGATAGCTATCGGTATTCTGACCTGTAAGGTTGCGAATACAGTTTACAGAAATATTTTGTGCCATGAGAAAAATGGTCTTATACTACGAGAAAACTGTCCTGGTGCCTAAAACCAAAGGGTCCTGCAAGCAGCTTTATAAATGTCAACACAGTCAAACAGACACAGACATATAAGCAAAAACAGGATAATCTGGGCTTATAACAGTAATCAAGCATAAGAGCACTAGATCATAAACACAAAAAGAGATGAAAACTTTATTACAACAACTTACAGTGGTCCAGAATCAAGAAGGCTCTGATACCAATTACAGTGCGGAATATTCAACAGAAAAATACAAACACGAGGGGTTTACCCAAGGAACATGAGAAATAAACAGACAAAGAAAAACAGATGTCCTAAACCATTGTGAGGCTTCGGTTTAAATAGAAAAACAAAAGATCAACAGGATAAGAACGAATCTTTTCTTTTTACTGTTGAAAAAGGAGTGTCGGCAACTTTCACTGTTGATGAATAGTGTGTCGGCAGCTTTCGGCTACTTTTGCTTTTGGAAAAGGAGACGAGACCTTTCTTCTGTCGTGTGCTGGGTGAGGTGTGCAGTCGATTGGAGAAGAAGATCAGTTAGCCTTCCATAGCATTGATGATATTATGGAGTTCATATTCATCAAGTGGAGGGGTACTGGTAGGTGACTGTGCATCAGCAATGTCCCATTCAAGATTAAGGCGCTCAGCTCCATCTTTTACCCGAGAGGGAATATCGAGTGGTGTCATGCGAACGATATCTTTTAAGAATTCCTTCGCAGTCTGGACCTGATGTTCACCATCCATCTCGGTCCCGTAGTAACAACGAATGGTAGTGATGAAGAGTCTGCGTCCATCACAACAATAAAAGATTGGCTCCTGATGGTAGTAGGAACCGTCTAGGATTCTTCGAGCAGTATCTTGTAGGTGTAAGAAACTGTGGATTTCAAAGTAGTAAGGATCTACATTGTTGGCGAGTTCCTCAGAATTTATCAGTCTGCTATGCTCATATTCGTCATGTCCAGTGAGCTTAAGATACCATATCTGATAGGGTTGAAAGAAACGAGTTTTTTCGTAACTTCCAATGGAACTGGAAATCCAAAACGTTAGGTGTCGACTGTAGTGCCAGTGTTGACTGACTTTGTAGATCATAGATCTTATCATGGCTGGGAAAGGCTGATAAGAATCATGAGAGGAAAAGGTAAGTTTATTAACTAATCCCCATTCAACTGGATCCATAGACCAATCGAGTCCTGGGATGATAAAGAAGTCTAGTTTAAGAACATGTTTACCATTATAGAGTGTATCAAAAGTATTGATATCTTCATGGTACGTGGTATAATAGGTTTTTATTATATCATAATGATTTTCAATTTGTCGATAAATGAATCGAAAAATATCGGGAGGAAACATGTCTCGGGCTTTTTCAAGGAGACAAATACGGTTGATTTTAGCAAACGTATTGTTAGGAAAATCGTGTTCTCCTACTAACTGGGCAAGCTTGAGAAAACAATTTATTTGAGAAAGTGAAAAATCTTTATCCCAGTCAATAGTAAGACAACTTTGTATGCAGAGCTGTTTAAGCTCATTTGTCATAGCTGTTTGTTCAGCTAAAAGGGCTGTAAGAGAACTCAGATGTTGTCTGAATTTCTTGTTAGCACCCAGTTTGTGTGCTTTCCAAACATTATTAATTTCATCATAAAAATTGTTTGGAAGACCAGGATTATAGAAATTGTTAATTTCTGTAATGTCTGGGTTTTGTGCAAACATTTTGTTAGAGGCTTGGCCCACATTATAGAAAACTGTTTGGGCTTCTATAAGTGTGTCATAAGCTTTAAAGCAGGAACCATTAAATGAACGAAGCTGTTTGTGACAGTCTGTCCAATCCTTATAGATGCCTGGTTGGTGACCGGCAAAAACCACGAACCATTTTTGTGGCTGTGATGGAGTTGGTTTAGAGCTTGCTTTTTTAGCAATAGTGATCCAACCATCGTTATCTGTTGGTGGTTTTGGAAACTCATCCATCTGTAACAAGGAGAGAAGAAACATCTTTGTTAGATAGTTCTGGAGGTCTGCTTAAGAAATCTGCAAGAAAATTGTGAGTTCCTTTGATATGTTCTATAGCAAAAGAATATTGAGCAATTACATTATACCATTTTAGTCGGCGCCCATCAAGGCAGTTTCTCTTGTTTATGAGAAAATCTTTTACTGCCTGGTTATCCGTTCTGACAATAAAATCTTCGGGGGCTAAATAAATATGAAAACGTTTTATGGCCAATTTTATTGCTAGAAGTTCTTTTTCATAAATAATATAATTCTGTTCATTGGGTTTAAATTTTCCAGAATTATAGCCACAAATTAACTCTTCTTTTTGAAGGGTTTTGGGGATAGGAGCTTTACGAGCTCGGATCAGGGGAGAGGCTGGAGTATCATCGATCCATTTCTCGTGAGGGATGGCTTTTAAGACACAACCCCAACAGAGCTCGGAGGCATCTGTTTCAAGAATAAGTTTATCGCCGGTTTGGGGAAAATAAACTTCAGGGATATGCACTAGATCGGCTTTGATCTGTTGGATAATGGTGGTGTCAGTATCAGTCCAATCAAAGGGGACATTTTTCTGTAGCTTTTTTAATAAAGGAAGTTCTTTGTGAGCTAAACCTTTAATAAAAGAGCGTCTATAATTCAAGATGCCTAAAAAACTTTGAAGCTGCTTTTTATCTTGAAGTATATCGGGGAAGTCACGGATCTTAATAATGATGTGATCCTGTAGTTTTATACCTTTGTGGGTTAAAACTAAACCGAGAAAATCAATGGATTCTTGTTCAACGTCTATCTTAGTTGGAGATAGAATGATGCCATATTTTTTCAGTTTTTCTGAAAGACAGAGTAAATGTTTCTTATGCTCATCTCGTGTTTTAGAGAAGACTAAAATATCATCGATATAAACAACAACAAAATCTTTAAGGTCATGAAAGATCGAATCCATCCAGCGCTGATAGATCTGAGGTGCTGTGTTAAGCCCAAAAGGCATAACGGTCCATTGGTAGTGACCGTGAGGTGTGCTGAAAGCTGTGAGTGGTTTAGACTTTTTTCGCAGTTTGATCTGCCAAAAGCCTGCTTTACAATCAAACTTACTGAAGATGGTGGAGCCTCGAGTTTGATTGATGAGAACGTCTTTGCGTGGGATAAAATAGCCATCAAAGATAAGATGTTCATTAATCCGTTTATAGTTAATGACCATACGGGCTTTTCCTCGTTTGACCTCACTATGGTTTCGTACCATAAAGGCAGGGCTGCTATGTGGACTACGAGTTCGCTCTATGAGTTTTTTCTCAAGGAGGTCTTGAAGCTGTGCATCAAACTCATCAATGTCACGTCGGAGGTAGATCATGGGTTTGACCCGAATGACGATATTGCGGTTTTTGAGTTGTAGGCGGCAAAAACGAGGGCTTCTTTTCCACAAGGTAAGTGGATTTTCAGCGAAATTTTGACGAAGGGAGTTATAGAGCCAATGAGTATCGTGTAATACTAAGGCATCAGACTCTCGTTTGGGTGGAGAGAACTTTTCATTACACACAGAGGCTAAATTTTCTTGAATCGGAATTGTAACTACTGTTTGGTCTTTTAATGTTAACGAAATGGTTTTTTCGTTAAGTTGTAAAGGAAGATAACTATAGATAAAGTTACATCCTAAAATGAAATCACCGTGCATATATGGAAAACACAGGATTTTTGGAATAATGAATTTTTTGTCATTAAGCCAAATTGCTACGTCTTTTTTAGGCATCTTGAATTATGGACGCTCTTTTATTAAAGGTTTAGCTCACAAAGAACTTCCTTTATTAAAAAAGCTACAGAAAAATGTCCCCTTTGATTGGACTGATACTGACACCACCATTATCCAACAGATCAAAGCCGATCTAGTGCATGCGACAAGATTCTCCAGGAAACCTGGAAAATTGGTTGTGCTCCTTATCGCGCTACCTCCGCAAAACGGCCAAAACGCAAAACGTTTCGTTGGAAACAATGGAAAGGTAGACGCCCTAAAGCCTCCAAGAAATACGTTACACACGCTCCTTCCCCTAAACCTGTGAAAGGGAAAAAGAAAAAGGGATCCAAAAAATCCTCCAAGGCCCTTGAAACGAAGAAAGATTCCATATTTTTTCAGTTTTTCTGAAAGACTGTTTTTGCTTATATGTCTGTGTCTGTTTGACTGTGTTGACATTTATAAAGCTGCTTGCAGGACCCTTTGGTTTTAGGCACCAGGCATCTATAAGGATTGGACAGACTGTCACAAACAGCTTCGTTCATTTAATGGTTCCTGCTTTAAAGCTTATGACACACTTATAGAAGCCCAAACAGTTTTCTATAATGTGGGCCAAGCCTCTAACAAAATGTTTGCACTAATAAAGTTTTCATCTCTTTTTGTGTTTATGATCTAGTGCTCTTATGCTTGATTACTGTTATAAGCCCAGATTATCCTGTTTTTGCTTATATGCCTGTGTCTGTTTGACTGTGTTGACATTTATAAAGCTGCTTGCAGGACCCTGATCCGAGCTCGTAAAGCTCCTATCCCCAAAACCCTTCAAAAAGAAGAGTTAATTTGTGGCTATAATTCTGGAAAATTTAAACCCAATGAACAGAATTATATTATTTATGAAAAAGAACTTCTAGCAATAAAATTGGCCATAAAACGTTTTCATATTTATTTAGCCCCCGAAGATTTTATTGTCAGAACGGATAACCAGGCAGTAAAAGATTTTCTCATAAACAAGAGAAACTGCCTTGATGGGCGCCGACTAAAATGGTATAATGTAATTGCTCAATATTCTTTTGCTATAGAACATATCAAAGGAACTCACAATTTTCTTGCAGATTTCTTAAGCAGACCTCCAGAACTATCTAACAAAGATGTTTCTTCTCTCCTTGTTACAGATGGATGAGTTTCCAAAACCACCAACAGATAACGATGGTTGGATCACTATTGCTAAAAAAGCAAGCTCTAAACCAACTCCATCACAGCCAAGACCGATGACGAAAAATCTCAACCAGCTAAACCAGCTGACCCAAAGGTTTATACTTCCTCCTATAAATACGACTTTTCTACAGTCCCCACTTGGACACGAAAAGATGACCTCAATAAGTTCCCCATCTCACAACATGGCACTTATTTAGATCTAACAAATGTTCCCTATAAAGACCATTTGAAGAGCTCGATGAAACCATTGAGGCTGATCCTATTCCATCTTCCTCTTCCGATTCACCTGTTGAAAGGGTCCCTAAACCCTCCAAAGGAAAAACCAAAAAACGCCCCTCAGATACGATTCTCGATGAATCTTTCTATGGAGAGTTTCCCACTGAAGGGTTTTTCCCCGCCGAAGAAGTCTCCGGTTCCGGTACCAAGACCGATGACGAAAAATCTCAACCAGCTAAACCAGCTGACCCAAAGGTTTATACTTCCTCCTATAAATACGACTTTTCTACAGTCCCCACTTGGACACGAAAAGATGACCTCAATAAGTTCCCCATCTCACAACATGGCACTTATTTAGATCTAACAAATGTTCCCTATAAAGACCATTTGAAAACGATCGACGAATGGGCACAATCCTTAGCCATCCTCGTCAATAATTACAAAGGCACTTGGGAACGTCCCCGTTTCCTTGATTATCTTTCAGCAACACTCCAAGGTGATGCTCTCGACTGGCTTCGCCAGTGGGATCAAACCCAACAGGGTAAAAGACAAAAAGATGCTCTTTTAAATAACTTCGACAAACTCGATGGTGTTCTACGCGGTTTTGTCCAAATCCTTAAAGAAGAATTAGTTGGCCATACTGGTGAGCAACTCCTCACTGATGACGCAACATGTGCTCTTTCGAAAATCGAATTATGCAATATTCCCTCTCGGGTAAAAGATGGAGCTGAGCGCCTTAATCTTGAATGGGACATTGCTGATGCACAGTCACCTACCAGTACCCCTCCACTTGATGAATATGAACTCCATAATATCATCAATGTTATGGAAGGCTAACTGATCTTCTTCTCCAATCGACTGCACACCTCACCCAGCACACGACAGAAGAAAGGTCTCGTCTCCTTTTCCAAAAGCAAAAGTAGCCGAAAGCTGCCGACACACTATTCATCAACAGTGAAAGTTGCCGACACTCCTTTTTCAACAGTAAAAAGAAAAGATTCGTTCTTATCCTGTTGCTCTTTTGTTTTTCTATTTAAACCGAAGCCTCACAATGGTTTAGGACATCTGTTTTTCTTTGTCTGTTTATTTCTCATGTTCCTTGGGTAAACCCCTCGTGTTTGTATTTTTCTGTTGAATATTCCGCACTGTAATTGGTATCAGAGCCTTCTCGATTCTGGACCACTGTAAGTTGTTGTAATAAAGTTTTCATCTCTTTTTGTGTTTATGATCTAGTGCTCTTATGCTTGATTACTGTTATAAGCCCAGATTATCCTGTTTTTGCTTATATGTCTGTGTCTGTTTGACTGTGTTGACATTTATAAAGCTGCTTGCAGGACCCTTTGGTTTTAGGCACCAGGACAGTTTTCTCGTAGTATAAGACCATTTTTCTCATGGCACAAAATATTTCTGTAAACTGTATTCGCAACCTTACAGGTCAGAATACCGATAGCTATCGCCATATCTCCCATTTTACCCTCACAGAACCTAGCTCGTTTACTCAAGTGGGCGCAGGACTCAACTTTCTTGTCGACATGGTAACCGATTGGAAAATTGATTTCCAACACAATCTCGAGGCAACCAACACCCATATGGCTTCCTCTTTTGACGATGTCCAACAAGGCATAATCTCCTTGAATGACAAACTCGAAACTCTTACCCAGATTTTCACTCTTTCCTCTACTCCTGATACAGCCCTTCAGGAACAAATACATCAAATGACGATCGATTTAGCTAAACTTCAAAAAGCCAAGCTATCCGATCTATATCCGCCTGATCCTCCACCAGATCCACAGAAAGAGTCAGCACTTCCAACAGAAGACACTTTTGCCTTCTCAGTTGACCCCTCTGAGAAAAACCCCACTCAAACCCGTTACAAGGTGAAACCTTTGTTTTACGGACACGAAGATAAAGTCGAAACCCTCAAGGTTTTTTCTGCCTCTTCCTCTTCTACCTATCGCAGAGATGATTATGAAAGCGTCAAAATTTCGCTGAAAATCCACTTACCTTGTGGAAAAGAAGCCCTCGTTTTTGCCGCCTACAACTCAAAAACCGCAAAAGTAGCCGAAAGCTGCCGACACACTATTCATCAACAGTGAAAGTTGCCGACACTCCTTTTTCAACAGTAAAAAGAAAAGATTCGTTCTTATCCTGTTGATCTTTTGTTTTTCTATTTAAACCGAAGCCTCACAATGGTTTAGGACATCTGTTTTTGACGGTTCCTACTACCATCAGGAGCCAATCTTTTATTGTTGTGATGGACGCAGACTCTTCATCACTACCATTCGTTGTTACTACGGGACCGAGATGGATGGTGAACATCAGGTCAAGACTGCGAAGGAATTCTTAAAAGATATCGTTCGCATGACACCACTCGATATTCCCTCTCGGGTAAAAGATGGAGCTGAGCGCCTTAATCTTGAATGGGACATTGCTGATGCACAGTCACCTACCAGTACCCCTCCACTTGATGAATATGAACTCCATAATATCATCAATGCTATGGAAGGCTAACTGATCTTCCTTGTTGGACATCGTCAAAAGAGGAAGCCATATGGGTGTTGGTTGCCTCGAGATTGTGTTGGAAATCAATTTTCCAATCGGTTACCATGTCGACAAGAAAGTTGAGTCCTGCGCCCACTTGAGTAAACGAGCTAGGTTCTGTGAGGGTAAAATGGGAGATATGGCGATAGCTATCGGTATTCTGACCTATAAGGTTGCGAATACAGTTTACAGAAATATTTTGTGCCATGAGAAAAATGGTCTTATACTACGAGAAAACTGTCCTGGTGCCTAAAACCAAAGGGTCCTGCAAGCAGCTTTATAAATGGGAAAGGCTGATAAGAATCATGAGAAACAAGAGAAACTGCCTTGATGGGCGCCGACTAAAATGGTATAATGTAATTGCTCAATATTCTTTTGCTATAGAACATATCAAAGGAACTCACAATTTTCTTGCAGATTTCTTAAGCAGACCTCCAGAACTATCTAACAAAGATGTTTCTTCTCTCCTTGTTACAGATGGATGAGTTTCCAAAACCACCAACAGATAACGATGGTTGGATCACTATTGCTAAAAAAGCAAGCTCTAAACCAACTCCATCACAGCCACAAAAATGGTTCGTGGTTTTTGCCGGTCACCAACCAGGCATCTATAAGGATTGGACAGACTGTCACAAACAGCTTCGTTCATTTAATGGTTCCTGCTTTAAAGCTTATGACACACTTATAGAAGCCCAAACAGTTTTCTATAATGTGGGCCAAGCCTCTAACAAAATGTTTGCACAAAACCCAGACATTACAGAAATTAACAATTTCTATAATCCTGGTCTTCCAAACAATTTTTATGATGAAATTAATAATGTTTGGAAAGCACACAAACTGGGTGCTAACAAGAAATTCAGACAACATCTGAGTTCTCTTACAGCCCTTTTAGCTGAACAAACAGCTATGACAAATGAGCTTAAACAGCTCTGCATACAAAGTTGTCTTACTATTGACTGGGATAAAGATTTTTCACTTTCTCAAATAAATTGTTTTCTCAAGCTTGCCCAGTTAGTAGGAGAACACGATTTTCCTAACAATACGTTTGCTAAAATCAACCGTATTTGTCTCCTTGAAAAAGCCCGAGACATGTTTCCTCCCGATATTTTTCGATTCATTTATCGACAAATTGAAAATCATTATGATATAATAAAAACCTATTATACCACGTACCATGAAGATATCAATACTTTTGATACACTCTATAATGGTAAACATGTTCTTAAACTAGACTTCTTTATCATCCCAGGACTCGATTGGTCTATGGATCCAGTTGAATGGGGATTAGTTAATAAACTTACCTTTTCCTCTCATGATTCTTATCAGCCTTTCCCAGCCATGATAAGATCTATGATCTACAAAGTCAGTCAACACTGGCACTACAGTCGACACCTAACGTTTTGGATTTCCAGCTCCATTGGAAGTTACGAAAAAACTCGTTTCTTTCAACCCTATCAGATATGGTATCTTAAGCTCACTGGACATGACGAATATGAGCATAGCAGACTGATAAATTCTGAGGAACTCGCCAACAATGTAGATCCTTACTACTTTGAAATCCACAGTTTCTTACACCTACAAGATACTGCTCGAATAATCCTAGACGGTTCCTACTACCATCAGGAGCCAATCTTTTATTGTTGTGATGGACGCAGACTCTTCATCACTACCATTCGTTGTTACTACGGGACCGAGATGGATGGTGAACATCAGGTCCAGACTGCGAAGGAATTCTTAAAAGATATCGTTCGCATGACACCACTCGATATTCCCTCTCGGGTAAAAGATGGAGCTGAGCGCCTTAATCTTGAATGGGACATTGCTGATGCACAGTCACCTACCAGTACCCCTCCACTTGATGAATATGAACTCCATAATATCATCAATGCTATGGAAGGCTAACTGATCTTCTTCTCCAATCGACTGCACACCTCACCCAGCACACGACAGAAGAAAGGTCTCGTCTCCTTTTCCAAAAGCAAAAGTAGCCGAAAGCTGCCGACACACTATTCATCAACAGTGAAAGTTGCCGACACTCCTTTTTCAACAGTAAAAAGAAAAGATTCGTTCTTATCCTGTTGATCTTTTGTTTTTCTATTTAAACCGAAGCCTCACAATGGTTTAGGACATCTGTTTTTCTTTGTCTGTTTATTTCTCATGTTCCTTGGGTAAACCCCTCGTGTTTGTATTTTTCTGTTGAATATTCCGCACTGTAATTGGTATCAGAGCCTTCTCGATTCTGGACCACTGTAAGTTGTTGTAATAAAGTTTTCATCTCTTTTTGTGTTTATGATCTAGTGCTCTTATGCTTGATTACTGTTATAAGCCCAGATTATCCTGTTTTTGCTTATATGTCTGTGTCTGTTTGACTGTGTTGACATTTATAAAGCTGCTTGCAGGACCCTTTGGTTTTAGGCACCAGGACAGTTTTCTCGTAGTATAAGACCATTTTTCTCATGGCACAAAATATTTCTGTAAACTGTATTCGCAACCTTACAGGTCAGAATACCGATAGCTATCGCCATATCTCCCATTTTACCCTCACAGAACCTAGCTCGTTTACTCAAGTGGGCGCAGGACTCAACTTTCTTGTCGACATGGTAACCGATTGGAAAATTGATTTCCAACACAATCTCGAGGCAACCAACACCCATATGGCTTCCTCTTTTGACGATGTCCAACAAGGCATAATCTCCTTGAATGACAAACTCGAAACTCTTACCCAGATTTTCACTCTTTCCTCTACTCCTGATACAGCCCTTCAGGAACAAATACATCAAATGACGATCGATTTAGCTAAACTTCAAAAAGCCAAGCTATCCGATCTATATCCGCCTGATCCTCCACCAGATCCACAGAAAGAGTCAGCACTTCCAACAGAAGACACTTTTACCTTCTCAGTTGACCCCTCTGAGAAAAACCCCACTCAAACCCGTTACAAGGTGAAACCTTTGTTTTACGGACACGAAGATAAAGTCGAAACCCTCAAGGTTTTTTCTGCCTCTTCCTCTTCTACCTATCGCAGAGATGATTATGAAAGCATCATAGATCAGCTCACTTGTTTACAAGCCTTATACGTCGACCCTCACCTTTCTTTCGACGAAAGCGCCCATATCATTACACGAATACGCGAGATCTCCTTACAAAATGAGAATCTACTTACCCACTTTGGTTATTCGCCAAACATCGAATCCAGCTCTTCTGACGAAGAAAACACATCAGAAGACGAACATATTTATGCTTTTTCAGATAAGTCTGATTCTTCAGAAGAACTCGATGAAACCATTGAGGCTGATCCTATTCCATCTTCCTCTTCCGATTCACCTGTTGAAAGGGTCCCTAAACCCTCCAAAGGAAAAACCAAAAAACGCCCCTCAGATACGATTCTCGATGAATCTTTCTATGGAGAGTTTCCCACTGAAGGGTTTTTCCCCGCCGAAGGAAAATCTTTTACTGCCTGGTTATCCGTTCTGACAATAAAATCTTCGGGGGCTAAATAAATATGAAAACGTTTTATGGCCAATTTTATTGCTAGAAGTTCTTTTTCATAAATAATATAATTCTGTTCATTGGGTTTAAATTTTCCAGAATTATAGCCACAAATTAACTCTTCTTTTTGAAGGGTTTTGGGGATAGGAGCTTTACGAGCTCGGATCAGGGGAGAGGCTGGAGTATCATCGATCCATTTCTCGTGAGGGATGGCTTTTAAGACACAACCCCAACAGAGCTCGGAGGCATCTGTTTCAAGAATAAGTTTATCGCCGGTTTGGGGAAAATAAACTTCAGGGATATGCACTAGATCGGCTTTGATCTGTTGGATAATGGTGGTGTCAGTATCAGTCCAATCAAAGGGGACATTTTTCTGTAGCTTTTTTAATAAAGGAAGTTCTTTGTGAGCTAAACCTTTAATAAAAGAGCGTCCATAATTCAAGATGCCTAAAAAACTTTGAAGCTGCTTTTTATCTTGAAGTATATCGGGGAAGTCACGGATCTTAATAATGATGTGATCCTGTAGTTTTATACCTTTGTGGGTTAAAACTAAACCGAGAAAATCAATGGATTCTATCTTAGTTGGAGATAGAATGATGCCATATTTTTTCAGTTTTTCTGAAAGACAGAGTAAATGTTTCATATGCTCATCTCGTGTTTTAGAGAAGACTAAAATATCATCGATATAAACAACAACAAAATCTTTAAGGTCATGAAAGATCGAATCCATCCAGCGCTGATAGATCTGAGGTGCTGTGTTAAGCCCAAAAGGCATAACGGTCCATTGGTAGTGACCGTGAGGTGTGCTGAAAGCTGTGAGTGGTTTAGACTTTTTTCGCAGTTTGATCTGCCAAAAGCCTGCTTTACAATCAAACTTACTGAAGATGGTGGAGCCTCGAGTTTGATTGATGAGAACGTCTTTGCGTGGGATAAAATAGCCATCAAAGATAAGATGTTCATTAATCCGTTTATAGTTAATGACCATACGGGCTTTTCCTCGTTTGACCTCACTATGGTTTCGTACCATAAAGGCAGGGTTGCTATGTGGACTACGAGTTCGCTCTATGAGTTTTTTCTCAAGGAGGTCTTGAAGCTGTGCATCAAACTCATCAATGTCACGTCGGAGGTAGATCATGGGTTTGACCCGAATGACGATATTGCGGTTTTTGAGTTGTAGGCGGCAAAAACGAGGGCTTCTTTTCCACAAGGTAAGTGGATTTTCAGCGAAATTTTGACGAAGGGAGTTATAGAGCCAATGAGTATCGTGTAATACTAAGGCATCAGACTCTCGTTTGGGTGGAGAGAACTTTTCATTACACACAGAGGCTAAATTTTCTTGAATCGGAATTGTAACTACTGTTTGGTCTTTTAATGTTAACGAAATGGTTTTTTCGTTAAGTTGTAAAGGAAGATAACTATAGATAAAGTTACATCCTAAAATGAAATCACCGTGCATATATGGAAAACACAGGATTTTTGGAATAATGAATTTTTTGTCATTAAGCCAAATTGCTACGTCTTTTGCCTTAAACTGAATCACATTTAAGGGTGCTTCAGCATCAATACCTTGGACACCAATGGGGTGTTTCATTTGCTGCCATTTTTCGGATGGCAGAGCATTATAACGGCAACAGCTGGTAGTTGCACCTGTATCAATCAAAACACAAAGGCTGTATGGTTTATATCCTTTGAAGTTGAGAAGACCATTAACATAAGTATATTTTCGTTTTTTGCCTTGTGAAGGGGCAAGTAAAAATTCATCTTTTCCGGTGCGGAAATGGAAGAATTTTGCAGAATTAAACTTATGCGTTGATCCGGGCAAAAAGGGAGCATCTTGTGTGGCTTTGCCTTTTTCTGTCCAGGTGAAGCGTCTGCGAGGAGGTAATTCGGCAGACTTTCGTGGAGGAAGGAGTTTGTCCCAACCAGGATTTCGTTCCGATACAGAACGTTGTAGCTGGGGTGGTTTAGCTTTATTAGAGATATAAAGATTGGAGCCGGAGGCTTGTATGGTAGCCACAGTAGGTTCCGTGATACGTAACTTGGGTACTGAATTGATTTTATCAAATAGCCAAGTTTTAGGAATCTCAAGATCCTTCCAATTGAGAAGTTTAGGCTCAATAATAGTGTCGAAAGGGCGTGGTTCGAAAAGAGTGACTAGTTTGGAGTCAAGAGTTGGAACGATAGCTGTTTCGGGTTCTCGAGTGAGTTCGTAGAGAACTTTCCATTGGATTCCAAGACTAGGGGAATCGTAATCCATTTGTAGCTTGGATAGCTGGAGTTTAACTTGAAGGACCTTTTCAATGTTTGGATCCGTCAGGGAAACGAAGTAATTTGGTTTAATTTTAAACCAGATGAGGTTATTGACCAAATTGGATTGAACGCCGCCAATAAATGCATCGACAGGGTTATGAAAACGATTGTCCATAAGTAGGGCAATAAGGGGCTGGTCGGTGCCTCGACGAAACAGCGAAGTGATCTTAATTTGGACTAAGCCAATATGAATATAACGAGCGAGATGATTTTGTTGCTTCCATCGCGTAAGCTTGTCCTTGTTAAGGATATTAAAACCACATTGACCAGTTGATGTATAGTCAAATGTTGTATTGCCACTAAATTGTTCTAAAATTCTTTTGGAGAAGAGGGCAAAGCGTGAAGTTTTGTATACTTCTTCCTTTTTGATTCTCTGTAGTTTATCGAATTGAATCAATTGTTCGTTGGTGAACTGGACTTCTTCTCCAATGATATCACTAAGTTTGATATTAGTGTTGTCTTCGGGGAGAGAGGGAGTGACGTTCATCATGCAGATATTTTCTATATCTGTGGCATCAGTGACTGTATCGCTAGAGGAGTCACTAGACGAAGTGGTGGTATAAACACTACTGGAGAGTTCATAAAGGATGGTAGAGGGATCGGTAATATCGCTACCATAAACGACACAGAGGTTATCTGTTTGTAATCGTTTGACCATTTTGGAGGCTTTCTTGCCCTTTTGAGGGCAGTTTGTGGCAAAATGCCCAGATTCATTGCAAATGTAACATTTACAATCTTTCTTCGTTTCGAGGGCCTTGGAGGATTTTTTGGATCCCTTTTTCTTTTTCCCTTTCACAGGTTTAGGGGAAGGAGCGTGTGTAACGTATTTCTTGGAGGCTTTAGGGCGTCTACCTTTCCATTGTTTCCAACGAAACGTTTTGCGTTTTGGCCGTTTTGCGGAGGTAGCGCGATAAGGAGCACAACCAATTTTCCAGGTTTCCTGGAGAATCTTGTCGTAGCAACGTTGTCCTTCAGCAGTGCCGTTGATCTGGTTTTTGACCTGTTTTTTGGCTTTGGTCTCAAGACATTTTTCGTTAATGAGACGATAGACAAAGTTGGTTCGGAAACCGATGTTATCAGCTTTTTGAATACGAACCAGGAAGTCGGGATATCCTTTGGCAGCCAGTTCGTCCCAAGGATTTGGGAGTTTATGAAAAAATTGGGGTAACCAATGTTCGATGGCAGAAGGTGGGAGTCGTCGAAAGTATTTGGTAAATAGCTTGACGTATTCGGGGAATTGACAAATATTGCATAATTCGATTTTCGAAAGAGCACATGTTGCGTCATCAGTGAGGAGTTGCTCACCAGTATGGCCAACTAATTCTTCTTTAAGGATTTGGACAAAACCGCGTAGAACACCATCGAGTTTGTCGAAGTTATTTAAAAGAGCATCTTTTTGTCTTTTACCCTGTTGGGTTTGATCCCACTGGCGAAGCCAGTCGAGAGCATCACCTTGGAGTGTTGCTGAAAGATAATCAAGGAAACGGGGACGTTCCCAAGTGCCTTTGTAATTATTGACGAGGATGGCTAAGGATTGTGCCCATTCGTCGATCGTTTTCAAATGGTCTTTATAGGGAACATTTGTTAGATCTAAATAAGTGCCATGTTGTGAGATGGGGAACTTATTGAGGTCATCTTTTCGTGTCCAAGTGGGGACTGTAGAAAAGTCGTATTTATAGGAGGAAGTATAAACCTTTGGGTCAGCTGGTTTAGCTGGTTGAGATTTTTCGTCATCGGTCTTGGTACCGGAACCGGAGACTTTCACTGTTGATGAATAGTGTGTCGGCAGCTTTCGGCTACTTTTGCTTTTGGAAAAGGAGACGAGACCTTTCTTCTGTCGTGTGCTGGGTGAGGTGTGCAGTCGATTGGAGAAGAAGATCAGTTAGCCTTCCATAGCATTGATGATATTATGGAGTTCATATTCATCAAGTGGAGGGGTACTGGTAGGTGACTGTGCATCAGCAATGTCCCATTCAAGATTAAGGCGCTCAGCTCCATCTTTTACCCGAGAGGGAATATCGAGTGGTGTCATGCGAACGATATCTTTTAAGAATTCCTTCGCAGTCTGGACCTGATGTTCACCATCCATCTCGGTCCCGTAGTAACAACGAATGGTAGTGATGAAGAGTCTGCGTCCATCACAACAATAAAAGATTGGCTCCTGATGGTAGTAGGAACCGTCTAGGATTCTTCGAGCAGTATCTTGTAGGTGTAAGAAACTGTGGATTTCAAAGTAGTAAGGATCTACATTGTTGGCGAGTTCCTCAGAATTTATCAGTCTGCTATGCTCATATTCGTCATGTCCAGTGAGCTTAAGATACCATATCTGATAGGGTTGAAAGAAACGAGTTTTTTCGTAACTTCCAATGGAACTGGAAATCCAAAACGTTAGGTGTCGACTGTAGTGCCAGTGTTGACTGACTTTGTAGATCATAGATCTTATCATGGCTGGGAAAGGCTGATAAGAATCATGAGAGGAAAAGGTAAGTTTATTAACTAATCCCCATTCAACTGGATCCATAGACCAATCGAGTCCTGGGATGATAAAGAAGTCTAGTTTAAGAACATGTTTACCATTATAGAGTGTATCAAAAGTATTGATATCTTCATGGTACGTGGTATAATAGGTTTTTATTATATCATAATGATTTTCAATTTGTCGATAAATGAATCGAAAAATATCGGGAGGAAACATGTCTCGGGCTTTTTCAAGGAGACAAATACGGTTGATTTTAGCAAACGTATTGTTAGGAAAATCGTGTTCTCCTACTAACTGGGCAAGCTTGAGAAAACAATTTATTTGAGAAAGTGAAAAATCTTTATCCCAGTCAATAGTAAGACAACTTTGTATGCAGAGCTGTTTAAGCTCATTTGTCATAGCTGTTTGTTCAGCTAAAAGGGCTGTAAGAGAACTCAGATGTTGTCTGAATTTCTTGTTAGCACCCAGTTTGTGTGCTTTCCAAACATTATTAATTTCATCATAAAAATTGTTTGGAAGACCAGGATTATAGAAATTGTTAATTTCTGTAATGTCTGGGTTTTGTGCAAACATTTTGTTAGAGGCTTGGCCCACATTATAGAAAACTGTTTGGGCTTCTATAAGTGTGTCATAAGCTTTAAAGCAGGAACCATTAAATGAACGAAGCTGTTTGTGACAGTCTGTCCAATCCTTATAGATGCCTGGTTGGTGACCGGCAAAAACCACGAACCATTTTTGTGGCTGTGATGGAGTTGGTTTAGAGCTTGCTTTTTTAGCAATAGTGATCCAACCATCGTTATCTGTTGGTGGTTTTGGAAACTCATCCATCTGTAACAAGGAGAGAAGAAACATCTTTGTTAGATAGTTCTGGAGGTCTGCTTAAGAAATCTGCAAGAAAATTGTGAGTTCCTTTGATATGTTCTATAGCAAAAGAATATTGAGCAATTACATTATACCATTTTAGTCGGCGCCCATCAAGGCAGTTTCTCTTGTTTATGAGAAAATCTTTTACTGCCTGGTTATCCGTTCTGACAATAAAATCTTCGGGGGCTAAATAAATATGAAAACGTTTTATGGCCAATTTTATTGCTAGAAGTTCTTTTTCATAAATAATATAATTCTGTTCATTGGGTTTAAATTTTCCAGAATTATAGCCACAAATTAACTCTTCTTTTTGAAGGGTTTTGGGGATAGGAGCTTTACGAGCTCGGATCAGGGGAGAGGCTGGAGTATCATCGATCCATTTCTCGTGAGGGATGGCTTTTAAGACACAACCCCAACAGAGCTCGGAGGCATCTGTTTCAAGAATAAGTTTATCGCCGGTTTGGGGAAAATAAACTTCAGGGATATGCACTAGATCGGCTTTGATCTGTTCAGAAGAACTCGATGAAACCATTGAGGCTGATCCTATTCCATCTTCCTCTTCCGATTCACCTGTTGAAAGGGTCCCTAAACCCTCCAAAGGAAAAACCAAAAAACGCCCCTCAGATACGATTCTCGATGAATCTTTCTATGGAGAGTTTCCCACTGAAGGGTTTTTCCCCGCCGAAGAAGTCTCCGGTTCCGGTACCAAGACCGATGACGAAAAATCTCAACCAGCTAAACCAGCTGACCCAAAGGTTTATACTTCCTCCTATAAATACGACTTTTCTACAGTCCCCACATGGACACGAAAAGATGACCTCAATAAGTTCCCCATCTCACAACATGGCACTTATTTAGATCTAACAAATGTTCCCTATAAAGACCATTTGAAAACGATCGACGAATGGGCACAATCCTTAGCCATCCTCGTCAATAATTACAAAGGCACTTGGGAACGTCCCCGTTTCCTTGATTATCTTTCAGCAACACTCCAAGGTGATGCTCTCGACTGGCTTCGCCAGTGGGATCAAACCCAACAGGGTAAAAGACAAAAAGATGCTCTTTTAAATAACTTCGACAAACTCGATGGTGTTCTACGCGGTTTTGGCCATACTAGTGAGCAACTCCTCACTGATGACGCAACATGTGCTCTTTCGAAAATCGAATTATGCAATATTTGTCAATTCCCCGAATACGTCAAGCTATTTACCAAATACTTTCGACTCCCACCTTCTGCCATCGAACATTGGTTACCCCAATTTTTTCATAAACTCCCAAATCCTTGGGACGAACTGGCTGCCAAAGGATATCCCGACTTCCTGGTTCGTATTCAAAAAGCTGATAACATCGGTTTCCGAACCAACTTTGTCTATCGTCTCATTAACGAAAAATGTCTTGAGACCAAAGCCAAAAAACAGGTCAAAAACCAGATCAACGGCACTGCTGAAGGACAACGTTGCTGCGACAAGATTCTCCAGGAAACCTGGAAAATTGGTTGTGCTCCTTATCGCGCTACCTCCGCAAAACGGCCAAAACGCAAAACGTTTCGTTGGAAACAATGGAAAGGTAGACGCCCTAAAGCCTCCAAGAAATACGTTACACACGCTCCTTCCCCTAAACCTGTGAAAGGGAAACAACGAATGGTAGTGATGAAGAGTCTGCGTCCATCACAACAATAAAAGATTGGCTCCTGATGGTAGTAGGAACCGTCTAGGATTCTTCGAGCAGTATCTTGTAGGTGTAAGAAACTGTGGATTTCAAAGTAGTAAGGATCTACATTGTTGGCGAGTTCCTCAGAATTTATCAGTCTGCTATGCTCATATTCGTCATGTCCAGTGAGCTTAAGATACCATATCTGATAGGGTTGAAACTCGAGGCTCCACCATCTTCAGTAAGTTTGATTGTAAAGCAGGCTTTTGGCAGATCAAACTGCGAAAAAAGTCTAAACCACTCACAGCTTTCAGCACACCTCATGGTCACTACCAATGGACCGTTATGCCTTTTGGGCTTAACACAGCACCTCAGATCTATCAGCGCTGGATGGATTCGATCTTTCATGACCTTAAAGATTTTGTTGTTGTTTATATCGATGATATTTTAGTCTTCTCTAAAACACGAGATGAGCATAAGAAACATTTACTCTGTCTTTCAGAAAAACTGAAAAAATATGGCATCATTCTATCTCCAACTAAGATAGACGTTGAACAAGAATCCATTGATTTTCTCGGTTTAGTTTTAACCCACAAAGGTATAAAACTACAGGATCACATCATTATTAAGATCCGTGACTTCCCCGATATACTTCAAGATAAAAAGCAGCTTCAAAGTTTTTTAGGCATCTTGAATTATGGACGCTCTTTTATTAAAGGTTTAGCTCACAAAGAACTTCCTTTATTAAAAAAGCTATAAAAAAATGTCCCCTTTGATTGGACTGATACTGACACCACCATTATCCAACAGATCAAAGCCGATCTCCAAAGCTTCAAACAGATCGTCATTCGGAGTTCGGGGCACAAAGTTATAGCAGTTTTCCCAAAATAGGTCAGCACTGAGCAAGAGGAGCATGTTGCACATTGCACTAAGTTAGAGTGCTCGATGTCACCAAGCGTGTGCTCGAAAATCAGGCAGAATGCCCTTCGGAAATGGCTCATTTCAGCCCACTTGCACATTGGTTTCCCCAATGCCATCTCCCTTCTTTATGAAGTGGTTGGAGGTGTTCCTTGGAGGAGAGAGGGTATTGTTGGAGCATAAAAGGCTACCCAAAGGCCACATATATGATTAAGCTTTATCTTGAGCAAGAGAAAGGAGAGAGAAGAGAGCAAGGAGAAGGGTGTTCTTGAGTGCTACAGTAAGAGCTCGAAAATGGAGATGAGGATGATGCTTCTTCCTTCTTCTAGCTCACCAATGGGTAACTAAACCTCATCTAGGGAGGTGATGAAACCCCTCCCTTGTAAGCATGTGTTAGTATAGTTTATTTTTGGGGATTACAATGTATTTTTGATAGTCTTTCCATGGTCAAGAGCCTCATTTTTGTTGTAATGAATGTTGAATGTTTTAAATGATTATTGTGAGTTATTCATCTTGTCTTGGATGGTTGCTTTTCTTAATCATATTGCTTGCACTTCCATGGTGACAATGGAAGTTAGATCATGGAATGGTTTTAATGGCATGGAGTTGGAGAACCTAGATAGTTCATGGCTTAGGGTTTCCCTTTGATGGGCTATACTTGATTCTTAGCTTTATGTGCATTCACCATTTAAATTAGGGCTTGATAATCCTTGGCTTAGTAAGCATGTTCTAAGCTACATTTTAGTTTAGGTAGTTGATCATGTGAACCTTTGATGGTTTATTCTTGCCTTTCTAATTAAATGAACTTCTTAAGGATATTATAGCAACCTAGTATTGTTATGTATCATGACTATCATATATGTTGTTTTCCCCTTACTTAGATTGCATGAGTGATTAAGTCCTTAGGGGTGTGTTCTGACACCTAATGCCCTAAGTCCATCTGGTCTTGTAACGACCCGGTCATTTGTCTTCCTTTCCTTTTTCCTGAAATTTTACGAATGAATTTTTTTCGTTTAATTTTCTTTTCTGAGCTCTGTTTCGTGTTGCTTAGTGTCATCTCGAGTGCTCAAAATTGGTTTCTGAGACTCTTTCATGTGAATTGACAACTTCCTTTGAGGACCGAGTCATTTTTGCATTTTCACTTTTCGGACATTATGCACTATTTCGTCCTTTTCCCTGTTTCGTCTTTTTCCCTATTCTGTATTTTTCCCGTTTGCCACATTGTTGGCATAACCTCACTTCTCATGCTCGGAGTTGGTTTTTGACTTCACGTGCCTTCATCTTGAGTGGTTTTCTCGAAATACGTATCTTTACTTTTGCAAGAAAGTACTCTAGTTGCTCCCGGTGCCTATAGGGGCATGGATGCACAATTCTTCAGAATTTTATTCATTTCTTGGGGTGTTTTTCATAAATATCTTTTGAAGATATTTTATTTCAGGGGTATCTAAGAAAATATCTTTTGGAAGATATTTTCATTCTAGGGTAGTTTCGCAGTTAACCCTTTTTGTAGGGGCCATTATGCAATTAACGAAAGTTATTGCAAAATGTCTCGTCTGGAGCCTGAATCCTCGTACGGGATTCATTTTCACATTTCGTCGAGTCGTGGACTCTTTGAATTCCGCTCTAGTCATTTTTCTCCAATTTCAGAGTTTCTAAACCCGGTTGCCTCCGAACTTGTTAGGGGCATAACTTTCTGGTCGGGACTCAGTTTTTCACGCTATTTCTTTCATTTTTCATATTTTCTCATTTTGAATCTTTTTCGTTCATGGAGTTTTTTCATTTGAGCGCGTTTGCTCAAATTCCACTTTTCCGGACCTACGAGGCCCGTTCAGGGCACTTTTTGAGATTTCTATAAAAGGGGGGTGAAATATTTTATTTTTCATCTTCCCCACTCTCCTTGCATGACCTGAAGTAGCCATGGATGCCCATAGAGCTTCCACCTTCTCTCTCCTCCTTTGAATTACTTTTCCTAAGTGAAAAGTCTTCAGCCTTCACGGTTTTTATTCCCCTCGATATGTTCTATCATTCCCCCTTATTAGAATTCATTTTTGACCATTTCTTGAGTTTGGGTTTGAGGTCAAGTTGTTATTCCTTGAAGATTTAAACTTGTCGTGTATGTGAAATGCTCCAATCTTGTCTCATTGCATAGATTTTATGTTTCTTTCGTTATTTTACTCCTTAAATTTCAAGTGTTGCATTCCTTGAAGATTTAAGACTCTTTTCGTGTTTTATAGAATATCCCATCTTTGTTTAATTGCGTTGATATTATGCATTATCCTTGATTTCATGTGTAGCTCTTTTCGTGTTATATGGAATGTTCCATCCTTATTAAATTGCATATATGTTATGCCTTGTCCTTGATTTCATGTATAACTCTTGTCATGCTAATCGGAATGCTCCAACCATGTAAGTTGCATTGATAATGTAATATTTGTTAACTTGTATCCGAGAATACTTCTTGTTGTGTTAAGTGGCATGTTCCAATCATGTAAATTACATTGATAATGTGATCCTTGTATTCTAGTCTCCTTTTATCGTGTTATATGGAATTATTCTAAACCTTGCTTAATTGTATTGATAATGCAATTCATGTTAATTTATGTTCTAGTATCCTTCTTGTCATGTTTTTAGATTATTCCAACCTTGATTTGTTTCATATATGTATATATATCATAATTCTTGTTGCTTATACTCCATGGTAGCTTAGAATGACCCCTAAGTCTAATCTTTGTCATGGACGTTAGGTAACATGATCCCTTTTAAACTATATCATGTTAGTCCTAAAAATCTCTAAAGAAATCGAGTCGATGCATGCTCATTCTCTACGAGTAAACTTGTTCACTTACCCCCAAGTTACTAGGGGATTTGATCAGGTATGGAGACATGGTTCATGATGCTTGCTGTTCGTTGGGATGGTTTCTACCTTTTCAGTTTCTATTTCATGCAAATGTTAGCATGGACTATCATTTATAGCCTTTTGTATAAAACTTGTATTATATGCTTAAACACACTTTTTGGTATTCATTCTATGTATGTAATATGTGGTCAAGGGACAAACTTCATTTGTAATCCTTGTATATTGAGAAATGATGAATTTTGCCTTTAATGTGAAAAGTATGAAAACTAGGGTTTTGATATGTCATTCTCGCACCGGTGTGTGCATTTTGTGTGAAATTCATCCTTTAGCATTCATTTTCCATATGTGAGGTGTGGCCAAGGGCCAAACACCATTTAGTTTTCATTTTTGCATTTTAGTTCACATATTGCATTTTAGGCTAAAATAGTAGAATCCGAGCCTTTAAGGGTTCATTTTCAAATCAGGTGGTGCAAAGTGTGTTTCGGCACCTCCACTAGGTCTCATTTATCTTGTATGAAGTGTGGCCAAGGGCCAAACGGTCATTTGAAACCATTTCCTAATTTTGATTTCCATATTTTTCATTTCAAGTCCATTTTTGCCTTTTTGGCCGTTGGGGGATTGAATTTTGCATCGGCGCTATTTTTAAGCCGTGGAAAATTGTAGCACGTCCAATTAGGTAAGTTACGTTTGCGTACAAGATCGTTTCTTGGAAAAACCCTTTCCTTTGTGAATTGAGCCTCCTAGGGATTCATTTTGACATTTTGTTGCATAATCTATTCTAGGGGCATTATAGACTTTTCACATAAGTTTTATTTTCTTCTTTTGACATGGTCGCTTAGAAAACGTGATTTTCGAGAGGGTTTTTTCTTCGTGTTTTTCTAGAAAATGTCGTCTTGGTATCGGAAATCCATCGCAAAGTTCAGCTTTCTGTTTTTTTTTTTAGCAGCTTTTTGGACCTCCATGACCAGATTTCATGGAGGGGCATTTTGGGCATTCTACATTGCATTTTTTTTTAATTCTTTTGAGAGTCATGTAGAAAACTCAATTTTGAGGGGGGTTTCTTCTTTGTGTTTTTCCAGAAAAATTCATTTTCTTGCCCGTTTTTTATCTCAGATTTAGACAGATCATGTAGCAGCTTTTTGCCCACTTGTCCAGTTCTGATCTAGGGGCATTTTAGGGATTTCCCAGTGAGTTTTTTTCAATTCCGTCTACCAATTCGGGTAAAAAACTCGATTTTAGGGGGGGGTTTTCTTCCTGTTTTTCCAAAAAAACTCATCTTGGCCTCCGTTTCAAGCCTCAGTTCTGGAACCTCACCTTTTTTTCCTTGCTGTCAGCTTGTGCATGCCATTAGGCGCCGGCATGGGCGCCGGTGGGCTCGTGCATGGGCGCCGTGTGCGCCATGGCCTTCATCGGGCCACCGCGACGTCTCAACTTCAAACCCTCGTTTCTCCCTCGTCCGGAGTCCAAATCAGGTGAACTTTTTTTTGAACTTGACTAATTTTTTGCTATCTTTCCAACGGTGTGCTCGGTTGTACCTGGATCTTCCTGCATAATTACTAGTTTACCCTTTTAGCCTTAAGTGCTCGTTTTTCTTCATCAAGCCGTTTCTCCTTTGTCTGGACTCCGAATCATGCGATTCTTGAGTCCATCTTGATTATTTTTTTGTTGTCTTTCTAGCGGTGTGCTCGGTGGCATCCGAATCCACATTTTTTAGAAATGACTATTTTGCCCCTGGGGCTTATTTGTCATATTTTTGATCTTTTGTTTCCGCATCAGTTCTCATTGAGTTCCACGACCTCATGGAAGGTCACTTTGACTTTTTAGAGTCTTATTTTCTATTTTTGCTTCCGCATTTCGGATCCGTTATCGAATCATCCTTTCGGTTCATCACTGACGCACTGGCCTAAAAACTAGAGCTATCACAAGTGGTATCAGAGCGTCCGGGTTCGAAAACCTTAGGACGACGGGTTTTGGGTGCATAACATGCTTTTGTTGGTGTACCTTGATTTATTTATATGCCTATGATAATATGTTTTGGTATTATAACATGTTTACGTGCTTCGTTTGATAACATGCTCAATGTGATGGCATGTTTTATGCACTTATATGCTTATGTGTTTAAAAGCATCTTTGTTTGATATGTTTACTTATGTGGCACCTTGAGTAGATAGTCCATTGTTATGATGCATGCTAGCTGTTTTACTTTTATGTCTGGTTTTGGCATTGTCTCTAAGAATCTGTCGTATCCTTTGGATGCATTCTCGTTTCACGAGTTTCTTCCTTGGATAGGAGAAATTCATTCTGTAAGGACCTATGTTGGGAACCTTCTTGTCTGTGCTGTCAATCGATACGAGAAAGGTTCATGTGAGTGTAGAATCGCAATTCTTGTCTGGTGGAGTGAGACGTGGGCCAAGGAGGCATTGTTTCATTTCCTTTTCCTTCGTGGCTTCTAGATCTAAGGCCTTAAGCGTAATGGTGTCAGTGTCATTGTTATCAGAGTTTTGGGATTAGCTACCCTAACTCTCGCAGATGCCTAGTGTGATACCCCTCGATTCTAGAGCCACGGGTGATCAAGTCCGAGCACAGATCCGAGGGATACCAAACAATCAATACGTAAACAAGCAGGAAATAAAACTGAAATAAGAATAAATTAATAATACGCTGAAAGAAAACCAAAATAAGAATCCTCAAACTTGAAATACTAAATCAATATAATTTAAAACCGTACAACTCGGGAATCCACCTAGTGGACCCCTAATCCTAAATCCTTGAATAAAATTACAGTATTAAAATCCAAAACCAAAATAGAAAGAAAATCCTATGTAACCGGAAGAGTGAGTGTCTGTATCTGCATCAACACGATCAATCTCTAAGCCTGGTATTGGCAAATACCTGAAAAATAGGAGTGGGTCAGGCCCACATGCAAGTTCCAATCTACTACAATCCTTACATAAACCCGGTACGCAGATACATCCTAGATAGCTCGGCAATATCCACAATAGTCCATATATATATATACACACTATAGGATGCTCACTAGCCTATAGTTCAACCTGGATAGATGGTGACATATAAAACACGCTTTTCAGCGGCCAAGTACCTTAGATCTTCCAGGGAACATTAGTTATATCTAGTTACTCAACCTTTGCAATATACGCACCCTAACCGTGATCAGGAGACTCAAGCTAGTATCACGGTACCATAAATATATATATAAATTCCTTCCTAAATGCAGAAAGATCAAACAAACATCCGTTATGTCATTCAACTGTTTTAGTTGACAGGACATGTATCCATGTAAGAGTTAACTATTTTAGTTAATCCATTCCATATGTATGAAGGGGTAGGACTTAGCTTTTTGATCTAATCCATCCCTGATATGTCACCGTCCCATACCGGTACATATAATGCAAATGATCCACAAATGATGCACATTCATTAGAACATCAAACATATCTAGAAACCAGCGTAATGGAAATCAGATATTATTAAGATCCAATCATGCATCCATTATATGATTAAACCATAAATCTTCCTTTAAATTGTTAAAGTAATGATAAACAACTTAAATTATCCAATTCCATACAATTGATCCAAATAAATTTTAACAGTTCATCAACTAACATCCATAGCACAATATAATGACAAATAGAGTTATTACTGTGCACATTATACTAGACTACCAAAAATACCTCCATACTAGTCCAGTTCATTTGCTAAAACAAAACTAGTAATCACAACCTACATCATCCTTGACAGCATGCCAAGTAATGCTTAAATTACATGATGTCCCTTTAATCCTCACTATAGATCATGTGTCTGATATAATGACACTCAGAAATCTACCCGAAGTACGAAACCCCAAAAGTATTCCCATACAAATCCATTTAGTTCGCTAAAATAAAGCTAGTAACTAAAACTCCTACAACTCCTGTCGGCATGCAACCTATCAATTAAAATTACATGACGACCCTAACCATAGCATAAACAACCCTCTTGGAACTGAAACATGTCATTTATATCATTGGTATAAATTCCTAACACTTACCTTTATAGCAGTTCATTTAATTTGCTAGCCAACCAACGATTCCAGTTCTCCTTCCTTCTTGACAGTATTGAGCATTCTTATTTTAAAAATTTATGTTGTCCATTCCCATGACCTGAATCAATACATCTTAGGTCTTAAACATCCTCTGTACACCATTTAAGAACCCCCATGAAACTCTAAAATTACCCTTTTGCCCCTGAAGTATCAAAAATCACCAGAAATACCCCCAGAGGGGTTTCTGTTCAAAGGAGCCGGCTCCCCCCCATGGGAGCCGGCTCTTCATCTTCCAGAGCCGGCTCTCCCTCATGGAGAGCCAGCTCTACCTTCTTGGGAGCCGGCTCCCTCATTTAGGGAGCCGGCTCTCTTCCCCTGAGAGCCGTCTCTGCTCCATTGCTTTATCACTACTTCGTCCGGTTGCCGTCTATGCTTCCGGCGAAGTCCAATGTTCTATTCCAGACCTTTTTAAGATTTTTAAGGTTCCATTAATGCTCTTAAATCCCTAGAGACTCCTCCTATCCCAATGTGAACCAATTGACAAACAAAACTTAAACTACACACACAGTTTATGCAAGAATAAGTTTAAACCTAAAACGCAGAGTAGATTTCAGAAAACACCAAGCATGAATAAAGTTTATTTTTAAAAGTTTATTTAAGTTCCTGGAGTCTATATAAGATGCACAGAACACAAGTTTACAGGAGAGGAATAGACTGAAACTTGCCTTTAGATTTCAGTGTGAAACCTTAAGCGTCGTCTCTAAATTTAAGTTTCAGAATTCTCTAAGTCTGTTTCCCCTCTGCTCTGCTCACAGTTCCATTCCTCTATTGCTTCTTGGTTCCATCCAGAAGCAGCCCCTCTGTTCTTCCTCCAGTCTTCCTCCTTTAGCCTCACAGATTATATTCCGAGACTTTCTCTGTTTTCCTCTAAAAGAAACTATTTCGTGAATAGGGTTTTTTTTCCCTAATAGACGTAAAAGAACATAAATATATATAGCCGTCTATAAAACACTAACCCTAATTCCAATCCTAACATCTGACGGCTAAAACTCACAAAAGAAAACCCTAAATTTACACTATATATAAAACCAAATAAAACAAATAACCCATTTAAACCATAAATTAATCAAATAATTAAATTAACTTACAAATAAAACAATTACAGTAAAACCACAAACTAATCAGATAATTTAAATTAAAACAATTTCAATTCAACAATTAAATTAAACACATAAATTATAATTAAGCAATTAAGCAAATACACATAAAATAATTTCACCAATTAAAACAATTAATTTAAACAACTAAGTCATATAATTAAATACAAATGAAATCAAAATCAAAATCTAAAATTTAAATTCCCATTTTATCCTTTTGAAAACTAGGGGTATTACATTCTTCCCCCCTAACAAAAGGAATTCCGTCCTCGGAATTCACGAAAACTCTGAATTAATGACTTTGCAAAATTCATTTCCGTTTTCACGTGGCACAACCGTTTATATGAGCTCCACCAAATTCCCAACATAACCAACAACACACTAAGTTTCTATGGAAAAGAAAAATAGCATAAATATACATCTCCTAGGTTGTATCTATCAACGATCCAATCATACCCATATTTAGCGAAGGGTAACAATCCCTATTCCTTCCAATTCCATTGAACACACATATAAAATTCCGATGCATCCAGCGCTTAACAAGTTGGTAAAGATATAATATAAACAACTACCTAACTTGATTAACAAAATCCGTGGAAAGGCAGTGTAATACAGAAAACTGACCTTCCTCCAAAACAACCATTTCCTGATAGAAAACTCCTATATACGAGTTCAACTATCCACAAAATCCGACTGTCGCCTCCAAACTGTGCGCACTCATTACCAAAAGAGAGCATGTTTCTCTGATGTATCCTTACATGAAGTCAAGGTCTTATCAGATAACCTCGCTTCCATACCAGACCAACTAGTGAGAGATCGGCACAACCTACTATCCAAAATCCCAAACATTGTTGCACGAACCTCCTTGTGCCAACAATAGCACAGATAATATCGGAAAAACTAAATAATGCTTTTAATTACCCATGCCCACCTAGGAGATATATCCTAAGCATATTTGCCAAAATCAAATATTATATTTCGACCAAATGTCCCGTCTAGAGATCTGAAGCACAGTTGTTGCTCCCATATCTTCAAAAACTCCGTTGACATAGCAGTGTTTACCTCCTATAAGAGATAACCATATACCATAACTCCGTTATCAGTGCTATGTAAAACCGACACAACACGCCAAAACAAACACGACTAATAGTGATGTCCACCCTCGAACTTCCATAACCACGACTCTTAATCCAGAAAGATGTAAACTTCCAACCAATGTCGGTAATTTCTACCAACCATCCCCTCCTGATTAGTCCTACTCGCATTTCGATATAGGAAAGGGCTAAAACCTCCAGTGATATCCAAGTATCAATTTTCCACCCTACTAACAGATGATACTCTTGGAGACAGTTATGTACATGTCCCTATCTGTACCGCACCAAAACTAACACTGTATATCGTGAGGCAACTCCTAACTATTTGACTGCACTGTAAAATTTTACTAATTTACATCTCAGTCACTTTGACGTTCCTGGAATTAGTAAGACAACTACTAATCCTCCTTCAGTACCCTAAACTCATCTGAGTAAGGTACTACCTCCTGTGGAATCAGCTCAAATATTCTAAGTTGACCACTTCTATTTCCCTGGTAATAGCAAGTGGTATTATTTCCACATGCTAAACCGTAACGGATTGCGCAATAACCACCGAAGGTTCAATTACCATATCGATTAATAAGATCATCCTCCTCCCTGTTACTTTCACCAGACGAAGCTTAATGCAAAGTGTGAATCACCACATCTATCTATCTAAGCCGTCTCGTGATCCGTGCTATTTGTAAGAACTGATATCTTACCAGTTCCAAAATAGACAAAGTGAAAAGGATTTAATTTATCAATTCAACGATATCCCAACCAAAATCCTGACCCTTGTGTAGAATCTGTAATCTCTCATCTAGATCTGTGGAAACTACTCTGTCAATCTCGCTCTAGCATGAGAAGTGGCCGCAAGGATCTAATGATCTTTGACGGTCCATTTAGATTATTTACCAGATATCAGACTTTGAGACAGATATTAGATGTTCGGTCTCATCTTTAAGTGTTTGACATCTTACTTTTCTAACACAAGTAAGTGTCTATTAGACATCCCGTCTAACTGCAACCGCATATGGAAATCTTTTCATCCTCCAAATAGTCAACAATTTCCGAGCAACAACTACTTGTTGCGAACAGCAACCTAAAAAAAAAAAATTTCCATATTATTTGTGCAAATAAGTGACTCTGCCTCCTCCTTGATATGCAACTCCAGCACCTCCTCCTAATAACACTCCCTGATGAAAATAAAATTCTTGATTAAGAATTGACTGATGACTAGTAAATCCGCCTACTATCCTCAGTCGGTGTCATTCCAACAAGTACTTAAACCAGTACCAAAATCCTCCTGTTGACTTGGGACTACCTCATCTAAAATCTCTAAGAAGATATTCAGCTAAATCAGTCCCTCCGGTAAAACATCATGGCGTTACAGTTTATCAAATGAATCCATATCATTTGACTCGAACTGCTGGTTTACCTATCCCATCTTGAAAACGTACTATAACCACGCATATCTAAGTTCACTAAATTGGCTAAGGGTAGGTATACTACCAAATCCTTGGACTTCATGCCCAAAATCCTAGTATAGTTATCGCTATTCCTCCAAAATGATAGTTGGTTGATCACATACTCGTGTTACCAACTAAACCACATTCCCCCTCCTGAACATTTAACAAAAAAGAAACACATAATGCACACACAATAAAACACAATAAAATCTACGTAAAACATCGTTCCTCCTTGCAAAGAAAATCTCCTTTAGAAATCAACTGTGCCTGATTGGTTCATAATCTCCTTTTCCAGTTTCGGAGGTAATCAACCAACCTCAAAACATAAGCTCCAACCATAGCTCCAAACTAAATCCATTTGCCTCAGCAAATTCCAAAGGCTTAACCTTCATCCTCCTTATACGTGGAATATAAACCGTCTAATGTAGCTTTATAAGGCAACTTAGAACGTCACAACCTACTTCCTATACTTCCCGGAACATGATATCAAATCATTGCTTCGTTCTAAGAAGAACTCCATCCTATCCTAAGCTCCTGAAGAGTTCTCTTTTATCTACCTCTTTTAAAGGTAAAACAAAAGTCTAACTATATGTAGGTCAATCCACACCAACTCTATAAGTATCATTCACTATACTATTAGCGAACAAGATCACTCTCGCGTGATCCTTAATTTCCAAGATTCAATACCCTCTTTCTTGGGTATGTTGAAATCTCCTCCACTAGAATCCTCTTTGGACTCCTTTTCCTCAGTTGTCTCCATTATGAGAACAACTGAAATCATGTTGGTCCCTTTATATGGTGACCAAAAACGCACTCCTATATACCTCTTTGGCTTATACTTCTAAAAGTAACGCCAACCAAAACTAAACCTTCAATCCCAAGTTCTGCTTCTGATAGAGAACTTGATAACGTACTCCTCTACTCCTTTGGGTCTAATTCACTGTTGTCTTGGACCCCATCCTTCTTCTAGTGTCAACCATTCCATAATTATGGAATATAATTGACATCAGCTCCTCTTAACGAACCGTAAAAGAGTACAACGAATCCTAAAATGGCTTTAAGTTTTTAAGAGACGCAACGTGGAAGACTTCTGACGAAAGACACTCCTAAGGATACTAGAACCTAGAGTACTCTAATACCAACTGTGATACCCCTCGATTCTAGAGCCACGGGTGATCAAGTCCGAGCACAGAACCGAGGGATACTAAACAATCAATATGTAAACAAGCAGGAAATAAAACTGAAATAGGAATAAACTGAAATAAGAAAACCAAAATAAGAATCCTCAAACTTGAAATACTAAATCAATATAATTTAAAACCATACAACTTGGGAATCCACCTAGTGGACCCCTAATCCCAAATCCTTGAATAAAATTACAGTATTAAAATCCAAAACCAAAATAGAAAGAAAATCCTATGTAACCAGAAGAGTGAGTGTCTCTATCTGCATCAACACGATCAATCTCTAAGCCTGGTATTGGTGAATACCAGAAAAACAGGAGTGGGTCAGGCCCACATGCAAGTTCCAATCTACTACAATCCGTACATAAACTCGATACGCAGATACATCCTAGATAGCTTGGCAATATCTACAATAGTCCATATATATATATAGACACTATAGGATGCTCACTAGCCTATAACATAGTTCAACCAGGATAGATTGTGACATATAAAACACGCTTTTCAGCGGCCAAGTACCTAGACCTACCAAGAAACATTAGCTATATCTAGTTATTCAACCTTTGCAATATACGCACCCTAACCATGATCAGGAGACTCAAGCTCGTATCACAGTACCATAAATATAAATATAAATTCCTTCCTAAATGCAGAAAGATAAAACAAACATCCGTTATGTCGTTCAACTGTTTTAGTTGACAGGACATGTATCCATGTAGGAGTTAACTATTTTAGTTAATCTATTCCATATGTATGAAGGGGTAGGACTTAGCTTTTTGATCTAATCCATCCCTGATATGTCACCGTCCCATACCGGTACATATAATGCAAATGATCCACAAATGATGCACATTCATTAGAACATCAAACATATCTAGAAACCAGCATAATAGAAATCAGATATTATTAAGATCCTGTCATGCATCCATTATATGATTAAACCATAAATCCTTCCTTTAAATTGTTAAAGTAATGATAAACAACTTAAATTATCCAATTCCATACAATTGATCAAACATAAATTTTAACAGTTCATCAACTAACATCCATAGCACAATATAATGACAAATAGAGTTATTACTGTGCACATTATACTAGACTGCCAAAAATACCTCCATACTAGTCCAGTTTGTTTGCTAAAACAAAACTAGTAATCATAACTTACATCATGCTTGACAGCATGCCAAGTAATGCTTAAATTACATGATGTCCCTTTAATCCTCACTATAGATCATGTGTCTGATATAACGACACTCAGAAATCTACCCGAAGTACATCTTATGAAACCCCAAAAGTATTCCCATACAAGTCCATTTAGTTCGCTAAAATAAAGCTAGCAACTAAAACTCCTACAACTCCTGTCGGCATGCAACCTATCAATTAAAATTACATGACGACCCTAACCATAGCATAAACAACCCTCTTGGAACTGAAACATGTCATTTATATAATTGGTATAAATTCCTAACACTTACCTTTATAGCAGTTCATTTAATTTGCTAGCCAACCAACGATTCTAGTTCTCCTTCCTTCTTGACAGTATTGAACAATCTTATTTTAAAAATTTATGTTGTCCATTCCCATGACCTGAATCAATACATCTTAGGTCTTAAACATCCTCTGTACACCATTTAAGAACCCCCATGAAACTCTAAAATTACCCTTTTTCCCCTAAAGTATCAAAAATCACTAGAAATACCCCCGGAGGGGTTTCTGTTCAAAGGAGCCGGCTCCCCCCCATGGGAGCCGGCTCTTCATCTTCCAGAGCCGGCTCTCCCTCATGGAGAGCCGGCTCTACCTTCTTGGGAGACGGCTCCCTCATTTAGGGAGCCAGCTCTCTTCCCCTGAGAGCCGTCTCTGCTCCATTGCTTCGTCTCTGCTTCGTCCGGTTGCCTTCTATGCTTCCGGCGAAGTCCAGTGTTCTATTCCAGACCTTTTTAAGATTTTTAAGGTTCCATTAATGCTCTTAAATCCCTAGAGACTCCTCCTATTCCAATGTGAACCAATTGATAAACAAAACTTAAACTACACACAAGGTTTATGCAAGAATAAGTTTAAACCTAAAACGCAGAACAGATTTCAGAAAATACCAAGCATGAATAAAGTCTATTTTTAAAAGTTTATTTAAGTTCCTGGAGTCTATATATGATGCACAGAACACAAGTTTACATGAGAGGAACAGACTGAAACTTGCCTTTAGATTTCGGTGTGAAACCTTAAGCGTCGTCTCTAAATTTAAGTTTCAGAATTTTCTAAGTCTATTTCCCATCTGCTCTGCTCACAGTTCCCTTCCTCTATTGCTTCTTGGTTCCATCCAGAAGCAGCCCCTCTGTTCTTCCTCCAGTCTTCCTCCTTTAGCCTCACAGATTATATTCCAAGACTCTCTCTGTTTTCCTCTAAAAGAAACTATTTCGTGAATAGGGTTTTTTTTTCCCTAACAGACGTAAAAGAACATAAATATATATAGCCGTCAATAAAACCCTAACCCTAATTCCAATCCTAACATCTGACGGCTAAAACTCACAAAAGAAAACCCTAAATTTACACTATATATAAAACCAAATAAAACAAATAATCCATTTAAACCATAAATTAATTAAATAATTAAATTAACTCACAAATAAAACAATTACAGTAAAACCACAAACTAATCAGATAATTTAAACTAAAACAATTTCAATTCAACAATTAAATTAAACACATAAATTATAATTAAGCAATTAAGCAAATACACATAAAATAATTTCACCAATTAAAACAATTAATTTAAATAACTAAGTTATATAATTAAATACAAATGAAATCAAAATCAAAATCTAAAATTTAAATTCCCATTTTATCCTTTTGAAAAGTAGGGGTATTACACCTAGTTTTCGTAGTGCCTTTGGTAATGATCATTTTCGATATTGATGTCATTTGTATCAAAAAGTCCCCTTCTGGGGCATGTTATGGACTAGTGCCTTATACTATCATGCTACCTTGCTGACGAGGAAGTGTGGGCGGGTTCTGGTCACTGTTCGTACTGCCATATCACTCTCTTATTTTATCGTGATCCAGTCTTTCGTTGTCTTGGGATCCTCTCAGTAGTTGACATTGAGTTAACGTACCGATTCATATGGGGTGTTGTCTCAGTTCATGGTTTCGCATTCCTTTAGTTCATCTTTAGACTTCAGGATTTGTCCTTCAGTGTGTTATAAGCTGTCCTTTGATTTGACCTTTTATTCGGTCATTATTCTATTCTCTCTCATATGTTCCTAATTTCGAGGACGAAATTCCTTTAAGGAGGGCAGGTTGTTACGACCCAGTCATTTGCTTTCCTTTCCTTTTTCCTGAAATTTTATGAATGAATTTTTTTTGTTTAATTTACTTTTCTGAGCTCTGTTTCGTGTCGCTTAGTGTCAACTCGAGTGCTCAGAATTGGTTTCTGAAACTCTTTCATGTGAATTGACAACTTCCTTTGAGGACCGAGCCATTTTCGCATTTTCACTTTTCGGACACTATGCACTATTTCGTCCTTTTCCCTGTTTCGTCTTTTTCCCTACTCTGTCTTTTCCCCGTTTGTCACATTGTTGGCACAACCTCACTTCTCATGCTCAGAGTTGGTTTTTGACTTCACGTGCCTTCATCTTGAGTGGTTTCCCCGAAATACGTATCTTTACTTTTGCAATAAAGTACTATGGTTGCTCCCGGTGCCCATAGAGGCATGGATGCACAACTTTTCAGAATCTTTTTCATTTCTTGGGGTGTCTTTCATAAATATCTTTTGAAGATATTTTATTTCAGGGGTATCTAAGAAAATATCTTTTGGAAGATATTTTCATTCTGGGGCAGTTTCGTAGTTAACCCTTTTTGTAGGGGCCATTGTGCAATTAACGAAAGTTATTGCAAAATGTCTCATCTAGAGACTGAATCCTTGTATGGGATTCATTTACACATTTCGTCGAGTCGTGGACTCTTAGAATTCCGCTCTGGTCGTTTTTCTCCAGTTTTAGAGTTTCTGAACCTAGTTGCCGCCAAACTTGTCCGGGGCATAACTTTCTGTTCGGGACGCAGTTTTTGACGCCATTTCTTCCGTTGTTCATACTTTATCATTTTAAATCTTTTTTGTTCATGGAGTTTTGTCATTTGAGCACGTTTGCTCAAATTTCACTTTTTCAGACCCGACGGGGCCCGTTCGGGGCACTTTTTGAGATTTCTATAAAGGGGGATGAAATATTTTATCTTTCATCTTCCCCACTCTCCTTACACGACCTGAAGCAGCCATGGATTCCCATGGAGCTGCCACATTCTCTCTCCTCCTTTGATTTACTTTTCCTAAGTGAAAAGTCTTCGGCCTTCACGGTTTTTGTTCCCCTCGGCGTGTTCTATCATTCCCCCTTATTAGAATTCATTTCTGACCATTTCTTGAATTTGGGTTTGAGGTCAAGTTGTGATTTTCATGGGGCTTCCTTTGGATTCATGTAGATCGTGTTGTCCCCGACAAAACCCTTCGGTTTCGGTGAATTCGGGGCACTTTTTTTTCAGTAGGGATTTGAGGTTTTCATCTCAAATTGAGGTAGGGGGTGTTATAATTACTTTCTTGCTATATTACATGCTTGTAATGCTTATACAACTTGATTGCATGCTTAAATCACAAAATCTAGAGATTTTATTATGTATTTTTCTTGTGAAGGATTTAATTTTCCCAGTTATCCATAGCTTTGTTTAATCATGTGGCATGATAGAATATTACCCCTTGATATGTATATTGACATATATTAAATCTAGATTATTTGGACAAGTAATAAAGATTTTATTTAATATTTATCTTGAATAAAATATTAAATCATGTGGCCTTATCTAGCTTTAAATCAACATGTGATAGCATATTACAATAGGCCTTAGCAGGCTCTTCAACATAGATTAATTTGAGAGTAATCGGAGAAGTTTTGAAATCTAGTAATATTTAATTAATTAGATTAATTAAATTGCTCCAAGTGCACTATTCATCTCATCGGATTTTCGACTTGATATTGTTGATGTGCATGTTATATAGTTTCACATATATTAAATCTAGAATACTTGATTAGGTTTTGAAACCTTTCATTTATTATTTTTCTAGTATTAAAGTTTAATACTCACGGCCGTAACTTGCATGGAAGTCACTTGTATCATGCTAGTAAATCAAGTCTTGACATGTTTAATAACATATATTAAATTAAGGTCATTTGGATGACTTTCAAAATCTAGTGATTTTAATTAAATGAAATAATTAAAATCTATTCAATGGTTCTATGCACTTGATTAAGTTTCTAACCATGTATTCATGATTTCCTTGATAAGTTCCATCACGTGCATCAATTTGAGAATAATCGGATAAGTTAGAGACTTACACTTACTTGTCTTGCTTGTATGGTGATGCAACCCGAGCGTGTGCACAAAATAATGCACAACACTTTAGGTTTTGAAATAATGTCAAGTGGGCATCATATTTTATAATTTATAAAACTACTAGACACTTATACTCTGAAGTATATAGTGAGTAGGGATCGAACCCAAGAGACCCTTGGCTTGGATTTAAATAAGACAATTGGTTTTAACAAGTGATTACCATAAGAGAGAGAGAGAGAATAAAAGAGATGGTTGGTTGATTAAGCTAGTGAACAATTAAATTAAAATGTAATGAAAATAAACTATGCTAGAGATAGGGGTTTAAGAGATAGAAGAAAATTCTTAGGGTTTGTTGGAATCGCCACTAAGCTCATGCAATTAACCATTTGTTTTTCATTAATGGGGAGAACATTGTTGTAATTAAAATGTAGCTACAATCAATGGCACAATTTGTATATGTAAGCATGATCTTCCAATTCATTTGTAATGCATTGCCTACCTAACCAACAAGTAAACTAAGTGTAGAACAACACACCAATCTGGAGGCCTAATCTATCTTACCAATCAACAAATGCATCCAATGAGAGCATACATTAAGTAGATAATATTAATTTCAATCATGATGATGGATTGATTAATCAAGTGTAGATTGTCTACCTAATGACTAGTAAACTAGGGTGTAGTATAACCAATCAAGACAAAACCTAACTCATCAAATTCACTGACCATTTGCATTTAATCCACAATAAAAAAAGATGATACAAATTGCATATAATAAGTGTGGACTATCAATTTCAAGAGTGAATTGTCTAATCATAGTACAACTCATCAAGAATAAAGCATAGACCATCAAATTAGTTAACAATTGCATCCATTAATTACCATGTCATGGCCTTCAAGTATAATTCTCAAATAATCACTCATAGACATGCAATTAACATAGAGAACTAATGAAAGAATTAATCTTTAACATTTATTAAAGAGTATATAACCCTAAATTAATCACACATAGACATGCAACCAAAATAGAGAAATAATGGAAGGATTAATCAATAAAAATCTTGGAACATCCAAGTATATAATCACTAGACCATAACATCAACTACAACAATATACTAATCTCCCCAAAAATAAAAATACAAGGGTTTAGAAATACATAAACTTAGGACTCAACCAAGCCCTAAGTGGAGATCTAGCCCATCATGGTTGTAGTGATCAAGGTGTCAACAGGATCCTCCTCCATGCTTTGCTCCTTCTCCCTCTTCTTTTATGCTCAAGAGAGATGAGTGGGTAGATGTTCTTGAAACCCTTGTGTGAGGGCCCAAGTTTTGGAAACCTGGTGCGTCAGTGATGACCAAAAGATGACCCGATACTGGATCTGAAATGCAGAAGCGAAAGGTGAAACGATGGTCTCTAGAGATACAATGCATCTCTAAGACACCAATGTGACCCTCAATGAGGTCACAGAAACCAAAGGAAACAAATGCAGAAGTGTCGTTTCAAAAACGGACAAAAAGAAACTAGGGGCAAAATGGTCATTTTGAAAAAAGTGGACTCAGGTGCTATCGAGCACACCGCTGGAAAGACAATGACAAATTAGTCAAGTTCAAAAAAAAGTGTACTCAATTTGGAGTCCGGAAGGGGGAGAAAGTCAAAAACAAAAATGATGTTGTGGCGGCCCGACGAGGACAACCCACCATTGTTGCAACTGAGAGTAAAAATGGGCATCTAAACGGACTTTTTTGGAAAAACTCAAAGAAGAAACCCCCCCTAAAGTCAAGTTTCCTACCCTATTCACGAATGGAAACAAAAAAAATGCATTGTAAAATGCCCAGAATGCCCCCAGAAAATCAGGTCAAGAGGAAAAAAAACTAATCCGAGCTGTTGCCCAAGTTTTGGAAATAGGGCTTCGGGAGGTTTTTAAATTGCCTAAATTGAAAATGCAATCTTAAAATGCACCCACAAGATCTCCAGAAATTTCGGATCGGTCGTGACGATTTTCAAAAAAAAGTTGATGAATAGTATAACCTACATTTGTACTAAAAATTTGCAACACCTGGCAGCAAGGATTTTTCGGAAAAAAATTAATTTTTGAGGGCTAAGATGATGTTTTCTGGAAAAACACAAAGAAGAAATCCCCCTCAAAATTGAGTTTTCTACTTGAATCATGAGGAAAAATGAAAAAATCGCATTGTGAAATACCCGAAATGCCCCTGGAATAGAATAGGGTAAAACTCCCTAAAAATGCTACTTAGAGTTTTTGTTTCATCAAGGAAGGTATTGTTTGCCAAAGTAAGCATGCAAGTGTATGTAATATGATAAAATAGATGTACTACAATGGCCTATGGCCTCATTACAATACATTTACAACATTTGACATGTCAAACCTCCAAGTTAGAAAAATTAGATTTCATAGACAAATCATTAACATGCTAACACTTGCATGTGAACAAGAATGCTTCTAAAGAAGCTCAACTCAGCAAATCACCCAAGCAATTGCAATCTCCAATCTTGTATCCTGTACCTAAAATATGCCCTAGTATCGTAAGGGTGAGTAACATAAAGCTACTCGTAGGAAATGAGCATGCATCGACCTACATTTTACAAGTGTACATGATTTAATGATTGTGGTTCATTCCACCTAATGTCTATGTCAAAGGTGAGACTCAGGAAGCATCCTAGCTACCTAAGATCATATCTAGCATAAAACACATCCTTTATGCAATTTTAACAACACAAGAGCATGCTACACATAGCAACAAGATATAACATGCTTACACAAAGCAACTAGTTAGAAACATGTTTACACAAAACAACCAGATAGAAACATGCTTACACAAAGCAACTAGATATAGATTCTCAAGGTTATCAACTTGAAATCTAAATGCTAAATCAACTAAATATAGCAATTTAGTATGGATGTACTTAACAACATCAAATCGCCAATAGCCAAAACCACAGTCACAATATACACATGATTGATAACTTGGAATTAAATACGAAAACAAATAATGGAAGACTTGGACATCAAAACTCAAAATTCTGTCGAGACTCAATGGTTATTCCGGGCATTAACCCGTGGTCATACCACCCCTAGTGCACACTATCTCAATGACTTAGAGGACTCAAGTCCCCGTACTAGAGCCAAACTCTAGCCATCTCAGCTTAACAATGTCCCAAGACTCCAAAATAAATAAGTTAACAACTTATATACGTATTAAACAGTACACGAAACTACCTCCATGCACAAGTAGGCTAAAACCACACAACACATGCTCTAAATCCACAACTACTATAGGATGACAATGTCAATTCTTCAGAGCGCGATTCATTACGCGCTATAATAACATCACATGACGAATCTTCAGTGTGCAACTCGTTACACGCTATAACAATATAATCCAATATTGAAAACATAAACTCATAAATTCATTATAAGTCAAAAGGCATGCTTTAAACATACTATCAATGTCAAATACATGAGTTAATCAATAATACAATAGAAACGGAATTTAATCAATAAACTAATTAAATTCCTTAGGTTTCAAATCTCAATCAAATGGCCTCTAATTAATGCATGTTAAACAACATAGCATGGTATCCACACACATTCACTAAAATCTCAAGTAGGCCGTAAGAACAATAAAGTGAAATTTAACTAAATCATGATAATCAAATCCCTAACTTCTAAAGCAATATCAAATGGTTCCAAATTAATATATGCTAGAACATAAGTCATAGTTGTCACAAATATCAAATTAAACACTTAATTAGGCCAATGGAACCCTTAATTAGATTTTAATTAATCATTTTAATTAAAATCTCTAGATTTTTATACTTGTCCAAATGCTCTCAAATTAAAGTATGTTAAACAACATGCCAAGACATAATTTAAAAGCATATCACAAGTCAATTTCAAGCAAGGTACGGCCTTGGGATTTAATCTTTCACAAAAGATAAATATTAAATAAAAAGTGCAATTCTTATTCAATTAATCCCAATTTAATATATGTCAACAAAAATAATAAAACTAAATTTTCTAGCATGCCACAATTCAAATCAAAGTTATATATCATCATGAATTTTAAATCTTATACAAAGAAATAAAAATTAATAACTTTCAAGATTTGATACAAGACATATATATAAGTTGTATAATCATGCTAAACACTCAATACAACACACACAAAAGCCTAAAACATTTCCTACCTCAATTTGAGATGAAAATCTTAAAAGCCATCAAAATGTAATGGCTCCGAATCCGACGAAACTACTAGGTTTTGTCGGGGACTACACTATGCACATAACCCCCATGAAAACCCCATTAAAGATGAAAATCTCAAAAGCCATCAAAATGTAACAGCTCCGAATCCGACGAAACTATTAGGTTTTGTCGGGGACTACACCGTGCACATAACCCCCATGAAAGCCCCATCAAAATCACAACTTGACCTCAAAACCAAACTCAAAATTTGGCTAGAAATGAGTTCCAATAAGGGTGAAAGATAGAGCACGGCGAGGGGAACAACAAAAATTAAGGCCGAAGACTTTCCATCAAGGAAAAGTGAACCAAAAGAGGAGAGAGAAGATGGCAGCACCCCTTGGGCTGCCATGGGAGCTCCAGGTCATGCTTGAAGAGGGAAGAAGATGAAAAATTAAATATCTCACCCCCCTTTTATAGAAATCTCAAAAAGTGCCTCGAACGGGCCCCACCAGGTCCGAAAAAGTAAACTTTGAGCAGACACGCTCAAATGGAAAAACTTTATGAATGAAAAAGATTCAAAATGAGAAAATATGAACAATGGAAGAAACAACATTGAAAACAGAGTCCCGAGCAGAAAGTTATGCCCAAAACAAGTTTGGCGCAAACCGGGGCCAAAAACCCTGAAACTGGAAAACATCGACCAGGAGGAGATTCCAAGAGTACTCAACTCGACGAAAAGTGAAAGTGAATCCCGTATGAGGATCCAGGCTCAAAACAAGGCATTTAGCAATAACTTTCATTAATTACATAATGGCCCCTCCAAAAAGTGAAAACTGCACTAATGGCCCAGAATGAAAATATCTTCCAAAAATATTTTCTTAAAAACCCCTGAAATAAAATATCTTCAAAAG
Organism: Cornus florida; assembly: GCF_030987335.1. Lineage (NCBI taxonomy): Eukaryota > Viridiplantae > Streptophyta > Magnoliopsida > Cornales > Cornaceae > Cornus > Cornus florida. Next base: position 60,064,439 of record NW_026775572.1, on the reverse strand, counting down.
ATATTTAATAAAAAACACCCCAATAAAAGAAAATAATTTCAAAGAACTTTGCATCCATGCCCCTATGAACACCGGGAGCAACCAGAGTACTTTCTTGCAAAAGTAAAGATACGTATTTCATGGAAACCACTCAAGATGGAGATACATGAAGTCAAAAACCAACTTCAAACACAAGAAGTGGGGTTATGCCAACAAAGTGTCAAACGGGAAAAAGACAAAATAGGAAAAATGACGAAATAAGGAAAAGGACAAAAAGTGAATAATGTCGAAAAACGAAAAATGTGGAAACGACTCAGTCTTTAAAGGAAGTTGTCAATCCACAGAAAAGAGTCACAGAAATCACTCCAGAGCACTCGAGACGACACTATTCAACAAGAAACCCAACTCAGAAAGGAAAGACAACGGAAAAAAATTATCCGTGAAAATCCGGGTCATTACAACCTTCCCACCTTAAAGGGATTTCGTCCCCGAAATCCTGCCCCAACAAAACAAAAGAGCGAAACCAGGATAACTACGGAGTACACCTCTAAGTATCCCACACAACGTGATACAAAAGCAATCCCAAAACTGAAAGACAACGTACAGACCAATGTCATTCGCACCCACATGCTAACGACAGGACAACCTCTCAAAAGGAAAGTGACTACATGGCCACCCAACAAGTCGGAACTCACATATAGAACCTAAGGTGAGACAAAGGAACGAAAGACAACAACCGTAAACATCCCTCCAGATGAACCATCATACCGATCCAAAAACGACCACCAAAAGATCTCCAAAATAACCACATATCAGATTAGGGTACAGAACAAACTCAACGTGGCAGTACGAATAGTGACCAAAACCCGCCCACTACGTACTCAAATGTGTGGTAGCAATGATAGTACCTAATGCCCGCCCACACTTACTCGTCAGTAAGGTAGCCTCAATGGCAATTAGCACTTGCCCATCACACACAACTTTATACGGTAGCATGACAATATAAGGCACTAATTCATAACCTGCCCCCCACTAGGTCTACCCATGGAACTCTCGATACCAATGACATCAATGTCAACAAAATGATCATTTACCAAAAGCACTACGGGGACCAACATTTTGTGAGAGTTGGGATATGGTCCAAAGATGTCCGGCCGGACCACCCTGGCCAATCCCAAAACTCTGACAACAATGCTATAGGTACCGCTATGCTTAAGGCCCCAAATCCTCAATACAACAAAACCAACCTCTCCAATGTCTCAAAACACTCCTATCAACAACAACAATCGAGAATCCAAAACCTGATAAGCAAATCAAAACTTCCAGAGATCAAAACGAACCTCACTATAAGACATTTCATCGAAAGTCCTTCACATTTCTCCCTGAAACAGATTAACTACAAGACTACACCGTAATCAAACATCAGATCTACATCCCTATCATGGATAACTAAATCCTCATAATACAAGTCCACCAAGTGGCACACACATCAAAATCTCGATAAACAAGGTCACAAAAAAATGAGTCTCTCAAAACCGTGCTTGGCAACACCAAGCTAAATCAAAATTCCTCAATTTTGATCCACAACCAATCATCGGAACAACGATTCCTCAAAACTATGCCTAGCCATAGCTAAGATGAGAAAACTCCACAACAAGCTGTATCCAACATCGATCCTCAAAACTCCTCCTAAAAGTCAACCACATCTAGGTCTCCAAAATGGAAACAATCTCTAAAAGACATTCTTAAAAGAGCATCGAGCTCACCTCACGAATCAAACAAATCCTCAATGATATGGACACAAGTCCCCGTAAAATGATCTCACACCAATCAACTCACTCTGAGCACCACAACTCCGTCAACAACTACGGCAGAAACTCCCCAAGGGCAAACATGAAAGAAAGGGAGCCACCAGTCCTAAAAAGGACAATACCACGACTCCATCTTTGAAATGAAAGACAACAAGGTCAAAGGCTTCACCCCCTACATGGAAGTAAGTCGACCAAAATCCCTTAAATTCTCACCAAGGACTCAAAACAACAATGGTGATCCTCACAAACCAACCAACCAAGAACTGTGCACAACGCAACGAAGAGAAGAGATTCACTCCTTGTGAAATCCTTTACTCGAACCAAGAAAGGAGGAGAATTCCTCTACAAGGAATCTCACAACGAAACCTTTACAAAAACCCCCACACACACAACGTGCGACTGAGGAGAATAAAAAGGGAAACCAAACCTGGAAGTCATACATATGACAAAGAATGTAACTACCAGAAAGAAATCTACTCACATAGATAAAAATCAAGGGTACATGCAGCACGTCTCCACGTAAGCACAAATTCATGTCACTAAAGCATAGTAACAACATGGCATCTCTAAGCATATAAAGAAGGCATGCTAATGCCATACAACAAGAAGGTAAATGTGGATAGACCTCCACCTACTCATGCATCACAATATCATAGTCAAACTACTAACATGGTAGAAAACAAAACTGCAGAAGATAAAAATGATGCAACAATGAACCCTATGGTCATCGTGTCCTAGAGTGTCTATGTAAAAGGAAAGGACAATTCCTAGTCATAAACTGTCTCCAAAAATCAATGCGACAACACCCGTCTCAAAACAAACACGAGCCTTTACCACAATGGTAAGACTCTAACAATCCATCTCTAAATCTAAAGGTGAAACTACAAGTGACACTAATAGTGTAGTGCTCTTTCTACCCAAAACATTAATCAATCGACTTGATCCCAAAAGCGTCATCACGCAAGGAGAACTCCAAAGAAAATGGAAACTATAGCCATGCCAACAACAACCAAATCAATCGATATGACTGATCCTCAAAACAACCATCACCATCATCGATCAAAAGGACAACGCCTATCAAAACAATATCGACTCTGATTCCATCTGAACTGCACATGTAGTATGCCAGTACGGTAGTATGACAGTGCCATGCACCCACCCACAACGTACCCGCCCACAGAAAACGCAATCCCGGAGGAATCATCTTGAACAATCAAGGATCCTAAGAGGTCTATAACCTCATCATAGCTTAAAACCAACAAATCCATCACTATGGCAATGCTAAATGACTCACTTCACGAGAACCTAAACAAAAGGTGACCATCCACCTACTCAAAACAATGCTAGGTTGACAACAACCTACACCACCACGAGGCTGTGATTATAGTCACCATCAACCTCAACTCATGCCTCAATGACCAATCCCGTGTCATGCCAAATATGCAACGCAGTTATGCATATACAATTCTAATCTAGCATACGTCACATGTCATGCTCTTTACATTAGAATTAAAATCATGCTTAAACAAATGGCATACTACATATACCACATAAGCACATAAACATGTTATCAAACCAAAACTTGTTATCACGAAGCATATAAACACATAGAGCATGGCAACAAAAGCATGATATGCACCCAAAACCCGTCGTCCAAGGTATTCAAACCAAGGAGCTTTGATACCACTTGTGACGGCCAAAGTTTTGGAAACCCGGTGCGTCAGTGATGACCAAAAGATGACCCGATAATGGATCCGAAATGCGGAAGCGAAAGGTGAAACAATGGTCTCTAGACATACAATGCATCTCTAAGACACCAATGTGACCTTCAATGAGGTCACGGAACCCAAAGGAAACAAATGCAGAAGTGTCATTTCAAAAACGGACAAAAAGAACCTAGGGGTAAAATGGTCATTTTGCAAAAAGTGGATTCAGGTGCTATCGAGCACACTGCTGGAAAGACAATGACAAATTAGTCAAGTTCAAAAAAAAGTTTACTCAATTTGGAGTCCGGATGGGGGAGAAAGGTCAAAAACAAAAAAGATGTCATGGCGGCCCGACGAGGACAACCCACCACTGCTGCAACTGAGAGTAAAAACGGGCATCTAAATGGACGAGCCCCGCTGAGTCCGAAAAAGTAAAATTTGAGCAGATGCGCTCAAATGGAAAATCTTTGTGAATGAAAAAGATTCAAAATGAGAAAATATGAGTAACGGAAGAAACGGCATTGAAAACAGAGTCCCGAGCAGAAAGTTATGCCCAAAACAAGTTTAGCGCAAACTAGGGCCAGAAACCCTGAAACTGGAAAACATCGACCAAGAGGAGATTCCAAGAGTACTCAACTCGACGAAACGTGAAAATGAATCACGTACGAGGATCCAGACTCAAAATAAGGCATTTAGTAACAACTTTCATTAATTACACAATGGCCCCTCCAAAAAGAGAAAACTACACTAATGGCCCAGAATGAAAATATCTTCCAAAAATATTTTCTTAAAAACCCCTGAAATAAAATATCTTCAAAAGATATTTACAAAAAACACCCCAAGAAAAGAAAATAATTTCAAAGAACTTTGCATCCATGCCCCTATGGACACCTGGAGCAACCAGAGTACTTTCTTGCAAAAGTAAAAATACGTATTTCGTGGAAACCACTCAAGATGGAGATACATGAAGTCAAAAACCAACTTCGAACACAAGAAGTGGGGTTATACCAACAAAGTGTCAAACGGGGAAAAGACAAAATAGGGAAAAGGACGAAATAGGGAAAAGGACAAAAAGTGAATAGTGTCGAAAAACGAAAAATGTGAAAACGACTCGATCCTCAAAGGAAGTTGTCAATCCACATAAAAGAGTCTCGAAAATCACTCCAGAGCACTCGAGACGACACTAATCAACAAGAAACCCAACTCAGAAAGGAAAGACAACAGAAAAAAAATTATCTGTGAAAATCCGAGTCATTACACCTTGTGCCTCCCCTCCTCTCTTTCTTCTCACCCTCACTTTTCTCCTAAGAGAACGTGATATCTCGGTACAGGAAAAAAAAAAAAAAAAAAAAAATAAAAAATAAAAAAAAACTTAATAATTAAAATAATAATCTCCACCTCAATAAAATAAAAACTAACCCTAAACTAATGGCTCACTGGGCCATACGTAATAATCCTTTTAAAGCCCAATAGTTCACAAAATAAGCCCAAATAATAAGAAAATCCTATAATGTTGCCAAGTCCTGGAGGATCGATCCCCCACCCTAGGGGATCGATCCCCCAAGAGTTAGAAATTTCCTTTAAGCCCTATTTAGCTCTATTTTGGCCCCGAGCTCATTGGTTTGCTTCTTTATCTTTGGGAACATCATCAAAGGCCTGAGATTGACCGCTTTTGAAGAATAAACACACTATACGAGTAATGGGCTGCGACCTGCTTTTTGCCATTTTCTGAGCTTTTTCTGAATATCTTTGCTTGACTCTAAAAAGGCGTTAGTGAACCAAAATTAGTTCATTTTAACTTTATTTCCCTAAAATACACATAAACATAAATTAGGACTAAAACATAAAATTAAGATAGATGCAAAGACTGAAATACCCTAACTTAGGTGTTGAAATGTGCAACATTTAAGCACTTATTACGCCCCCAAACTTAGATATTACTAGTCCCTAGCAATGAACTACAGCATGGAAATGAAATAAACATATATACAACTATGAACTAATAAAACAAATACAGATTACACCACTTTCGTAGGGATCACGGTTGCATTTTACATATGCAACAAGCCTTTTAAACCCCTAGGTTACCCCTAGTGGACGAGTGAAGTCTCGTGAGGGTTTCCAGAAATGGTACCCACAAACATCAAAAGCTCTTTCTTACTTGAGAAGCAACGACACATATTAAACAAGTGTTAAAAGTAGACTACGTCAAGTATGCAAATTCTGCCATTTCTAAGCTATTCTCAACATTTCAATATCATGTAAGCAAGAATGGTCCTCCATACATCAAACAATTAATCATGCAAATTGAATCAATTCTATCATTCTTTTTGAGTGTACCAGCATCAAAATGTGTTGCTATCCTAGCAAATCAAAGTAATGCCTTACCCTCAAACTAGCATACAGATATAGTACCAATCCTCAAGACATTGAATGAACCTTATTATTCAATCAAACATTCTTTTTTTTTTTTATTGATTTCATTTTATTTATTTATTTATTTATTTATGTATGACCATGTGCAATGTCCAAGTTCCTTAAGCTCTCTAATCACCCCATGTAACAAGCGTTGAGCCAACGACTCCCAAACCAGATGGTCTTAGGGCGTTAAGTGTAAAGACACTTCTAAGGGCGTAATGACTCGGAATGGTTAGGCTACGAACTCAAACTAATCATATATCTTACATTCTTCCCTTGTCTTCCTTTTTAATCAGTTGACATGTTAAAAGAATGCAGTTTTTTTTTTTCCTCACTTTTGGTGAGTGCTTTTATTTCTTTTCTTTGCAAGGTCATTTTATAAAGAATGAAAGCTTTCAAAGCATACTAGCTCAATTGGGATAAACCAGGACAATAATCAACTAAGCATGTACCCCACAAATTGAATGCTAGCGTGCGCAAGTATAAGTGTAGAATTCTAGAATCAACTTTTAAAGCATTTTCAACCAACAAGATGATGTGTACCACAAAAGCAAACATGATGTCAAAAATTAAAATTTACCCCTAAATGGCATCCTAGAGCATACAAGAAGTATTAGACTCTAACAACTTACTTTTCAATGGCACTATGTTTCAAAAGTTCGAAATCATTGCCAAACACATCTCAAATCTCAATTATGTATTCAAAGCTCAACTTAAAGTAGAATGTAACACGACTACCTTACCCCCAAACTTAAACTGTATATTATCCTCAATATGCAATGAGAACAATGAAAAATGATGGAAAGAGTATACCGTGATGGCAAAGACTATGAAGTCCGGCAATGATCCAGTAGGAAAGATGTCTCCCCCAAACTTGGATGCAAAAACCTAACTGTATAACCATACTAGCAAACTCATAGCAAATATCATAGAGGATAAGTAATGCATACAGTTCAAAATAATATATAACACGATGCAAAGAAATATGAGATGAAACCCTTTATAAAATCGGAAAACATTCCTAACCAGTCAGAAGGGCATACTAGAAACACATATTTTTTATTTATTTTTTTATTTATTTTATTTATTTATTTATTTATTTTTTACATGAATGGGATTGATCTCCCAGATGTTTTTTTTTTTAATTAATTAATTAAATTTTTTTTTTAACACAAAGAAAAATATATACTAAATTAGAAAGAAAAATATATACTAAATTAGAAAGAAAAATATATACTAAAATAAAATAAATATATATATACATAATAATAAACAAATAATAATAAATGGAAAGAAAATTAAGTTTTTGTTTTTTTTTTTTTTTTTGTAAGAAACAAAGAAAAAGAATATGTATATACAACCTACAAAATAAAAAATAAAAAAATGGGCTAAGTTTAACGTCTCTACCAAGACGGAATGGTAGTGAAATTTTTATTTATTTATTTATTTATTTTATTATTATTTTTTATTTAAAATAAATCAATTCAAAAATTTTTTTTTTTTTTTTAAATTATCAATGCAATTTTTTTTTTTTTAAACAACAATTCAATTTTTTTTTATGTATTTTTTTATTTAATTTATTATTAAATTAATTTTTTATAATAATAATTATTATTATTATTTTGTTATTTAATTTTTTTATATTTATTTAATTTTTTTCTTTTCTTTTTTCTTTTTTTCTTTTTTTTATTATTTATTTAATTTTTTCCTTCCTTTTTTTTAATTTTTTTTTTAAACATCACAAGCTCGCTGGAGAAGACAACCGGCAAAGCTGGGTAAACCGGCCAAGAATCGCCAGCGAGACCAGCAAACAAGCCGCAACGCCGCAAAGATCCAGCCTTGATCGCTGGAGAAGAACCCAATCCAAATCGCCGGAAAGATAGCCGCGATCGCTGGAGAAAACAGCCAGTCGCTGTTGGAAGTACCAGCCGCGTCAAAAAATAAAAGGCGAAGCAAACGACGAACTCAAACCGTCAGCGGAGAAGAACTTAGTCCATGGTGCCGTAATTTGAAGCTTTTGATGCCGCGGTAAAGAAGAAGAAAACAGTGAGGGATGGATGAGAAATTGGGATTGGATGTGGGTTAAGGGTTTGCTCGGAAATTGAAGATTGATGTATTTGGGATTGAAGAGATTCGTGGGGAAAGGAAGAAAATTTTGTTTGGGCATGGAGAGTAGGGCAAGCCAAGGGGCTCGATCACCCTAAGTGAGGGATCGTTAATTTTATGCAAAAAAAAAAAATTTCCCTTCACTGTGGACTGAGGAAGGGGAGATACATGGAAAAAGGGATCGATCCACGTGATTGGGGGATCGATCCACATGGGCCATTTTTTTGTTGCTCTCTGCCAAAGAATGGGATTGATCTCCCAATTGTTTTTTTTTTTTTTTTTTTAAAGCAAAACTACAAAGAATATATACACTAAAATGAAAAATAGATAAAAATAAAAAATAATAATAATAATAATAAATAGAATTGAAATAAAATCACATACCAGCCTAAACTAACTAGTGCTATTTTTTTTTTTTTTTACCTTTTTTTTAATAAAGCAAAACTAAAATGAAATATATATATATATATATTAAAATAATGAAAGCATGTAAAGAAACAAAATGAAAAAAAAAAAAAAAAAAAAAAAAAAGGAAAAAGGAAAGTAAACAAGCACTATACAAGGGGTAAAAGAAATATATATATATATATTTTTCTCTGGGCGATGGTCATCCAATGCCGGGCGAATGATTGCCCGACACCTGATAGGCAAAATTTTTATTTATTTATTTTATTATTATTATTATTATTATTTTTTTAAAAAAAAAAACTACAACAAAGTATGTATAAGCAAAATAAAAATGCAAAGAAATAAAAATGCAAATGAAAAACAAAAAGAAATAAGGGAGAAATAAAGTTGTGAAACTCTACGAAAAATACTAAAGTTTAACGTCTCTAGCAAGACGTTGAGGCAACATGCTAATCAAAAGTATCAAAAACCGGATATGAGACATCCTCATTAATCTGTTTGTCTATTTTCCCAAGTGGATCCTTTCTCATAACAACAAATTCATCTCCCAAAAGAATGACTTGAAAAGAAATGATGTAAGATGCAATTTGTTTCCTTTCATCAATGGTCTTGAAAATGAAATCAATAATGGGCAGTCTTGAACTTGGCAAGGCAACGTGTTTCAAAGACTCAATTGAATTATTAGGAAATGCACTCTTTTCATCCCTTTTCTCTTCCTCACTGATCACCATCTCTTCACTTTCCAAGTTAGCTATGGAGTTCATTAGAGAGTTTACTTCATACATGGAGCTTTCGATATCAAAACCACATCCTTCATACATTTTCAAAAGGCACGCCTCAAGAGGATCATTGGGGATAATAAAAGGAAGGTTCTCTTTTACAAGTTTCTCCTTTTCCTCTCCTACCTCTATAGTGGTCAACAACTTCTCACTCTCTAAGGTATCAATTTCCTTATGCTTAAGATTACAAGGAATGTCCTCATAATTCAATTTATGCTCTATTGGATTAGTCACTAGTTCACTTGCCTCACCCTTTTTTATTATCATGTTTTGCCCACTTTGATTAGTCATTAATTGACTTGCCTCTTCTTCCTCTTCCTCTTGACAAGAAAGAGTACTTGCAATTTCCTCAACTTGAGCTTCTAGCATCGCTAGCTTATGAGAATGAGAATTAATAAGTTATCTCCTTTCATTAAGTTCATCAATTAGAGCTAACATTTTATTTTCAAATCCGGGAGAGTAAGGTAATGGAGATGGTTCTTCATAAAATGGTAGGGGATGGTAATAGTCATAAGAGGGATCATAAGAGTGATCAAGTCCATTATATGATGATGATTTATGAAATGTATTGGACTCACTCTCATAAGGATCATGATATGATGGAGATGCATAAGGATAAGGGGTAAAAATTTTCCCCAAACTTGGATCAAACAAGGGCTCCATTCACATTCACAATCCAAAAATAATAAAATAATTGCCTCGACAATGGCTCATGCATATAACAATGAAAGTAATGGCCTCGATAAGGACCAATGCTTGGATAAAATATTTAAGCAATATAAAAGCCTCAACAAAGACTATCTCGCAAGCATAGAAAAATGAACAATTAAGGTAAGAGTTGCTCACAAAGGTCCTTAAGCAACTTCAAATTTGAACGATAACTTTAAGCTCCAATGTTCGCCTTTCTTGTATCAAATACCTAATTGCACATTAAAGAGAGAAAAATAAAAAAATAATAAAAATATACAAATAATCAAATGAAAACCAATATCTAATTTAACTCCAATTAAACCAATGGTCCTCGGCAACGGCGCCAAAATTATGATGCGACCCGAGCGTGTGCATAAAATAATGCACAACCCTTTAGGTTTTGAAATAATATCAAGTGGGCATCATATTTTATAATTTATAAAACCGCTGGACACTTATACTCTGAAGTATATAGTGAGTAGGGATCGAACCCAAGAGACCCTTGGCTTGGATTTAAATAAGACAATTGGTTTTAACAAGTGATTACCATAAGATAGAGAGAGAGAATAAAAGAGATGGTTGGTTGATTAAGCTAGTGAACAATTAAATTAAAATGTAATGAAAATAAACTATGCTAGAGATAGGGGTTTAAGAGATAGAAGAAAATTCTTAGAGTTTGTTGGAATCGCCACAAAGCTCATGCAATTAACCATTTGTTTTCCATTAATGGGGAGAACATTGTTGTAATTAAAATGTAGCTACAATCAATGGCACAATTTGTATATGTAAGCATGATCATCCAATTCATTTGTAATGCATTGCCCACCTAACCGACAAGTAAACTAAGTGTATAACAAAACACAAATCTGGAGGCCTAACCTATCTTACCAATCAACAAATGCATCCAATGAGAGCACACAATAAGTAGATAATACCAATTTCAATCATGATTATGGATTGATTAACCAAGTGTAGATTGTCTACCTAATGACTGGTAAACTAGGGTGTAGTAAAACCTATCAAGACAAAACCTAACTCATCAAATTCATTGACCATTTGCATTTAATCCATAATCAATAAGATGATACAAATTGCATATAATAAGTGTGGACTATCAATTTCAAGTTTGAATTGTCTAATCATAGTACAACTCATCAAAAATAAAGTATAGACCATCAAATTAGTTAACAATTGCATCCATTAATTACCATGTCATGGCCTTCAAGTATAATTCTCAAATAATCACTCATAGACATGCAATTAACATAGAGAACTAACGAAAGAATTAATCTTTAACATTTATTAAAGAGTATATAACCCTAAATTAATCACACATAGACATGCAACCAAAATAGATAAATAATGGAAGGATTAATCAACAAAAATCTTGGAATATCCAAGTATATAATCACAGGACCATAACATTAACTACAACAATATATTAATCTCCCAAAAAATAAAAATACAAGGGTTTAGAAATACATAAACTTAGGGCTCAACCAAGCTCTAAGTGGAGATCTAGCCCATCATGGTTATAGTGATCAAGGTGTCAACAGGATCCTCCTCCATGCTTTGCTCCTTCTTCCTCTTCTTTTATGCTCAAGAGAGATGAGTGTGTAGATGTTCTTTAAACCCTTGTGCCTCCCCTCCTCTCTTTCTTCTCACCCTCACTTTTCTCCTGAGAGAACGTGATATCTCAGTACAGAAAAAAAAAAATAAAACTTAATAATTAAAATAATAATCTCCACCTCAATAAAATAAAAACTAACCCTAAACTAATGGCTCACTGGGCCATAAGTAATAACCCTATTAAAGCCCAATAGTTCACAAAATAAGCCCAAACAATAAGAAAATTCTAGAATGTTGCCAAGTCCGGGAGGATCAATCCCCCACCCTAGGGGATCGATCCCCCAAGAGTTGGAAATTTCCTTTAAGCTCTATTTAGCTCCATTTTGGCCCCGAGCTCATTGGTTTGCTTCTTCATCTTTGGTAACATCATCAAAGGCCTGAGATTGACCGCTTTTAATGAATAAACACACTATACGAGCAATAGGCTGTGACCTCCTTTTTGCCATTTTCTGAGCTTTTTCTGAATATCTTTGCTTGACTCCAAAAAGGCTTTAGTAAACTAAAATTAGCTCATTTTAACTTTATTACCCTGAAATACACATAAACATAAATTAGGACTAAAACATAAAATTAAGATAGATGCAAAGACTGAAATACCCTAACCTAGGTGCTGAAATGTGCAACATTTAAGCACTTATCATATGGAACTTAGTTCACTTAGTTGTAACTTGTATTCCATGAACTTTTAGCTTTTCACATATAACTAGACCCCGTGTATCTTGGTTTCATTAATGTACTTAATGAACTTGTATCGTTGTCTTGGAATGATATAATTATCCATGTATTGCTTAGTAAATAATTAAATCATTAATCTCATACTTGTGGTATTTTTGCATCAATAGATTTCATGTGCTATATATACCTTGGGTGTAGTCTTTGTAGATGCATACCTTGGGTGTAGTCTTTGTAGAACTTAGGGCATGACTAGTATGTTTCCAAAATCTTGGTTATGCATAAAACGTGTTTAATGCATTACTTGTGTCTTAATGCTTTCTTGACTTGCACAACATGTTGATTTTGGAAACTTGGTGATATCAAATAAGATTGACATGGCTAGGACTTGGTTCTAGTATGGGGGAATGTCCTTCTACACTATAGTGCGTACTTGGGGAAGGTACCAATGGGTTAGTAGCCCTAAAGTGATCCCAAGATTCTGATTTTCTATAGTACGCACTAGGGGAAGGTACCAATGGGTTAGTAGCCCTAAAGTGATCCCATGAGTACGGTTTTAATCCGGGCGATATCCAAGTATCCACATTGGTTGATTTCACTCTTTAAATTTCAAGTTGTTATTCCTTGAAGATTTAAACTTGTCGTGTATGTGAAATGCTCCAATCTTGTCTCATTGCATAAATTTTATGTTTCTTTCATGATTTTACTCCTTAAATTTCAAGTGTTACATTCCTTGAAGACTTAAGACTCTTTTCGTGTTTTATAGAATATCCCATCTTTGTTTAATTGTGTTGATATTATGCATTATCCTTGATTTCATGTATAACTCTTGTCATGTTAATCGGAATGCTCCAACCATGTAAGTTGCATTGATAATGTAATACTTGTTAACTTATATCCGAGTATGCTTCTTGTTGTGTTAAGTGGCATGTTCCAATCATGTAAATTGCATTGATAATGTGATCCTTGTATTCTAGTCTCCTTTTGTCGTGTTATATGGAATTATTCTAAACCTTGCTTAATTGTATTGATAATGCAATTCATGTTAATTTATGTTCTAGTATCATTCTTGTCATGTTTTTGGATTATTCCAACCTTGATTTGTTTCATATATGTATATATATCATGATTCTTGTTGCTTATACTCCATGGTAACTTAGGATGATCCCTGAGTCTAATCTTTGATATAGACGTTAGGTAGCATGATCCTTTTTGAACTATATCATGTTAGTCCTAAAAATCTCTAAAGAAATCGAGTCGATGCATGCTCATTCTCTACGAGTAAACTTGTTTACTCACCCCTAAGTTATTGGGGGATTTGATCAAGTATGAAGACATGGTTCGTGATGCTTGCTGTTCGTTGGGATGGTTTCTAGCTTTTCAGTTTCTATTTCATACAAATGTTAGCATGGAATATCATTTATAGCCTTTTGTATAAAACTTGTATTATGTGCTTAAGTACACTTTTTGGTATTCATTCTATGTATGTAATATGTGGCCAAGGGCCAAACTTTATTTGTAATCCTTGTATATTGAGAAATGATGAATTTTGCCTTTAATGTGAAAAGTATGAAAACTAGGGTTTTGACATGTCATTCTCGCACCGGTGTGTGCATTTTGTGTGAAATTCATCCTTTAGCATTCATTTGCCATATATGAGGTGTGGCCAAGGGCCAAACACCATTTAGTTTTCATTTTTGCATTTTAGTTCACATATTGCATTTTAGGCTAAAATAGTAGAATCCGAGCCTTTAAGGGTTCATTTTCAAATTGGGTGGTGCAAAGTGTGTTCCGGCACCTCCACTAGGTCTCATTTATCTTGTATGAAGTGTGGCCAAGGGCCAAATGGTCATTTGAAACCATTTCCTAATTTTGGTTTCCAAATTTTCCATTTCAAGTCCATTTTTACCTTTTTGGCCGTTGGGGGGTCGAATTTTGCATCGACGGTATTTTTAAGCCATGGACCATTGTAGCACATCCAATTAGGTAAGTTACGTCTACGTGCAAGATCGTTTCCGAGAAAAACCCTTTCGTTTGTGAATTGAGCCTCCTAGGGATTCATTTTGACATTTTGTTGCATAATCTGTTCTAGGGGCATTATAGACTTTTCACATCATTTTTATTTTTTTCCTTCAATATGATCGCTTAGAAAACGTGATTTTAGGGGGGTTTTCTTCTTCGTGTTTCTCCAAAAAACATCATCTTGGTATCGGAAATCCATCCCAAAGTTCAGCTTTCTGTTTTTTTTTTAGCAGCTTTTTGGACCTCCATGACCAGATTTCATGGAGAGGCATTTCGGGCATTCTAAATTGCGTTTTTTTTTTAATTCTCTTGGGAGTCACGTAGAAAACTCAATTTTGAGGGGGGTTTCTTCTTTGTGTTTTTCCAGAAAAATTCATCTTCTTGCCTGTTTTTGATCTCAGATGTAGACAGATCCTGTAACAGCTTTTTGCCCTCTTGTTCAGTTCAGATCTAGGGGCATTTTGGGGATTTCACAGTGAGTTTTTTTCGATTCCGTCCGCTAAGTCGGGTAGAAAACTCGATTTTAGGTGGGGTTTCTTCTCGTGTTTTTCCAAAAAAACTCGTCTTGGCCTCCGTTTCAAGCCTCAGTTCTGGAATCTCACTTTTTTTTTTTTGCTGTCAGCTTGTGCATGCCATTGGGCGCCAGCATGGGCGCCGGTGGGCTCGTGCATGGGCGCCGTGTGCGTTATGGCCTTCGTCGGGCCGCCACGACGTCTTAACTTCAAACCCTCGTTTCTCCCTCGTCCGGAGTCCAAATCGAGTGAACTTTTTTTTGAACTTGACTAATTTTTCGCTATCTTTCCAACAGTGTGCTCGGTTGCACCTAGATCTTCCTGAATAATCACCAGTTTACCCTTTTAGCCTTAAGTGCTCGTTTTTCTTCGTCAGGCCATTTCTCCTTCGTCTAAACTCCGAATCATGCAATTCTTGAGTCCATCCTGATTATTTTTTTGTTGTCTTTCCAGCGGTGTGCTCGGTGGCATCCGAATCCACATTTTTTATAAATGACTATTTGCCCCTAGGGGCTTATTTGTCATATTTTTGATCTTTTGCTTCCGTATCAGTTCTCATTGAGTTCCACGACCTCATGGAAGGTCACTTTGACTTCTTAGAGTCTTGTTTTCTGTTTTCGCTTCCGCATTTCAGATCCGTTATCAGATCATCCTTTCGGTTCATCACTGACGCACTAGCCTAAAAACTAGGGCCGTCATAGGTCTGGGAGTCATTTGCTGAAAGCTTGTTATGTAAGGGGTTTAGGTTGCCTAGATCACTTAAATAATTAAGTCCGTAGGGGTTTTTTAACACTTAATGCCCTAAGACTATCTGATTTGGGAGTCATTGGCTGAAAGTTCGTTATATGGGTGATTTAGAAAGCTTAATAGACCTGAACATTGCATAGTATCCTTTTTAAAAAAATACATACCTATAAAAAAATAATGCCTTGGGAGTTGGAATTTGAAAAGTTTTCCTGTGAATTGAGGGAGACAGTAAACCATACATTGAATTGTAAGATCACTTTCAAAAAGTGTTTTGGAGATTAAGATTATTGAATGAATGATTAAACTGATATATAGGGACCATGGTTGCTAAATTGAAATTAGAAGTTGAAAGTTTTTTTGATTACATGATTAGCTATACTTACTGTATTTGACTGATTAATGAACTGCAGGAATAATATGATTTGAAAACAGGCTTAAATGAGCTTACTGTGCAGTTAAGGCACTGAGTTGAGAAGTTTGTGGGTATCTTCACTGGAAACCTCAAGAGACTATAACTCGTCCACTAGGGGTAACCTAGGGGTTTAAAGGCTTATTGTATAAACTAAATGCAACCGTGATCCCCACGAAAGTGGCTTTTTTAGTTCTGTATTGCTAAGGGACTAGCAATATATAAGTTTAGTGGGGTGATGAGCACTGAATATTTGCATATTCGGGCCCCTAAATATACGTATGTTAAGGCCTAAAGTGACAATTCTATCCATAGTTAGGCTGATTTATGTTTAATGTGTGTTTACAGGTACCTTCCTAGAGAAATGGTGAAATCGGGACTTTATGATGATATCGAAGCTTACAGAGTCGTTGCCGGTCATCCAGAGCAAGCCAAAAGCTTAAATGGTGAAGTTTGAAGGATTCAAGCCCCAAAGCTTAAGCCCAAGTGTTGAGGCTAGAGCATTACAACAAAGAAAAGAAGAAAAGTCAACAAGGCATTGAAGCTCGAGTCTTGTACCTTAGAGCTCAAACCCTAACAAAGGGTGCTCGAGCCTTAGCCCTCAAGCTCGAGCACAAGGCGTCAGAAGTTGAAGAGTTGATTTTAATTGAAGAACCATGCTCCCAGGTCTCGTGCCTAACCTCAAGGATCGAGCACCATTACTTAAGGCTCGAGCCTTGAATACCTAAAGGTCGAGCTTGGTACCTAGTGCTTAAGCCTATGAAGCTTCGATCGAGAAATGTTAAAAGATTTCAATCCCAAAAATATTCTAAATGTTGAAGGAAAAGACACTTCAAAAAACAGTTAAAGAAAATTGGCTAAGTGTCAAAGTGAAGATCGAGCACCATTCCTTGAAGCTCGAGTATGAATGCAGAGAAACTCGAGCCTTGTTCCCAAAGCTCAAGCCTGAACATTAAGGCTCGAGCCTAACTTTTTAAAGCTCGAGCTTTCCATGGCAAATTAGATTTAAAGTTACAAGATTATTCCTTTTTTAGGCGTATTTCACTACAGATGGGCCAAAAGACCTAAAAGCCCACCTGATCCTTATTTTCTTCTATAAAAGAAGGCGTAAGCCTTGATAGAAGAGGTCCGAAATTCTAAGTCCTTTTTATGGTGTTATTTAGAAGGTTGATAGTGTGGTGGCTTTTAGGGTTTCTATAACCTTAGAAGGTGAAGATCCTGAGAAGAGAAGTGAAGTCCATGACGATGGAAATAACTCCAACACAGATGATATCCGGCATCATCTTGAGTAGCTAATTCCTCTCTTAGGGCACTGATGTAACCTAATCTAGTATTATGGTTTGATTGTTCTTAACTCTGGGATATTTTAATGTATATTATGTTTTTGATTTTATGACTATAAGCGATTGAGACAACTCAATCGGATTTAATGTTTTAAATAGATTACAAATTGTTATTACCTTGTCTTAGGTATAACTGTTTGTTTTCTATTCTCAACCTATCTTATTGATGGTATCTGGCGGAGCCCTGCCGGCCATGAGAATAGAGGTCATATAATGGTGTTCCAATGTTTTTATAAAAGAATATTTTCACAGTTTACGCTTCGGGAAGATGAATTATTTGCAAAGTAGTTAGAGTAGGTAGGTGGATAATCCATGTTAACCGCAGATAGGTTATAGTTAACTAAATTTTGTAAAATATCTTTCTTTAAAACCTGAATTGAACGAATGTTATTAAGTTCAATTTATTTAAAATATAATTTGTTAAATCCCTAGAGTTGAAACAATTAACCATAATATGATGACTGTGGTGAAGTCAAAGCCCTAAGACCATTTTCTCTCTAATCACTTAGTTTAATTTAGCTTAATTTTAATTTAATTTTAGTTTTTAAATTGTGACAACCAAATCAATCAATTCAATCAGTTACCTGTGAACCAATAGGAATTAATTAAAGGCTAAACATAAATTTTTATCTCCTTGTGGGTTCGACACCTTCTCTATAGTACTATCCTACAAAGATTCGTACTATTATGAGTGGTTTAATAATAAATTATAATCGGTACACAAACCGACACAACACCCCCCCTGGTCTTTCATTGTCTCCGTCCCTACTTACTAAGTACTCCCTTCGTCCCAAAATAGTAGGGATGTATTGGGATTCCAACTTTTTATTGAAGTGTAGTTGACAATGAGTGAAATTCCATTTTTAACCTTGTAAGGTGCTAAACAACTAAAACAAGTAAATGGAAAAGGGGTAGTTTGGGAATGTGATGAAAAAAAGTACATCTACTTTTGGAAAGGGACATGTATTTTGGGACATCCCAAAAAGGAAAGATGGACATATATTTTGGGACGGAGGGAGTAACTATATCAACAACCTTTAGAATAACATGAGTGAAAACCCTTCTGTCATCAATCTAGAAATAAAACCAACGCATAACAACTCAACTACTCATAGAATATACATCATTATCTAGTGAAACCATCTGTGAATACAGACAAAGTCGTACAAATACTTCCTTGCTTTAATACATAATGGTCACAACTGGTACAACATTATAAAATAAAATCCATACTAAACATAATGAATTGCATCCTGCCCCACGTGCTCACACACCAACTGCCATCATCATACCATCCGATTTGAAATCACACACTGGACCCGTCACTGCACAAAACCTACGGGTAGCCCCGTTATAACAAGAACAACAGTGTACAAGTGTCTCCTGTCACACTAAACCTCACAGGTAACCACGTGCCAACACAAGACCTCATATGTAACTCCCATGACAACACAAAACCTCATAGGTAACCCCCATGACAACACATGACTAATAGGTATCCCTCGTTACAACACAAGACCTCACATGTAACCCCCGTGACAATATAGGACTCATAGGTATCCCCTGTTACAACACAAGACTTACACGACTCACAGGTTGCCCCCGTTACAATGCACGTGACTCATAGGTATCCCCCATTGCAACATAGTCATAGGTAACCCGTGTTACACATCATCATCACCGGTAGACCCCCATCGCATAATATCGTCATAGGTAACCCCCGTCACAACAAGAATCAATCCCGGTAGTGCCTCAACGCATCTGTGGACAGTCCCTCTTCATGTGCCCTAATTGACCACATCTAAAATGAACCCAAGAGCTAGGCTTATCAAATGGACACTCTGCCTTATGGTACCCTGACTATATGTAATGATAGCACACCACACGCGTCCTAGACAATCCTGTAGACATACCAATAGTAGGAGTAACGTATGCCATCCGCTGCTCTTAAGAATACATCAAAACATCTTTGTGCCTCCTCCTTCCCTGACTCCCAGAAGAAGTACCCATACTCCCACCTTGATTCTGAGAACCCTTAATACTACTCTTATCCTACATGTCCTTGGCTTCAGCCTCTGCCATAAGTGTTCTCGTCATTATCTTTGAATAACTTTTTAATCCCAAAAGTGTCACCCCTAGCCTAATAAAATGATTTAGATCGTACACAAAACGCCAAGTCATTTTTTTTCTCGTTTCCTAACACATCTGTAGCAAAATGTGTAAGAGAAGTGAACTTACTCTCATATTCCGTCACCGACATGTCACCTTGTTCAAGGCTATCAAACTCCATCCTCAATTCTCGCTTCTCAGTCACAGGGAAATACTTATTGAAGAAAAGATTCTTGAAAGTTTCCCAACTTATACTGTCAATATCGTTAGTACTAGTCACGGTCTTCCACCATACTGTCGCGTCACCAATGAACTTTTACGTGGCTAATATGATCCTTAACCAATCATTGGGTACTGCCATTGCCCAAAAATGCTTCTCAACCTGCTCTAACCAATCATCTGCAACCAATGGATCTAGACCTCCCTCAAACATCACCTTCATAAGCTACTTAAACTAAATGAGGTACCAAAGCTTCTGTTCGGCCCTCGTCTCCTATGGCTGAACAACTAGCTGTGGAATCGCTTGTGGAATAATGGTATATGCCAAATCCCAAAAAACTAAGGTCAATGTCCTCACTGGCAAAGCTTCATCCGTCGGCGCTTATGGATTTGCATCCACGTCTCCACCCTAACCCTATTCTGAAGGAACCCTATCCAGTAGAAACTGCTCATCACCTACCCGCCCTTCAACTTCACTCAGATCCATCCCTTCACGTAGTCCTTAAGAACGGTACTACAAAAGTAACTAAATGATCAATAACAAGAATACATGAAATAGTTCAATCCACAAGCTGGGTACTTATACTGCCCGTTCAAAAAGAACCAAAACACGCATGGACTCAAAAACTGTTAAGTCCCACACACATGGGATATGACCCTCCGTTCTCAAATAAACGACATAGCCAAAAACATCTACCCCGTCAATAATGAAACATGACTGCCAAAATGAAACATCTTACCAATGAACAAATGGCCACATCGTAAGCCTAACCATATATGCATGCCCTAAAACGAAATCATACCTATCGTGCTCAAATAATATCATCATATCATACAATACATTATTACATAAATTATGCTCAACTACTTGCAATAACAACATGTATAACATACTTCCATTAATGATAAACACTTAACAAATAAGCACATAGTCAATCAAGCACGCTTTAGAAAATTAATTATCTCATTAATTGCATAATTAATTACACATAAGCAATCAACAATTAAGTATTCTTTCACAATCAATAAACAATGAGCACACAGACAATAAATAAACATGGCCATGAAATAAATATGCTAACATTTAAACACTTAGGCATATAGTGCCATCAAATCAACTCCAATCCCACTTAGGTTAACCCTACCCGTCGTCCTTAAGTTTTCGAACCTAAAACTCTGATACCAAATCTGTAACGACCCAAATCCGAGGATCTGGATCACTAACCAGGCCTTTACCCGAAACTCAAGGCCACACAAGGGTACTATGGTCATGTGATAACCTGAATTTTTTGTAGATTTTAATTCATTATTTTATTTTTGAGTTTGTTTTAGTGGAGGTGTGGTTGTTGTTATTATATATATAGTTTATATATATATATATATAGTATGCATGTTTGATGAAGGAAGCAGCAAGGTACACAAAATCATTAGGAAGAGAAATGAGTTTGGTTTGGTTTTGTATATATATTATATATTTATATATATATAATTTTGCCTCTGTGGGAAATAGAGGAAATAAATGTCAACCAAAGAGAGAATGGAGTGGACGATTGATATGGTGATGATATAACTTGCGGATCCCATAAAAAGATATGCAATGGGTTTGAATTGATGCATTGTATATATATGATACATATATATATATATATATATATATTCTGTTGTTATCTGATGTTTACGGTCCAGCCAAAAGTGGTGAATAGAGAAAGAAAAGATTGAATTGGTAATGTGGTACTAGTCGGTCCTACTAAGAAATTGTGTTACCAAAGTTCATTGGATTTGGGCTGTTCACGTGGTTGATTGAGTGTTGTTTGTTAGATAATGATGGAAAAAACAAGAATATAATGACAAGGGTGAGCAGGTAGACTGAATGAGGAAAAGTAAAGTTAAAAGAAAAGAAAGTGGCAGGGTCCACTAGAGATATTTTGATCTTTCAATTGGCATTTTCATGGTGTCAGTGCAATTGCCTATTTAATGGTGCTTTGTGACTTAGTAAGGAAACAAAGACAAAAGAGAAAAAGTTAGAAAAATAAAGAGGAGAGCAGTTTGAGAGAGAGAGAGAGAAACAGAGAGAAACAGAGAGAAATTGAGGAGGTATAGAGAGGAGCCGAGATTTCAGAGACGGCCGGGAGATTGGGGCTTTGATGATCAAGTGTGGAATTAATTCTTTTTAGTGTAGGGTTCTTTATACCTTGAATGGCATGGGGTGGTTTTGTTTCAATGGTTTTTATTAATGCTTTAATTAAATTCATATGTATTTTGTTTATATACTTACATGAATATGTATATTTTGTGAAGCTCTTTTCCTAAACCTCCATGAAATTCTTATTATGGTTTTTCCTACTGGGAGTTTTTGTCTCACCACCCTCCAGTTTTAGGTATCAAAGATGAATGTGGAATGCTAGATTTGGGCTTAGGTGGAAAAGTCGGCGTTGTGAGATTTATTTTATTTGTTTGGAGAATTTTTATGTATATTGAGGAAATTGATTTTGTATAAAGAGGGCAATTTTTTTATGATCCTGGGTGTATTTTGATGTATTTAGATTTGAATGAATTAAGAATTTTCTTAGGATTTTGGGTCATGACTGTAATGACCCGGATTTTTCAACCCGGTGCGTTGGTGATGAACCAGACGCTGACCCGATAACGGACCCGAAATGCGGAAGCGAAAGAAGCCAAATGACCTCAAGAGATGTACGTCATCCCTAAGGCCCCAAAATGACTCTCCATGAAGCCACGGAATTCAAATGAGCCAAGCAAATGAAGCAAGAATGCCTAACCCGAAAAGAGATGAACTAAGGGTAAAATGGTCATTTCTTACTGAAAAGGGTGCCAAAGTGCACACCATTGGAAGGACAACAAAAAATGAACAAAATTAGACTCAAGAATCATCTGATTCTAAGTCCGGGCAGAAAAGATATGAAATTCCAACACCCGGTGCGAAAATTATGAAGCAATGACTTAACATTTTCCAATATTTTCATAACAAACTTTGAAAACAAAAGTGCATAGAAAATGAGATACATGTCATTGGCCTCTAGTCTCATCTCATACATATTAAATACATTGAAAAGAGTGCACTTACGTATACTTTACATGTACAAATCAATGAATACAAGTTTAAACAAATAGGGCTACAAAGAGCCATCTTATGCTAACACTTGCATAAAATAGAAACTTAGTGACTGTAAGCCATCCAAGGAGCAATGGAATCTTCAAATCCTTAGTCCTGTACCTGAAATATGCCCCAGTATCATAGGGGTGAGTAATATAAAGCTACTCGTAGGAGATAAGCATGCATTGACCTAGCATTTTACAATTTTATCACCATATGGTGAAACATGTTAAAGGGGCTCATGCCACCTAACGTCTATGTCAAGATGAGACCCAGGGAGCATCCTAAGCTACCTAGATCATTTATATCATAATCACATTGTTCATGCAATTCAAACAACATGGAAACATGTTATACAAGGCAACAAGATATAGATTCTCAAAGTCTTCAACTTGAAATCCAAAATACGAAAACAACAAGTGTGGGTCATGCCACCTAACGTCTATGTTCAAAATAAATCTATAAGGTCATTCCTAAACTGCATTTGAACATCAAAACACAAATTATGATATCGATGCAATTTAACCAACAATGAAACTTCCAATACAACGCATGAAGCTTGCTTTCACAAAGCTACATCTTAAGCTCAAAATAGGAAATTAAAAAAGGAACAACAAGTTACGATATCATCTAGTTATCAACTTGAAATGAATTACGAAATCAAACAAAGTCGATACTCGGATGTCACGCCGGATCAGACCAACAACATAGTTACTTTAGGGTTACTAGCCCATGGGTAACCTCCCTATGTGCGAACTAGACTATATAGAGGGACAATCCCCCATACTAGAACCAAGTCCTAGCCGTAGCCAAACAACGACATCCCCAAGTTTCCAAAATCAACAAATTGTGTAACAACGTATATATGTCAACATGTATATACAAGATATCAACTATTTACCAAGCACAATCCAAATTTTGGAAACTTATACAATACATGCTCAAAATTCACAACTACTATGGCATGTAAGATGTCAAATACAAAGTGTGCAATTCCTTACACATAGCAACAATATATTCAATAAGGAAAAACATATTCTCATAAATATAAAAGTAACATCTATATTATCCAATACTCAAAAGTAATCAAGTGAACATACATTAAATCCAAATCCATGATTTAAAAATAGAAACAACTTCCAAAATGCAATTAAATCTATGAAGTAATAAAGTAGAATTTAATTAAACATAAATAGTTAAATTCTCTAAATTCCAAGTTAATCCAAATAACCTTAATTTAATATATATTGAAAGACATGTCATGGTCATCATATATATAACATCAAATAACAAGTTAAGTGATTAAAACACTTAAAACAAAATTAATCAAGCTAATTAATTAATTTCCTCTAGATTTTTAAACAATTCCAAATGCCCTCAATTTAATCTATGTTAGAGAACATGCCAAGGCCTATTTAAATACCACATTATAACTTGATTTAATGCTTGATACAACCATGTGAATTAAACTTTCACTAAAGATAAATATTAAATAAAAGTTGTAATTCTTAATCAAATGATCCAAATTTAATATATGTTAACCAACATATCTAAGCATAATTTCCTATCATGTTACAATTCAAATCAAAGTTATACATCATCATAAATTTTAAATTTTATACAAAGAAATAAAAATTACTAACTTTCTAGATTTGATACAAGGCATACATAGATATTGTATAATCATGGCAAACACACAATACAACACACAAATAATCCTAAAACATTTCCTACCTCAATTGGAATGAAAATCCCAATTACCACCGAAATGAAATCACCTTAAATTTTCAGTCCGCAAAACAAATTTTTCAGCTTGCTACCTTCAACTTGTAAAATTCATAAAAAAATTCAATTCTAATCCAAATTGAATTAATCCAAAGCCCAATGAAAGCTTAAACACTTTAATTTAATAATATCAATTTAGTTTAACAAAATATTTTCCAAATTGAAATAGTTTTGCCCCACAACTTTGAAACAAATTCTGCCCAGAAAACACATTTTCAGCCTGCAGCTTCCAACTTTGAAAATTCATGAAAAATTCATTTGACATCCAAATTGGGCAAACCTAATTTATTTTGGAAGTAAATATATGAGAGTGTAAAACTGAAAATTTAAGCCATGATCCAATGTCAAAAGATTAGTGAAATAAATCATCTAAAAATATGTTTTCCAGCTGCAATAAAAACATGGGCAGCAGATAGTTTCAGATTTTAAAAAAAATTTAGAAATGCTCTAAAATAGTGAAAAAAATTTAAGTAGTGTAAAACCCATGGAGGAAGTTCCAGTAACAATTTCAAGGAAATTGAAGCACCACGGCTCTATATAAAAATTCATTTCCGGACCAAAAAGGAAAAGTTTTAAATTTCCAACAACTAGTTTGCAACTTCAAAAATTCATAACTAATTCATTTTAAATCCAAATTACATGAAACCAAAACTAAATGAAAGCTAATTGAGTATATTTTCATATTCTATATTTAATTTGACAAGATTATTTTCAAGTTAAAATAGTTTAAGGGAAAAATACAAGTCCTTCTCTTCCATGCTTGTAAAACACTCAATAATGACATAAAAATATTTCAAAATAATAGATCAATACCTCACTAGAGAATTGAATCTCTAGATACCAAAGCAAAACTAGGAGTTAGGCTAGATCCTTCAATGGTTTTGAAGAGGAGGATGAGGGGAACAAAAAGTATTCCAAGCTTTATGGTCTAAAGTAAATGGAAGGGCCTCAAAGATCAAAGTCAAAGCCTAAGGCTTCAAGCTCTATCCATGGAGGCTAGGGTTTTCTTGTAAGGAAGAGAATGAAATAATGTGGTTAAGTGTGAGTGGAGAAAATAGAAATCCTCCACTCACTATGTGCTTTTACACCATTGTCAACACACACATCTATGGTCAATTGCATAAAAACCCTCCTCTGAAACCATAATCCCAAAGTGGCCCAAAGATATTTGCAAGACTAAATTGTGAACCTACACTTGTCACCAATCCATGGTTCCTTCCTAGGCTTAATCCCACACCTTCACTTGTCAACCATCCGAGCCAACAAGTGCACCAATCCTAGGCCAACAAGTGGGTGAATCCTCACCCTCCAAATGTCATCATCCAATGCATTAAAGTGTTTCCATACAAATGTCAACAAGTGGACCAATGAGAGTGTGACACTTGTCACACTTTTCAAAAATTACAAAAAGGTCCTTTTTGAAAATATCTTCCAAATTTAATTGCAAAATGGTCCCCAAGATGAAAAATAATTACTTTATTTAAATACACCCACAAGTTAAGAATAATTACACTAAAGTATGCATTAATGCCCCTTTATGAAAGAAGTAAGCAATCAACATGCTTTTCTAGAAAATTAAAAATACCACTATCATGGAAATCAAATATCATGAATGCATACAAAACCGGAATCAAATCCGAGCACAAAAAGTGAGGTTATGCAAGGAAAAAGGATAATAGAGAAAAAGACAAAATGTGAATAGTGTTCGGAAAAAATAAAATATGGAAATGACACAATCCCCAAAGGAAGTTGTCAATCCAAGGAAAAGAGTCTCGGAAATCATTCTAGAGCACTTGAGACAACATCAAGTGATGAAAAACCGAACCCAAAAAGGAAAAGACAACGGACAAAAAAATTATCCGTTAAAATCTGAGAAAAAGAAAAGGAAGAAAAATGACCGGGTCATTACAACTTTCCCACCTTAAAGGGATTTCTTCCCCGAAATCCAGCCCCAATAAAACAAAAAGGCGAAATCAGGATAACTACGGCGTACATCTCTGAGTATCCCTCACAACATGCTACGAAAGCAATCCCAAAACTGAAGACAACGTATAACCCCATGTCATTTGCACCCACGTGCTCACGACAGGACAACCCCTCAAAAGAAAAGTGATCACATGGCCACACCACAAGTCGAAACTCACACACAGAACTTAAGGCCAGGCGAGGGAAGGGAAGACAACAATCGAAAGCACCCCTCCTGACGAACCATCATAAGGAACCAAAAACAACCACCAATTGAACTCCAAGATATCCATGAATCAAATCAAAGTACTAAACAAAGACGACATGGCAATATGAATAGTGACCAGAACCTGCCCACAACTTACTCAAATGTGTGGTAGCAATGACAATTCCTAGTGTCCGCCCACACTTACTCGTCAGTAAGGTAGCATCGACGACAACTAGCACCCGCCCACAGCACACAACTTGTACGGTAGCATGACAGTATAAGGCACCAATTCATAACCTGCCCCCACTAGGTCTACCCATGAAACCTCTCGATACAAATGACTTCAATGTCAAAAATGATCATTACCAAAAGCACTACGGAAACCAACATTTTGTGAGAGTTGAGATTTGGTCCAAAGATGTCCAGCCGGACCATCCTGGCCAACCCAAAACTCTGACAACAATGCCATAGGTGCCACTACGCTTAAAGCCTTAAATCCTCAATACAAAAAGACCAACAATTTTAACATCTCAAAACACTACTATCAACAACATCAATTACGAATCCAAAGTCTGACAAGCAAAACAGCATCTCCAAAATCCCAGATATCATCCTAAAATAGATCAACTATAAGACTACTCACCATAATCAAACATTAGATCAAAATCCCTATCACGGATAACTAGATCCTCGAAATACAAGTCCACGAAGTGGCACACACATCAAAATCTTGACAACCAAGGTCATAGAACGAGTCTCTCAAAATTATACATGACAACACAAAGCTAAATCAAAATTCCTCAATTTCGATCCAACTATAAACAACCATTGGAACTATGATTCCTCAAGGCCATGCCTAGTCATAACTAGGATGAGAAAACTCCACAAGCAAGCCATATCCAACAACGATCCTCCAAAACTCCTCTTAAGAGTCAACCACATCCAGGCCTCCAAAACTAGAACAAGTCTCCAAAAGACATTCTCAAAAGAGCATCGAGCTCACCTCACGAATCAAATAATCCTCAAAGATATGGACATAAGTCTCCGTAAAATGATCTCAAACCAATCAACTCACTTGAGCACCACAACCGTCAACAACCACGGCAAGAACTCCTCAAGGGAAGACACGAAAAAAAGGGGACCACCAGTCCTAAAAATGACAACACCAAGACTCCATCTCTAAAATGAAAGACAACAAAGTCAACGACTTCACCCCCTACATAGAAGTAAGTCGACCAAAATTTATCAAATCCTCACCAAGGACTCAAGACAACAACGATGATCCTCATAGACCAACCAACCCCAAAACAGTGCACAACGCAACGGAGGGAGGAGACTCACTCCTTGTGAAGTCCCTAACACAAACCAGCACAAAACCATTGTGGAAACCCGCATACAGACTACGTGCGACCAAGGGAAACGAATGGGAACACCAAACCTGAAAGTCATGTATATGACAAGGAATGCAACTACCAGAAAGAAAATCTACTTACATAGATGAAAATTAAAAGCACATGTTGCACGTCTCCACATAAACATAAAAGCATGTCATTAAAGCGCAGTAACAACATGGCATCTCGAAGCATATAAGAAAGGCATGCCATTGCCACACAACAAGAAGACAAACGTGGATAGACCTCCACCTACTCATGCATCACAATATCATAAATCATACTACTAACATGGTAGTAAATGAAA
The DNA here is from genome assembly GCF_030987335.1 of Cornus florida. Classification (NCBI taxonomy): domain Eukaryota; kingdom Viridiplantae; phylum Streptophyta; class Magnoliopsida; order Cornales; family Cornaceae; genus Cornus; species Cornus florida. The sequence continues at coordinate 60,036,109 of NW_026775572.1, read as the reverse complement.
CTGCAGAAAACAAAAGTGATGCAACAATGAACCCTATGGACATCGTGTCCTAGAGTGCCTAGGTAAAAAGGAAAGGACCAGTCCTAGCCATACACTAACTCTAAAAACCAATGCAACAACAACCTGTCTCAAAAGAAACGTGAGCCTTTACCACAATGGTAAGACTCTTACAATCCATCTCTGAATCTAAGGGTGACACTACAAGTGACACTAAAAATGCAATGCTCTCTCTACCTGAAGCATCTATCAATCGACTTGACCCCAAAAGCGTCATCGCGCAAGGAGAACTCAAAGAAAATGGCAACTATAGCCATACCAACAACAACCAAATCAATCACCACGAATGATCTCCAAAACAACCATCATCATCATCGATCAAAAAGACAACGCCTATCAAAACGAAAACCAACCCTGATTCCATCTGAACTACACTTGTAGCTAGCCAGTATGGTAGCATGACAGTGCCATGCACCCGCCCACCAAATTGCAATCCCAAAGGAATCATCCCGATCAACCACGGATCCTAAGAGGTCCATAACCCCAACATGGCCCAAAACCAACAATTCTAGCACTACAACAATGTTAAATGACTCACCTCATGAGAGCCTAAACAAAAGGTGACTCACCACCTACCTCAAAACCAATGCTAGGTCGACAACAACCTACACTACCATGAAACTGTGACTACAATCACCATCAACCTCAATCAAGCCTCAATGACCAATCTCGTGTCATGCCAAATATGTAACACAGTTATGCATATACAAATCTGATCTAGAATACATCATATGCCATGCTCTTTACATAATAATTAAATCATGCTAAATAAACGGCATACCACATGTAGCACGTAAGCATATAAACATGTTATCAAACCAAAACATGTTATTATGAAGCATATAAACACATAGAGCATGGCAATATAAGCATGATATGCACCCAAAACCCGTCGTCCCAGGTATTCAAACCTAGGAGCTCTGATACCACCTGTAATGACCCGAATTTCTCAACCCGGTGCGTTAGTGACGAACCGGAAGCTGACCCGATAACGGACCCGAAATACGGAAGCAAAAGAAGCCAAATGACCTCAAGAGATGTACGTCATCCCTAAGGCCCCAAAATGACTCTCCATGAAGCCACGGAACTCAACTGAGCCAAGTAAATGAAGCAAGAATACCTAACCCGAAACGAGATGAACTAAAGGCAAAATGGTCATTTCTTACTGAAAAGGGTGCCACCGTGCACACCATTGGAATGACATCGAAAAATGAACAAAATTAGACTCAAGAATCGTCTGATTCTGAGTCCGGGCAGAAAAGATATGAAATTCCAACACCCGATGCGAAAGTTATGAAGCAATGACTTAACATTTTCCAATACTTTCATAATAAACTTTGAAAACAAAAGTACATAGAAAACGAGATACACGTCATTGGCCTCCGGCCTCATCTCATACATGTTAAATACATTGAAAAGAGTGTACTTACGTATACTTTACATATACAAATCAACGAATACAAGTTTAAAAAAATAGGGCTACAAAGAGGCATCATATGCTAACACTTGCACAAAATAGAAACTTAGAAACTGTAAACCATCCAAGGAGCAATGGAATCCTCAAATCCTGAGTCTTGTACCTGAAATATACCCCAGTATCGTAGGGGTGAGTAACATAAAGCTACTCGTAGGAGATGAGTATGCATCGACCTAGCATTTTACAATTTTATCACCTTATGGTGAACATGTTAAAGGGGCTCATGCCACCTAACGTCTATGTCAAGATGAGACCCAGGGAGCATCCTAAGCTACCTAGATCATTTATATCATAATCACATTGTTCATGCTATTCAAACAATATGGAAACATGTTATACAAGGCAACAAGATATAGATTCTCAAAGTCTTCAACTTGAAATCCAAAATACAAAAACAACAAGTGTGAGTCATGCCACCTAACGTCTATGTTCAAAATGAATCTATAAGGTCAATCCTAAACTACATTTGAACATTAAAACACAAATTATGATATCGATGCAATTTAACCAACAATGGAACTTCCAATACAACGCATGAAGCTTGCTTTCACAAAGCTACATCTTAAGCTCAAAATAGGAAATCAAATAAGGAACAGCAAGTTACGATATCATCTAGTTATCAACTTGAAATGAAATACGAAATCAAATAAAGTGGATACTCAGACGTCACGCCGGATCAGACCGACAACATAGTTACTTTAAGGTTACTAGCCCATGGGTAACCTCCCTATGTGCGCACTAGACTATATAGAGGGACAATCCCCCGTACTAGAACCAAGTCCTAGCCGTAGCCAAACAACGACATCCCCAAGTTTCCAAAATCAAAAAATTGTGCAACAACGTATATATATCAACATGTATATACAAGATATCAACTATTTACCAAGCACAATCCAAATTTTGGAAACTTATACAATACATGCTCAAAATTCACAACTACTATGGCATGTAAGATGTTAAATACAAAGTATGCAATTCCTTACACATAGCAACAATATATTCAATAAGGAAAAACATATTCTCATAAATATAAAAGTAACAACTATGTTATCCAATACTCAAAAGTAATAAAGTGAATATACATCAAATCCAAATCCATGATTTAAATATAGAAACAACTTCCAAAATGCAATTAAATCCATGAAGTAATAAAGTAGAATTTAATTAAACATAAATAGTCAAATTCTCTAAATTCCAATTTAATCCAAATAACCTTAATTTAATATATATTGAAATACATGTCATGGTCATCATATATATAATATCAAATAACAAGTTAAGTGATTAAAACACTTAAAACAAAATTAATTAAGCTAATTAATTAATTTCCTCTAGATTTTTAAACAATTTCAAATGCCCTCAATTTAATCTATGTTAGAGAATATGCCAAGGCCTATTTAAATACCACATTACAACTTGATTTAATGCTTGATACAACCATGTGAATTAAACTTTCACTAAAGATAAATATTAAATAAAAGTTGTAATTCTTAATCAAATGATCCAAATTTAATATATGTTAACCAACATATCTAAGCATAATTTCCTATCATGTTACAATTCAAATCAAAGTTATACATCATCATAAATTTTAAATCTTATACAAAGAAATAAAAATTACTAACTTTCTAGATTTGATACAAGGCATACATAGATGTTGTATAATCATGGTAAACACACAATACAACACACAAATAATCCTAAAACATTCCCTACCTCAATTGGAATGAAAATCCCAATTACCACTGAAATGAAATCGCCCCAAATTTTCGGTCCGCAAAACAGATTTTTCAGCTTGCTACCTTCACTTGTAAAATTCATAAAAAATTCAATTCTAACCCAAATTGAATGAATATAAAGCCCAATGAAAGCTTAAACACTTTAATTTGATAATATCAATTTAGTTTAACAAAATATTTTCCCAATTGAAACAGTTTTGCCCCACAACTTTGAAACAAATTCTGCCCAGAAAACACATTTTCAGCCTGCAGCTTCCAACTTTGAAAATTCATGAAAAATTCATCTGACATCCAAATTGGGCAAACCTAATTTATTTTGGAAATAAACATATGAGAGTGTAAAATTGGAAATTTAAGCCATGATCCAATTTCAAAAGGTTGGTGAAATAAATCATCTAAAAATATGTTGTCCAACTACAATAAAAACATGGACAGTAGATAGTTTCAGATTTTTAAAAAAATTTAGAAACGCTCTAAAATAGTGAAAAAATTCTGAGTAGTGTAAAACCCATGGAGAAAGTTCCAGTAACAATTTCAAGGAAATTGAAGCACCACAGCTCTATATAAAAATTCATTTCCGGACCAAAAAGGAAAGCTTCAAATTTCCAGCAACTAGCTTGCAACTTCAAAAATTCATAACTAATTCATTTTAAATCCAAAATTAGATGGAACCAAAACTAAATGAAAGCTAATTGAGTATATTTTCATATTCTATATTTAATTTGACAAGATCAATTTAAAGTTAAAACAGTTTAAGGGTAAAATACAAGTCCTTTTCTTCCATGCATGTAAAACACTCAATAATGACATAAAAATATTTCAAAATAATAGATCAATACCTCACTAGAGAATTGAATCTCTAGATACCAAAGCAAAACTAAGAGTTAGGCTAGATCCTTCAAGGGTTTTGAAGAGGAGGATGAGGGGAACAAAAAGTATTCTAAGCTTTATGGTCTAAAGTAAGTGGAAAGGCCTCAAAGATCATGGTCAATGCCTAAGGCTTCAAGCTCCATCTATGGAGGCTAGGGTTTTCTTGTAAGGAAGAGAATGAAATAATGTGGTTAAGTGTGAGTGGAAGAAATAGAAATCCTCCACTCACTATGTGCTCTTACACCATGGTCAACACATACATCTATGGTCAATTGCCCAAAAACCCTCCTTTAAAACCATAATCCCAAAGTGGCTCAAAGATAATTGCAAGACTAAATTGTGAACCTACACTTGTCACCAATCCATGACTCCTTCCTAGGCTTAATCCCACACCTACACTTGTCAACCATCCAAGCCAACAAGTGCACCAATCCTGGGCCAACAAGTGGGTGAATCCTCACTCTCCAAATGTCATCATCCAATGCATTAAAGTGTTTCCACACAAATGTCAACAAGTGGACCAATGAGAGTGTGACACTTGTCACACTTTTCAAAAATTACAAAAAGGTCCTTTTTGAAAATATCTTCCAAATTTAATTGTAAAATGGTCCCCAAGATGAAAAATAATTACTTTATTTAATTACACTAAAACCCCACAAGTTAAGAATAATTACACTAAAGTATGCATTAATGCCCCTTTATGAAAGAAGTAAGCAATCAACATGCTTTTCTAGAAAAATAAAAATACCACTATCATGGAAATCAAATATCATGAATGCATGCAAAACCACAATCAAATCCGAGCACAAAAAGTGAGGTTGTGCAAGGAAAAAGGATAAACGAGAAAAAGACAAAATGTGAATAGTGTTCGGAAAAAATAAAATATGAAAATGACACAATCCCCAAAGAAAGTTGTCAATCCAAGGAAAAGAGTCTCAGGAATCATTCCAGAGCACTCGAGACGACATCAAGTGATGAAAAACCAAACCCAAAAAGGAAAAGACAACGGAAAAAAAAATTTATCGTTAAAATCTGAAAAAAAGAAAAGGAAGAAAAATGACCGAGTCATTACAGTGACAGGTCATTTCATCTTACATTAGTACTTTACGACCTATGAAGGGTAAAACGATCATTTACTAAGGTCAACCAATGATTAAAATAAAATCTGGTGGCAACATGGTCATTTCACGTCATTATGGTGGGTCTAGAGTTCATAAGGGTAAAATAGTCCTTTACAGCGGTCAAATAATGCTTTAGAGCCCAAAAGGGTAGAATAGTCATTTGGTACACTTACTATTGCTTCACAACTCATCAGGGGTAAAACTGTCATTTTCTACGCCCATTCTATGCTTTAGTTGAAGTTGGGGGGTAGTTATGTAATTATACCAAAGTTTGGAGTCAAAGTGAGAATATTGGACCATCTATGCGCACACTTGGTCTCATCCTATTATTAAGATGGTTACTCCAGTGAGGTTGTAAAGCTGAAGGACCATCTATACACATACATGGATGGATATGCACGCACAGATGACTATCTGTACGCATAGATAAAGGCATCTGTGTGCACAGATGACTCCCAGATTTGATTTAAACGTTAACATGATCCCATCTAATCGTTTAGATAATGCCCAAAACTAATGTGATTAAATAGATTACTTCCCAACCCATCCATATGCTTCTCAAACTTAAATATCATGAAAATATATGTCCATAAACATCAAAATCTGCAAGATTAACACATAAACATCCATTAATCATACCGCTTATACATCATTCGAAAACCAAAGTATACAAATCCTTTTTATACAACTGATATGTCTCTCGCAATCATCCGATACCATGTAGGATATAGCTCTATGAAAAAAGGATGTCGAACCCACAGGGAGAAGAGATTTGTAGTTTAGTTTTTAACTTTGTTCTATGGTTTACAAGTAACTCAATTGGGAAGTTTGTTGGTTGTCACGATTTAACAAACTTAAACTATAAAATAATCAACTAAAACAAATTAAACTAAATTAAATGATTAGAGAGGGAAAGTCTTAGGGCTTTGACCTCACCACAATCATTATACTATGGTCAATTGAATCAACTCTAGAACTTTAACCAATTCTGTTTTCAAATGAACTGAACTCAATAACATTCATTCAGTTCAGAGTTTAAAGAAAGAAGTTTTACAAAATTAGCTAACTATAACCTATCTACGGTTAGCGTGGACTATTCGCCTACCTACTCTACCTACGTTAACTATTTTGCGAATGAACCACCTTTCCTAAGCATAGATTATGAAAACATTCTTCTGTAAAATACGTTGGAACACCATTATATGACCTCTACTCTCGTGTCCAGCAGGGCTCTGCCAGATACCGTACAACGAGTTAGCTTGAGAATATAACATAAATTATTATATCTAAGACAAGGTAATAACAATTTATATTTTACTTCAGCATGAAAAACCACCTGAGTTGTCTCAAGTACTCGTAGTCATATAATCAAGAAAACATTATATATTAAAATAAACCCAGAGTCAAAAACAATCAAACCATAATATAACATTGGGTTACATCAGTGCCCTAAGAAAGGGTTTTGCTACTCATGACAAGGTTAGATATCATTTGTGTTGAGTTCATCTCCATCGTCACGAATGTCACCTCTCTTCTCAGGATCTTCACTTTTAAGGTTGTAGGAACCCTAGAAGTCACCACACCTTCAGCCTTTTGAATAACATCGTAAACAAGATTGAAATTCTAGACCTCTTCTCTCAAGGCTTACGCCTTCTTTTATAGAAGAAAATATATATTTAGTGGGCTTTTAGGTCTCCTGGCCCAACTAGGATGAGATACGGCTGAAAAGATAGCAATCCCGTAGCTTTTAATTTGACATGTCATGCAATGCTCGAGCTTCAGGAACGGATGCTCGAGATTTAGGGCTCATGCTCTAGCTTCAAGAATAATTGCTCGAGCTTCTCTGGATAGATGCTCGAGCATCAATGAATGGTGCTCGATCATCACATTGACACTTAGCCAATTTTCTTCAACTATTTTCCGAAGCGCCTTTTTCTTCAACACTTAGAATATTTTTGGGGCTAAACTCCTTTAACATTGCTCTATCCAAGCTTCATGAGTTCGAGCACTAGGCACCATGCTCGAGCATCAGGGGCTCAATGCTCGAGCATCAATGGATGATGCTCGATACTCTGTGGATAGTGCTCGATCATGGATGTGATGCACAAGACCTGGGAGCATAGCCTTTTATTAAAATCAACTCATTAATTTCCGACGCCTCATGCTCGAGCTTAAGGGTCAAGGCTCGAGCACCCTTGTGGTAAGGCTCGAGCATCAAGGTATTGATGCTCGAGCATTTGGGCCTTGTTGACTTTTCTTCTTTTCTTTATTGTAACGCTCGAACCACAACACTTGGGCTCAAGCTCTAAGGCTTCAATTGCTTTAAACTTCCCCAGTTTAGCTCCCGGATTGCTCTGAATGACCGGCAACGACTCTGTAAGCTTCGATATCATCATAAAGTCCCGGTTTTAACCATCTTTCTGGGAAAGTACCTACAAACACACATTAATCATAAATTAGTCTAACTATGGATAGAAGTATCACTTTAGGCCTTAACAGATATGTATTTAAGGGCTCGAATATGCATATATTCAATGATCATCAACAACTACTAAAGAATAAAATACAAAGAATAAGGCTACCATGGCCATGGTTACATAACTTTAACAAAAATGAATATTCTAACTACATCAATATCCATGGATGCATATCTTTCACCGAATCATCTCCGAAATCTTGAAAAAAGTTAATTATAATAGGGCGAGCTCAACAGTTGAATATGCCTAAAATGCATTTCTAAAAATCTCATGAACCACACCCAAAGAAGAGGAAAATAAAAAGGATGGATCATGGGGATATCATCAATATCATTATCTATGAATTTTTTGAATTCACAACCATTTCATTACACATGAAATGCAAATGCCCTCTTCTTCCCTTCTAACCCAAATCTCACCACAACCTTCATAAGCATCACCTCAAATTACAACACAAACTATCATCTCACTTCTTAACCTTTATTTCCACATCAAACCTTCATCCTCTCAACTCACCCCATGCCAAGAATATGCTTGTTATACAACCATTCATTGACATAACGTCCATAATATACATCATAATCATCACATCATAATATCCAAACATGAAATCAACCATACAAGTTATACTTTCACATTTCATCATAGAAAAATAGCATGTTTGGTACAAGTTGATGAAACCATCATAATCCCAACCCAAAAGCAAATAGATCAACACTATCTCATGCTTAACATTACAACCAACAATTTACAAAACTAAGCATGCTTCACACCATCAAGATTCCATGTAAGAAAATACATAGAAACTCACTAAAACAATAGAACTTGTAGTTTAAACCTCCCCTACCTCAAGATAGCAACCCAAAGCTCTAAGCTCCAAACCCGAATCTCACCAAAATTTTGCAAAACCGGTACCAAAACGAAGCCCTTGCCACAATCTACAACTTTGTTAATAATGGCATGAACCCGATCTTTCTCCAACTTAAAGAAATTCAAGAGAGAAGTGAGATAGGAATATTGAGAGAGAAGGAGAATGAAGAGAGAATGTGTGTGGGTGTGTGGCCCGAAAAATGAGGGGAGAAAGATTGGGTGGACCAAAATGAAGCCAAGCCTTTTGGCTTCTAGAACCCTCCAAGGTCAATAGTAAAAAAAAAACCCAAATGACTAAAATATTTATTCCTTATTAATCACACTAATAACTATATATATAAATAAAACAACCACATAAATAAAATCCCCAAGGGAAAATAAATAGGTAGAACAAAAAGGAGGAAAAATACCAGGAACCACACGGCGCATAAATCTAGACGAGTAAAAAAATAATAAAAATAAAATAATTCAAAAAATCCGAAAAAAATATGGAATGTTACAGTCTTACTGTTTCCAAAAAATTGGGGCACCTGGAATGTGCAAGCGTGCCAGAATCTCAAAAGATTCAAAGAGGTCAAATGAAAAGGAAGATCCTTTTGGAAGATCAAGCGATTGTGAGGTTTCGAATTTTTCTTCAATAAAAGGACTTTTAGTTAAGACTACAACGCTATCTAGTGAATTGAAATGCAATACTGAAAGTAAGTGCATGAATGTAAAGGAATTAAAAAGACTTGTATTGAAATTGCTTGAATTGAAATATAAAGTATTGAATGTTGATTGATATCATTGAGAGAGTTTGAAGTATAGTCCTAAGTACATTATTTATACGCATTACGACCCTTACAAGAAGGACCCACGTCATAGAAAGTAACTGCCTATTTCTTGTTTACAAGACACTTATCCCATGTCGAGCGGCAGAATCCTAACTTCCAGACCCACGAACTGTTTCCTTCTTCCGCTGCTGCCATATGTCCCACGTTCTTTAATTACTTATATATATATATATATATATATATATATATATATATATATATATATATATACCACGTCCTTCAACTGCTATTGCTTCATTCCTTTTGAAATGGATTGCTTGCCTAACTATGATCCCATTATCCCTAGATTTTAGGAACCACTTTCCTTAACTACTCCTTAGTTTTAATCCCTTAAAAATAGGAACATCTAAACTGAGTTAGGCAGTTTATAGTACTTCTTATACATGTCAAACTTGTTAGGCCAATCCTCTCCTTGATTTTAGGAAGCAAACTATCCAAGAATTCCCATTGCCAGCGGCAGAAGTTCAACTTCCAGACCCACGAACTGTAGTCTTCTTCCAGCGATGCCATGTGTCCCCATGAGTTATTCCATGATCCTTTAACTGCAAACCCATTATCCAAATAGAATATATATATATATAGATATATAATCTTCGTAACTTGCAAACTGATTGTTAGCCCACTACCTTCAAAATAGGCCTTCATCTCTTATCCTTATCTCTGTGATTGCCAGGTGTCCAACCCACTTCCTTGTTTATAGTATTGAGTTGACCCACTCTCTTTTTCTATAAACATGTTCCATGTAGCTAGTTAGCACCCTCAATTATATGAACTACACTAATTCACTATAGCTCCCATTATCCTTGAATTTAGGAAACTAATAAATTATCCTTCAAATCTGATTTATGCCTTTCCTAAATAGCCTAAGTGTAACCCATCATTCCTCTTTTTCAGGACTTGTTTAGAGTAGTAATTATACCCATTTTGTGGCTGAATTATATAGTCAGTTGTTACTATATAATTCTGCCACATATGAACTTCTGCATTCTTCCAAGTGTCAGTTGAAATATTACACATTTGTTATCTGCCAGATCACACAAGTGTTGGAATTTTATTTCCCTTCAATGAAAGCCCACGTGTTAATCTATTGTTTGACCATGAATTTGGTCCACTTGTCTCTCCATCATTTGTCCACGTGGATGCCAAAGTGGCTGCCATTTTTGTGTGTCAATGCTTACACATGTCAACACTGTGGGAAAGATGGAGAAGACATGGGACACGTGGTACAATCTGGACATTCCACTTGGAAGCATCCCAAACTGCTGGAACTACCCACAACAACTGCCATGGAAGAGTTCTATAAATAAAACACTTAGGCATTACGTACAAACCTTGTTTAACACATACAATCACACAACACTTTGTTTTTATCCTTCAATTCATGTATCTTTATATTCTAGCAATGTATTTACATAATGTTTAATTCAAGTCCTGCACTTTTATTTTTTACTTTCCAGCAATTGTCCTTTCAATTCGTTACATTCAAGTCTTGCACTTGTGTCTCTTTCGATTTCTTTCCAAGTAGTCATAGAATTCTTCCCAAGTTGTTTTCTCTAAAGGAAACAAGAACTTTTGGAGGTGGTCATTCCAGACTTTCTAGTAATCGCCTGATCTCACAATTTCTAACTGGAATATTGTTTGGATCCTCTTTGGGACTACAACAATTCCTGGCATGCCTGCACTTTCCAATTCCTATGGAAAGGAATGTTCTTATATGTCCAAACAATTCCTCTTTTCTCATTAATCGGTTCAGCGGGATTCAGGGCATCATGACATTGTTTGTGATAAAAATAAGTTCACACTTTGAACATTTTTTACGGTACCATGCTATTTATATATATTTTTTTTAAAAAGTACTTGAGAAATGTATCTTTGGCCACCATATGTAAAGAAGTACTTTTTTACCCTTTTTCTCTCTAGCGCACAGGCAATTTTTTCACAACTAGGGTTATGTTTGAAGGAGGATCCTTCACCATGGAGGAAGGTCAGACCTCCTCCCCCACACTGCCGGCAAGTCCTCTAGGCCGGAATACCTCTCCTATTAAACCTACATACAGCAGTTTGTTCGATGATTCACAAACCACTTTTAAGAATTTATAATACCATCACAAATGCCGTGGAGTGAAAGTTTCAATCACGGAAGAAGATGTTGCCATAGAAGTTGCTTACTGGAAAACATCAATGGTGGGTTACGTAATGGGTAAGAAGCCATATTACCCTTATTTTAAAGCATTTGTCGCTAAGTATTGGGCCAAGGATTTCACATTAGTTTACCTCAAAGATGGTTTTTTCATAGTCCGATTCAAGTCTGGTGAGGATGTTTCAAAGGTGTTATCCAGAATTCATACGTTTAAGGGCAGACCTATTATTATGAAGCACTGGAACAAGAATGTCAACTTACAAAAAGAAATACTTGAAACGGTTCCAGTTTGGCTGCGTATTCATGACTTGCCGGTGCATTGCCGGAATGAAGTATCTGTGTCTAAGGTATGTTCTTCCTTTGCGAAACCTATTTATATGGATGATCCGGAAACTCACAGAGATAAAGGAAAAGTTGTTAGGGTTATGGTGGAAGTTGAAGTTAAAGCAGATTTACCTGACTCTATGGTTATAGACATACATAGGGTGGATTGTCATGTAGATTTGGAATATGAATGGAAACCTATGGTGTGTAAGGTGTGTCAAAGAGTGGATCACACTAAAGATAGATGTCCTCTAAAAGTGATTCAGCAGAAGCAAAGACCTAAGAAATCCACGGATCAATGGGTGGTTAAAATGAAAGGCAAACTTGTGGAAGTTAATAATGTAGACAAGGTGATTACTGATATGTCTCAAAGAGTTATGCAGAAAGAAAGTTTGGTGGAGATGTCCAATGCTTTTGTTTTACTGGAAACAAATGAGGATTCTAATGGTGAGGCTACGATTTTAGAAGCGATTGTTGATTTGGGAGATTCTAAAAAGGCCTCGGCTATTGAGGTTATTGGAAAAGAGGGAGATAAAGATGCTGTTATTAGTCTGGAGGACTCAGAATGTAAGAGTGTAAAAGATAATGTTGTTTCTCATGTTGTTCCACGTAGTGGAGGGGGTGAAAAACAAATTTGTCAGGCTTCTATAGTAGAAGGACCACAAAATATAGTTGATACAGATCATAGAGTTATTCTAGTGACTATGTCAGTGGTGAAGATAGTGTTCTAAAGATTGATACAGGAAAGGGTGAAGACCACATTACTAAGTCACCTATAGCTACAAGACAGAAGGTTACAACTACTGAGTCTGTGGAGATTATAGAAGACAGTCAAGGAAAGGGAAAACAATCTAGACAAAGAAAGAAGCCTTTTGTTCCTCCTTCAGATAGAATTACTCAAGGTATGCAATTTGGCAGTGATTCACTGTCTAGCTCCCAATTATGTTAGGAGCCTGGAATGTTAGAGGTCTGAATAGACCTCCCATGCAGAAGGAAGTAAAGCAGTGGATTATAGAGAATAAATTTTCATTTGCTGTCCTTGTTGAAACTAGGGTTAAGGAGGGAAAAGCTCTTAGTATTCAAAAGCGTATTTCTCCTCAATGGAATTGGCTGTCTAATTATAAATCTAGTTACTTGGGAAAAATTTAGATAGGGTGGAATAAGGGTTTGTTTGAGGTAAATTTGGTTCATGAAGATATCCAATCCTTGATGATTCATGTGAAGCACATTGTGACTGGCAGAAGTATTTTTATAACTGTTATTTATGCAGCTAATAGAGCTAAAGACAGAAGAGAGTTACGGAATTCTTTAAGGATGCAAGTACAAAAATCACTGGGCCTTTGATTGCTTTGGGGCACTCAAACATGATAAGATTCAATCATGAGAAGAAAGGAGGATTAAGTGTTCCTCAAAGCAAGTTGGATGAATTTAATTGTGTGCTATATGATATCAGTATGGAAGACTTGCCAATTAACAATGGGGATTGGTCTTGGTGTCATAAAAGGGTTAATGCTAAATTGCATAGGGTTCTTATCAATGCTGAGTGGTTGCATCAGTTTAATGACTCCAAAGTGGTTTTCACTTCTTCTTCTTTATCAGATCATTATGGTCTATTAGTTCAATGGTTTTTTGATTGTTCAGTTAGGCCAAAACCATTCAAATTTCTCAAAATTTGGTGTCTTCAGGCTGAAGTTGAGAAAGTTGTAAAGAAGGCTTGGGAATGTAATGTTACATGAAGTCCAATTCATGTTTTGCAGAAAAAACTCAGGTCTGTTAAGGATGCTGTCAAATTTTGGAATAAAGAGAGGGGGACTACTTCAGATCAACTTCAAGCTGCTGGAGAAGCAATTTATTCAGTGCAAATGGATCTTCTTCAGGACCCTAATAATCAAGATAGTATTTCAAAGGAGAGAGAAGCTACTGATAATCTACAACACGTTATTGGTCTTGAAGAAATTATCTAGGCCCAGAAATCCAGAATTAAATGGCTACAAGAAGGAGATAAATGTACAAATTTTTTTCCATAATGTGGTTAGACAAAGAAGATGTGCCAATTCTATTACTCAATTGCAAAATACAACAGGAGAGATTTCTTCAGATCCTATGATTATTAAGGAATGGTTAGCTCAGTTTTACACTGATCTTTATCAGTCTCAAGGGGGGCTGGAGGGGGAGATTCAACCTCCTAGGAAGGTTCTGTCTACTGAAGATAGTGATAGTCTTGATGGGATCATCACTGCAGAAAAAATTAAAGGAGTTGTAATGGATTTTAATTCGGACAAAGCTCCTGGCCCTGATGGGTTTCCAGCAAGATTTTTTCAACATTATTGGGGGATTGTTGGTCCAGAGCTTATTAATGCTGTATATCATTTTTTTAATTCTGGAAACATGCCTCAAGGTATAAATTCTACCTTTCTTACTCCCATTCCCAAGCCTAATCATGGGGACAAGATTGTTAACTATAGACCTATTGCACTTTGTAATTTGGTTTATAAAGTTATATCTAAAGTTATTACAAGCAGATTGAGTAGTGTTCTCCCAAACTTAATTGGCCCTGAACAATCAGCATTGATCAAGTATAGAACACTTCATGATAATATATTGTTGGTTTCTGATTTGATCAAGGGATTTGTGAAGAAGCATGTTGATCCATCTATGGCTTTGAAGGTGGATTTGAAAAAAGCTTATGATTCTGTGGAATGGGGTTATATCCAAAGGATGTTGCAGGTGGTTGGGTTTAGCAGTAAATAGATAAATTGGATTACTACATGTATTTCATCCTCGAAGTTTTCCATTCTTTGCAATGGAGTTCTAACTGGTTACTTTTCTGCTTCTAAAGGAATTAGACAAGGGTGCCCCCTTTCTCCTCTTCTCTTCTCTTTCATTACTGAATATTTTAGTAATTTAATAGAGCAAGCTATAGAGGAGGGTAGGATCAAATTATACAAAGATGTAGCATTGACAGAATTAAAGATTTCTCATGCCTTTTATGCAGATGACTTGCTAATTGTGGTTAAAGCTGACATTCCCACTGCAAGGCCATTTATGATGTTTTCAAGAAGTTCCAAGAGGCTACAGGGTTGCAAGTTAACAAAGATAAAAGCTTAGTTATTTTTTCTAAATCCGTGAAACGCAGAAGAAGATTGTCAAACATGCTGCAATTTTAGCTTGAAAAGTTTCCTTTTAAATATTTAGGATTGCCTCTATCTAGCCAGAGCCTGAGATCTAGTGATTTTAGTCCTTTGATTGATAAGATTAATTCTAGATTGACTTATTGGAATACTATTAATTTGTCAATTGCAGGTAGAATTGAACTACTTAGATCAGTGTTATTTTCATACTTGTATCATTGGGTATTTGGCTTTAAGATTCCTTGGGCAACAAAGATTGGACTTGAAAGAAGATTTAAACATTTTTTGTGGAGTGGCAAACAAGATGTAAAGAAGATTTCTCAGCTCAAATGGAATCAAGTTACCTTACCTGTAGCAGAGGGGGGTTTCAATATTCGAAGAATTCAGGAAATTGACATGGCTGC
Organism: Cornus florida; assembly: GCF_030987335.1. NCBI lineage: Eukaryota > Viridiplantae > Streptophyta > Magnoliopsida > Cornales > Cornaceae > Cornus > Cornus florida. Next base: position 60,020,666 of record NW_026775572.1, on the reverse strand, counting down.
AAAAATTACTTTATGTTGAGATTTTGTGCAAAAGAAAGATAAGTTGTGGATTAAATGACTTCATGCAGTGTATTTAAAGAGAGGCTCTTTCTGGACAATGGTTCCAAAATGTAGTGACTCTGTTATTTGGAAACAGCTGATAGGGGTTCGACAGATTGTATTGGACAATGCAAACTTCAAAATTGGTGATGGTATGACTTTCAAATTGTTAACAGATCCTTGGTGTGAGAATCAGTCACTAATTCAGAAATATAGAGCTGCTAGTTTACGACAAGTTGACAAAAATCTCATGGTAGCAGACATTATTACCAATGGCAGGTGGGATGTTCCTGATTATTTGCCTTCGGAATTCAAAGATGTGGTGCAAAGGATTACCATTAATCCTGGGACATATTTGATTTCTTGGAAACACTCTCAATTTTCTTTGAAAGCAGCTTGGATTGCATGGAGGTATTCCGGACCAGTTCAGAAATGGAGTGATTTAGTTTGGAAAAATTGCAGACCTAGAGTTGCTGTGGTGGTCTCTATCATTCTACATAACAAGAATCTCAGTTTGGTGAATCTGCAGAAGCGTGGAATGGTGTTGACCTCAATTTGTCATAATTGTTGGTTGAGTTTGATACAAATGATCATCTTTTCTATACATGTAAGTATGCTCAGGCTATTTGGCAGGATCTTTTCAGTTTGATGCAAATGGAATTGCCAGTGCATGACACTTTGATGCAACTTGTGGACTGGTTTTGTCTGCAAACTTCTACTAAATCTACTAAGACAAAGGTTTTGAGTGCAATATTTGCAACCACTGTTTGGAAGATATGGAATGTTAGAAATAATGTGCTTCATGAAGGAAATAAAGATAAAGCTTCGGCTGTTGCTAAGACTATTGTTTGGGAAGTTTTGTCCTATCTCAAACTTAGTTTAGAAGATTTTATACTTATGTTTTAATTGATTTATGTTCAAGTAATTTTTATTTCTCCAGTATGTTCTGGAAAAGGGCTTTCTGTAGCTCTTGAATTGTAAAAGGAGGTTTGCCTCCTTATGCACTTGTACTTATTTCTTTTGTATATAATACCATCCTATTCAGGAAAAAAACATAAAATAAAATAAAATAAAATTATGCTGTCTTGAAGTTGAAATTGTGGATGGTGTGTCGCTCAAAATTTTGAATGAAATTTTCTCCTACTTCAATTTTAAAACAGGAATTCTATGTTTCCAAATGTGATACTACGGAAGCTCACAAATTTTATTATTATTTTTTTTTCCCGATAATTCTCACAAAATTTTCAATTGCTGAAATCCTAAACCTTTAGCAAGTATACAATTAATCAAATAAACTGAAGCATTAAAAAATTCAAACCTAAAAGGAAGAAGGCATACTTGCTTGAGCTAAAAGAATTAGACGAGTGTCTGTTGGGATTTATATGCCCTGGCATAGCAAATTCCTATCTGGATTGTATTGACATATGTTCCTGACATATCTGAAATATTTATGATTTATATAATTGGTGAATTCAATGTATTATGTTTCGATTCACTATGAAATTGATAGTGTCCAGTTAATTACAAGAAATATTTATATATATGTATGTGATGACAATCAATACATGATATATAAATAGTAATTATAAATTGTTCATAGTCGGTAATTATGGATGGACTCATAATTAATTAAGACTTGAACTGGATCCGCGTTAGGTTGAGATATATTGCGAGAGCCGTCGTATGCAATTACTCCCTATCACCGTCATGGCATTTGACTCTTAAGCATGAGAAAAGTATAGACTCTTTTATTAATTAATAATTACTTTGATTTGTTCGGCGGATTCTTCGGGATCCTTAGACCGACACTTTGGGTAGTTATGTAATTAATAGTTAGAGGGTTATATTTTCAATATTTGCATCATTGCTACTTGTATTTATTTTGTATTGATTATGGTTGATCACAAAGTAAATTCGAAGGCCTTCGTGTGTTTTTAGACAAAATGATTTATTATATATTTATTTATTTAAATTATTATTTTTGTCAAACAAATGTTTTATTGTGATCGAGCCAGAAATAATCAAAGGTACCAAAATAAATATATTAATTAAGTAGTCGGATTGATGGCTATATTTATCCGATAACTAATTATGCATAGAGGGGTCAAAGTGCAATATTGACTTAGAGGTTATTTATTATTTAATTGGAGTTCAGTTAATTTCTTTTAGTGGAGTAGAAATTAATTTATGAATTAATTGAATTGGGTCCATGGACCGGGCCAATTATTAATTCATTGTAGCCAATAAAATAATAGGCCCAATGGATTCTCACTCATAGCCCAACTTGATATTGGAATCATATTAGATTTGAGACATATGAATTAGAGATGGAGAAGGATTTGTTGTTTCCTTTTTCTTTATTTTTATGTTGCCTATAAATATACATGGTCTATGTATATTTTAAGGGGTGATTTTTATGAGAAGGAAAAAGGAATAAATTTTCTCTCTCTAGAAAATTAGGGTTTATGTTCTCATCTAATGGAGGCTCCCACAAGCCTAGTTTTCCAAGGTCATTCATGGAGGCTTATGAGTGATTCCTAAAGGCAAGACCATTACCAAGAAGATGGAGATCCATGGAAAAGATGTCTAGCAAAAGGGATCGACAATAAGTGAGAACATTCACTTTAGAGGAGAGATCTGAGGTTTACTCAAACCTTGATGTAAGTATTCAATCTTTTAGTTGAATAATACATCATATTTTATTTTATTTTTTTTTTTTTTCATAAAACTTGTCTCTATGTGATGAATCAAGATCTATGAATTTAAATCCCTCGAAAAGTTTTTAAAACTAGCACGTTTCCCAACAGTGTCAACAATGTATACGCTTCCTCTTAGCTATCCTATTTTGTTCCCACATGGGATAAAATATTTCATTTTTGGTTAAGCATAATTAAAACGGGATGCAAGGATATTCACATCCTTCGTCAGTTTGCAAAGCTTTAATTATCCGTGAGAGAAATATATATATATATATATATATATATATATATATATATATATATCAACAAGGGCTTTGTATTCCATGAAACAATCAGATACTTCATATTTAAATAGGAAAAAATTTCAACAAGGGTTTAATATGTGAAATTATATAGTGGGTATCAAGCATATGGGGTTCAATTACCTTGTTATTCATAATATTGCTCTCTTGAAAATGATTATGAAATCATGTGATGATTTATTTTGGTTGCTGTTAAATTGTTATCAAGAGAATCATGTGTTTGTATTGCTTATTGATGAGATGCCACCTTATGTTCATTAAAATGCCTAATTGGTATTCTTGATATTGTAGAACTCTATAATAATGATGATATTGAGCCGATTGTATGCCACGATAGTAGCTAAATTGTAGAGCATATCATGTGTGCTAATTGCATTTCTTATGTACGCTTTGTGGATCTACTTGTGATTTTGGAATTTATAGTAAGTACAAACGGAATTCTCGGGTTGGAAACTCCCAAACTTAGCCAAGCAGTTTGTCACCGGCGGGTTAGTTAGTAACCCGGGAACCACTACATACGACACGGGACTTAGACGTGTTCGGGCGTGTGCGTGAGTACGAGATATCCCAGTTGTGATTTTGATCATTTGCTTGCCAAGTTGTTTAATTTGGTTTATAATTGCAACTTGTGGTAGTTAATGATTTCATTCACTTATATATGTTTATATATATATATATATATATATATGATGAAAGGAATTACTTTATGTCATTCCATCTTGAGAATTTGCATTGTTATTATTGCTTAGTTAGAATTTAGAAAGCATGACCCTCCTCTAAGCATTGCCCAGCACATTTACATGTCTATTGAATCTAAGCAAAGTAGATTAAGTGCATCGTATATTCTTTCTATTGGCCGGGCATTCGTGCTCAACCCCACTCATTTTTGAGGGAAATGGTAGAGGATGATCGTTACACTTTTTTTATTTTTTTTCATAGTTAGTACTCACACACATGTTTCTACATAGACTTGAATCATTTACCTCCCTTGAAAAAATAAGGGTCTATACTGCTAGGCCACCGACCCGTTAATCATTAATACAACTTGATTTACCATGTTTAAGTGACTTGTAAAAGCTAGAATTCGTATATGTATATTGGCATTTAAACTTGTAATTTGGGAAGAGAGCAATGGTGAGGGAACCCAATGATTACTCATTTTGGGGTTCTGTCATGATTTCCCACTCTTGGCCTTATAATTGTAAACCTAAGTTAGTATGGTTTGTGATGAGGCCATGCCATTTATTTGATTACCTGTGTATCCTTATTATTTTTCGATTCACTGTGGATATAGTATATTTTCATGCTAATTTGGATCATATATGTCGGTTAAAATTCTTGTTCATGAAATTAGTATGAATGACTAAACATGTTTTTTAAGTACATGTCTAACTAAAAGTGTGTGACACATATCTCATACCCATGTCCGAACAAATTATGTGTCAGACACGAGTACTTCAATACTTTTAAAAGGTCAGTGTCATAAAGATATCAAGCATGCAAAAATTGTGATTGTATCTTCTTAATTTAGCACTCAATATATTTTCCATTCACCAAAGATATTTAAAGAGGTCTTTGATCAAAAAAAAAAAAAAATGGTTATATTTGTGGCTAGACAGCCAAGCATTCAATATTATCTTCCCACAACAATAAAAAAGTTACCAAAAACTACTAAATAGTATGCAAAATATCAACTTCAGGAACTTACTATTCTTGGTATTAGGGAGGACCTGTCCAATTTCCATACTATCCAATTTCCATAACCCTTCCAGCAAAGGTGTACTTGCTCAACAACTCCTCAACCTTCAGATCTACAATTTGGCTGCATCAGTTCCATTAGCTGTGCTTCCTCCATCCATCAGCATCTTAAGAGGAGCAATTCGAATCAAGCGGCTTCTCCTGGAGTCTTCCACAAATGAAAGAGGTACATTCTCTTCTGACATTTTGTATTTCGCACACCTACATCAAGAATCGTAATATGAACAGCATATTACTCGAATACATATCAATTCAGCTCTTCTAACTAAATGGGCCATCAAAATTTACACGAGACTGCCCTATACCCATTTCTGCAGCCAATAGTACCATAATAATAATAAATAAATAAAATCTATAAACGGTTTTGTTCTTCCAAACCTTTATGAATAAGTTGCATACTACAAGGATATAAACATAAAGATAAATTGATTTATTGTGCATTATATAAGCATGAAAAAAGAAAAGGAAATTAAAGGGAGAAACAATTTATTGCAAATATTAAATATAGGACAAATTATTCTTTGCGGGAAGCTCAGAAATTGTAAATCCACTGATCCATATAAAGACTGCTCAAATTGAAGAGGTACCTAGTTAGCCAAGCTTGAAATAATAAAATTTTTTTATTATTATTATTATAAATTCACAATAAATCATCCCACTACACTTATAAAGCCAACAGCGTAGTCTTCGAAAGGTTCAAGCATGGCATACCAACAAGTCTTCACACAACATGGCCACTAGAAAGATACAGTCCACCAAATATATGTGTATATAATATTTATAGAAAAATAACTGTAAAAATGAAAGATCCAGACACGTTTTTCATAATTTTCAAATGCAAATAAGTGAGAGAAAACAAGAAAAAATTGAAAATAAGATGTCATCATCAAAATCTATAAATATATTTTTAGGTGTTAAAGTGACTGTTGATTGAAACAAGCACATCCTTACCTGGAACTGATATTTAGAACAGCAGCATTATCTCAAACCACAGTGTCCTTAAGTGAAATATAGCTTGGAACATAAGAAATTGCTTCAAATGCTGATCTAATCCCATCAATCTTAAGATATCAGAATTTTGGTCCTTTAGGGTCATAATAAATAAGAGAACTTCTAAAATTATCAAACACAAATGCTGCCCCGTCTTTTCGGTAACTTATTGGCAGATATAAAAAATTAGGTGTCCTCTCATCATGCCGGGTATTAAGAGAAAACACTCTTCTCCAAGGTCGTGGAGCACCGTATTTCTTCATAACCCATATGTGAATAAAATCATAATTGGAGTAGTCACTGTGAAATATATATTTTGGAAAAATTGTGAAAAATATATATATTGTATATTGGCTAATTTCGTTGTCAAAACAAGTCCGATCGAATTGTAATTTTTTAGTTTTAAAATTCAAGTTTGAAGATCGGATGCGGATTTGAAGATGTTCAAGTGCTCATGGGTTGCTACACTCCGAGTTGATGAGAACAATGCTTTAAAAAGGTATGTGAGTGAGTGATAACACTTAGGGAGTTTAGAAGGCTAAAGGAAACAGAGATTCTATTCTGTCTCTTGGGAATCGGTAGGAATATCTTTGAACCGGTAGGAAACATTGGTTAACACAAAGTTTGGTCACTGCCAATCTTGAACCGGTAGGAGAAATGGGAACCAGTAGCCAAAGACGTCGGAAAGGCTTCTGACCTTCTTGAACCGGTAGCCAATTTGGGAACCGGTAGCACTTGAACCAGTAGCCAATTTCGGAACCGATAGCAAGAGTCCTGACAGTATTAGAACTTTCAGTTTCCTGTTCTAATTGTTTCCTTTTTTATTCCAACTTTCTTCCAAGTCCTATACACGAAATTTTCTATATTTTTAGAGGGATTAGGAGAGTCTAAACTCTATATAAACCTTGTCATACACATAGGTTTATTCACAGCTTTTGCATAGAAAATTTAGATCTAATTGAGAGCCTTTTTGAGAGATATTTTTATTCAGAAAATCAATCTGATTTTTCTGATTTTATTTTTGAAAGCACACATATCAACACAAGAGTGATTTATGAGTGTTGTTCTCTATCTCAACGGAATTGAAGTATAATTGAAGATTCAGAAATTCCGGAAAAGCAGAATTCATTCGTTCTTCGTCAAATTCAGATCTAGAAGAAAAGGAGTGAAGCGATCACACTTTGAACGAGTCAGAGCATTCGTGGAGTGTTGTCTGATCTACTTGCAACTCTTCTACAGGGATCGAGAGTAAGCTTGAGGTCGAGAGCTGTTGGACGAGGGAGTCGCAAAGCTAGGGATTGTCAACAATTGGTTTTTGGTAGAACGATAGGGTGTAAGACTGAGTCAAAGTTCGGTATACTTTGTTTCAAACATAGTGGATCGTTTATCTCAGGACTGCGGAGTCCAACGAGGCTTTTCCTGTTACAATTGGTCTATTTTACCAATTGGGGTTTCCTCGATAAAATCCTGGTGTCATAACTCAAATTCTATTTACTTTACTTGCACTTTATTTTTGCTATGTGATTTGATTTTAGTTTTATTTCGATAAAATTAAAATAAGTATAAATTGGATAAAAGAGAAAGTTAAATATATTTACCATCCTCCAAGTTATCTATCCATATTATAGTCCACAACCATTTCGCTGCACACACTCAACAAGTGGTATCAGAGCCATCCCCTATACATTGAGTTAATCCTTGTGGAAGTTCTTTTTAAAAAATAAAATTATTTTTATGTTCAAAAATTTATGATGGAAAATCCTATGAATAAGGGTGAATTGGATATTCTTTTTGATGGCTTAAGTTCCGATCTTGTTTTTAATGGTTTAAGTTCTGATGAGGAGCTTTCTCGTTTATCTAAAAGATATGGAAGACTCCTTAAAAATAGAAAGAATTAAAATTTTAGTAAAGGAGATTCTTCTAAATTCAAAGATAAGAAAAATAAGAAAGATGCTTCTAGTGCTTTTCTTGCTCATGTTGATAATGATACTACTAATAATTCTTCTTTTTGTGTAGGAGATTCTACCAAATTTGGGACATTGAGTAAGGTTCGTTCTTATAATTCGGATGATAAGAAAATTGAAGAAGAACCAAATGAAAGTAATACATTGAAAATCTTTGAGACAATATTAAAGGCTTGTCAGAAGCAATCTGAGGAACTAGTGTTAATGAAAAAGGAGAATGATATCTTGAAGAAGGAGAATAAATAAAAACAGAAATTGCTTGAGGAGAACAAAGTTGAAATTCATAATCTTCAAGGGAAAGTAGAAATTCTTGAGAGCGAGGTAAGTTAAGCTAATTCTGCTAGAGAATCTCTTATTGTAAAATTTAATTCTTTTGAGCTTGAATTGAAAACGACACAAGAGAAATTAATTGCTTTTACTTCTGGACAGATTAAGCTTGATAAGATGATTAGTGTTGGTAAGCATGTAAGTGATAAAACTGGATTAGGTTTTAATGAGGCTTTATCTAGTAAAGAGGGTCAAACTGTTTTTGTTAAACCCATGAACTTGAATGTTCCTATTGTTAAACCTAAAATTTTTGTTGAGCCTATGCATGTTAAAAATGTGTCCAAGGTGCTTTATTATTCTTATTGTGGTAGAACTGGATATAGTCAACACTATTGTCATAAGAAAATAAGGGATAATTCTTGTTCTGATTTTCATGGTTATAATTCCTTTGCAGAGAATTGGTTTCATACTAGAAAGCAAAATAATTGGAATAAACCTAAAAATTCTCATGCTAAAAGGAATTCACTTAAGAAAAAGAATGTTCTTGATGTTCCTAAAAAATCTCTTCAAAAGTTGAATGTGAAAGCTGTTTGGGTGAAGAAAGAGGATTCAAAATTGTATGTGTCTATTGATACTATGGAAATTGTTTCCAATAGGTCATTGGGTGCAAAACCCCCAGAGTAAATCCTAAAGAGGTTTTATGGTCATGGACTATGCTTTGATGAATATCTTGTTTCCATTGGATCATATCTTGTAATTTAGGATTTAGTTTGTTTTTCTTTCACGAGAAAGTGATGATCATATTTTTCTTGTCAATGCATGAGTGATAATTATTTCTCTTGAATTAATTATTTTTGAATGCAAATTGGGGACACATGATTATTTGATGAAAAGATTCTTGATGTGTAATCTATATGTTGAAAGACAATTTGCTTTGTTTATTTCTTTTTAGAGATAAGTCTCTTGAGTTCATATTTTTCATGTGCACTAGTCAAACTCTGAGAAATTTAATTAGAAATCATTGTGAAGTTAACTAGATCATATTGCTCATAAAAGCTATAAAGGTTATTATTTAAAATAAATAAATATAGAGCATGTGTTTAAGAGAAAAATGAAAAATTTCAGTATAAAAAGAAAAGAAAAATCAAAAGAATGCTGAAAATCTTTGCTAAGGAAAATGCTACCTATTAAGACTAGTTCAAAAGCTCTTACTAGATTTTGAACAGGAGCTAATTGAGTAAAAAGAAATGAGGTGACAAGTTGAAATAGGGAATTGCTGTCTACTTTTTAGAGTGAAAGCCGCCTTGCTTAGAAAAGTTTGCTCAAAACAATCTTATCTTGATGCTTTTCGATCAATATGGTTTATACAATTGATCAATGTCATTTGATTGAAATTTGATGAGATTGGATTGCACACACACACATGTGAACTTGCTAGGCAAATTTCTATATCTTCATAAAAATTGCAAGTTGAATTTCATGTTGTGATTGCATAATTGAGAATTGATTTAATTCAATAATTTGTGGGGTCTAAAAATTGTGTTTTAAAATTCTCTTGAATTCTTCAGAAATTTTTGGATCTCATATGTGCTTGAAATTCATGAAAATTGATATCTCATTATTTTTGTTCAAATATCAAAAAAGTAAAAAAAGTGAAAAATGAAAACAATCCAAAAAGATTTTCCTTTTAGTTTTTATTAGGAATTTTTTGTTTTTGATTGGATGGAGATATCAAGTGTGTGATTTTGAACTTGATTGGTTTATTTATCTAGTGGATGAAACTTGTATTATCTTGGATACTTGTCTTTGATTCTATTGCTACTATATATCATCATGTTTTTGTGCTTATTGCCATATCTTATGCATTGAATGATAGTTTTTTTTTTTTTTTTTTCCCCTTTTGTTGTTAATTCTCCCACATTAATTCTTTTCCTTCTTTGTTGAGCTTTATTTGTCAATTTGTAACAAAAAGGGGGAGAATATGCATCATTGATTATTGAGGGAGAGAGTTTCTAGAATTGAGGGGGAGATATTTATATGTTGATATTCACATATTGATATATGCTGATTGTTTATCTTTCTTGATTAAGCTTCACGGGTAGTGTTGTTGAGCTAATGTATAGATTACAGGTTGTTACATGTTTTGAAGCTTCATGAGATTTAAGAAAGATTCTGTTTTATTTCTTTGACAATCATTGTAATTTGTTTTTTCTGCTTTGGGTAGATTACATGTTGTTTTTAGGGTTTTGTCACGAAATTGCCAAAGGGGGAGATTGTGAAATATATATTTTGGAAAAATTGTGAAAAATATATATATTGTATATTGGCTAATTTCGTTGTCAAAACAAGTTCGATCGAGTTGTAATTTTTTAGTTCTAAAATTCGAGTTTAAAGATCGGATGCGGATTTGAAGATGTTCAAGTGTTCATGGGTTGCTACACTCTGAGTTGATGAGAACAATGCTTTAAAAAGGTATGTGAGTGAGTGAGAACACTTAGGGAGTTTAGAAGGCTAAAGGAAACAGAGATTTCTATTTTGTCTTTTGGGAACCGGTAGGAATATCTTTGAACCGGTAGGAAACATTGGTTAGCACAAGGTTTGGTGACTGCCAATATTGAACCGGTAGGAGAAATGGGAACCAGTAGCCAAAGACGTCAGAAAGGCTTCTAACCTTCTTGAACCGGTAGCCAATTTGGGAATCAGTAGCACTTGAACCAGTAGCCAATTTGGGAACCAATAGCAAGAGTCCTGATAGTATTAGAACTTTCAGTTTCCTGTTCTAATTGTTTCCTTTTTTATTCCAACTTTCTTCTAAGTCCTATGCACAAAATTTTCTATATTTTTAGAGGGATTAGGAGAGTCTAAACTCTATATTAATCTTGTCATACATATAGGTTTATTCATAACTTTTGCCTAGAAAATTCAAATCTAATTGAGAGCCTTTTTGAGAGATATTTTTATTCAGAAAATCAATCTAATTTTTCTGATTTTATTTTTGAGAGCACACACATAAATACAAGAGTGATTTAGGAGTGTTATTCTCTATCTCAATGGAATTGAAGTATAATTGAAGATTCAGAAATTCCGGAAAAGCAGAATTCATTCGTTCTTCGTCAAATTCAGATCTAGAAGAAAAGGAGTGAAGCGATCACACTTTGAAGGGGTCAGAGCATTCGTGGAGTGTTGTCTGATCTACTTGCAACTCTTTTACAGAGATCGAGAGTAAGCTTGAGGTCGAGAGTTGTTGGACGGGGGAGTCGCAAAGCCAAGGATTGTCAGCAATTGATTTTTGATAGAACGATAGGGTGTGAGACTGAGTCAAAGTTCGGTATACTTTGCTTCAAACATAGTAGATCGTTCATCTCAGGACTGCGGAGTCTAACGAGGTTTTTCCTGTTACAATTGGTCTATTCTACCAATTGAGGTTTCCTCGATAAAATCCTGGTGTCATCTCTCAAACTCTATTTACTTTACTTGCACTTTATTTTTGCTGTGTGATTTGATTTTAGTTTTATTTCGATAAAATTAAAATAAATATAAATTAGATAAAAGAGCAAGTTAAATATATTTACCATCCTCTAAGTTATCTATCAATATTATATTCCACAACCATTTCGCTGCGCACACTCAACAGTCACTTATGCATAGACAGCCTTCCAGTACTCCCATGGACAGACTAGTGCCATTTTCAAGAGGAGGCAGGGGAACTGATTGGAACAGCTCGTCATCGAAGTTAAAAGAAACTATTTGATCAGGTCTTCTGCCATCTTGGCAGACCCAATAAAGACCTCCATTGAGATAGGTGGGAAATGTCAACCTACAAAATAAATAAGGACCATCACCAATTTGCTACCATGATCCGGTCCCAAGTGTGTATATTTCAGGCTTCCTACCACCATGTACTTGCCTGCCTTTGGAATGACAAATCCAATGATGAAACATTCTAATCAATGGAGGTCTTTATTGGGTCTGCCAAGATGGCACGGCATTGGATTTGTCATTCCATCACCCAAACCCACAACCATACATATATTTGCCATTCTCATCACCCAAAAAAACCATTGGAACGTCTATATACTCACCCGTAATTGGATTACACACAACAACAGGCTTGTCGTATATTAGTTCAGACAAGCAAAGGAAACCATTGCATGAATTCACAATGTTGAATACATAATCTCGGGGGTAAAACTTGGCACGGCATTTCCTTTTAACCGGACTGCCTTTAGGGAGGCAACCCTTTTGGGCTTTCCAAGCTACAACGGCACGCAACATGTCAACATTGCGCAATGGGATCTTCAATTTGGTTTCAAGCTTCATTTTACCACGACGGTCACAGTGAACAAATTTGTTACTACTCTCAGGGTCAACCAAGTAAAGCGTTCTTGACACAAGTGTTGATTCCATTAAATCAACGGAGGTTCGGAGCAGAGCACTGGGTTCTGCCCGCGCAAAGTGCAGCTTGGCGAAATGAGGGTCAGAAATTAGAGTGACCCAAGTTTTGCATACGCACTTGCAAATGAGAATACTCTTTACAGGGAGTCCTATCAGAAAATGTGACTTGGAAAGTCTGTGATGGAACAACCCAAAATCTGAATTTGTTCATCATGGGACTTGTCTGATTGTTTTCCCTCTTTCTGGGTTGAATCTAATTGTCGATCCATGGCTCAATTCTATAAATCTATGGAAATGGATTCGGAGGTCAACAAAATGAGGAAAGAAAGAAATTGAAGACTGTGAAATAGCTCCAAGCAAAAAAACCTTAGAAACAAATTAGATACTACGAAATAGTAAAATAAGAGTGGAATTGACACAAACAAAACCCTAGTTACCAACAAGTTACATACTCTGCAATATTAAAGTTAAACTGCTAAAAATATTGTCGAATATTTACGCGCATAATGTCATCTAATTTTTCAAAACCATTCTCATTACGTTCCAATAATTGATTGATATTCTCAACTTGATCATGTTTAAAAATTTCAATTCTTTTAGATTAATTTCCAAGACCCATGAAGGGCGACTTCCCACCACGACTTGAGTCAGTCCTGTATTATTAACGGCGCAAGTGTAATTCCAAAGAAATTGTTTGCAGTAAGAGTCAAAACTCAAACATCATATTCATGAGACACCACATATAATTAACAATAAAAAAATTGGTTAGGAAATAGAGCTTTGGCATATTTTTCATCCAAACATAAATGTTATTGTGTGGTAGTGTTGTTGAGTAGAATAGTGAACTTCAGGTGCACAGACAAAATAAACACATGATGCAAACCACCAATTAAAGAACCGTTTGGCAACCATTTCTCCTTTGTACAAAATTGTTTCCGTCAAGAATTTTTTTTTTTTTTTTTTTTTTTGCGTCCGCTGCACATTCATGGGCATGTATATTACACGAACGGTCTGGATGTGCAACGGGCGCAATTACGTCGAGCCTTAAGGATTGAATCCACCAAAAAAAAAAAAAAAAAAATGGTATTATGGTTGTGCCTTACTCGGCAAAGCATCTTCCCAAACCATAAAAAGGTACCAAAAACTACTCAATTTAAGAAAAATATAAACTTTTAGGAACTTGTTATTCTCCATATTATGGAGCATCTATCCAATTTTCAAAGTATCCAACCTCCATGAACCTTCCAGCAAATGTATACTTGCTCAACATACTCCTCAACCTTCAGATATAACTTCAATTATAAAGTAGTTGTTTAAGCGTATATCTTGGCTGCTGCATAACTTCCCTTGCTGGTGCTTCCTCCACCCGATGAACTATTCAAATCAAGCAGCTTCTCCTTGGATTGCTCCACCAATGAAAGAGGTAGAGTCTCTCCTGGCATTTTAAATTTTGCGCACCTACATCAAGAATTATAATGTGAAGAGCATATTATTCGAATAGATATCAATTCATATCTTCTAACTAATTGTGCCATCAAAATTTACACGAAAGACTGCCTTATACTCATTTCTTCAGAAAATAGCACAAAAATAATTGTTCCTATATATTAATTCTTCAGTTTCACCATTATGGTTCGTTATATAATAAACATATCACAAGAAGTAAATCAATGCAACATGATTATGTCAATTTCATGGATCAGAGTCTAAAGAAGAAATATTGGCATTCACTTGAAGCAACATTCCATGGAGACAAATTTGTTTAGAAGAATCATTTTACACTTCGCATAATTCTCCACAACTTCTTGAGAACTAGCACAGATATATATCGGATATGTTGCTTTCTCCTATTTATTTTCTGTTAGACAATTTGCACAAATAAATTAAAGACGTAATGTTTCAGTTAGGCAATAAAGAAAATTTCCAAATCAATAAATCATCATTGTCATCGTCGTTGTCATCCTTACCTTAATCCCATATGAATGGGGTCAACATTTTATAGGGCTTTACCCAAGAAAGATACCTTCCAGAGATTCTTAACGGCCAGGGGCTAAACCCAGGCCAAAGAGGGAGGGGGTTAGGATATAGTTTTCAACCAGCAATTGACGTGCTTCGGTTAGAACCTCACTAGTTGTATCATTGCACCAACCGCAAAGATGATTTGACATTGATTTTCCATATCAATAAGTCAAATCACTTAATAGTGGTAGTTTTCAACTAAGACAATTTTATAAGTAATTCAAGAACAAAAAATGTAAAGTTTTTCTCCTTTCGATTAATCTTCCAGGTGGTTATTAGAATGGTACAATTCATATAACACATGTTATCAATTATCCAAAAAATATATATATGTATAACACAAGTCATAAGCTAAAAGGAATATTTTATAGGACACGTTAGTAGACCAACTATGCTGTATGGGGCGGAGTGTTGGTCCCTAAAAAAAAAAACGAGAACAACGCCTTCATGTAGCAGAAATGACAATGATAAGTGGAGTGACTACAAAAATAGGGTCACTAATGAAAGTGTGAGGGAAATTAGTTGTAACCGTGCAGCACCCACTGGGAAGAAAATTCGAAAGAATAGACTTAGATAATGTTAAAAGATATAAAAACCGAATAAGTAAGAACCCAAAAGGCAAAAAAAGAAAAAAGAAAAAAAATAAAAGAATCAACCAGGAGTTTTTACCCAAAAGAATGGACTCCTTAAACCCACCCACCCATGTTCGAAGCTTAAGGAGGGTAAAAGTAGCGTTACCTAAGGCTATCAAACAGCCGTAAGCATCCGTTCGATCATTGAAGAACTTCTAAATCCATCTAATCACAATCCCTAAAGTTCTGAAAAGATCAACGAGCTCTCTCAAACGCCACAACCCCATGGACCATGTCATCACCCATCATACTTATCAAGAATTTCTTGTGGCAAACATTTTGCAACTTAATTTATTATAGTCCTTTACATTATTTATATTCAAAAACTAATTATACAATTCCTTAGAGGGGGTGTGAGTACCAATTAAGAAAAAAAGAAACTAATTATAGACCATTTTCAGTAATATGACTGCATTTTTTCAAAAGAAATGCAAGATAAAACAAAATAAAATAAAATGGTAGTTTAGTAAGATAATATAGTTTTATCTCCACTTTGATATGAACCAACCCAGTGGAACGTCATCAATAAAACGATAAAGAGAGTGCAGATAAATTTTTTATTGACTAAATGATGCAGCCTGTAGGACAAATAAGCACTCTGATACCAAATTGTTGCAGAAGATAAAGAAGAGAAGGAGAAGGAGAAGGAAGAGAAAAGAGGATAATAAAGAATGATTAGGGGCACAAACATAACCTTCATGTTTCTTGATGTTTTTTTTTTTTTTTTTTCATTATTTGTTTTCTGTGTTCCATTTTCGGTATTTTCCAACTGTGTCCATACTATGCTTAACGTCATGTGAAGCCCGTAACTCTAAATCTCCACATGGAAAACTGCAACATAAATACAGGTGCTATATGACCCTTCTAGGCATAGCACATGAGCCTGATGAGTTGACCAATTTCCTCTACCCCGCTTCTTCCGCTTCTCTTTCTTTCACTATTCCCACCTAGTTCCCCGGCTTTGGTTTCTTGGCCGGGATAGCAAGAACCATCGCTTAGTAATCTAGTCGGCTCTCCACAAGCTTCTCAATACCACCATAACATAAGAAAGTGGTGTATTGCATAAGCCCCTTCACTAATCTAGGTCCGACTTTCTTGTGGTGCAAGTAGTGGTCTTCAACTAAATAGGTAGCGAGACTCACCTCAATTGCAGGAATTGTTGTAGTACTGTAGTTCAATACTTTTTACTAATAATTGCAAAATACATAAAATTAAAAAAGTTCATTATCTAGGTTGTTAGAAGGGAAAACTGAAAATAGACCTGACTATTGTCAACATTTTACACAAAGTGGCTGCTTTCAAGCTTGAATAAATATTTGGCACTTGCGTTTCATAAATTAATATTTTTTTTATTAGAAAGTTTATTTTATGAATCAACATAAAAGTTCAATATATGTCTTGCCTTACTCGCATATGAATGGCGTTGGCCACCTGAATTCTGTCTCCATTGCTTTCTATAACCCGTCATATCACCTACTATGTATAATTTTTAAAGTCATTTCTAATAACTACATCCCACATTATTTGTTTGGCCCTCTCTATCTCTTACCTTCTATGGAAATTAAACTTCCTCTTTTAACAAGGGAAAATGAATTGTACACTAAAATTCTAGAACACTAAACTTAATCCCCCTATGCAATAATGATGTTTGACAATTCATGGAAATTTGACATATTAAAGACAAGTTGCTCCAGTTAAAAATAAAAATAAAAATAAAAATAAAAAAACCAAAAACAAGTTTCAAAGACAACAAGCTCTTTAATATACTTGGATATATGTACACTTTTGTTCTTCCAAAACTGTTTTAATGAGTTACATACTGTAAGGATATAAAGATAAAGAAAAAATGAGTTATTGTGCATTATATAAGCATGAAAAAGATAAATTAGCACCATCAAGATGAAAAGGGAAACACAGGGATAAAAACAAAATTGCAAAATATAAAATGTATGACAAACTATCCTTTGCGTGAAGGACTGTAAGTTGTAAATCCAATGATCCAAATAAGGACAGCTCATCCATATGAATGAACGAATCAATGCTTAAGTTGAAGAGACCACTGCTAGCCGCCATTGCTAACTCTACAAAAGCACTATCAAACACGGTGCCTCCTACAGCATGTTGAAGTTATCATTTATGTAACGACCCAAGCTGATGCCAAAATTTAAAAAAAAAATTCGGCATAACCTCCCCTAAAAATAGTCCTTCAACAACCTGTCCCAATACACAAAACACATAATATACCTCATCATAGTTCCTCTCATGGTGGAACATCCACACACCAATTAATCTAAATTATCATAATTACAGTCCCAAAATACATGGTTAAGATTTAAAGTCCCTATCTTACAACATTACATGATACAATTGCATGGAAATATATACCATAATTCCATTAGTTTCATTTACATCAAACAAAAGATAAGTTCGTTCTTAAGTTACAAGGCCATGAATACTAACTTAATTACATTTCCACAACTATGAATATACATAGAACGGTCAAAATACAAAATAGCAAACAACCTTCTAACAACTTTCAAGCTTGAGGTGGATTGTCGTCCACCGGTTCATTTCCAAGACCTGAAAAAAAATAATATAAATAGTAGGGTGAGCATAAAGCTCAGCAGGTGACACTTAAGACACACATCTTGTGTCCTTGTGAATCCAAACAAAGCATAGGCCAATGGGAAATGGGGATCATACAATGTTGGGAAATAATACAGCATAACGATTTAATCTCAAGTATATCCAATGAAATGCAATGAGATGCAATGCATGCTAGTGTCGCTCCCCATTTTCATAATCCAAAACATCGTTTCTAAACTGTTAATACAGCCCGCCCTTTGGTAGTCCCGCCGCGACACGAGAGGAGGATTGGCTAGTGTCCCTGACCCTTGGTAACCCCGCGGAGTCATTATGGGGCCCAGCTAGCTCAACCACGCTAAGGCGACTCCCTAGTCCCCTCTAAGCTATATTAACCTCCAGCCCATTAGTAACCCCGCATCGACCGAGTTTCACATAAAACCATTTCATCAAAAACACATCCCTAAAATTCCCCATATTTATTTCAAGAACAATTTCCCCCATTTCATGCAAACCCAATGGTATGTGCATGTATATATGTTCCATACATTCAATGTCATGGCATTTAAAATTCTACACCATAAAATTAAACATTCAACATGTTCAACATCTCCCAAGTAATTATTAACACATTAAGATACAACAAAATACATTTAAGCATGCTTTACAGATAAAACAACTCACATTCATACACATGAATTTCTCTAGACAACATTTAAAATAATCATTGATACAATTAACTTCTAATTAAGCATGCTTGGCACAACAAAGGAGTATAACTCACAATGGAACAAGGAGGTAGTGGATTAAGGTGTCCCTACCTCAAATTTGCACAAAACCCTTAAAATGGGTCTTGAATTTCGAACTCCAAGGAGAGTACCAAATCTGGAATTGTTCGTATGGATGCGTAGAGCTCGTTGTAGGCTTCGTTTTCCCTCAAACAGCACCTTAATCTGATAAGAGATGAGAGAGAAATTAAGCCTTGAAGCTTTGAAGAACAAAAAAAAAGAAAAGAAAAGAGAGCTACTAGACGAGAGAGAGAGTGATACGCAGAGAGGAAGAGATAAGTCATTATATTGGCTTATAATTCATGTGGGCCCCACAGGTGAATAAAATTTTATTTAACTTTAACATATATATATATATATATATATATATATATAAAGTCAAAACATTACATTCTCCCTAACTTTAAAAAATATTTCGCCCCCGAAATCAAGCCATACCTGAGAGAGAAAACAATTCTGGATACTTGGGGCGAACCTCCTATTCGAGCTCCCAAGTAGCCTCCTTGACTCTGTGGTGTCTCCAAAGGACTTTCACCATTGGTATCGTCTTGTTCCTCAACACCTTCTGTTGTGTGTCAAGAATCTGAACTGGTCATTCCTCGTAGGAAACATCCTCATCAATGTCTACATCAACCCAACTCAAAATGTGAGATGGATCTGGCTCGTACTTCCGTAACATTGATACGTAAAAGACATTGCGGACCCTGTCCAACTGTGGCGGCAAAGCAAGTTTGTAGGTAACCTCTCCTACTCGGTCCAAAATCTCAAATGGTCCAATAAATCGTGGCGACAACTTGCCACTTTTCGCAAATCTCATCAATCCTTTCCATGGAGAACCCGTAGAAAAACGTGGTCTCCCACCTCAAAAGATAACGGCCGTCTCCGCTTATCCGCATAACTCTTCTGTCGGCTCTGAGCTATAAGTAACCTCTGTCTTATCAACTTAATCTTTTAAATAGT
Source organism: Cornus florida (assembly GCF_030987335.1). Taxonomy (NCBI): domain Eukaryota; kingdom Viridiplantae; phylum Streptophyta; class Magnoliopsida; order Cornales; family Cornaceae; genus Cornus; species Cornus florida. Next base: position 60,001,270 of record NW_026775572.1, on the reverse strand, counting down.
CTCGAGTACAGTGTCTGGTCCTAAGGCAACTGTCTCGCCTACCTCAATCCAACAAATAGGAGACCTACAAGGATTACCATACAACGCCTCAAATGGAGCCATCTGAATGCTTGCCTGATAACTGTTGTTGTAGGCAAATTCAATAAGTGGAAGGTGATCTTCCCAACTACCACCCAAATCAAGCACACATGCCCAAAGCATATCCTCCAAAATCTAGATAGTACTCTCCGACTGATCGTCAGTCTGTGGATGGAATGCCGTACTCAGATGCAACGCTGAGCCAAACGCTACTTGAAGTCCTTCCCAGAACTTCGAAGTGAACTTGGCATCGCTATCTGAAACAATAGTTACTGGAACTCCATGCAATCTTACAATCTCCTTCACATAAAGAACACCAAGCTTCTCTGCATCATCTGTTGCCTTAATAGGCAAAAAGTGAGCCGTCTTAGTCAATCTGTCAATGATGACCCATACGGCCTTATTGCCCCTCCATGACGATATGTTCCCATTTCTACTGCGCTACAGGCAATGGTTGCAATAAACTGGCTGGTCTCTAATGCTCGGCTTTCACCTCCTGACAGGTAAGGCATCTAGCCACAAACTGTGCAACATCTTTCTTCATCCCGTTCCACCAATACTGACGTCTCAAATTGTGATACATCTTGGTACCACCTGGATGAACTGTAAAGCAGGAAGTGTGAAACTCCTGTAAGACGTCCTCATAATAAACCGTAGGAACCACCAATAAACCCCTGAACCGTAGACCCCCATTTGCATGCAAGGCCCAATCTTTCACTGTCTCACCACTGGAGATCAAAGCGTGAATGTTATCTAAATCCGGGTCCTGTCTCTGTGACTCAATCACTAGTACAACAAGAGTAGGCTGAGCCACAAGACTAAACAAGAATGCTGGCTCACTGTCAACATCGTCATCAAAACAATACAATCCTATCTCTGCCAAATCCTTAAACATAGTTCTACGGGATTTCCGGCTTAAAGCATCTGCTACCACATTTGCCTTGCCTGGATGATACTGTAAGTCAAAATTGTAGTCCTCCAATAATTCAACCCATCTTCTCTGTTTATTGTTCAAGTCCTTTTAGGAGAAAATGTACTTGAGACTTTTATGATTCGAGTGCACCTCGAATCTCTCACCATACAAGTAATGTCTCCAACATTTCAAGGCAAATACAACTACCGTTAACTCCAAATCATGAGTAGGGTAGTTAAGCTCGTGAGTCTTCAACTGTCGAGACCCATAAGCTACTATTCTACCATCCTGCATCAACACACATCCCAAACCATCACGGGAAGCATCACAATATAACACTTAACCCAAGCCACGCTCAGATATCACCAACACTGGAGCTGTAGTCAATCTTGTCTTCAATTCCTGAAAAGATAACTCACAGGCTTCATTCCACGTAAACTTTATCCCTTTCCGGGTCAAACGGGTCATAGGAGCTGCCAAACGGGAAAAATCCTTCGCAAATCTCTGATAATAACCCGCTAGGCCAAGGAAACTCCGAATCTCAAAAACATTCTTGGGTTGCTCCCAATTCAAAACTGCTTCAACCTTTGACGGATCTACTGACACTCCACCTTCTGAAACAATATGCCCCAAAAATTTCACCTCCTGTAACCAAAACTCACATTTCTCATATTTGGTATACAATCGGTGCTCCCGCAAAATCTGTAAAATAATACTTAAATGGATCTCGTGCTCCTCCTGAGATCGTGAATACACAAGAATGTCATCCACGAAAACTATCACAAACCGGTCCAAGTAATCGTGAAAGACTCGGTTCATTAAGTCCATGAATGTCGCTGGCGCATTAGTCAAGCCAAAAGGCATAACAAGGAACTCATAGTGTCCATACCGTGTACGGAATGCTGTCTTCGGGATATCCTCATCCCTAACCCGCAACTGATAATAGCTAAACCTCAAGTCAATCTTCGAGAAACAACTGGCTCTCCTCAACTGATCAAATAAATCATCTATCCTTGGCAAATGATACTTATTCTTGATGGTGGCACGATTCAACTTCCGGTAATCAATGCACAACCTCAAAGAACCATCTTTCTTCTTGGTAAACAAAACCGGTGCACCCCATGGTGACACACTCGGTCGGATGAAACCCTTCATCCTCAAATCATCAAGCTGCCTTTTTAATTCTTCTAATTCAACTGGTGACATATGATACGGTGCCATAGAAATCAGCGCGGTACCTGGTATTAACTCAATAAAGAACTCCACTTCTCGGTGTGAAGGCAACTATGTCAAATCCTCTGGAAACACATCCAGAAAATCACGAACAACTGCAGGATAATCTTCTTCCACAACATCATCCTCTTTGGCTATAAGGCTAGCCAAAAAGTAATCACCACAACTCTGTCCACGAATTCCATAAAACGATGAAATGTGGGAATCACTCCGATCTCCCACGAAAAAGAAACAGTCTCCCTCGGGAGTACAAACTGTAACCCTTCCTTTGTAACAGTCGATCGTGGCATGAAAGGAAGCTAACCAATCCATCCCGAGAATGGCATCAAAGCTAGTCATCTTCAGGAGGATAAAGTCAAACACAAAAGTCCGCCCGGCTATCACAATGGAACAGTCCCTCACGACTCAGCTCAAAGACACTGAAACTCCAACTGGCGTATCAACACACAACGCCCGATCCATAAAACTAACCTCTAACCCCGATGTAAGTGCAAATGATGATGAAATGAAAGAATGAGATGCACCAGAATCAAACAAAACACGGGTCCAAGAACCAAACATTGGAAATATACCTCAGAGAACTGAAGATCCAGGAGATACATCAGTCAGTGCAAGGGCAAAGACACGCCCCTACGGTGCCTGTGCGTGTGAACTACTAATCTGAACACCAGACTGTTGTGCCGACATAGTAGGAGTATCCCTCCTAGCTGGTCGTGAACCATAAGAAGACAAGGCAGGCTGTGATGGTGGCAATGGTCTGAAACTTGATTGAACCGTAACCGACTGTGACGGCCTCTGCCACTAGTGGTGCCTGCTCCCTGACTCGGACAGTCCCAAATCAAATGGCCCTACTGGCCATACCCATAACAAGCCTTCGGAGCTGAACAAACTGAAGTCAATCTCATAGGACAATTGGACTTGTAATGTCCAGGCTGCTGGCACTGAAAGCAAACAACTACACTCCTATCAGACCCAGCTGGCAACGGAGTGGTAGGAGCAGACCTTGCAGACTGCTACCCCTGAAACTGAAATGAACCACTCTTGTTCCTCTTCCAAGAAGATCCCTCTGAAGATGGCCCTGTACCCCTCTTTTGCTTCAACTGTTCTCTTCTTGCATCCTTCTCTTTATTATCAGCCTCCAACATCAAAGCCCTTTCCACTGCTTCAGAATAAACCTTAATGAACTATTCCGTGATCAACGGCCTCATCCGATCATTAACACCAGAAACAAACTTCAGAGTCTTGTTAACTTCATCTCTCACCATTTTTGGAGCAAAGCGAGAAAATGAAGTGAACTTGTTCTCATATTCCGCCACTGACATGCTCCCTTGAATAAGGTTATGAAACTGGTCTTGTAACTCCCATCTTTTGGAAAGCGGAAAGTACTTTTCATAAAACAATTCCTTAAACTTGTACCAACTCATCTCTTCCACCTTGTACCGGGTCGTAACCGACTTCCACCATAGTTTGGCATTCTTAGCAAACTTATAAGTAGCTAGGATGATCTTCAAATGATCCTCCGTCGTATCCATAGAAGTCAATTGAGTTTCAACTTGCTCCATGTAGTCATCTTCTATCATTGGATCCGCACTACCCTCAAACATAACCGGCATCAGTTGAGAAAACCCCTTAATAATCTTGAGACGCTTCTGAGCTGGCATCTCCTCAACTTGAACTGTAGATTGTGGTGCCGACCGCGACTGAGCAGCAATCGTTACCCTCACGGCATTTTGCAACAAACGATTCAATTCCAATGCCACAGAATCTTCACCCACTTCTACGGGTGCTTCAACATTATCCCTCCTTGTGGGGACAACTCTCGGGAGAATCAAGTCCCTAAGAAGTGTGTCCTCATCATTTAGCTCCTCTGGATTGGAGTTGGAGCTCTCGCCAACATCACCCCTAGTCGGCCTGGAGCCAACTTCCCTTTGTTCCTCACGCCGTGACATCGTGCTACAAAACGAGAAAACGGTTCAATGACATAACACTAAAGTCCACTATAGACAACTCAATGTGAAATGATGTCGTAATAACACTTAGCATGCAAAACCATGCAAGAAACATTTTACCATAGACATTCAAGCACGTAAGCACATAAGTAGTTAAGTATGCTTGTTCAAGTAATAAGCAAGTAGTAAATAGTCAATACACAATGAAATCAACATCCCATGCAATCCCATGTGCACTGATACCAAATTTGTAACGACCCAAGCTGATGCCAAAATTTTAAAAAAAAATTCGGCATAACCTCCCCTAAAAATGTTCCTTCAACAACCTGTCCCAATACACAAAACACATAATATACTCTAGCATCCCATTCATCCGTTCATTATACCTCATCATAGTTCCTCTCATGGTAGAACATCCACACACCAATTAATCTAAATTATCATAATTACAGTCCCAAAATACATGGTTAAGATTTAAAGTCCCTGTCTTATAACATTACATGATACAATTGCATGGAAATATATACCATAATTCCATTAGTTTCATTTACATCAAACAAAAGATAAGTTCGTTCTTAAATTACAAAGCCATGACTACTAACTTAGTTACATTTCCACAACTATGAATATACATAGAACGGTCAAAATATGAAATAGCAAACAACCTTCTAACAACTTTCAAGCTTGAGGTGGATTGTCGTCCACCGGTTCATTTCCAAGACCTGAAAAAAAATAATATAAATAGTAGGGTGAGCATAAAGCTCAGAAGGTGACACTTAAGACATACATCTTGTGTCCTTGTGAATCCAAACAAAGCATAGGCCAATGGGAAATGGGGATCATACAATGTCGGGAAATAATATAGCATAACGATTTAATCTCAAGTATATCCAATGAAATGCAATGAGATGCAATGTATGCTAGTGTCGTTCCCCATTTTCATAATCCAAAACATCGTTTCTAAACTGTTAATACAGCCCGCCCTTTGGTAGCCCCGCCGCGACACGAGAAGAGGATTGGCTAGTGTCCTTGACCGTTGGTAACCCCACGGCGTCATTATGGGGCCCAGCTAGCTCAACCATACTAGGGCGACTCCCTAGTCCCCTCTAGGCTATATTAACCTCCGGCTCGTGGGTAATCCCTCAGCGACCGGGTTTCACATAAAACCATTTCATCAAAAACGCTTCCCTGAAATTCCCCATATTTATTTCAAGAACAATTTCCCCCATTTCATGCAAACCCAATGGTATGTGCATGTATATATGTTCCATACATTCAATGTTATGGTATTTAAAATTCTATACCATAAAATTAAACATTCAACATGTTCGACATCTCCCAAGTAATTATTAACACATTAAAATACAATAAAATACATTTAAGCATGCTTTACACATAAAACAACTCACATTCATACATATGAATTTCTCTAGATAACATTTTAAATAATCATTGATATAATTAACTTTTAATTAAGCATGCTTGGCACAACAAAGGAGTATAACTCACAATGGAACAAGAAGGTAGTGGATTAAGGTGTCCCTACCTCAAATTTGCACAAAACCCTTAAAATGGGTCTTGAATTTCAAACTCTAAGGAGGGCACCAAACCTGGAATTGTTCGTATGGATGCGTAGAGCTCGTCGTGAGCTTCATTTTCCCTCAAACGGTACCTTAATCCGATAAGAGATGAGAGAGAAATTAAGCCTTAAAGCTTTGAAAAACAAAAAAAAAGAAAAGAAAAGAGAGCTACTGGACGAGAGAGAGAGAGAGAGATATGCAGAGAGGAAGAGATAAGTCATTATATTGGCTTATAATTCATGTGAGCCCCACAGGTGAATAAAATTTTATTTAACTTTAATATATATATATATATATATATATATATATATATATAAAGTCAAAAACATTACAATTTACCACAGAAGAATCACATTGACTAAACATTTGGCTAATAAATAAAGCACACTAATAACAAATTTAAATTTATGGCCGAAATATTTCAAGGAACCTCTCAATGACCCTTGACCAAGTACAAATTTTGGTACATATGAAGTCCAATTTTATTCAATAAATGGCCGACAACATTGATACTTGAGAAAGGAATCGAGTAAAACTAAATTTTAAATGTTTTGAGTGTCTTAAATTCCCAATAAACCATCCAACTGTATTTATTAATTCAACATTGTAGTCCTTAGAGGTTCATGCATAACATACCAACAAGTCTTCTCACAACATGGCCACTAGAAAGATATGGTTCTGAAAGAAACTCCCCCACCCGACCACCAACCCCCCACCAAATATATATGTGTATGTGTATATATAATATTAACGGGGGATAAAAAAAAATTTAAAATTTTTTTTAAAAAAAATCTCTGTAAAGATGAAAGATCCATACACGTTCTTCATAATTTTCAAATGCAAATTAGTGATAGAAAACCAGAAAAAGTGAATAAGATATAATCATCAAAATCTATAAATATATTTTTAGTTACCAAAGTGACTGTAATTGCAAACAAGCACATCCTTACCTTGAACTGATATTTAGCACCACAGCACTCTCCAACCACAGTGTCTTTAAGTGAAATAAAGCTTGGAACATAAGCGATTGCTTCAAATTTTAATTTAACCCCATCAATCTTAAGATATCTGAATTGTGGTCCTTCAGGGTCATAATAAATCAGAGCACTTCCAGATGAATCAAATATCAATATTGCCCCATCTTTTTGGTAACTTATTGGCTGATATAAACAATTAGATGACCTCCCATCAGGCAGGCTATTGAGAGAAAACACTTTTGTCCAAAATTGTGGAGCACCATAATTGTTCAAAACCCATACGTGAACAGAATCACAACTGGAGGAGTCACTTATGCATAGACAGCCTTCTAGTACTCCCATAGACACATTAGTGTTATCATTTTCAAGAGGCGGCAAGGGAACTGATTGGAGCTGCTCGTCGTCGAAGTTAAAAGAAACTATATGATCAGATCTTCTGCCATCATGCCATACCCAATGAAGCCCTCCATTCAGATAGGTGGGAAATTTTAGGCTATAATCTGAAATGGGACCGTCACCAATATGTTTCCATGATCATGCACCGAGTGTGTATATTTCAGCCTTCCTACCGCCCCATACTTCCATATCATTGGAATCAAGAATCCAATGACGAAACATTCTAATCACCTTGTACTAATTAGTCCTTGGACTTAAGCCGAACCCACAACCGTACATATCTTTGGCATTCTCTTCACCCCTAAAAGCCATTGGAATGTTTATATACTCACCCGTGATTGGATTAAACACAACAACAGGTTTATTACGTTTTGGTTCAGACAAGCAAAGCAAACCATTGCATGAATTCACAATTTTTAACACATAATCACTGGGGTCAAACTTGGGGCAGCGCTTCCTTTTAACCCGACTGCCTTTAGGGAGGAGGGAACGCATTTGGGCATTACGAGCTATAACTTCACGAAACATGTCAACATTGCGCAATAGGATCTTCAATTTGGTTTCAAGCTTCATGTTAACATGATGGTCACAATGAACAAAATTGTTGCACCTCTCAGGCTCAACCAAGTAAAGCAATCTTGACACAAACATTGAATTAAAGGCCGTTCGAAGCACAGCACTGGGCTCTGCCCGGGCAAAGTGCAGCTTGGCGAAATGAGGGTCAGAAATTAGACTGACCCAAGTTTTGGTTACGCACTTGCAAATGAGAATATTCTTTACAGGGAGTCTTGTCAGAATACTGACCAAAATGGGACTCGGAAGATCTGTGATCGAACAACCCAATATCTGAATTTGTTCATCGTGGGACTCATCTGCTTCTTTTTCGCCTTTCTGGGTTGAGTCTAATTTTCCTTCCATGGCTTAATTCTATAAATCTATGGAAATGGATTCGGAGGTCAGTAAAATGAGGAAAGAAGAAGAAATTGAAGACTATGAAATAGCTATGGCACAAAAAGGTAATTAGAAACAAATTAGGAACTACGAAAAAGTAACAAGAGATGGCTTAGAGTTGCCTCGAACAAAACCCTATACCAACAACAAATTAGAGAGAGAGATACCTGATGGAACAAATCTTGGCACAATTCTACAAAGAGAAATGAGAAACAAGTTGAGCGGCGGGAAAAGAAAAGGACGGGAAGATGAGAATTTCGCACAGGGTTGATTTTGGGAGCGGAAAAAATTTTTCTGCTCCTCCACGGGGTACCAACTAACGATGTTACTATTAGACTACATGAGCTAGGTGGATGAATACGATGATATAGAATTATTATTTGTATTAAATTAAATTTTAGAAATTAGTAGATTTTTTATTTTTTCACCATACAAGAAGTGTGAGAAGTTAGATTAATAGATACAGAGAATCCAAATTTTTCACTCCAATATTTACCGAAGGCACTAATTCACTAGGCCATTGGGACATCGGCTAAGAAATTGATAGATGATCCTCCACCATTTATCATTTGACAGTCCACACCAATTAAAATTAATGTTTTAGGTTATTTATAAAATATTATTCTACCCTTGCTGAGCTTTTTACTTAAGGAGAGAGTATGAATTATACTCATTGTCAAGGGACGGAGCCAACATTTCAATTTAAAGAAGGCACAGTTTAATAAAAAAAACACACACACACGCACACATGTAAAAAGAAGAATTTTAAGAAGAAAAAACAAAAGGAAGAAAAAAGAAAAAAAAAAAAAAAAAAAATTTGACATAAATTTGAATGGAAAATAAATTAGATTATGAATGGAAAATAAAAGAAATTTAAGGAATTTAAATAATAAAAGAAAGAAAAAGCTAAGATAATTTTATAAATTATATTTTAGGGGAGGCACTATATATAATTTTTCACGCATGCTTAAAAAAAAAAAAATACAAATTAATTATATATATCCTATTGGGCGAGCCAAGCCAGGGACACATGCCCCAAGCCTTAATTGATTCCGTCCCTGATGGCCATTATAATTTCTTTTTAAATCTTGAATAATGCTCAATTCAATGATGCAAGACATTGAGTGGATCAGGATGGGATAGGCTCAATTAGATTTGAATCAGGTAATGAATATTTGTGATTTTATGTGATCTGATTTGTTTTATTGATTTATTTATTTATTTATTGAGTCCATATTGATCCATTTATAATTGGTGAAATTTCCACTATGATAACTTTGAGTTACAAAGTGGTGAAATCTTTATTAAAAATTCCATTATATATGAAGAAGTGGGACACCTTCTAAAATAACACGACTTGTGAAAAGCTGAATGTGTGTGTGTATATATATATATATATTAAAATTTTGAAAAAGAGAGAAGATTGAAAATTTTGAACAAAAAGTGAAAATTTGAGAGAAGAATGTGAGGAAAAAATTGAAGGAAAAGTGAGATAATTAAGATTCTAACACCACGTGATAAACAATTATGTAATCAATATTTTGATTGATTTTTATGGAATGTTCTACAAGAGCAACTTTTCTCACAAGTGATGTTCTTACATTGTAGTCGGTGATGGATTCAGAAAATTTCGTGAGGGGGCAGCCTTTTATTTTTTTGGGACAAATTTATATAGTGGGTCCATTTATGTAATTTCAATAGAAATTTCTTCATAATTTTTTAAAAATTTAAAGTATAAAATGCAAAAAAAAATTGAACTATAAAATGAAAAAAAAAAAATCAATGGGGCCGAATTGTAATTTTAATGGGTGCATCTTCATAAATTCTAAAACCTTTGAGGTATAAAATGAAAATATTAAAAATCCAGTGGGGGCATCAGCCCTCCACTGGTCCTATGTTGGGTATTTGCCTGACTGTAGTGATATCTTATAATCTTCAGATATTATATGTTTTGATCCACCCTTATAAGTGTCAATAACTTTTCTCGGTACCCGTACACTAAGGCAATGTACTAACATTATATATTTTGTTTGTTTTGCACCCATCCCTTTATAAGTGCGTATTAGCAACTTCTCCTCTCAAGAGATGTCTCCATTGTCCGTTTTGCACCCTCTTATGGGTCTAGACAAGTAAGAGGTATTCTCCCTTAAGTGTTGTTTTGCACAGTAATATTCCTATTATAAGTGTCAACAACTTCTCCCTCGAGTGTCAACCTTGCTAGCGTAACACTCATGGGTTTGTGAGCACTCCCCCATATTATGACTGGGGATCATTTTGATAGATAATTTTTGCTTTGTATTCTCTTGGCGCTCACACTTTTCAAAAAATTGTCTTTAGAAATACAAGGCCTTCCCTCTTAGAAGTGTAGCAACTTCTCCCTCCAAAGCATGTGGGACTATCACATAAATAATACATACATTTATTTTTTATATGATAAATTACCCTTGATCGTTTGCTCTTATTACATCGGACCTATATTACACTACAACCCTCATGGACTTTAAAAAATGGATGTCGCCTATTGAAAAAAGGAAGAAAGGATGACGATTAAGCTAATGAACTTCAAGTACAACTTCAAATATCCTCATCTGACAGTTCTTCATCTTCATTCCTTTTTTTGGGGAGGATTTCATATCGTGGAATCTTCCATTTATCACATCTGACTTGATAACCTCTGTCACTTATGGAAAATTCTGACTTGATAACCTCTGTCACTTATGGAAAATTCTATCCCAATGTTAGATGCGAAGCTATATACGCAACTCTTCTAGCTAGAACGTTTCCTTGAGGATGTTGAAACAATATTTCATATTCCTCAAGTTCTGACAATTTATCAAAAAATTTCTCATAAAGTTTCATATATTCTCACGGTACATGCTTATTACAACTTATCACCTTGATAGCTTCTTTACTGTCAATTTCCAATATTATTTTCTTTGCTTCTGATCTCCATTTCGAGAATTTCATCAATCCCATCACGCACTCTAAGTAATATTACTTCATCTCTAGGTGTAACCTAGGAAGTGGCTTATTCTAAATATCCAAAATGGTTCCCTAACAATCTCAATAGTACTTCTCCACAATAAGCTTCTTTGGTCCCACCAAGATTCTCCTTAAAAAAGCCAAAAATGTTCAACTTGTACCACTCATCATCGGGTGGCGCTTTCCAAAAACACTTATTTACCGAGTGTTTTAATAAGGTCTTCGGAAAATTCTCCAAAACATAAATTTGTTGCTTAAACATGTAATTATAAATCATTCTTGTTCTTCAGGATAAATCGTATGAAACCACCACATAAAGTCTTCTATCAAGATATATATTTGGTGTGTCAGTTTAATTACCACTCGCAATAATACGAATCTTTATAGGATAGGACTATATAGAGGGTGTCGATCCCACAGGGAGATGAGTGTTCTTTGCTTTCTTTCTAACTAATCAAATTTATTTCTTAGTTTACAAGTAAGTGATTGAATTGATTGATTGATTGGTTGTCACGAATATAAAATAAAATTAAACTGAATTTAAACTAAAGAGATCAGAGAGAGAAAAGTCTTAGGGTTTTGATTTCACTATAACCTTCATACTATGGTTAACTGTTCAACTCTGAAGATTTAACAATTTATATTTCAAATGAATTGAACTCAATGACATTCATTCAATTTGGTTTAAAAGAAAGATGTTATATAAATTTCAGTTAAATATAACCTATCTGCGATTAGCATGGACTATCCACCTACCTACTTTAACTAATTTTGCAAACAATCTATCTTTCCAAAGCATAGACTATGAAAACATTCATTTATAAAAAATATTGGAACACTATTACATGATTTCCATCCTTATGTCCAGCAGGGCTCTGCCAGATACTGTCCAACAAGAATGGGGTGAGAATAGTCTAAGAACAGTTATATCTAAGATAAGGTTATAACTTTTCAGAAACTATTTAAAATTTTGAAATCCAATTGAGTTGTCTCAATTGCTCATAATTATGTAATCAGAAATATAATATATTAAAAATATCCTAGAGTTAAAATAATCAAACCATAGTACTTAGATCAGGTTACATCAGTGCCCTAAGAGAGGAATTAGATACTCATAACGATGTAGAATATCATCTGTGTTGTTGTCATCTTCATCGTCACGGACGACACTTCTCTTTTCAGGATCTTCACCTTCTAAGGTTCTGGAAACCCTAAAAGCCGCCACCACAATATCAGACTTCTAAATAATACGAGAAAAAAGAACGTCTTCTTTTAAGGCCTGTGACTTCTTTTATAGAAGAAATAAGGGTTTGGTGGGCTTTTAGGTCTTTTGGCCCATCTGGAATGAATTAAGACTTGGAAAAGAATAATTCTCGTACCTTGTAAATCCAATCTGTCATGGAAGGCTCAAGTTTAAGAAGTAGAGCTCGAGCTATTTGGCCCAAGCTTATGCTTTGGGAGCAAAGCTCGAGCTTTCTTGAAGTATGGCTCGAGATTTAAAGGATGGTGCTCGATCTTCACTTTTATACTTAATCAAATTTCTTTAACTATTTTCCGAAGCGTCTTTTCCATCAACACTTAGAATATTTTTGGGTCTTCTTCTTTTAACATTGCTCGATCCTAGCATTATAAGGCTCGAGCTTTTGGGGCTCAGGGCTCGAGCTCTGAATGACAGTGCTCGATCCCTTGAGGTCTGGCACGAGGCCCTGAGAGCTTGGCTTTCTTGAAATCAACTCTTCAAATTCTGATGCCTCATGCTCGAGCTTATAGGCAAAGGCCCGAGCACCCTTAGGTAAGGCTCGAACACCACTATGTAGGGCTCGAGCTCTGGAGGTACAAGGCTCGAGCTTTAATGCCTTGGTTGATTTTTCTTCTTTTTTTTTTTGCAGAGCTCGAGCCTCAAAACTTAGGCTCGAGCCTTGGTACTTGAATTATTCAAACCTTCACCATTTAAGCTCTCGGTTTGCTTTGAATGACCGGCAACAACTCTGTAAGCTTCGATATCTGTCTTTTCATCATAAAGTCTCGGTTTTAACCGTTTCTCTGGGAGTGTACCTATAAACACACAATAAACATAAATCAGTCTAACAATGGATATAAGTATTATTTTAAGTCTTAACATATGTATATTTAAGGGCTCAAATATGCAATTTTCAACGCTCATCACACCCCCAAACTTACATATTGCTAGTCCCTTAGCAATACATAACTAAGAAGCCACTTTCGTGGGAATCACAGTTGCATTTAGCCTATGCAACAAGCCTTTAAACCCCTAGGTTACCCCTAGTCGACGAGTAGTAGTCTCGTGAGGGTTTTCAGTGATGGTACCCACAAATGTCTCAAATAGTGCCTCAATTACACAATAAGTTCATTCAAACCTGTTTTCAAATCATAATATCCCAGTAGTTCATCAATCAATCAAATACAACAAGTACCGTGATAAGCGCCGAATATTGTATATTCAAGCGCCCTAAATTGCATTAGTAAAGTCCGTTGTATGTTAATTTATGTAGATTATCTTCATTTCTATGTTTTTATGCAATTTCAGGTTCATTGGCCAAAATGGAACAAGAATAAGGCCTTGTGGAATCTTGAGCAACAAAAGGTGCCAATGCTGAATTCTGGCAGCAGTAGAACCTGGACTTTGCTCGCCATTTTGACCTTCCAAACTCGAGAACTGGACTTCCCTCATAACATGAAAGATTTAGAGCTCTGAATTAGCTTTCTAAATCTTCAAGCAGTTTGTCATTCGGAGCTCGGAGCAGAAAGTTATGGCCTTGTTACCAGAGGTGCGCAGAACTGCCTGGCAGCAATGCAATTCTGCCTTGATCTTCATTTTCGACCAACCATCCTTGAGAATTGGATCTCTACTAAAACATGAAATATTTATAGCCCTGAATTAGATTTCTAAATCTTCAAACGGTTCATCATTCAGAGTTCGGAACGCAAAGTTATGGCTGTTTAACCAAAGTAGGTCTGGGCGGAGCAAGTGAAGCATGGAGCTTTTTACACTAAATTCGAGTGCTCGAGGCCTTGCTTAGAGTGCTCAAATTTTGGGCAGAATGCCCTTCGGAAATGGCTCATTTCAGCCCACTTGCACCTTGGTTTCTTCATTTTGCTTTCCTCTTTAATGAAGTGGTTGGAGATGTTGGTTAGTGGCCTTTTGGTAGTAGATAAGAGGGATATGAGCCACACAATAGAAAAAAGCTTCATTCTACAAGATTAGAGGAGAGAGAAGGGAGCAAAGGAAGGAGAGTTCTTGGAGCAAGAAAGGGGAGCTCGAAAATGGAAGGAGGATCCATGGTTCTTCTTCATTCTAAGGCTCCCATGTGTAACTAACTCCTCCTCTAGGGAGGTAATGGAACCCCTCATTGTAAGCATGCTTTACTTTTGATTCTAGTTTGGGAAAAATAATGTATTTTTGTGGTGATTCCATAATCTAGAACTCTTACTTGATGTAATGAATTGATTTTGATTTAATGATCATGTTGGACCCACCTTCTTGTTTTAGAATGTATGTTTTCATGGTTGTATGGTTTACATTTTCATGGTGACAATGAAGATGAGATTTTTGGAATGGTTTTAATGGCATGTTGTTGAGAGATTTGATAGGCCATAGCTTAGGTTCTTCCTTTGATGGCTTATTCTTAATTCTTAGCTTCATGTGCTCTTATCATGTGATTGATGGTTTGACAATTTCTTGCTTAGTGAACATGTCTTAAATTACACTTTAGTTTAGGTAATTGAGCATGTAAAATCTTTGATAAATTGTTCTTGCCTATTGATTCCATGAATCCTTTGAAGGTAATGTAGTAACCATGAGTAACTACTTATCATAGCCACATATTTATGTTGTTTTTCCCGAATGAATCATATTCTAGCATGTTTATATTGTAGGTGGTGAAGTTACTTCCCTAGTCTCTTTTACCGACATTTTATCTCTTTTAAATTCTTGCAAGTTCTATTTTATGCATCTTAATTTCATAGCTTTAGTGACAAACCAAGCAAACACCCTATTCCCCCTTATCATTCTAAAACGATTCTAGACGTTTAGGTTGCCTTAAACTAGCGCAGTCCCAGTGGTTCGACTTACCCGACCAATAGCCCTATTTTACAATGATTCGTGCTATTGCGAAGGTTGATGTTTAGTTGATCAACCGATCATACCGCCAATTATATTAATCAGAAAAAATTTCAACTTCCAATTTCAATTTAGCAGCCATGGTCCCCATATGTCAATTTAATCATTTATTCAATAATCTTAATCTCCAAAACTCTTTGAAAGTGAACTCACAACCAAACATGTGGCTTACTATCCATACTTACATTCATTCATTGTTATCCCTCAATTTACAGGCAAACTTTTCAAATTCCAATTCACAAGGCATTATATTTTTTTCTACAAGTATACATTTTTCAAAAAAGGATACTGTGCAATGTTTAGGTCTATTAAGATTTCTAAATCACCCATGTAATGAACTTTCGGCCAATGACTCCCAAACCAGGTGGTCTTAGGGCATTAAGTGATAAAACACCCCTCGAACCTAATAGCTGAAGTAATCTAGGCAACCTAAACCCCTTATGTAACAAGTTTTCAGTCAATGACTCTCAAACCAGATGGTCTAAAGGCATTAGGTGTCAGAATACACCCTTAAGGACTTAATTGCTCAAGCAATATAGGTATAGACCTGAACTTGACCATTTTCTACTTCTTTTCTTCACTTCTTCTTCTTTTTTTTTTTCTTTTTTTTTTTTTTTTTTTTTGTTTCACATTGGTGAAGAATTTTTTTTCATTTATTGTATACATACCCTTTTTTTCCTTTCTTTCTTTATTATTATTATTTTTTTATGCTTTGATTATCAAAATCATCAAATTCACCTAGGCATCTCAGTTTAACTCAAAACAAAACAAGACTTCCAGTTTATACCCCACAGAATTCATGTAAGCGTAAATATGTGTAAAGTGGAGTATTTCAGAGATCAAATTTATCAAACAATTATCATCCTAACAAAGTGGACAACAGGCCACCAATTAATTTAAAAAAAATTCAAAATTTCATTTTCAACATAATTTTAGCATATAGGCTATCTCTAATGAACATCAAACTATATAAAGAAATCATGACAATCAGCAGACTCAAAATCATGCTTTTAACATAAAAAATTCAGGACCTTGTGTTCAATATCATCAAAAATTTTGAAATTCCCTTACCCCTAAACTTAGTGTGAACATTGTCATCAATGTGTGAAAACAAAGTAAAATTAGAAAGATATTATCATACTACACTAGACCAACAAATATATATCAATATGAAGCACAAAGGGCAAAATAGAGAAGGCACCCCCAAACTTAGTCCTTAGTACCTGGCAAAATCATCAAACTCCAACACACATCATAGTATCAAGTATATGGAATAATAACAGAGAAATATCAACATATAGCTCAAATATCAACACAAGTGTATAATAGGCAAAAAGCATGTATATAAATAATCATGATCAATACAATACTTTGAAGAATAGACTTAGGGCAGATATATAACATATAGAATAGAATACATCAAAAATGCTACCCTAGTCAACAAAAGATACCTATCTAGCAAAAACAAATACAGAAAAGCCTTAGACAACTAATATATATGAGATGGCGGAGGGTCTATAGAAGTAGAAGTGGCAGACGGAGTATGGCATAATAGCTCAGTGAGAATACTCTGCTACTCATTCAGCATCTCTCGCAGCAATGTCTATCGAGCTTGCAGCTCTTCCACTCTGGCATGTAACTTTCTAATCTCAGCCTAAGAAGAACTCTCAAGCTGTACTACTAATACTGCCCTCCTCCTCGGTGATGCCTGGCCATCATAGGTATTCATCTCATCCTCTGTGACCTCATCGTCATCCTCATCTTCCTCCTCACCAACTACTTCCTCTGTATGATCGGTCGGAAGAATAGTAGGGGGAGGTGGATAGGGTGGTCCATCAATCACATACGGTACTCCTCTAGCCTCTACATTCAATCTCCGTCGATCCTCTCGGATCTCATCATCTAACCCCTACTCCCTACACCTTACCTTAGGCATATGGGCCCAGACATTGTTCCACTAAGTGAAATGATATGTCGTAAAGACTGTCATAGTTGCCTCATTTGGGGGTAGTGGAACCCTCGAGATCTCCATCAGACGTGTAATGAGCCTAGGGAACTGAAGTGAGTGGTTAGGAGGGTGTCTAGCCTCTCCCATCTCATTATAGAGCCGACTCATCTATAAGAACATGAGCTTTGGAATGGATACCCAATAGCTGGCATGGAATGCGTAGTGCGCATTCACTATCTCTGTGCACTACCAAATCTTATGTCCAAGAGGGCGAGCATTGGCCACTAGGACCGTATCAAGGAACTAGAATCGGCGCAGAAGCTATGACTTCCTTACTGTCTTTAAAGCGGTGGAATACCGCCCCTGACCCAATGATTTGACCATATCCTCTCTAGTCAGGTCAGGGGGTATCGTTGGGAATTACTCCTGAAGAGCTGCGGTAGCCTATAGCTCTTTCTATAGCTGTACAGTCCACTGTTATATTGATCCCCTCAACAGTGGTTATAAAGTACCCCTCGCCATCATCAGCGTTATTGCCAGTATATAAAACCAAAGTGCGGTAGAACTCACGCACTAATCGGGGATAAGTTATCTGTGTTGCATACCTCAGAAATCCCGTCAGTTGACAAGCCCGCAGGGCCTCTACTGCCCAAAATGTATATCTATGCCGCTCAAAATCAGCAATCACAAAATCTGTCTCCTGCTATATAGTACTGTATCTCCAAGCCTCTGCTAGTGCCATGGCCGGAGTCCGAACAACTTTCTGTTGCGAATGTTTAGGTATCCCTACAACAATGTCCAAAGTCTCTCGCAATCGAACGATATCATATAGAATAGTTCTACGTAGAGAGGATGTCGAACTCGCAAAGAGATGGAATTTGTATTAGCCTTTAAATTAATTTCATGGTTTACAAATAACTTGGTTGGAGAGTTTGTTGGTTGTCATAATTTAACAAACTTAAATAAAACAAAATACTAAATTAAAGCAAATTAAACTAAATTGGATGATCAGAGAGGGAAAACCTTAGGGCTTTGACTTCACCACAATCGTTATACTATGGTCAATTGAATCAACTCTGGGACTTTAATCAATTCTGTTTTCAAATAAATTGAACTTAATAACATTCGTTCATTTTGGAGTTTAAAGAAAGATGTTTTACAAAATTAGCTAACTATAACCTATCTACGGTTAGCGCGAACTATTCGCCTACCTACTCTACCTATTTTAACTACTTTGCGAATGAACCACCTTTCCTAAGCATAGATTATGAAAACATTCTTTTGTAAAATACATTGGAACACCATTATATGACCTCTATTCTTGTGTCCAGTAGTGCTCCGCCAGATACCGTACAACAAGGTAGGTTGAGAATAGAATATAAATTATTATATCTAAGATAAGGTAATAACAATTTATATTCTACTAAAGCATGAAAAACCACTTGAGTTGTCTCAAGTGCTCATATTCATATAATCAAGAAAACATTACATATTAAAATAAATTCAGAGTCAAAACAATCAAACCATAATATAACGTTGGGTTACATTAGTGCCCTAAGAAAGGGTTTAGCTACTCATGATGAGACTTGATAACATCTGTGTTGAGTTCATCTCCATCGTCACGGACTGCACTTCTCTTCTCACGATCTGCATATTTAAGGTTGTAAAAACCTTAAAAGCCACCACACCTTCAGCCTTTTGAATAACACCGTAAAAAGCGATTGAAATTTCAGACGTCTTCTATCAAGGCTTACGCCTTCTTTTATTGAAGAAAATAATATTTGGTGGGCTTCTAGGTCTTTTGGCCTAACTGGGATGAGATACGACTGGTAAAGAGAGTAATCCCGCAGCTTTTAATCTGACATGTCATTGAAGGCTTGAGCTTCATGTACGGATGCTCAAGCTTTAGGGTTCATGCTTGAGCATAACGATCAATACTCGAGCTTCTCTGGATAGATGCTTGAGCTTTAATAAATGGTGTTTGATCCTCAGTTTGACATTTAGCTAATTTTCTTCAACTATTTTTCGAAGCGTCTTTTTCTTCAACGCTAAGAATATTTTTGGGGTTGAACTCTTTTAACATTGCTCGATCTAAGCTTCATGGGCTCGAGCACTAGGTACCAGGCTCGAGCATTTGGGGCTCAATGCTCGAGCATCAATGGATGATGCTCGATCCTTTGTGGATAATGCTCGATCATAGAGGTGAGGCACGAGACCTGGGAGCATAGCCTTCAATTAAAATTAACTCATTAATTTCTGACGTCTCATGCTCGAGCTTTAGGGTCAAGGCTCAAGCACCCTTGGTTAAGGCTCGAGCACCCTGAAGTAAGGCTGAATCACCCTTGCCGTAAAGCTCGAGCATCAAGGTGTGATGCTTGAGCCTCAACACTTGGACTCGAGCTCTAAGGCTTGAGTTACTTCAAACTTCACCAATGTAGCTCTCGGCTTGCTCTGAATGACTGGCAACAACTTTGTAAGCTTCGATATCATCATAAAGTCCCGGTTTTAACCATTTATCTGGGAAAGTACCTATAAACACACATTAAACATAAATTAGTCTAATAATGGATAGAAGTATCAGTTTAGGCCCTAACATATACATACTTAGGGGCTCGAATATGCATATATTCAGCGCTCATCACACCCCCAAACTTACATATTACTAGTCCCTTAGCAATACAGAACTAAAAAGCCACTTTCGTGGGAATCACGGTTGCATTTAGCTGATGCAACAAGCCTTTAAACCCCTAGTGGACGAGTTGTAGTCTCGTGAGGTTTCCAGTGAAGATACCCACAAACTTCTCAAATCAGTGCCTTAAATGCACAGCATGCTTATTCAAGCCTGTTTTCAAATCATATCATCCCTACAGTTCATTAATCAGTCAAATACAACAAGTATACCAATCATATAATCAGAACCACTTTCAACTTCCAATCTCAATTAAGCAACCATAGTCCCCACATATCAGTTCAATCATTTATTCAACAATTTTAATCTCTAAAACACTTGAAAGAAACCCTACAATTCATCATGTGGCTTACTGTCCATACATGCATTTATTCCTTGTTATTCCTCAATTCACAAGCAGACTCTTCAAATTCCAACTCCCAAGGCATTTTTATTATTTTTTTTCGGGTGTGCATTTTTTCAAAAAGGATACTTGTGCACTGTCGAGGTTTATTAAGATGTCTAAATTACCCTTGTAGCGAACTTTCAGCCAATGACTCTCAGATCAGATGGTCTTAGGGTATAAAATATTAAAACACCCCTAAGGACTTAATTATTCAAGTAATCTAGGCAACCTAAACCCCTTATGTAACAAGCTTTCTGCCAATGACTCCCAGACCAGACGATCTTAGGGCATTAGGTGTCAGAACACACCCCTAAGGACTTAATCACTCAAGCAATCTAAGTACAAACCTGAACTTGATCTTTTTCTACTTTTCTTTCTCTCTTTTTTTTCATCATATATATATATAATTTTTCATTCACATTGGTGAAGAATTTTTTTTCTTTTGTTGCATACATACCAATATTTCTTTTCTTTTTTTTCTTTTATGCCTAGGTCATCAAAACTATCAAATCTACTTGATCATCTCAGTCTAACTCAAAACTCAATAAGACTTCCAATTTCTACCTCACAGACTTCATGCAAGTGTAAATATTGTGTAAAGTGTAGCATCTTAGAGATCAAAATCATTAAACAATAATCATTCGAACAATGTGGACCATAGGCCATTAACCGATTTCAAAAAATTTCAGGGAATCTTGTTCACATTATTTTAGCATACATACCATCTCTAATCAACATTAAACTGCAAATAGAGTATATAACTATCAACAGACTCAAGCACATACTTATATCATCAAATAGCAAATCACATCCTTGTGCAAGCAGATTAAAAATTAAAAATTTTCCAATTAAAAATTTAATTTTCCAAGCCAACCTTTACCACCATACTTATTGGGCACATAATCCTCAATGTGGGAGAACAAAAAAGAATTAGAGAGATATTACCATACAAGCAGACTAGCAAAGATAGAACATAATAATGCAAAAATGGGTAAAAAGAATTTCCAGCATCTCCTCCTTCAACATAGTGGTTCCTCAAAACCACCCAAAGTTGCTATCAGTCAAATCACCCCCAAACTTAATCTGTTGTATCTGGCAAAATCAATAAACTCCAACACACATTAGAGTAACAAGTATATATGGAGTAAGCAGAGATAGAAATAACAACACAAAGATAATATAACCAAAAAGCATGTATAAATATCAGAAATCAGTACAATACTTTTGAAAGAAAGACTTAAGGCAGAAATACATCATATAGAAATAAATACAGCAAAAAGACTACCTTAGTCAACAAAAAAATAGAAAAGTCCTAAAACTAATCCATAGGTGGTGGTGGTGGAACGGAAGAAGTGGATGGAACGGACGGAGTGCGGCGAAGCAACTCCTTTAATATGCTCTGCTACGCAGTCAACATCTGACATAGTACTGTCTGACCATCCTGCAGCTCGGCCACCCTGGCCTGTAAAGCTCTAATCTCAGCCTGAGAAGAACTCTCAGGCTGTGTTGCACAAACGGGTCTTCTCCTAACCTGGGGCTTAGAATCGGAGAGATAGACCTCCTCATCCGTAGCCTCCTCATCATCATTATCGTCCTTATCATCGTCCGCCGCTGCCATCACCACATTAGCAGGGTCGGTAGAAATAATAGTAGGCAGGGGTGGATAAGGTGGAACGTGTAACTCGTAAGGCACACCTCTCGCCTCGGCTTCCCTATGCCGTCGATCCTCTCGGATCTCATCGTCAGCACCCCACTCCAGCTTCATCTCCTTGGGCATATGCCTAAAGATGTTGTTCCACTGCGTGAAACGATACTGGGTGAAGATAGTAACATCAGCTTCATTTGGGGCTATCAGAACCTCCGCTATCTCCATCAGGTGTGTGACCAGCTTAGGAAAGTGAATATGATGAATAGGAAAACGTCGGGCCTTTCCCATCTCCTCATATAGTCGGCAGAGCTATACCAAAACTAACTGGGGAATAGACACCCAGTAGCCGGCTTGGAATGCATAGGTCACATCCACCATCTCTGCACATCGTACTATCTTGTGTCCGATAAGGAGAGCATTGGCCATAAGGGCCGTATCCAAAAACCAGAAACGTCTCGAAAGCTGTGACTTTTAGATTGTCTCTAAGGTGGAGACATGGCGTCCCTGGCCCAAAGCACGGACCATCGCCTCCCGGGTCGTGCCGGGGGGAATCGGTGGAAATCTGGCCTGAAAAATGACTTGGCACTTATGATGGCAACCCATAGCTTGAGCAATAGTGTCACAACTCACTATCAGCTATATGCCCTCAATAGTGGCTGTGAAATAGTCCTCCTTATCCTCCTCCTTGTCTCCTACATGGAACTGCAAGGAGCGGTAGAAAGCTTGCATTAGCCTGGGGTAGGAAATCTGCGTTGGATGCCTCAAAAACCCAGAAAGCTAGCGAGCCTGCAGGGCTCCACTGCCTAGAATGTATCGCGGTGCCTCTGAAAATCCCCTATAACAAAATCTGTCTCATCACAGATCTTGCTATACCGTTATGAATCATCTAACGCCATCGCCGGCTTCCTAACAACTCTTTGCATCGGCCGTCTTGGCATCGCTATAATCTAAGAATAATATCTAAGATAAACCCCCAACTTTGTGCTCTATTGCTCGAGCCTGAGGTATGGATGCTCGAGCCTGGTACTAGCTAATGCTCGAACTTTATGTCCTGATGCTCGAGCTTGCTGCAAGCAAATGCTCGAGCCTCAATCTGAAGGCTCGAGCTTCCTGGTTTTCAACCGAAGCTAATCACCCTTAACTCTCCTCCAAAATCACTCGAAATCAGAATAACACCACCCCAATACTCCTTTTATACCACTAAACAAGCCCACAACTTCATATATTTGCTCAATATACCTCTAATCAACCAAACTCGTGTTCGTCAAATCCAAGTGAGATTCAAAATTTCTGCAAGTTTTTGGATGATTATAGGCATTATTCTAAATGTAAAACTTGGCCACACTCATCAAAGTCCGACATCTCTTTTGTAAACTTTTGGTGCATAGGTACGGCAAACACCACATACGTATATTTTAATTGGGTACCATAATATGAGCTTGAGATCTCAGGATTGATAGTTAAGATTGGCGTATATTGCCAGATGAGATGGATAGCTAGATATAGGGATGTGTATGCCTTGGTAAATGAGGTACTCATAACCACCTTGTATGCGCTTGCATGAGACTTACTATCCGGTTGAGGCTATCTTATGATCCAGTGAGAGTCTATAATATGTATACTATTGTATATTGACCTACATAGTTATTGTATGAGTCAGACTAGGATGGATCGTGTATCGAGTCTCTGTTTGGGATATAGTAGAAAGAGCTTGTTCGTGGGTTTTGACCCACCTTTGTTGTTATCTTTTCAGGTCCTCATCAGTTCCAGGCGTAGAGTCAGTTCGTGCAGAGCAGAGGTCGGTCTTCTTCACTCTTCCGGTGCATCAACGTAGGACTCTCAATTATGTTTTTATTATTTCTGAGATAGACATTTATTATTCATCTATTAGTTTGAGATTTTTACTAGTGGTCCATATTGTATGAATTCCCAAGTTGTACTCTGGTGGTTTTATTCTTTTAATGAGAATTTATTGGAGATTTCGGTATCAGAGAATTTATTATTTAATTATTATTTTAGATTTCCCTTTCAGCATAAATATTTATTTTATCATTATTTATTTTCTATTTTATACTTGTTTATTATTGATTGGCTGATATTCCCTAATTTTGTGCACGGACTTGATCAACCCGTGTTCCAAAATTAGGGGTATCACAGTTGGTATCAGAGCACTCCAGGTTCAAGTGTCTCTAAGGTTCTTTCGTTATAAGACTTCCGCGTAGCATATTCTTTTATTTAGAGCATTAAGTTTAGGATTCATTGTATTCCTTTACGGTCCATCTAATTGTATTGTCATCTATCTTTCCATGTTAACAGAATGGTTAACATTGGAAAAAGATAAGAGAGGCAACAAAGGAAGGCAGAGCGTAAGCGTCAGTATCGTTTACAACGTTGAGCTGTAAAGAGGCAGTAGGCACTTTTGTTTCAAAATTAGTAGCATATCAATTGGAGGTGGTATAACAGACACAGGAGTCTCAGGATTGGGGCCACACTCAGGGCAGGGATCTAAAGATCCTCCTCAGTTAGCTTACATCCTTGCTCAAGCTGTAGCAGCAGGCGTAGCAGCTGCACTTTGGAATCAGCCGCATGTTTAGCAGCCATGAAAGAAGCACAAGGGTAGTTCAGATGCTCACAGATATGGGGCACCAATTCAGAAGCTGCAGAATGGGGAACCACAGGCAAGACAGGGTCAGCCACAGGCCAACCAACAAAGAAGACAGTTTGGCATTTTCAGGGGTAGTTGCTATACTTGTAGAGAGCTTGGACACACTTCCAGGCAGTGTCATAAACAAGGAGATACCAGAGCATTCAAGAACGAGGGTATTGGATCACAAGGATGAATGCTCTTTTAAGAGTGATACTTATTTATAGTAGTAATGGAATTATTATTAAAAGAGTGGTACTGTTTAAATCACGTACACTAGTATTGTTTTATCTTTAAAGAATATAGGATGATTTTTCTTTTGGAAGTATATGGTTTAAAGAAGTTCTTATTAAAGTGAACTGGTTGATTTGGTATTTATTGTGCTTCATGAGAGCAAATTTTTTATTATTATTTGCATAATGGTCTTGTTAAACTATATTGGAAAATGTTTGTTGTGATAATAAAGGAGTATCACAGTAGAGTGATTGGTGCTTGGGCAGGCTAACAAATTTTTGCTTATAATTATGTTGTGTAGATACGGGACGATTACCAATGAGTTTGTAAAGGAACTTGTGGGAATCAATTCTGTAAGTTGATTTCAGAGGAAGGATTCCCAATAAAAAGCGATATCCTAAATGTGATAGATTACATAGTATTTTGTATGCTATATGTGTTTTGCTCTATGGAGTATTTAGAAATGTTGTTCATAGTTTAGTTGGTGACACAAGTATATGTTCGACCACATAATATTGCTACACCTGTAGGCAATACTACTATTTTACATGAGAGTGATAGGCCTGTGATACTAGATATTGGTAGACTCAGATTTTTAGCCAATTTATTGATCTTGGACATGCATTCTTATAATGTGATACTTGGGATGGATTGGTTATCTCACTGCTATGCTCAGGTTAATTGTCACGATAAGTTTATTATGTTTGCTATACCGGGACATGATATGTATATAATTGATATGCCATGTTCTAACAGGGGATCGAGCACTCATTTATTGTTGGGAGCTACTTATTTCTCTGAGATTGATTTGCGATCTGGCTATCATTAGCTTCAAGTTAGGGAGCAAGATGTTCCTAAGATAGCATTTCGCACTAGATATGGATCTTATGAATTTCGAGTCATGCCTTTTGGGTTGACTAATATGCCAGCTGTCTTTATAGACTTGATGAACAGAGTCTTCATGAACAGGGTCTTCAGGGCTTGGCTTAGATCAATTCGTCATTGTTTTCATCGATGATATTCTGGTTTATTCTAAGACGGAGGAAGACCATGCTAGACATCTTCGCATAGTGTTGCAGACACTTCATGAGCACCAGTTCTATGGCAAGTTTGAAAAGTGTGACTTTTGGCAACAAGAAGTGAAATGTCTGGGTCATATGGTGTCAGAAAAGGGGATAGTGGTGGATCCAACCAAGGTCTCAGCTGTTTTAGCGTTGGGATAACCTACCTCACCCACTGAGATTCAGAGCTTTCTGGGATTGGCAGGATATTATTGTAGATTTATCCAGGGGTTTTTGAAGATAGCGGAACCACTCACCCATTTGACTAAGAATGGTGTATCGTTTGTATGGGATGAGCATTGTCAGACTGCGTTTGACACACTGAAGAGCAAGTTGACTTCTGCACCTGTTCTAGCTACTCCCTAGAGCGGGATAAAGTATCTTGTCTACATAGATAGTTCTTTGTAGGGTCTGGGATGTGTTGTAATGCAGGAAGAAGGATCGATTTCTTATGGGTCTCATAAGCTTAAGCCTCATGAGCTTAACTATCCGACACACGATTTGGAGTTAGCAGCTGTGGTCTTTGTCTTACGTATTTAGAGGTATTATCTGTTGGGGGAGTCCTTCAGACTATTTAGTGACCACAAGATTTTGCAGTATATCTTCACGCAGAAAGAGCTGAATATGAGATAGCGTAGGTGGTTAGAGTTTGTGAAAGATTACCACCTAGGGAAAGCGAATGTAGTGGTAGATGCACTCAGTCACTTACCCTATGTATAATACCTCGATATTTTAAAGGATTTACTAATTGGGATTAATTAATTTTATTTTATTTTGAAATGATTTGTTTGATTTAATTGGGATTAATTGTTTTTATTTTTAATTTTAAATGATTTATTTTATTTAAATTGATTGCTTAGATTAATTGTCTTGTTTTAATTAAATTATATTTCGTGATTGATATGATGATTGTTGTGTGTGTGTTTGATTATTGATTAAATTATTGATGTGTTGATTTTATTGGTATGGTGTGACTTGATTGTAATTTCTTGTTTTGTTTATATGCTTCATATAATTAGTTATTTTAATTTAAGTGTTTATTTAATTATTTAAATTATTTAAATTAATTGGATTTGGGCTTAAGTGAAGTTGGACCAAAAGATATGGTCTTGGGCTTGTATGAAGCCTTATTTGGTTAATTAATAAAGGCCCATGGTTATTTGATTATTTAAATGATTATTTTTTGTATAATTATAAATATATATATTTAATTATATATAAATTTAATTAATTAATAAGTGTTATAGAAGGATATATATATATAGATATATATTTATAAATATATATAGGATATATGATTTAATTAACCAATGGTTAATTATGGAAGATATATATATATATATATATATATATATATATATATATATAACATATATGTTGATATATATTATATTATTTAAAGGTTATTATTTTATTTGGTAGTCCTAGTAGAAACAGGATTTGGATTCTAATGTGTATAAATATGCACATAATGCTTTAGGGTTAAAAGTTTTACACGTTAGAAAAATAAGAGAAGCAGAGAGAGAGGAAGAAGAAAGGCTGACAAGAAGGAGGCTGGATCTGAGAAGGAGGACATTGGGATTGGAAGATACAATCAAAGCTTGAAGCGTCGGTTTCATTTTGAAACCTTCAGGGGAGTTCTTCGCTAACTTTCCTCTTAAAACTCATAAGGATTTCACCTTGAGTATCAAGGCTTTAAATTAAATTTATTAATTTAAATCATGGTTAGAATGAATTAATCAAAGCATCAAGTTGAATTTATTTGATTAAATCATGTGTTGATCGAATTATTTAAAAGTATAAATTATTATATTTTATTCTTTTAGAATTTTGGATTTTAATTGGTATATATGTGTGTTGCATATATTTTAAAAATTAATTTATAGGTTCGATCTGGACCCAAGAAGGTTAATTAAGGCTTCTGAAATTTTATAGAATTTTGGATTTTAATTGGTATATATGTGTGTGCACACACTAATCTTGACCATTAAATTATTTAAAGGTAAGTGGATTGATCTGGTGCATTGTAGCGCATGGAGGGTTAGTGCGCATGTGCATCTGGGCCATATAAGGGCCCGTTTGGATCGCGATAACGTTATAAGTTATGGTTTGGTATGATATGAAAACAATCATTTTGGTATTGGTATGTTTTTAGTAGAAATCGGATCTATGTTTGGTAACGAGTGATAAGCGCCGAATAATGTATATTCAAGCGCCCTAAATTACATTAACAAAGTCCAGTTATTAATTATTTTATGTAGATTAACTCCATTTCTATGTTTTTATACATTTTCAGGTTCATTGGCCAAAATGGAACAAGAATAAGGCCTTGTGGAATCTTGAGCAACAAAAGGTGCCAATGCTGAATTCTGGCAGCAGTAGAGCCTGGACTTTGCTTGCCATTTTGACCTTCCAAACTCGAGAACTGGACTTCCCTCATAACATGAAAGATTTAGAGCTCTGAATCAGCTTTCCAAATCTTCAAGTGGTTCATCATTCGGAGTTCGGAGCAGAGAGTTATGATCTTCACAACAGAGGTGCGCAGAACTGCCTAGCAGCACTGATGTACTGCCTTTCTCCCCATTTTCGACCAACCAGACTTGAGAATTGGGTCTTCATCAAAACATGAAGTTTTTAAAGCACTGAATCAGCTCTCCAAATCTTCAAACAGATCGTCATTCGGAGTTCGGGGCACAAAGTTATAGCAGTTTTCCCAAAATAGGTCAGCACCGAGCAAGAGGAGCATGTTGCACATTGCACTAAGTTAGAGTGCTCGAGGTCACCAAGCGTGTGCTCGAAAATCAGGCAGAATGCCCTTCGGAAATGGCTCATTTCAGCCCACTTGCACATTGGTTTCCTCAATGCCATCTTCCTTCTTTATGAAGTGGTTGGAGGTGTTCCTTGGAGGAGAGAGGGTATTGTTGGAGCATAAAAGGCTACCCAAAGGCCACATATATGAAAAAGCTTTATCTTGAGCAAGAGAAAGGAGAGAGAAGAGAGCAAGGAGAAGGGTGTTCTTGAGTGCTACAGTAGGAGCTCGAAAATGGAGATGAGGATGATGCTTCTTCCTTCTTCTAGCTCACCAATGGGTAACTAAACCTCATCTAGGGAGGTGATGAAACCCCTCCCTTGTAAGCATGTGTTAGTATAGTTTATTTTTGGGGATTACAATGTATTTTTGATAGTCTTTCCATGGTCAAGAGCCTCATTTTTGTTGTAATGAATGTTGAATGTTTTAAATGATTATTGTGAGTTATTCATCTTGTCTTGGATGGTTGCTTTTCTTAATCATATTGCTTGCACTTCCATGGTGACAATGGAAGTTAGATCATGGAATGGTTTTAATGGCAGGGAGTTGGAGAACCTAGATAGTTCATGGCTTAGGGTTTCCCTTTGATGGGCTATACTTGATTCTTAGCTTTATGTGCACTCACCATTTAAATTAGGGCTTGATAATCCTTGGCTTAGTAAGCATGTTCTAAGCTACATTTTAGTTTAGGTAGTTGATCATGTGAACCTTTGATGGTTTATTCTTGCTTTTCTAATTAAATGAACTTCTTAAGGATATTATAGCAACCTAGTATTGTTATGTATCATGACTATCATATATGTTGTTTTCCCCTTAAATTAATCTTAACCTAGCATGTGTATAGGGATGGAGGTGGATTCATTTCCCTAGCCTTCTTTACTTGTACTTCACTCCCTTGAATTCTTGCAATTTATTGTTTTATGCACTTTTAATTTCCTAGCTTAAGTGACATCCAACAAAACCTCTATAAACCCTTCATCATTCTAAGAATGATTCTAGACATTTAGGTTGTATTAGACTAGCGCAGTCCTTGTGGTTCGACTTACCCGACCAATAGCCCTATTTTACAATGATTCGTGCTATTGCGAAGGTTGATGTATGATTGACCAACCGATCAATTTTTGGCGCCGTTGCCGGGGACTGCAAACGGTTTAGCAACCGAAGTTTCTAGGGTTAAATTTAGTTTGATTGTGAATATTGTGTCTTGTGAATATTCCCTGTGTGTTTTGACCACCTTTGTGTTTTAAGTGTTGTAAGATTCTAGGGACTCGAAGCTCGCAGTGGGAATGCTAGCAAATTGTAAGTCTAGAGGACCCCAGGTAAGTCTCGTGACTTCTAGTTTCGAGTTATGAATATTGTGCATGTGTTAAATTTAGTTTTAGTTTAGTTGTGAAGCCCTTGTTGAGGCTCTTATCCTGTTTAAATTTTGTGTTAAAGCATCGGTCCTTGTCGTGGCCATTTACATTTTCCGTCTTGATAATTGAGGAGAAAGGGAACATCGTATGTGGAGTTGTGGTTGATGAATTGCTTTGTTGAGTATATGCTTTGTTGTTGATGTTCGGTCGTAGGTCACTTTCCTTACCCACAATCGATTCGCCCATTGATATCAATTCTCTTGAAAGAACTCTTAGATGGAACCTTAGGGAACCCACTCTTACAAGGGACCTTGAAACTGAATTCAATATAATGGGGGATAACGTAGGAAATCCGGGGAATGAAAGGGCTGAAATTCCTAATATCGAGCCAATGACTCTTAGAGATCATTTCATCCCTACCACCTATGCTTCTCCATCTTGCATAGTGATGCCAAACATCGATGCAGCTCAATATGAGATCAAGTCTAGTACCATTCAAATGCTTCCATCATTTCATGGCTTTGATAATGAAGATCCATACAAGCATCTTGATGAGTTCCTTGAAATCTGTTCAACCATCCGGTTGAGAGGTTTTCCGGACAATGCACTTCATCTCCATCTCTTCCCATTCTCCCTAAAGGATAGGGCAAAATATTGGTTGAACTCCCTCGCTCCCAACTCTATTACTTCTTGGGCTCAATTGCAACAAGAATTTCTTAAGAAGTATTATCCGGTGAGTAAAACCAACCAAATGAGGCGTTCCATTCTAAGCTTTTCTCAAGTTGATGGAGAACAACTCCACGAGACTTGGGAAAGGTTACAAGATCTTCTTCGGAAGTGTCCTCATCATTTGATCCCAAAATGGCAATTAGTGCAAGCTTTCTATGCCGGCTTGACCGAAACCCATAGATTCATGGTTGATTCTTCTTGTGGTGGGATGTTCATGTCCAAGAATGCGGATGAGGCTTGGACCTTACTTGAGAATTTGAGTGAAAATTCACTTCAACACAATTCTCGTAGGGCTCCGACCGCAACCACTCCAAACAACACCAACCCTTGTCAACCAAAGTCAATAAGGGAGGAATCATCTCAAGTGGATGCCATCGCTCATAAATTCTATCAATTGATGGCACCACATCTTCCTCCTTCATTGTCTCAAAATTCGGCAAGTTCAGTTTGTGCTTCATGTACTAGTCCATTCCATCTCTCGGAAGATTGCCCCACATCGGAGCAATTTCCTAGTCCCAACCAAGAGCAAGCTAATGCCATGTTCTCGCGGCCCGGGAACAATCCATATTCCAACACCTACAATCCGGGTTGGCGTGATCATCCGAATTTCTCATGGCGGCAACAAGCCCCACAGAATTCCCAATTCCAAAACCAAGGGCGGCAAAATCAGCCCTCTTCTCAATATCAAGGTAGACCTTTCCAAGCCTCTTCAAGCTACCGTCCTCCTTACAATCCAAATGTCTCCAATCAACCTCCTGTGTGTCCAACTGACGAGATAGTAGCTGCAAACAAGCAAATGATGGAATCATTAAATAAGCAAATAATGGATGCCAACAAGCAACTCTTGACATCCTTGCAGCCTACTCTCCAAATGGTTCACTCTCATACTCAATCCATATCTAATCTCGAAAATCAAGTGGGCCAAATAGCTAACTCGGTGAATCAATTGCTTCAAAAGGACAAGGGCAAGCTTCCCTCTCAACCTTTTGAAAATCCTAGAGGAATACATGTGATTGACGAAACCCCTCCTCCGAGTGGGCCGACTCATGAACAAGTTCAAGCTATCACCACCCTTCGGAGTGGTAGAGTGGTGGACAACAAGGTCGATGGAGACAAAAGTGAAGAAGTTTCGCCGTTGAAAAATCCAAATTCAAGCTCTTCTAATCCAAATTCTTGTCCCAATACCATTCACGGATATCCCACACATGTCTCCCCAAATGTGGAAACTACTTATGAGCCAAAAGCTCCGTTTCCTCAACGTCTTCAAGAGTCGACACACTTTGGGAATAAGAATTGTAAAATTCAAGACATGTGGGAAGTCTTCAAGCAAGTGAAGATTAACTTGCCCCTGTTGGATGCTATCAAGCAAATCCCTCCCTATGCAAAATTTCTCAAAGATTTGTGCACTCAAAAGCGCACTTCTAAAAATCATTTGCCAAAAAAAGTGAGGTTGACTGAAAATGTTAGTGCTATTATTCAGCACAGCACTCCCCCGAAGTATAAGGATCCGGGTGCCCCCACAATCTCGTGCGTCATTGGTGACAGCAAAATCGAGAGGGCCCTCCTTGACTTAGGAGCTAGTGTGAATTTAATTCCATACTCGGTCTACCTACAACTTGGTTTGGGCGATCTTAAGCCGACTTCCGTGGTTTTGCAACTTGCCGATAGATCGGTCAAGCATCCACGAGGTATTCTTGAGGACGTCATCATCAAAGTGGACAAATTCTACTTCCCGGTAGATTTTGTGGTACTTGATACGGAACCAGTCCATGACCCAAAAAAGCACATTCCCGTGATCCTTGGTAGACCATTTTTAGCTACGGCTAATGCATCAATTAATTGCCGAACCGGGGTGATGGACATTGCTTTTGGAAACATGCAAGTCAAACTCCACATCTTTCATGCAACTCAACATCCCTCCAATGAGGATGATTGTTTTCTTGTGGATGTCATTGATGAAGTGGTCGAAGAATCTCTCCCCTTCATCCTAAGCAAAGATCCCCTTGAAACTTGCATGTCTCATTTTGACTTCTCAAACTTTGATGTTGATCAAGCCATTCAAGAAGTCAATTCCTTGCTTGATATTAATGCTATCATGGATGTACCTCCTTGGAAAATTCCAAAAGAACCACTTCCCCAACTTTCCACCACTCCTCCGGTCCCATCATTGTTATCTCCGCCACAACTTGAGCTTAAGCCGCTCCCGGCCCATCTCAAGTATGTGTTCCTTGGTCCAAAGCAAACCCTTCCGGTCATTATTGCCTCGGACCTTCAAAAAGACCAAGAGACCAACCTTTTAGCGGTGCTCCAAGAGCATAAAGAAGCTATTGGTTGGACAGTGGCAGATTTGAAAGGAATTGACCCCTCTATTTGTATGCACCGCATTCATATGGAGGATGACGCAAAGCCTACTAGAGAGGTCCAGCGCCGGTTAAATCCAAACATGAAGGAAGTGGTCATGAAAGAGGTGATCAAATTGCTAGATGCGGGAATCATCTATCCTATCTCTGATAGCAAGTGGGTGAGCCCCACACAAGTTGTCCCCAAGAAATCCGGGCTCACCGTTGTTGAAAATTCAGCGGGTGAGCTCGTGCCACAACGAACCACCACCGGGTGGCGTGTGTGCATTGACTATCGTAAACTCAACTCATCAACTAGGAAGGATCATTTCCCACTCCCATTTATTGATCAAATCCTAGAAAGGTTAGCCGGCCAAAGCTTCTATTGTTTTCTTGATGGTTATTCCGGCTATAACCAAGTGGCCATCGCCCCCCAAGATCAAGAGAAAACAACATTCACATGTCCCTTCGGTACTTTTGCCTATCGACGCATGCCTTTTGGTCTATGCAATGCACCGGCAACGTTCCAAAGGTGCATGATGTCCATATTCTCCGATATGGTTGAAAGGTTCTTGGAAGTTTTTATGGATGACTTTTCCGTATTTGGCTCCTCCTTTGACTCGTGTCTCAAAAATTTATCTCTTGTGCTCCAAAGATGCAAAGAGACGAATCTCATTCTAAGTTGGGAGAAAAGCCACTTTATGGTCCAAGAAGGCATTATTTTAGGACATGTCATTTCTAAGCGGGGAATCGAGGTAGACAAGGCAAAAGTTGAGTTAATCTCTAATCTTCCTCCTCCGAATTCCGTCCGTCAGATCCGTTCTTTTCTTGGCCATGCCGGATTCTATCGTCGCTTCATCAAAGATTTTAGCAAAATCTCACGGCCCTTGTGTAATCTCTTAGCCAAGGATGTTCCGTTCAATTTTGATGACGCTTGCATGGAAGCTTTCATCAAACTTCGCATTCTCCTCTCCTCTGCCCCGATCATGAAACCCCCTAATTGGTCTCTTCCCTTTGAGATCATGTGTGATGCATCCGACTATGCATTAGGGGCGGTTTTGGGCCAACGTGTGGATAAACTTCCGCATGTCATTTATTATGCTAGCAAAACTCTCTGCAATGCCCAATTGAACTACACCACCACTGAAAAAGAATTGCTAGCTGTGGTGTACGCCTTGGATAAATTTCGCTCCTATCTTCTTGGCTCCAAGGTCATCGTCTTTTCAGATCATGCCGCTCTTAGGCATTTGTTAGCGAAAAAAGAGACAAAACCCCGCTTAATTCGATGGATCCTCTTACTTCAAGAGTTTGACATTGACATCCGGGACAAAAAAGGGACCGACAATGTTGTCGCCGATCATCTCTCTCGCTTACTTATTGAGAAATCTTCAGAATTTGCAGCCATCCGTGATTCCTTTCCGGATGAGCAACTTCTTCAAGTTTCACATTCTACTCTTCCGTGGTTTGCGGATATTGTCAATTATCTTGCGGTTGGCAAAATTCCAGCTCATTGGTCCAAACAAGAGAGGGACCGGTTTTTCTCCCAAGTCAAGCATTTCTTTTGGGAAGATCCGGAATTATTCAAGTATTGCCCGGACCAAATCATCCGGCGATGTATTCCTAAAACCGAGGCCACAAGCATTTTAAATTTTTGCCATACTCTTGCTTGTGGAGGCCATTTCAGTGCCAAAAAGACCGCTAACAAAATCCTTCAAAGCGGATTCTTTTGGCCTACCTTGTTCCGGGATGCATACAATTTTTGCAAATCGTGTGAACGATGTCAAAAACTTGGATCCATGTCCCGAAGAGACATGATACCCCTCACCAACATTTTAATTGTTGAAATTTTTGATGTGTGGGGGATTGACTTCATGGGACCATTTCCATCTTCTTATGGCTATGAGTACATCCTTGTAGCGGTGGATTATGTGTCTAAATGAGTTGAAGCCGCGGCTACCAAAACCGATGATCATAAAGTCGTGATCCATTTCATTCAATCTCACATCTTTAGTCGTTTTGGTACACCCCGAGCAATCATTAGTGATGGCGGATCTCATTTCCGAAATCGTTATCTCAAATCCGTCCTTGCTAAGTATTCAGTCATTCATAAGGTTGCTACACCTTACCACCCTCAAACGAGTGGTCAAGTAGAGATTTCTAACCGGGAGATTAAGCACATTTTAGAAAAAACGGTTAGACCGGACCGCAAAGATTGGTCATTACGGCTAAACGATGCACTTTGGGCTTACCGGACAGCTTATAAGACACCCATTGGCATGTCACCATATCGACTTGTCTTTGGCAAAGCATGTCATCTCCCGGTAGAATTAGAGCACCGTGCTTATTGGGCCGTAAAAAGGTTCAATTTTGATCTCAAACAAGCCGGCTCTAATCGTGCGTTGCAATTAAATGAACTTGAGGAATTGCGTAATGACGCGTATGAAAATGCAAAAATTTACAAGGCAAAGACTAAAGCTTTTCATGACAAACACATTGTCAAAAAGTCTTTTGCCCCGGGACAAAAGGTCTGGCTTTTCAATTCCCGCTTGAAGCTCTTTCCCGGTAAACTCCGGTCAAGATGGGATGGTCC
Organism: Cornus florida; assembly: GCF_030987335.1. Taxonomy (NCBI): domain Eukaryota; kingdom Viridiplantae; phylum Streptophyta; class Magnoliopsida; order Cornales; family Cornaceae; genus Cornus; species Cornus florida. The sequence goes on along the minus strand of NW_026775572.1, from coordinate 59,965,639 downwards.
ATACATTGTCACTACCGTCTTTCCTCATGGAGCAATCAAACTTCATGATCCTGCAAGTGGATCACTCTTCAAGGTAAATGGCCAAAGGCTTAAGCCTTGCATTGACAGCACAATTCTAACCCGAAAAGTTGAGGAAGTCCCCTTGACGGACCCCATTTATGAGGAGTAGTGCCTGCTCTAGCTTGGTCTAGCTATCGACATTAAATTTAGCAAAGCAAGGGAATAAATTCTTTCGATGTTCCAAGCTTCCTTCTCTTTGAAATTGCTCGTGCCTTACAAAAAAAAAATTTCTGGGAAACGGTTTAGATAAGCCAAAAATTTGATTTTTTCTGAAATGGTCTTCAGTTGTGTTTCGCAATTTTAGACTGGCCTCTTAGACCTTCTCAGCTCTAATTTTCATTCCCGGAAATTTCCATCGCTTTCGAGCAATTTCATAGGATCTTTGGCATGCAACTCATGTGCAATCTCTCATTTTTAATGCATTTCTGAAATGTTCTTAATCTCATCCATGCATTGACGAGATGTTCCAAAGCTTGAAAATTTTCTCAAAATCATCCATGCATTATGTGAGGTTGCAAAAGTTGGGAACTCTTCTTGAAATCATCCATACACTCAAAAAAAAAAAAAAAAAAAAAAAAAAAAAAAAATTTGCCCAATTTGAAATTTTTTCTACATGTCCATGCATTGCATTGAAGCTTCGAGCTTGGCAATTTTTCCATCCCTCAAGTCCATCCCTGCAATGCATTAGAATAGCATGCCAAGTTTCACTTTCTATCCATGCATGCCAGGTGCAACTATTCTATCCATGCATTGATTTGGAAGAATCTTTCAAGGTTGTATCAATTCTTCAGCTCTTAGTTGATCATATTCACATTCACAATGCCTAAGAATGAAGCACATAATGTTACAAGGCATGCAACAATTCATCTCTCCACCTCCATGCTCACTGCCGAGTGCTCCAAGGCTTTAACCAAGTTTCCATGAGCCTACTGCCTTCATTTAGAGCACTCTAGCTTCCAATTTGAGTGCTCCAAATTCTTCAACCCATACTGCCGAACCTACTGCCCTCATTTCGAGCACTCTCAATTCTGGTATGAGTGCTCGAATTCCATGCACCAACCAACCATCACTCTCTGCCACAATGTCGAGCACTCGAAAAGGCCATTTCGAGTGCTCCAACTCCCATCCTCGCAGCACACCATCACCCTCTCGGCCATGCAACACATCACCACCCTGCATGCATGCATGCACGCCCATGCATGCATGCCAAACCCACCTCCCTCACCACCCAGCTCACCACCCTTGCATGCATGCACGCCCATGCATGCATGCCAAACCATTCCCAAACCCCCCTCCCTCACCACCCAGCTCATCACCCAACTCTCTGCCCCAATTTCGAGCACTCGAAGTGGGCCTTCGAGTGCTCGAACCAAGCTCTCTTTTCTCTCTTTTAAAACCCCTTCTCTCCCTCGCAGCTCCCTCCCTCTCAACCCACAAAACCACCACCAACCCCTCTTCCACCTCACAACCACCTCCCTTTCTCTCGGCCCCTCCCCTTCCCCAAACCAACCAACCAACCTCCCCACTCCACCTCCCTCTCAACCCACCAAACTCCCACACCCTCACCACCTCACACCACCTTTCTCTCGGCCCCCCACCCACCAACCCCTCCATGCACCAAATGCATGCAACCACTTCCTCTCTCTACCCCAAACACCCAATCCATCTCTCATCCACCACCAGCCCACCCACATTGCCACCACCCCTACATCTCTGCAGTTCCCATTTCCTATTCTGTCCCAAGGTATGTGAGCTTCTTTTTTTTTTTTTTTTTTCTTTTCCTCCTTTCCTTGTCTTTATTTCATCATAAGGAGGATGGGATTGCATGTCGGTGATTTTGTTGATGCTTAGGTTGCTTGTTGTTGATGTTGCTCTATGCTAGAGCTTGTTATCTTGCCAAATTTTTTGGGTTTGCTCCTCCATCCCACTCACTTTCATCTTCTCCTTTTTGTGGTGCACGCCAGGTGTTCGCTGAAATTCCTCAACCAAGTCCACCTCTCTAAATGTCTCGTGCCGGTCCTTCTCGCCCTCCTCGACCCTCAAACAGTTCTTTTTGTCATCATGTAAACTCTTTTTGCAATGCAAGTTCTTTATGTTCTGTTAACTTTCGATACATTCGTTTTCTGTCTTTATGCTTGTGCTATTAATGCTGTTTGTGGTTGTTTCTTTTGGTTCTTCATGTTGCTTTCCAGGTTGCGCAGTCCAGTTCAAGTTTGGAGGTTTTTGTCTCAAAATGCCGTTCCCTCCCCCTGGGTATTGTTGTTCCTTTTATACTCGTTGTCATTTTTGTCTCTAACTTGCATCCATGTCCCACATTGAGGACACTGTGTCGTTTAAGTTTGGGGGTGCATCAAGCATTCTTGGCATATTTTTGGTTCCATAATTTTTGCTAAGCAATGATAGTATAACTTGACACTTATCGGAGATGAAACATATGTTTAATACCTTGTGTATAGAAGCAATTGAAATTTTTGAAAATAAAGAAAAATTTGAGTTGAAATGATCATGTAAATACAATGTAGTCTGTATAAATGCCTCAATTAGATTCTTGCTGGATTTACACTCTTATAAGCTTCACAATGCACAGATGCACATTGGAAACTTAACTGTGAGGCATGCAACTTGATTGACCTTGACCTTGGCCTAGTTAATCTGATTTGATGAACCTGATAGATGGATGCCTTTGGCATGTATCTATTCAAAAAAAAAAAAAAAAAAAAAAAAAAAAAAAAAAAAAAAAAAAAAAAATTGAGAAAGAAAGAAAAAAAAAATGACCAGTTGACGTTCGTAGCCTTTCCAACTCGAGCTATTAAGCCCTAGGAGTGTCTCTACACTTAGCACCCTAAAGCCATCTGGTTTGGGAGTTGTTGGCCTAACGCTTGCTACAAGGGTTGGTTAGAAAGCTTAAGGGACTTAAACATTGCACGGTCATTCAAAAAAAATTAAACTAGTAATAAACATGGTTCGTTGGAGTTCGTAGCCTTTCCAACTTGAGCTATTAAGCCCTATGGAGTGTCTCTACACTTAGCACCCTAAAGCCATCTGGTTTGGGAGTTGTTGGCCTAACGCTTGCTACATAAGTTGGTTAGAAAGCTTAATGGATTTCAGCATTGCACAACCATTCTATGTTTCGCTTATGTGTTGAAATAAATTGTTAACAAGCAACAAAAGTTGTCTTGAAAATAAAATCATGCCTTAGGGACTTCATGTAAAAGGGAATTCATTGATTTGAAAACTTGTGCCTTGGAATTGGACAAAAAAGTAAAAGCCGCATGTGATAATCCAATTCACTTTCACTGGAGTTTGAGTTATTTCCATTTAAGAGATGACAATTGAATTATTTATATGGACTATGATGTTGATGCATGCATGTTGAAATGGTTTTTCCCATTTTTTGTATCAATGCTTCATATATGCAAGGTAGTTTTCCCAATGACCCCATCTCCAGTTTTTGTCTGTTTCAAGTTGTATTTGAGCTATGTTTCTATCTCATTTTACCATGGAGGATATTTTTGTAGTAGCATGCCCATGGTTGTCTTTTCTTTATGTTTTTCATTGTAGTTTTGCTAAGGGACTAGCAAAATGTAAGTTTGGGGGTGTGATAAGCGCCGAATAATGTATATTCAAGCGCCCTAAATTACATTAACAAAGTCCAGTTATTAATTATTTTATGTAGATTAACTCCATTTCTATGTTTTTATGCATTTTCAGGTTCATTGGCCAAAATGGAACAAGAATAAGGCCTTGTGGAATCTTGAGCAACAAAAGGTGCCAATGCTGAATTCTGGCAGCAGTAGAGCCTGGACTTTGCTTGCCATTTTGACCTTCCAAACTCGAGAACTGGACTTCCCTCATAACATGAAAGATTTAGAGCTCTGAATCAGCTTTCCAAATCTTTAAGTGGTTCATCATTCGGAGTTCGTAGCAGAGAGTTATGATCTTCACAACAGAGGTGCGCAGAACTGCCTAGCAGCACTGATGTACTGCCTTTCTCCCCATTTTCGACCAACCAGACTTGAGAATTGGGTCTTCATCAAAACATGAAGTTTTTAAAGCACTGAATCAGCTCTCCAAATCTTCAAACAGATCGTCATTCGGAGTTCGGGGCACAAAGTTATAGCAGTTTTCCCAAAATAGGTCAGCACTGAGCAAGAGGAGCATGTTGCACATTGCACTAAGTTAGAGTGCTCGAGGTCACCAAGCGTGTGCTCGAAAATCAGGCAGAATGCCCTTCGGAAATGGCTCATTTCAGCCCACTTGCACATTGGTTTCCTCAATGCCATCTTCCTTCTTTATGAAGTGGTTGGAGGTGTTCCTTGGAGGAGAGAGGGTATTGTTGGAGCATAAAAGGCTACCCAAAGGCCACATATATGAAAAAGCTTTATCTTGAGCAAGAGAAAGGAGAGAGAAGAGAGCAAGGAGAAGGGTGTTCTTGAGTGCTACAGTAGGAGCTCGAAAATGGAGATGAGGATGATGCTTCTTCCTTCTTCTAGCTCACCAATGGGTAACTAAACCTCATCTAGGGAGGTGATGAAACCCCTCCCTTGTAAGCATGTGTTAGTATAGTTTATTTTTGGGGATTACAATGTATTTTTGATAGTCTTTCCATGGTCAAGAGCCTCATTTTTGTTGTAATGAATGTTGAATGTTTTAAATGATTATTGTGAGTTATTCATCTTGTCTTGGATGGTTGCTTTTCTTAATCATATTGCTTGCACTTCCATGGTGACAATGGAAGTTAGATCATGGAATGGTTTTAATGGCAGGGAGTTGGAGAACCTAGATAGTTCATGGCTTAGGGTTTCCCTTTGATGGGCTATACTTGATTCTTAGCTTTATGTGCACTCACCATTTAAATTAGGGCTTGATAATCCTTGGCTTAGTAAGCATGTTCTAAGCTACATTTTAGTTTAGGTAGTTGATCATGTGAACCTTTGATGGTTTATTCTTGCTTTTCTAATTAAATGAACTTCTTAAGGATATTATAGCAACCTAGTATTGTTATGTATCATGACTATCATATATGTTGTTTTCCCCTTAAATTAATCTTAACCTAGCATGTGTATAGGGATGGAGGTGGATTCATTTCCCTAGCCTTCTTTACTTGTACTTCACTCCCTTGAATTCTTGCAATTTATTGTTTTATGCACTTTTAATTTCCTAGCTTAAGTGACATCCAACAAAACCTCTATAAACCCTTCATCATTCTAAGAATGATTCTAGACATTTAGGTTGTATTAGACTAGCGCAGTCCTTGTGGTTCGACTTACCCGACCAATAGCCCTATTTTACAATGATTCGTGCTATTGCGAAGGTTGATGTATGATTGACCAACCGATCAACGAGTGTTTTGTTTTTGTTAATTGTATAACAAAAACATGAAAACGCGTTTGGTAATGTTATGCGTTTTAAGAAATTCGAAAACAAAACATGTTTGGGAAGTTTATTTTATTTTTAAAAATTCTGAATCAATAACAGAATACATGTTTGGTAAAGACTGTTTTGTTTTTGTTTTGAATAATTATATATATGAATACAATTATAAGTTTACATGTAATAGTCCATTTTTCTTTATGATTTGAGATAATTTGTTAAAAAAAAAATATTCTGCATTAAAGAGTTGGGAAAAAAAAAATTATGAATAAATTTAAATGTATAAATAAGATCATGTGGGATGTTTATGAGGTATAAACATGATTTGTGGCAACCAAAGTACAAATCTAACTTTGTAATAATCTTTCAATGAGAGCAGATCTTTACACTCCATTTATCTTTTTCTTTTGGTTTGCACTACATTTAACTTTGTTTTATTTCATATATATATATATATATATATATATATATATATATATATTCATTATGAATGATAGAGAGAGATCCTTGTAGTTGAAACTAGCAAGAAGTAAAGCCAAAACGTTGATCTTCTTGAATTGGTCAGAGTTGAGGCTTGGTGGACATTGAAGCTTGTGAATGGGTTTACTTCACTGAGATTAGTTTGAAATTTTGTGCTGGAGATCCTTCAAAGTGTTAATATTTTTATTATTAACTCATGAGACCATTTCCCCTTTTCCTGAGTATTTATTTTGATAACCAACTTCTGAATATTTCATACAATCTCTAACCATAACTAGAAATGATAAATAGAAATATTATTAGAAGCAAGCAATCAAGGAAGCTAGACATCACAAGCTAGACATGAAACGACAAGTTTTTTTGGTACATCACAAAATTAATAAATTGTTGTTGCACCATTCACATATATACTTGCACATATAGGGAGCTAGACATTCCTTAAAATTAGTATGTGTGTACATACACATTTCATTATACTTACATAAAATGTACACACCTACATCTAGAAATCACTAAAATTCATTCCATAAAATGTACACTTCTTTATACTTGCATAGGCCTCCATATGATTAAGTTAGAGATCACTAGCTTCCTAGAGTTGTAGCAACTAGAGAATACTTCCTATAAATCCCACTGGTGCCACTGCCCACAACTTACTGCCATGTCCTTCAACTCCACCACGAAACAGTTGCATTCTACTAAGCTTGAAAAATTGTTATATGTTTCACAGTTATATATTTCACATTTTTTCTACTGTTATATATTTCAAAAATCCATTTCAAGTTTAAAAAATCAACCACATGCCTTTTTGGAATCAAAGTTTAAATTTCATTTTTTTTTTTTTTTTCGAAAATCCGGCATGGTTTCCCCTTAAAAATGGACATTTTTAAAATTGAACTTAACACAATAAACACAAGAGACACCGCCCACAAAATTATTTCAACAAGGGACACCGCCCACAAAATTAATTCAACAAGGGACATTGCCCACAAAATTCATTCAATCAATTCAATAAGGAACACCGCCCACAAAATTAATTCACAAATCCAAGTAAAATTGCCTGTTTTCCTCCTAAACTATTCCAACAACCACACGATATATCTAACCTTTTTTCAGGCTAAGTTGCAAATTTGGAGTGAAAATGACCTCATGCAAAACCAAACACATGAACAACATTAGAGATAAACAAAATAACATATAATAGGAATAAAGTAATTTAACAGTACTAAGCAAGATATATCTAACCTTTTTTCAGGCTATGTTGCAAATTTGGAGTGTAAATGACCTCATGCAAAACCAAACACGTGAACAACATTAGAGAAAAACAAAATAACACATAGTAGGAATGAAGTAATTTGAAGTAGAAGCAAGATATATCTAACCTTTTTTCAGGCTAAGTTGCAAATTTGGAGTGTAAATGACCTCATGCAAAACCAAACACATGAACAACATTAGACAAAAACAAAATAACACATGGTAAGAATGAAGTAATTAGAAGTAGAAGCAAGATATATCTAACCTTTTTTCAGGCTAATTTGCAAATATGGAGTGTAAATGACCTCATGTAAAACCAAACACATCAACAACACTAGACAAAATCAAAATAACACATAGTAAGAATGAAGTAATTAGAAGTAGTAAGCAAGATATATCTAACCTTTTTTCAAGCTAAGTTGCAAATTTAGAGTGTACATGACCTCATGCAAAACCAAACACATCAATAACATTAGACAAAAACAAAATAACACGTGCTAGGAATGAGGTAATTAGAAGTAGTAAGCAAGATATATCTAACCTTTTTTCAGGCGAAGTTGCAAATTTGGAGTGTACATGACCTCATGCAAAAGCAAACACATCAACAACATTAGACAAAAACAAAATAACACATAGTAGGAATGAAGTAATTAGAAATAGTAAGCAAGATATATCTAACCTTTGTTTCGGCTAAGTTGCAAATTTAGAGTGTACATGACCTCATGCAACACCAAACACATTTATACCATTTAATACGTAGTTCAAAATATAGCATTTATAGTTCTCAGCAGCAAGGTCATCCAAATACAGAAAATTAAGTATATATTACATACCAAATGAAACACGGGAAATTAACTAAATACCTATTGCATGTTATATATTATAAAAGATGGAAGTTTATCTAACTTCATCTTTCAATAACAACGATAATAAGCAAGAAGAAGACAATCACAATAAACATGATTATGATAGTAAGACATCCACAACTTAGGAAGAGCATGTACTTCTGTTTACGTTGTTCATTTTGAATCATTGTAATGACTCTATCCAAGTCAGATTGAACATGTTCTTCAACTTGTTCACCTTGGTGCAACTCATCCACCCACATAAATGCATTCATATGTGACTACAAGAAATATAAATTATACAATTAGGAAACAATAACAGAAATAACATCTAAAAGATTAAAGCCATACCTCCCGAGCTGGACACCTATAGAATTGTCGACCATCATTTTTTGGAGTTCGAGCCCTATACAGATGCATAGGACCTCTACCACATGCACATTGTGGTCGCTCACCTTCAAGCCTATACATAAGTCCCCCTACAAGTACTAAAGCATTTAATATTTAATGTCCTATATAATTAGTTATTACAGTTATCCATATTATATGCATGTGAGTTTAATTTGCATAATATAGTTAGTTATTACAGTTATCCATATTAAAATCCTACACACTATTACACACTATTATAATTAGTGATTACAGTCCTCCCAAATTAGGTTGGCAATACGATCACGATAAATATCCATCTGTCGCATCTGTGTATTAGTAGCACTGACGACCTCAACAATGTCATCCACATCAAGTTCATTTTGTGAAGATTCAAGGGTTTCACAATCAAAAATTTCATCAGATTCACCTTGGGATCTTATGAAATTATGCAATGTACAACAGGCAATGACAATAAGAACTTGAGTGTCAAAGTGATAAGGGGGCATTTGCTTAAATATAGCGAATCTCATCTTTACCAACCCAAAACACCGCTCTATGATATTCCTCAATGACGAGTGCCTAAAATTGTACACCTCTTCTCTACCACGTGGTCCTCTAGTATGTCTACCATATTCCTGCATGTGGTAACTTTGACCCCGAAAAGGGGCCAAAAACCCCGATTGACTGGTGTACCCAGAGTCCACTAACTAAAACTTACCTGTCATGTTCAGGATTAAAATTAATGTATTTTTAATGTTAAATGCATAAATATGGAAAGGTAATTTTCTTAGCTTCGGGTAGTGATGGAAAATTGAAATCCTCATTCTGAATGCACTCATTTAAAATCTTCGAATCATTAGCAGACCCTTCCCACCCTGCTAGAATGTATGTGAATTTCATATCAAAAGAACACACGGCCATGACATTTTGGGCCGTATCACCCTTTCTACCACGAAAGGGTATTTGTTGTCCAACTGGCACTACAGCATGGATATGAGTACCATCTATGGCTCCTACACAATTCTTAAAGTATAGGTAAAACTTTGGATTGTTCTTTATCTGTTTAAGAATTTCATTCAAATCCAAAGGAACAATAATCTTAGTCCTTAACTCACAAATTAACTTTAACACAGAATGAAAGTGATATGAAATTGTGGATGTAGAGTGTTGGAATCTTTCAGCAACGACACGATTCCTTTCATTGTGAGACATGGTAAGTAGGAAAATTGCAACTTGTTCTTCTACTGTTACAAATGTTGAATCTTTCAATCCTAACAATTTTAACTCACGACACAAAGCCCTAATGGTATTGGGGTACATCCAAAAATTTTCATAACACCTATCTTCATGTCCATTTAAAATCTCGAATACGTAATATTCCCCTTATAACATGGAATCCCTACAACGTTGCTTATCAAAAATTTTAAGATAGTACTCATATACGGCTGCGATCAATACAAGAATTTCCTCCTCATCATCATCATCATACATGGTTAATATTGTCCTTATATCCATATCTACTATCCTATTTAAGAATAAACAGAAGTAGTTATTGTAATAAAAATTAAACAACTTCATGATATAAGCAAAATGAAAAAATATATAGCAAATAATACAGTTATTCATCAACAATACAAAAATGATAAAACACATACCAAATCATACAATTATCCAGCAAAAATGTAAAAGTGATAGATATAGCACATAAATAGTCATCCAACATTAATTTAAAAGTAGTAGATAGAGGAATTAAATATAGTCTTCCAACAGTAATGTAAAAGCAGTAGATAAGGAAAATTAAATACAGTCATCCAACAGAAATGTAAAAGCAATTATAAAACAGTCATCCAAAAGCACATAAAAGTAAGATAGCGAACATATCACAGAGGCTGATTCATCACCCACCCAACTTTCCTCTCACCAGGAATGCGAAAAAATATGTCCCTCCATACCTTGTTTTCACCAAACATCCTTATGATCTTAGCATAATGGGTATCATCAATCCCCACTAATGTGTTAACGATCCCAAGGCACTCCTCAAGCTGCGGATCCATTTCTTTTTCTTTTTCTTTTTTACTGGGAGATGTCACTTCAGGCATTTCATTAACACAAGATGGTTGACAACTAGAAGATGATTCAGCTATGGTTTTAGCAATTTTATCAGCTTTCGCATTCCCAATATTAGTCAAATATGCCATCACTTGAGACATTGTGGAGGCAAAACTTTCTTTCCTAGGTTTCTTAGCTACAGGAATGGGAGTAGGACTGAGGTCAATAGGTCCTTCTACAGTAGGTCGTTCTACATCAGTCATGCCCTGAATTGCAGCTTCATGTGTTGCCACTTGAGACATTATTTGCACTTGGTGAGGTTTGGGTGATTTTGTAGAAGGATGAACATGCTGACCAATAGCATGTGTATCCCCAAAAATCCTTACCATCTGCTCATAATTCTTACACCCCTGTTTTTTTTTTTTTTTTGCCGTACTTGAGAACCTACATTTTATTAGCTTACAATTATTATTCATCAAACCCTTTTAATACTAAATCACTAATTACTAACTATATGTATGGTAAATAGACACGTATTGAAATACTAACCTTGCACAATCGACCCCATCTTTCAGCTTCCAACTCAATCATCCCAGTTTCACTGTTGTACCCTACACTAGTCTCGGATAATATTTGTTTGCAATCTTTGTACAGTGCTCTGATTGTATTGAATTTTTGTTTACACTGGTCCTTCGTGTACTTCTTTCCAATTTCCACCAACATTGCATCCACAATATGTGTCCACCCAATTGGATTAAAAGTTGTGCTTGTACGATTTCCTTTTCTAACCTCTTCCTCCATCAAGAGCATGAATTTCTCTTGATAGGCATCACACCAAGTAGCGGCATCGGCCTGTTCAATAACTACAACGTCCTCACCATTCTCACCATCAAGAAAATGAATGTCTTTTGATGGGCATTGGTCAACATTGTCATAGTTCATGTCCATCTGATTATTATTAAGTAAATTGAACACTTTAGTAAATTGTTTATATAATTTAAATTTAAAGTCAAAATTCAATTAAATTTATAATTTCAAGAAATTAATATAGTAATCACGATCCAAACCTACATTGTTCTTAAATTTTCTACCTTCAAATTACACACAAGAGAATTATTATATTACATCTGTCAAAATATATGATTTCAAATCTTAAAACTCTCTCAAAGTATCAGATTCAAGGTTATGCAACTTATATCAAAGGCTCACAAAATTACAAATTTCCCTATCAACCTTAATTTTGGAAATCCAACCATTTCAAGATATGCACAAGCAGTACATTTGTAATTAATTACAAATATTTAAAGGGTATATTTGTAATCTCATTTGAATTTTCAAGGATACTTTGGTCCAACTTGTCTTCTATGTATGTATGGTATTCTTTGCATAAAGTACATTGAATTAGTTATTATTTCTCTATACCTTAATAATGATTTCTCTAATAGTGCTGGTATATCGCAAACTAAGGGCATTTCTAGGAGTACATGTACAATTCTAGTAATGAGAATGTGTAATGCTTCTACCACTAACCTTGAGAGAGATTGTGGTGACAACCTTGCACTTCTTTATACTAAGTCAAACGGAAATAATTTCTGGGGTGTATGTGTAATGTCCTGAATTTTTCATACATTGTTTTACATGCCACGAAATGAAAAAATATACTATATATTCCTAGTCAATCAAAATTTTTCATTTTTTACTAACGTATATAAATACATCATAGTAATCATTATCTAACATATATAAATACATCATAGTAATCACAGTAATTTATCTAACATATATAAATACATCATAGTAATCATTATTGACCAGAACATTGCAATATTTCTTTAACAAATTCCACTTTCATCATATCAGTTATTTATAATCTCATATTTTATTGTGCCTGGTAATTGCATAATTGTGCCTTTGAAACCCCACAAACTTGCAAAAAAATCGTGTTTAACTTTCATCATAATTGTGCCTGGATTCACAAACCGTGTTTTTTAATGTCGTTTTGAAAGGGAAATAATTCAAAAACAGAACGTAGTTGCATCAATTTCCAATTTCCAGTTTATGATTTCTGATTTTCATATCTCTAAAAATTAATTAAATTAAATTTTTAATTTTAAAAAATTTATTTCTGATTTTAAAAAGGAAAAAAAATTGACCACATACATTTGAGAATCCATAATACCAATAACATAATTAAAAAAAAAAAAAAAATCCCACATACATCTGAGAATCGAGAATACATACAAAGACCTGCTTGCACATAAATAAATAGAGTCGTAATTAGGGTTCGGGTTTGGTAGTGGTGTTACCTGTAGCGACTTCAAAAACCTGCTTGCACAAAAGCCTCGAACTACCTCGCACAACGACTGAACTGAAGGGTTGAAGTTGAAACCCCAAAATCACGTCAGACAGATGCGTGAAAACAGAGACAAATGAGACAACAGAGAAGTACGAGAGCCACAATTGAGGAACAGATCACACAACGACTGAACTGAAGGGTTGAAGTTGAAACCCCAAAGTCGCGTCAAAGAGATGCGCGAAATAAAGAGAAATCAAACAACAGAGAGGTACGACAGCCAGAACTATTGTTAGATCTACAAACTCTCGAAGAACAGCAAGCACAACTGAAGGGTTGAAGTGAATCGACCCAAATCGCCTCTCAAATACATACGGAAAAAGAGAGAGAAACGAGAGGCACAAATGCCCTAAAATGAGAAAATTTTGATTTCGATCTACAAACTCTTGAAAAACAACAACTGAATCGCCCCAAATTGCCTCTCACATACATGCGGGAGAAGAGAGAGAAACAAGAGGCACAAATGCCCTAAAAATGAGAAAAAAAATTTATATACCTGATATCAGTGCTACAGTGTCTCAAATCACTTGATACCAGTGCTACAGTGTTTGGCCTAAGTCTAATATCGCCGCTACAGTGTAAAAACAACCAATATCACCAAATTCCTGAAATAGGCTTTGGCCCAAATCTCATAATATTTTTACACTGTTTAAGACCACATCAGCCCACTCCAAACATGATATTGGCCCAAAAATGAAACCAAAATATGAAAACAATAACAAATATGGGCCTCCAAAGAGGCCCTAAGTGGTTGGACCATTAATTTTGACTTAATAGAGGAGAATAATCCAGTGTGGTTGCACTTAGACAGCAACCGAGAGCTCAGCTAGTCACAAGAAGACACATCAGCTAGAGGGGGTTATTAGGCGCGTGTGCAGCGCGTGAGAGCACGTGGGGGCGCGTAAAAACACGTGGCTGCTTGTGGTGACGCGTGGAGGCTCGTGCAGAGGGTTTGGGCGCGTGTGGAGGTGTTTCGAGTTCCAGAAAGGTCCTATGGGGTCCGGTGAATTTTCAGAATTTATTTTAAGCTTGTTAAGGTAGAAATTAACCATTATAGATTGTGTTCTTGGTGTTCTGAGAGCCTTAGAGTGTTACTAAGATATTTAGTAGCATTTACTTGGCATAAATATAATTAATTAAATATTTTGCCATGAAAGGAGGTGTGTGTGTGTGTGTGTATATATATATATATATAGTAATATATGTGTATACATATGATTGATTTAATTTATGATTCGTATAGAAGGAGGTACATATATATATATATTTATTTATTTATTTATTTTTATATATATGTATATATGATTTTAAATAATCAAGGATTATTAAGGATATATATATATATTAAATAATATATGTGTATCTGTATATATCATTTAAGATGATTAATATTAATTATTCTTATTTGGTATATCTGGATAGGCTGGTTATTAAATTAATGTTCTACTTATGATATGCATGCGATGTCACTACAACAAATTGGGCCTTTTGTGACGATGTTTTAGTGACAAAATATTATTTGGTCACTAGTAATGATATTTTTAGTGACAAAATATTATTTTGTCCCAAAAAGTACAGTTTTTGATGACGAAATATTTTTTTTGTTGCCAAAAACTCGGCGGGAAACTTGATTAGCATTCCCACAGTTGTCAAAACGTTTTCGATGTGATTTATATTTTGGAACTCAATGACAAAAAATATTTCGTTGCTATTTTTAGAGCAATACTCTGTTGTTTCTAACAATGTGCTATAGTTCAATTTTATAATATAAGAATAAGTAAAAATCAAACCAAACTGCGTTGTATTAGTCTTTTCCCCACTATGCCCTTTTCATTCATCTTGTAAAACCCTAACCATGTCAAACCGCAACACTGTCTTTACTACCACCCACTTCAATGGCTTCCCTCTCAACCACTTTTCACCCCCTGAATAAATTAACCCATATCGGTCACCTGTTCCTCAACTTTCAAATCGTCCAACCTCTAGCTCCCAATCCATAGATAGGTCTTCAGTTTTGCTGGCTGAAAACGTGTTTAAGATGGCTAAATTCGAGCTCCATCAACTAGCATGGACGATCTGAGTTGCATGTGGACGCTGGAGGTACATTCGTATTTGTTTTACAGTTGTAAAAAACCCTAGCCTCCATTACCGAAGAAACCCCTAATTATAAATTCAAGCTACAAGCCTACGCTTTTCATTGAATGTTTTGACCAACACGATGTTACTATTAGACCATTTGATGAGGTGAGTTTACTATGACTATATAACATTATTTTATATTTTTGGTGTTTTTTTTTTTATTTATGATTATTTGGTTTTGTTGTAGCCGTGGGTTGGATATGTTGAAGCCAAATCTAACTTCAACGGCTATCTCACAGGCAATAATTCTGCCTAAGGGAAGCCTTTTCTTCCTCAACATCTTCTTCTTCTGTACGCAATTTCTTTAATAATTAATAAATTCTTGTTTTTCTTTTCATCAATTGGACATAGATGACCTTTTGACATTTTCATTAATTTGTGAATAATTAGTTTTGTTGGATCACTTACTCATTTAAAAGATTGACTTCCAGTTCAAGTGAGTGGTTCAAAAATTATTTCAATGTTGATTATGTGTTCATCATGTCATGTTTAGAGATAGATTTGGATTATTAAATGTTCAAAGTTTTGCTGAATAATGTACATATGTGATGGACGTACTAATGACTCAACTCTGTGACATAATAAATCAGAACAATAGAATGCCAATTCAAATTATGCCTCTCCTCATTGCTGTATACATAATTCAGAAGGCTTTATTTTTCTTTGTTAAAAATTCTGTACATAATTTGTCAGTTTATATACGAAACTGATCTTGTTTGAGAGCAAGTAAACCCTAATGTTCTTTTAACTTCCACCTTTAAAAACTATTGTTGAGTATAAATCCAATGTATTGAAATGTCACATATGGTGTGTAATAATGACTGATACTCACTATGATAAGGTATATTGGTATTGTTTACACTTCTTAATAATTTAACTTACTTTACTTTTTTTTTTTCTTTTTTTTTTCTAGGATGGAGCATTGGAACACTTTGATGCCTATTAAAGGTCTCAAAAAACATTGTTCTGATCTATGGAGGTGGTAGCATGGGTTTGGTTTCACAAGTTAGTTCATAATGGTGGTTAACGTGTTATTGGGTGAGCTTCCTTGTCTTTTGCTTCTTGCATTGTGTCCTCAAACTAAACTCTCACATAAATTAGAAAAACAATGTGATTAAGAAACAAAATAACTAAGTTGACTATTATGTTTTTTTTTTTGGGTTCAAGTCTTACCATTCCGGCAAGCATCATAATTGTGGCATTGCATAAGTGCATATCACTTCAAGGAAAAAAAACAAAAAATAGGTTATTGTGTCAATATATATATATTGCTTCTTTACTCTCTCTCTCTCTCATATATATATATATATATATATATATATATATATATAGATATTGTCGGTTTAAATGAATGTGTGTGTAGGAGCAGGTTCTTAAAATTATGCCTTTTTTTTTTTTTTTGTCAGCTGATATTTACAGATGTATATTTTATTTTTTAGTTCAAATCTTTCATCTGATAGTCTACTTTTTTGTTCCATCTTTGTTGGATCAGTATAGCCATTAGTATATCTCTCTTGTTTTATTCCCTTCTTATATTTTTGTTAAGTTATATATATATTCTTTTTGTTATATATTTCTATGGTGTTCTATCAATAATTGGCTTATTTAAAGAATTTGGATTAGGACTACCTTTCATATAAGCCAAGTGTGTGATAAATATTCTTTCCTTTAGTGTTTGTTTTAAAGAAGTAATAATTGAGATGTTTAATGTTTCTCAGGAAACTCAATTGGTGCTAACTGAAATTCAATGCGAGTAATGGGCAACCCTAACGATGAGGTTACTTCCAAGAATTCTTGCATTTGTTATTTCATTTTCATGTTGATAATATGCATCTCTTTGAAGGAGTTCATTTTAATCAAGATTAATTGCTTAGAAAATACATAGTATTATTTAATTTTTAAGTTTAAGACCCCATTGTTCCATTTACTAAAAAAAAAAAATTCAATTTTGTTGCAGCTTCTGGAGTGGCTTGGTGCGGAATTACTATATTCAAAGGCAAAGTGCATAAAGTCAAAAACAGTTTGAAGAATTTTAAGATTTTAGAAAACTAGTAGAGTTTGTTTGTTTTTGTTTTTGTTTTGTTTTTAAGGAATGAGAGTTTATTTTTTACTTGTTAGTATGAATTTGTGTTGTACAATTGGGGAGTTGGTTCTCTCGAATATTGTAATACAATTTTGTAATGATATTTGATGTTTTATTCAACATTGTTTGAATTTTTTTGTTTAAATGAACATAATGTAGTATAGAAATTTAATTGAGTGGTAGATTTGAGTCTCATAAGGGCATCTAGTGACTAAACCAAATAGTGCTAATAATATAGAAATTAATCACGAAAAGAATTTAGCGACAAAAGAAGATCGTCACAACCTAGTCTATATTGACAACAGCTGATCGTCATTGATTCACATACAACATCATATTTGCCCTCAACATTGTGACGAAAAGCTTCGTCACTAAAAGCATACCTATCAGTGACAAAACAAGTGTCGTCACTAAAAGTCTAGCTTTAGCAACGAAACCACAGTTCGTCACTATAAATCAACCGAGACGATTATATAGCAACGACCTAGTGACGAAATATGTTTTGTCACTAAAGAGATATAGTGACGAAAACTTGAGCTTTAGTGACAAATTATTTTGATACTAAAACCCTTATTTGTTACAGTGTGTCTATGTGTGATTTAGTTTATCGTTAAGTTTAAAGTGGAGGCATGATTAAATTGCTAATGTATAAATAAATATACTTATGGAAACATGGTTGAATTGCCAAAGTATAAATAAATATACTTAAGGAGTCATGGTTGAGTTGCCAATATATAAATAAATATATTTATAATGGCATGGTTGATTTGCCAAAGTATAATTAAACTGCTATGTATTAAATGATTAAAATTTCATCGATGGTTATTGTATATGTAAGTTGGATTAAGATTATATATTCTTATATTAGAATAATCTAATATTTACGGGTTAATCATTTATTTTATTATATTAATAAATTATTATTGGAGAAGGTATGGATGAATTGCCAAAGCATAAATCTTTGCTTTATGATTTAAATAAATAAAATCATTCATTAGTGATGTAGGGTTTTGGATTAAAAGAATTATTCCTTAGATTATGATTTATTATTTAAATGATTAAATAATTATTTAAAATGGAATTAAGGAGTTTCTCTTAAAAAGAAAAGGAGATTATGGATTGGTTTAGGTATAATTATGTTTTAATTATTATTTAATGGTGTTGAATTTAGTGAACCTATTAATGGATGTGATTAGTGTAGTATATATAATTATTGACCTTAAGGATTCCATCCAAGGACAATCTAGAGGTCTTGATGATAACAAACCATTAATGGTGTTTAAGGACTAATGTTTACATTGAGTGTTATATAGATTATTTACATTCAAATGATGACCTCAATGAAGCATGAAAGATCATTCCAAGTATTCTATTACTCAATATCACATCTATGGAAACAAAAGGAATATGAAGTTGCAAGGAACCAAATGCAAAGTCCATCCAAAGATAGCTTGGACTATAATGAGCAAGAAAGCAACTCAAAGAAAGGAAGAAAACAAGTCTACCTGAAAGCCTACGCAATCATGGACAAAGCGTGAAAAAAGGGGTAGATAGGATGATGAGTGTTTAGGATTCAATATCAAAGTATTTATGAATCCATTTGAAACTCATCTCTATAGGACTATGCATATCATATCATTATTCATATGCTTCTATATCCATTAGCAATAGACTATGCACTTCATTCATATACAATTGACATATGGAGTCTTTGCTAAAGAGTAAGTTAGTACAAGCTTGCATAAGCTTTGAAAGAACGCATCATTTGTGCTAGAAATGCTAAGACCATGCACATCAATCATATAATTCATATTGGTCAACAATTAAGGCATGAGAAGCCTTCATTACCATGAGTTGGTAACGGACATTAGGACCCCAAAATACGCGTCATGAAAAACTGTGTTTTTGGCTAAGTGTGAAAAATGGATTTTTGAAATAATGATTATTTCAAAATAATTTTTTCTGGTAATAACTCTTTATACTTAAACTAGCCTAAACTGATTTTCATAATTTTTAACCAAGTCTACATTGGTCTACATAAGGATTCATTTTTACTAAAACTGTCGGAAATCCAAATTTGTACTAAAACTGAATTTCTACGTTTTGATTTAGTTGGATTTCAATTTTCTAGTATTTTTTATTGAATCCAAATGGGGGTACTTCCTTATTTATATTATAAACTTAAAGTAAATGGACATATAAATACTGTAAAGACATTTACTTAAATGTTTCTTGTACACATACTGTCTCACCTGTTAACTTAGAACAATTCATAAGGCAGTAGGTTCAATTCGGTCTACTGAACTAAGAAAATGAAAAGTCTCTTCTAGGAGTTTCAGATGACTAAAACTAAGAAGGCAAATACATTGGCTCGTCCGATTCTCATAGTTCGGTAGACCGAACTGAACCTATTGCCTTATGAATTGTTCTAAGTTAACAGGTCAGACAGTCTGTGCAAAAGGTGAATTATTTCGGTCTACCGAAATAAGGAATCATAGCCAACTTAAATCATTTCGGACGATCGAAACACAATGGTGTTTCATTTCGGTTGATCGAACCTACCCAGATTTGAATCTGAACGGCTTTTTTTGCCTTGAACCGCGTGCACAACAACTCTAATTTTTGAATTAGGTGCTGAAACTCTATAAATAAAGAAAGGGGACTTGGGGATTAAGTGTTGCTACCAAATAGAAACATTATATGGCATCCAAAGAGTTTTTGTTCTTCATTCATATCATACTCTCTCATCCCAATCATAAAGTATTGAGCTTCAATTTATTCATCTATACTCTAGTTGTGAGCTAATATTTGCATATCAATCTTTGAGAGATATATTTGTATGCAATAAATCTGATCTTCAATTTGTAAGGGCTGGTGTGGCCCAAGGAAGAAAAAACAAGCTAGCTTTACATTTGTAAGGGTTGGTGTTACCTAAAGGAAGACTAAGAGAGGTTGTCTCTTAGCAAGGAGAAGTAAGGAGTTGCTTTTAATCAAGGTTTGCTCTCCACCCGTAAGGAGGTGCCATATTGGATTGGGAAGTCTCAAGAGGGGTCTTGAGCCGAGGAGTAGGAGTTTCCGAACCTCGCTAAAATCGCCGTGTGAATGTTTGCAAATCTCTCTTCCCTTGTCTCCTTTACATTTATGCTATTAATTGCTTATGCCTATATATTGATTATTGCATAATTGTTAGAAGGTTTTAAATAGAAATTGCAAATCCGAAAATTGGTCATTGTTTGCCATAGACTCTATTCACCCCCCCTCTAGAGTCAATTCTTGGGCAACAATAATTATTTATATATATGCATATCATTGTATGTGAAAGATAAAACTTTATTAGGTTTGGTTTGGATCAGAGATGATCCGCTTATTAGTTTTCAGAGGCCTAGTATAAAGAACTTGCTGTAGGGTTTAACTCACGATTTATTTTTTCAAGTTATTAGAAGTTCTAGTCTCGAGGTTGAGGATCCGTAGCTTGGAGACTGTCATTTATCTATTCATCTTGTATACTTTTAAGTAATATTATTATTTATTGGATAATGTTTTTTGGAGTCATTGAATTACGGGATTCCCGAGTTGTATCCATTGGAGAATTATTAACGAATTTATTATTCAATAGATTTTCCTTCAGCGAGTTATTTATTCTTTTATTTTATTTTTATTATATGCTTGCTTGAAATACTTTAATTATTTTGATATCCCTAACTTTTGTGCGCGGACTTGATCAACCCGTGTTCCAAAATTAGGGGGTATCACACTATGCTAGTCTTTCTGCTATGTTTGCTACAGAATGGAATACTTTGAAGACTGTAGACGAGTTGTCTGATACTTTTGTGGCGTGCATAGTAATTACACATGCTATCATCCACAAAATACTGAAGGCACAACTTATGGATCAACAGTGCATCGACAGAGTTACGGAATTAGATTCTGGTGATGTCCAATTTTACTCTATTGGAGCAGATGGGGGCTTGAGGTACAAAGGTCACCTAGTAGTACCTTCTACTGATGATTTGAGAAAAGATGTGATGACAGAGGTTTACAAATCCAAGTTCTTTATCCATCCAGGTAGCGATAAGATGTATCAAGATATGAAGCGACAATTTTGGTGGGCAGGTATGAAGAGGGACATAGCCATCTTTGTCTCTAAGTGTACCTGTCAGATCATCAAGACTGCCTGGTTCTTTATAGCTATTTCCTATACCGAAGTGGAAATGGGAGAGTGTCTCTATGGATTTTGTTGAGAAATTACCTAATTCCAACAGAAACCACAATTCTATTTGAGTCATTGTTGATAGGTTGACCAAATCAGCTCTTTTTTTTGCCTATTCGCATTGATTTCACTTTGGAACAGTTGGCGAGGCTTTACATTGCAGAGATTATGAAGCTGTATGGCATACCGATGTCTATTATATCATACAGGGATTCGAGCTTTATATTAGGATTTTGGGGGAGTTTTCAGCAGGCTTTGGGTACCGAATTACATCTTAGCACTGTTTATCATCCTCAGACTGATGGATAGACTGAGAGGGTTAATCAGATCATGGAGGATATGCTTCATGCCTGTGTCCTTGATTTTATGGGCAACTAGGAAGATTATTTGCTACTTACAGAGTTTGTCTACAACAATAGTTTTCAGAAGACTATTGGTATTGCACCGTTTGAGGCGTTGTACGACTGACCATGTCGATCTCCTATTTGTTGGTTAGAGGTCGATGAAAGCAAATTTCTGGATTCTGAATTTATCAAGGATATCTCTGAGAAGATTGCTCTTATTCGTGACCGCATGCGCACTACCCAGAGTAGGCAGAAGAGTTATGTAAATCGTCATACTCGCAGTTTAGAGTTTCAGGTAGGGGATCAGGTGTTGCTTAAAGTATCCCTCATGAAGGGAGTAATGCACTTTGGGAAGAAGGAAAAGTTGTCATCACGTTTTGTCGGTCCTTTTATGATTACATATTGAGTGGGAGCCGTAGCTTATCAGTAAGTACTTCCGGATCATTTACATCGGGTCCATAATGTCTTCCATGTGTCCAGGTTGCGGAAATTTCTGCGAGATGAGGATCGCTATTAGCATATAGATGTTGGCGAGGTTTAGTTGCAGCCGAATGCAACATATGTTGAACCACCATGTCGTATTCTTGATTGTCGTGATCAGGTGCTTCGCAACAAGACTATTCCTCTTGTGCGTGTTCAGTGAAGCCATCATAATGAGGCTGAGTTCACTTGGGAACGGGAAGTGTCATCCATTCAAAATTTTCAGAATTGCTGAAATAAGATAAAAGGTGAATTCCAAGGACGGAATTCCTTTGTTAGGGGGGAAGAATGTAATACCCCTAAATTTTTAAGGCTTTTCTTCATTTATTTTATTTCATTTATATTTAACTATGTGGCTATTTGAATTGTTTATCTTTTAAAAGTTAATTATTTAGTGGGTATTTTATTTTAGTTATTTATTCACTTGGCTATTTGAATTTTGTGTGTGAAATTTTGTTTTGGAGTGTTTATTATTATTTTAATTATTTAGTAGCCTTTGTTTTTATTAATTATTTGTTTGTCTTTAATTATTATTAGTAACATAGGTATATATATTTTTTATTTAATTGTAGCTTTGTTATGTGATTTTTAACTCATGTAACATAGGATTGTCATATTTAGTATATGTATATATAACATATTTATATATATAAATATATAAATAAAGGTGTGTGGGTGGCAGACGTGTTGTGCATTACAATTGGGATTAGTGTGATAGATGGGTAGTGATAAGGTGTGGCTGGTGGTAAATGAGTTAGTGTAGGATTAGGTTAGTTTATTATATGTGTGTGTATATATATATGTGTGTGTGTGTGTTAAGTCTGCTAGATGGGTTTTCTTAAAACAACGAAACAGTGAAATAAAGAATACAGAGAGGGCGGCGTGAAAGAGAGGAAGAAAGAGAGAAAGAGGAGGAGGAGGAAAGTGGTGAGGCCAGCTGTTGTGGGCGCTATTCGGAGGGCAAAGGCAAACGACGGTGACCCAAAAGGCGCCGGCGTCAAGGAGAAATCGGAAGAGAAAAGACTTTCTATCTGAAATTCATAAAAAGGCAAGTCTTCGTTCTACTCATTTGATTTTGGGTTTGATCCATCTGTAGACTGGCTTTAGGGAAATTTATTTTATGATGAAAACGGATCATAGCAAAGAAGAAAATAAAAATAAAAATAAAAGGGTTAAGTGTGTGTGTGTATATATATATATATATATCCATCTTTGTTGTTGTTTGTTGATTGTATCCACATCTAAATATATATATATATATATATATATATATATGGCTGTGATCTTTTAATAGCATGTGGGTATTGTCTTTTTATATTATTTGAGTACCTACAGGTGGTGTTATTCTTGTATAGTAAATGGGTGTTGTATTTTCATTTTATATGAACGCCTACAAGTGGTATAACATGTGTATTATTGTATTTTTATGCTATGATCAATTATAGGATGGTCATAGTTGGGATTCTTAGTCATTTAACTGTTATCGATTATTGGTACAGTAATTATGGTAATAATAATAAAATAAAAAAAAATAATGTATTATGGCAAGTTATTAATTTAATGTCTAAAAAGGCTTACCTTGTCATGATAGATTAATGTAGAGGATAATATTATGTTAATTGTTCATGTAATGGTACATAACTTTTCTTGCATTAAAAGTTAAGTGCATGATATTTAGTATAGAAGCTTATACGGTCATATGGAATACTTCAGATAAATTCCACTAATGATCCTACATACAATTATAGCCGAGACTTTACTTGGGTTGCAGTTCACTCCCGTGATAATTATGTCAGCTTGCATTATTACATCAATTGCTACAGGTTATAGAATAACAATAGTTATGTATGTGACTGGATAGGTATATGATCTTACACATATTTGTATATACGTGTATAATGGAGGACCATTGTCAAGATATGGTCTTAGCAGCACCATTGTTAAGATATGGTTTACTGATAAATATATGGGTTAACTAATAAGTCTAAACTCATACGTTTTGTCATATTATTGTCAGGATATAGTTATGACTTTAAATTGTGCCATTGTTAGGATATGGCTATAGTGACTTACATACGTATATTTTAATTGGGTACCATGATACGAACTTGAGATCTCGGGATCAATGGTTAGGGTTGGCGTATTTTGCCAGATGAGATGGGTAGCTGGATATAGGGATGTGTGTGCCCCTGGTAGAAGAGGTACTCATGACCACCTTGTGTGCGCTTGCATGAGACCTACTATCCGGTTGAGGCTGTCTTATGATCCAGTAAGAGTCTATAGTGTGTATACTATTGTATATTGACTTACATAGTTATTGTATGAGTCGGATTAGGATAGATCGTGTATCGGGTCTCTGTTTGGGATGTAGTAGAAAGGGCTAGCTTGTTCGTGGGTTTTGACCCACCTTTGTTGTTATCTTTTCAGGTCCTCTTCAGTTCCAGGCGTAGAGTCAGTTCGTGCAGAGCAGAGGTCGGTCTTCTTCACTCTTCCGATGTCATCAACGTAGGACTCTAAATTATGTTTTTATTATTTATGAGATATACATTGTATTATTCATCTATTAGTTTGAGATTTTTACTAGTGGTCCACATTGTATGGATTCCCAAGTTGTACTCTGGAGGTTTTATTCTTTTAATGGGAATTTATTAGAGATTTTGGTATCAGAGAATTTATTATTTAATTATTATTTTAGATTTCCCTTTCATCGATAAATATTTATTTTATCATTATTTCTTTTCTATTCTATACTAGCTTATTATTTATCATTATTTCTTTTCTATTCTATACTAGCTTATTATTGATTGGCTGATATTCCCTGATTTTGTGCGCGAACTTGATCAACCCGTGTTCCAAAATTAAGGGGTATCACAGTGAAAGATATGTCGATTCCATTAACCAACAGACCTCTTACAAATAGACATGTTGGTTCCATTAACCAACACACCTCTTGATTACATATGTGTGTGTGTGTGTGTGACTATTTATTCTAAAAGTGCAATCTTTCTTACATATATGGTCAATGATTAATATTATCTAATTATTATTTGACTATCATTTGCTTACATCTTATTCTTATTTTATTGATTTGTTTGTGTTTTTTTCTTTGAGAATTTTTCTTTTGTTGAATTTTTCTTTTAGAGTTAGTGTTTTGCTAAATTTTCAAGTTGTTACTTTTTTTAGACTGGTTTTTGTTGATTTATTTTTAGAGACTTTTTGTTTTGAAAGGCAACTTATATTTTGGTTTTAAATAATCTACCTTTACTCTTTAATTCACGTAAATTTGGTAAAATATCGATTTTGTATTTATCGAGCCAAGTAGCACAACTCTTCATGATAATATATCATGAAATTATTCAAGATATTTATCATTTTATTACAATTGAGGTGAAATGATTGTAATGGACAATTTCTTAAAAGAAAATAAAATTTCAATTTTCCTTGATGCGGCCTTTCAAGATTAGTTTACTTTTAAGAAACTGTCTATTAGAGTCGTTTCACCTCAATCAATTGTAATTAATAACTGATATAAAAAATAGGACTTAGATTCTCTAAGTTATCCTAAATCGAATTCATTGCAGATTGACACGTAACATTTAAAATTTGTGTACTGTTTGTGTTAAACTATGTCACCAAATTTAAAGAAAGTTTTAAAACTGTACCGTTTTAAGATAAGAAAAATTTGCAAAGAAAAGTCCTAAATTTGAGTCTTAATAAAGGTCATGTGTATGAGTTAATTGTTTTACCTTTTAATATATATATATATATATATATATATATATATTTTAAAATACACATGGATTGAACCAAACCTTTGGGAACAATTTGCGACTTCTACATAGTACATTTATTATACTTATCATAGTTTTTTTATATAATCTAAACAGACTTTTAATTAAAAAATGGGCTTAAATCATAAAATTCCCATTACTATAATTTTTCAATCATAAAATCTCAATTTGTTTTTAAAAATTCCAACAGTATTACAAAGTTGTCACTTTGTCCCAATTCTGTCAATAAACCGTTAAGGATTTGTGAAATGACTCAATTACTCTTATAATATTCCACTTTATTTAAAAAGAACAAAAATTTATATTTTACAAATTACAATATTATTCTCTAATATTTTACAAATTACAATATTATTACAAATTCATATTACAATATTTTACAAATTACAATATTATTACAAATTAATATTTTACAAATTACAATATTATCCAGGGCTATTTTTGTGATTAAATTTTGATTGTCAAAGCACTTGTTAAACATGCGCTAGGTTAACGCTCCAATATAAGAATTGGAGCAAAGTGACAACTTTGTAAATACTGTTAGGATTAATTTTATGATCGTGTTTTAAATTTTTTTTAGGACGTAAATCATAAAACCCCATTAATATTAGTTATATTAACTAAGTAATTATATATATACATATTATATAACATATATATATACAGTATACTTAATAATTTCCTGTTTTTTTTTGTCAGAACCGCATAAAACCTTCCTACGTGTGAGACATGCATTAGAGGAGCACCGTAGATTGCCACCTATTTACCAAGTCACAGAAAAGCAGAACTTACAGCTGACACGTAGTGGACACACGTCTAGTGAAATTCACCATCTTTCGATTTTGCTTCTCAAACCAGTCTTATATATTCATATAGATGCAATTGTGAGAGTTTATTCTCTCTCTTTCTCCATCTACAGATCTTTGTTGCTAACTGTGGCCATGCCTTTGCAATTTGACAGTGGGGTTGCTCTGTCTTTTGGTCATCAAATGGTATTCTCATTCTTTCTTATAATTTAAGTTTATGAATTCTAAGTATTACTTTTTCGAGTTAAAAAATATATATAAATTTCTATGATATTTTTGTTTTTTTCATTTTAAATTTTATAATTATAGGTGTATTTATTGGGAAGATGAAAGCTTTTTGAATTGAGTAGAGTCGGAAAAGAGGTTGGTATAATTTTTTTGGATGTGTTCTCAACTTAATTATTCAATGGAAGAATTTATTATTATTATTTTTTTAAACTGTGGATGTTCCTTTTCTCTATTTGTTTTTTCACGGTTAAACATTTTCCTGTTCAATTGTTTTTTTAATTTTTAATGGAAGTCATATTTCTTTTAATCCTAGCCAAAACATTGAGTTGTATAAACTTGTATTTAAAGGAAAAATAAATTTATTGGTCTTAAATTATTTTAGTTTGTGAGATAAGAAGAGATTTTATATAGTATCAAAGCCTTAGAGACGTTATCAATTTTAGAAACAACTTACGAGTTTGGTGATATAGTTTAGTGTGTTTCTATTTTTTCTCTTATTATTATTTATTTTTTTGGTGTATGCATCAAACACGGTTCATAATTTAATTTCTCATACATACAATATCTAGGCTTTGTTGTACTAATTTTTTTTTTCCTTCTCAGAAAGATTATATTAAATGGGGTATTAGAAAGAACAATTTTGAAAAAAGATATATCGTTTGAAAAATCACCTTTACCAAAAATAATTTTGAAAGATTAGAAATTTGTAATGATGGTGTTTGTTTCTTGAAAAATATTTTACAAAATGTTCTTTCAATTAATTGTGTGTCACGCGATGGGTTTAACATAAACTAACATGGATGGTGTATTATGGTTGCATATACAGCACGTTGGGAGTCTATTATGGACATCGGAGACCCCAGGTATAAATTGTCACTTCTATTTCGGTTTTCTTCTCTTTTTACATATTTCCTTTTATTGTTATTTTCTTTGCGTATTTGAAGAATTTTATTTGTTTAAGTGGGTTCATTTTACTTGTGGGCTTTCTTGGATTAGGTGGCTAATTATGCCGTGATAAGTCTTCATCCGGCTTAGGCCGAGAGGATTGAAATTGCGAATGAAGATTCCTGTAATTGAAGTGTTCCGGATAATTGGCAGACCTGTGGGAGAAAATGGTTTTAATTTGTTCTACAAATTATGTTGAGGTTGCAATTGGACGTGTCCATAAACACAAGGAGGTTTAAAGTTTCAGAAGCTATTGGGTCCACGGACCAATAATTAGATTGTAAAATTTACCAATTTAGTTGTCTTTCAGTTTCGCCTCCATAATTTTTCATGCATCCGCAAAACATAAATCTTGTGTGTCACATATTCCTTAAATTGTAAGTGTCATTATTACATATATCAGCGCCCTCATACCCCTCTACTGTCCTACATTAGTAGTGTACTGTTGTCATTTATTTTCTAACTAAACTATATTCTTATAATTAATTATCTTTTTCTGTTAAAAAAATCTCTCAACTACTACACTTTTTAAAAAAAAAATTAAAGGACAAGATGCTGTGGCTTGATTGTTTCTCCTTTTCTACGGCTCTAGGTGATGATATGCAAGTCTCTCTCTATACATATACATATGTATACACATATATAGTATTTTTGTTTTGATTTGTGTGTGTTATATTGTTAGTTTTGTATGCATTTAATGGATTGTTATAGACATTTTCTTTGGTTAATAAATTTGTGGTTCATTTGATGTTTTTTATAGACATTTTGTTCCCTAAACAAATTTGTGGCTCATTTGATTCTTTATATATAATTAGTGAATGTTGTGTTATCCTATCTCAATTTTAAATTAAATGTCAACTTTTTTTTTTTTTTTTTGACTGTCTTAAAATATCCCGTTTGAAAATGTTCCATTCCAAATAAAATGTCTGCTTGGCCTCGGGGCATAGTGGGTTAGTATTACCTGACTGACTTGACGTGCTTTAAGGAAAAAAAAAATAAAAAATTTAACTATCTACTTTTTTATTTTTTACTTTTTAAAATTAAATGTCTTATTTGAAAATGGTATCCGCTCGAAAAGTCGTACATAATTAGTAAATATTGTGTATTGATTGATTTGATATTTGAATTGAGTTTTTAACTTGATGTGCATGAAGGGGGTGTAAGGTGGAAAATATAAATTGTGACAATTGTGTTATTATAAATAATTTATGAATATTAATAAAGATGAATCCATAAGTAAATTGCGAAAGTAGAATCTAATAAAGAGATGAATCGCTAAACAAATTGCAAAAGTAGTTATGGTTTTGTGGTCCCTATTATCTCCTAAAATGAATAGTAAAGGTTGAA
This sequence comes from Cornus florida, assembly GCF_030987335.1. Lineage (NCBI taxonomy): Eukaryota > Viridiplantae > Streptophyta > Magnoliopsida > Cornales > Cornaceae > Cornus > Cornus florida. Next base: position 59,936,480 of record NW_026775572.1, on the reverse strand, counting down.
TAGTAAAGGTTCGAACCTCTAAAGTGGGTATGAATAAAGTGGGTGTGAGTGTTCGAGTGGTGTGTGTGCGCGCTCAATGATTAAAAATAAAATAAAAAAATATTGACGTTTTATGAGTTACAAATTTTAATGACAACACTTAAGGTAGGATAGAGAGAGTATTAATAAAGAGATGAATCGTTAATAAAGAGATAAAAAAATATTGACGTTTTATGAGTTACAAATTTTAATGACAACACTTAAGGTAGGATAGAGAGCGTATTAATAAAGAGATGAATCAGTAAGATTAATAAAGAGATGAATCGGTAAGTAAATTGCGAAAGTAGTTATGGTTTTGTGAAAATAAAAAAAATATTGACGTTTTATGAGTTACAAATTTTTATGGTTTTGTGAAAATAAAAAAACATTGACGTTTTATGAGTTACAAATTTTAATGACAACACTTAAGGTAGGATAGAGAGAGTATTAATAGAGTATTAATAAAGAGATGAATCGGTAAGATTAATAAAGAGATGAATCGGTAAGTAAATTGCGAAAGTAGTTATGGTTTTGTGGTCCAGTAATATTTCTATTATCTCCTAAAATGAATAGTAAAGGTTTGAATTTTTAAAAGAATAAAGTGGGTGTGAGTATTTGAGTAGTGTGTGTTACCTCCTAAAATGAATAGTAAAGGTTTGAATTTCTAAAAGAATAAAGTGGGTGTGAGTATTTGAGTAGTGTGTGTGAGTTTTTTTGTCAATAATTAAAAATTAAAAAAAATACTAAAGTTGTCATATATATATATATTTGTATTAATCAATAAATCTTTGATTTATACAGTAGGCCCGTAGGGTCTAATGACCTTGCTAATTATTATTAATAACTTGGGCATACACGTTTTTTAAGATTTTCAGATACAGAGACAACCGAATTTTCATGATCAAATTAATCAAATCAAAATAAACGCTATCTGAAAATCTTAAAAAACGTGTATGCCCAAGTTATTAATAATAATTAGCAAGGTCATTAGACCCTACGGGCCTACTGTATAAATCAAAGATTTATTGATTAATACAAATATATATATATATTAATAACTTGGGCATACACGTTTTTAAGATTTTCAGATACAGAGACAACCGAATTTTCATGATCAAATTAATCAAATCAAAATAAATGCTATCTGAAAATCTTAAAAAACGTGTATGCCCAAGTTATTAATAATAATTAGCAAGGTCATTAGACCCTACGGGCCTACTGTATAAATCAAAGATTTATTGATTAATACAAATATATATATATATATATTTGTATTAATCAATAAATCTTTGATTTATACAGTAGGCCCGTAGGGTCTAATGACCTTGCTAATTATTATTAATAACTTGGGCATACACGTTTTTTAAGATTTTCAGATAGCATTTATTTTGATTTGATTAATTTGATCATGAAAATTCGGTTGTCTCTGTGTGTTTTGATAAAAATAAATATAATACTTAGTTATATTAAATGATCATCAATATAAATAAAATAATAAGTTATATTAAATGATATTTATGTTTTTTTATTAAAATATTCATAACATATTAGTAGTATAAAATGCATATCAATCTCGTGTCTGAGTTGAGAAAGGTCCCTGAAATATACAACACATACACATGTATAAAGTGAGGAAGAGAAAAGAGACCGGAAGACGAGAGATTATGAGTCGTATACTATCTATTATGGATTTGTTAAGTTAATTGGTAGTCTTGGAACAAGTTGATCAATTATGGATTTGGAACAAAAGAATAGTCTTTTTATATGAGCAAGAGAGTCTGTATACATATGACCTTTTGTTAGAAGGGCATGACCTTTTGTTAGAAGGGCTTGTTCCACGTTTGATTCAGATAGAAATTGACATAGGTATAAATTGGTGGGTCTGCAATATTATCTAACGGTTTGAAGCAATCGCTCACTCATTACAGTTGGTATCAGAACTAGACTCAATTCTTAATTCGGTATCAAGCCAAGCGCCCGGGACGTCACCTAGGATAGATAGGGTGATCCGACCGTAATAAGGGCGTTGTGTGGATTCGGCCACTCGTTATACCTTTTTATTTATTTATTTATTTTTGAACAGTTGAGCAATTTGTATATATATGTATAGAATTTACAGGTGGCCCAAGAAGGGTAATGCTAGGCCAATTACAGGCTAGAAAAGAAGATAACAAGGCAACGGAAGCCCAAGAATTCAATACTGCCCAAAGGAAGCCCAAAGGAAAGGCCTTAACCCAAACCAACCCAAAGAACAGCAATGAATAAACAAACCATTTACTACATTAGAGATAACCGTTATGGGGGTGATTGTTCGCCTTGACTCCGGTGGAAATAGCATCGAGGAGTGGAGGAGAAGAGTAGATCTGCATTAATGATCCTGCACTCCTGAATTTCAGTCTGGAGGCATCGGTGGAGGGCGAGAAGCTGTCGAAACTAAGGACCATTCATCAACCAGATCTGAGAATTGAAGATTTCTTGAAGCTTTCATGGCTGAAACAATTGATTTCAAGACTTTCATTTGAAATTTAAATTTTTATCAAGTATGGGCATGAAATTTATATATATATATATATATATATAGGGGCGGAGCCACTTCATGCCCAAGAGGGCATGTCATGTGCCCCTCTGACTTTGCCCCGCCGACTATATTATTATAATCACATTCTTAATTTTTTTTTATGGAAATTTGTTTATAATGCTTCCTAAAATTATTTCAGTTTTTAAAATTCTCTTTAATTTTTTCTTATTTTTCTCTCTTTAATTTCCTTAAAAAAAAAATTAAAAAAAAAATAATCTTCTTTAGGCTCTATTTCTTTTTCTTTCTAAAGTTATGCCATTTTTCTTTTCTTTTTCTTCTTTTATTATTTTTTATTATTATTTCTTGCACTATGCTTCCTAAATTGAAATCATGACCTAAGTCACACAGAACAAATGCGAGAGCAGGAGTGAAAGTCAAAGTTTTAAATTTAGCGAGTGCGAGACCAAGAGTGAAAGCGAAAGCGTCAAAATTTAAAATTTCTGAAAGCGGGAGCATCTTGAGAGAGTCTGTATATTAAGTTAAAATAAAATTATATCATGTTATATATTTTATATTTTTTTATTTATTTAAATCCATATGCAAATATATTCCTTATTATTTATTTCATTAATGATATATATGTAATAAATAAGCTAACTTTTCTCACTAATAGATGCCTAATTTATTTGTAATATTCTCCAATTGAGAAGTTTTTTAGTGGTATATTTCCAAACATGTAGTATAATTAGTATGTATATATTTTTATATTTTTTATTATTTAGTAAATTATTTTATTAAAAAATTACATTTTTTATTTTAATACGTAAATTTAGTTCAATATCATGCTCCACATAATACAATGCCGGTGGCCCTTGTATCAGATATTAAATCGATAAGTACAGATACAACACTTGATCTTAGCCAAAAGGCCGAGAAAAGTAAGAAAGACTTCCATGTAATCCTTTATAACTCAAAACCGACGTTGGACAAGAAAAATGTTTGACAAATTATTTTATTAAATAACTACCTATTTTATTTTAATAAGTAATTATTTAATCTTTTAGTATTTCAGTACTTTAGGTTTTGAAGCCTTCAAAACCAAAAGGCCAAGAAATGTATGATTAATATTTCTTTATGTCTATGTTTTTATAAGAAATTTCCATGTAATCCTTTAAAACTCAGATGTGAGACAATTAAACTCTTTTTATATCAATTAATAAATATTTTTTTATATTAATAAATAAATACTAAAATACTAAAACTACTTTTTATATCAATTAATAAATATCTTTTTTATATTAATAAATAAATACTGAAACTGAAATGCTAAAAGATTAAATAATTACCTATTTTATTTTAATAAGTAACTTTTAATAAGATTCAAAACCAAAAGGCCGAGAAATGTTTGATTAATATTTCTTTAAGTCTATATTTTTATAAGAGGTTTCCATGTAATCCTTTATAACTCAAAACCAATATGGGACAAGAAAAACGTTTGGTTAATTATTTTATTAAATAATTATCTATTTTATTTTAATAAGTAACTTTTAATAAGCTTCAAAACCAAAAGGCCGAGAAAGGTTTATAGCTTAAAACCGATGTGGGACAATTAAACTCTTTTTATATCAATTAATAAATATTTTTAAGAGGTTTGCTTATAATCCTTTATAACTCAAAACTGATGTGGGATAAGAAAATTGTTTGGTAAATTATTTTATTAAATAATTACCTATCTGTCTATATTTTTATAACTCAAAACTGATGTGGGACAAGAAAAATGTTTGGTAAATTATTTTATTTATTTTAATAAGTAACTTTTAATAAGTTTCAAAACCAAAAGGCCGAGAAAGGTAAGATTAATAATTCTTTAGGTCTATATTTTTATAAGAGGTTTTCATATAATCCTTTATAACTCAAAACCGATGTGGAACAAAAAAAATGTTTAGTAAATTATTTTATTAAATAATTACCTATTTTATTTTAATAAGTAATTTTCAACAAGCTTCAAAACCAAAAGACCGAGATAGGTATGATTAATATTTCTTTAGGTCTATATTTTTATAAGAGGCTTCCATGTAATCTTTCATAACTCAAAACCGATGTGGGATAATTAAACTATTTTTATATCAATTAATAAATTTTTTTTATATTAATAAATAAATACTAAAATACTGAAACTCTTTACACATTTAAAAATAGTTTTTATATCAATTAATAAATATTTTTTTATATTAATAAATAACTACTGAAATACTGAAAGATTAAATAATTACCTATTTTATTTTAATAAGTAACTTTTAATAAACTTCAACACTAAAAGGCCTTTAGGTCTATATTTTTATAAAAGACTTCCATGTAATCCTTTATAAGTCAAAACCAATGTGGGATAAGAAAAATACTTGGTTAAATATTTTCTTATATTAATAAATAAAATTCTGAAATACTGAAACTTTTAATAAGCTTCAAAACCAAAAGACTGAGAAAGGTAATTAATTTATTTAGGTCTATATTTTTATAAGAGGCTTTCATGTAATCTTTTATAACTCAAAACCGATGTGGGACAAAAAAAATATTTGGTAAATTATTTTATTAAATAATTACTAATTTTATTTTAATAAGTAACTTTTAATAAGCTTCAAAACCAAAAAGGCCGATAAATGTATGATTAATATTTCTTTTGGTCTATATTTTTATAAGAGATTTCTATGTAATCCTTTATAATTCAAAATTGATGTGGGACAAGAAAAATGTTTGGTTAAATATTTTTTTATATTAATAAATAAATACTGAAATACTGAAACTTTTAATAAGCTTCAAAACTAAAAGGCTGAGAAAGGTATGATTAATATTTATTTAGATCTATATTTTTATAAGAGGCTTCCATGTAATCTTTTATAACTCAAAACTAATGTGGGACAATTAACTTTTTTTATATCAATTAATAAATATTTTTTTATATTAATAAATAAATACTGAAATGCTGCTGAAATACTGAAACTTTTAATAAGCTTCAAAATCAAAAGGCCGAGAAAGGTATGATTAATATTTATTTAGGTCTATATTTTTATAAGAGGTTTCCATGTAATCCTTTATAACTCAAAACCGATGTGGGACAATTAAACACTTTTTATATCAATTAATAAATATTTTTTATATTAATAAATAAATACTGAAATACTAAAATTCTTTGCACATTTAATAATAGTTTTTGTATCAATTAATAAATATTTTTTATATTAATAAATAAATAGTGAAATTCTGAAACTCTTTGGTTAAATATTTATTTAGGTCTATGTTTTTATAAGAGTCTTCTATGTAATCATTTACAGCTCAAAACCGATATGAGACAATTAAACTTTTTTTTATATCAATTAATAAATATTTTTTTGTATTAATAAATAAATACTGAACTATGGCTGAAATACTGAAACTTTTAATAAGCTTCAAAACCAAAAGGCTGATAAAGGTATGATTAATATTTATTTAGGTCTATATTTTTATAAGAGGCTTAATTCTATGTAATCCTTTATAACTCAAAACCGATGTGGAACAATTAAACTCTTTTTATATCAATTAATAAATATGTTTTTGTATTAATAAATAAATACAAAATACTGAAACTCTTTGGACATTTAATAATATTTTTTATATCAATTAATAAATATTTTTTATATTAATAAATAAATACTGAAATACTGAAAGACTGAAACTCTTTACACATTTAATAATAATATAGATATATGTTGTAGTATATCAATGCCATATTGTTGGGGCATGTTCAGTTTAAGTAATTAATGTATATGTTGAGAAATAGTGTAAGTAATAAATACATATATGATAATATAGGTGTTCTATACAATTGGGACTGAACAAATTAAGCTATATAGAGTGAATTCGTATGAAAATCGTGAATTAGGAAAACAAATTCGTGATTTGCAAAAATTGAATTCGCGAATTTTGTTTGAATTGGTTCTCAAATCGTAAATCCGCGTGCGGTGCTTGAGAGCAGGACCACTTTGAACGATGATAAGCGCCGAATATTGCATATTCAAGCGCCCTAAATCGCATTAGTTAAGTCCATTAATTGATTATTTTTATGTAGATTATCTTCATTTGCATGTTTTTTTTATATATTTTCAGGTTTATTGGCTAAAAAGGAGCAAAAATGATGTTTTGTTGAATCTTTGAATAACAATGTGCTCAATGCTGAAGTTCTGGCAACAGTGGAGTTTGACTTTGCTTGCTATTTTTGACCTAACAAACTCGAGAACTGGACTTCCATTAAAACATGGCGTATTTAGAGCTTTGAATTAGTTTCCCAAATCATCAAACGGTTCATCATTTGGAGTTTGGAGCAGAAAGTTATGGCTGTTTTATCAAAGTAGTGCAAAGCAGATCAAGTGGAAGAGTGCAAGCTGATGAAACTTCGAGTGCTCGAAGGGCTTACTTCGAGCGCTCGAAAATTGGGCAGAATGCTCTCTGGGAACCATCATTTCAACCTACTTGCACCTTGATTCCCTTAATTCTGATTTCCATCTTTATGAATTGGTTGGAGATGTCTTTTGAAAAGAAAAAAAAAAAAAAGGGCCTTGTTTGGTAGGGTTTGGTGGACAAGATGTCTAAAAGGAAGGGGAGCCTTGAATCACATATCATATCTCATTTTGTAAGATTTTTAGAGGAGGAAAAGATAGAATTCTGGTGGCTAAGGAAAGGGAGCTCGAAAATAAAGGGGAAATCCAAGCTTTCTCCTTCTTCTAGGGCTTCCATGGGTAACTAATTCTTCCTCTAGGGAGGTGATGATGCCCCTCCCTTGTAAGCATGATCTAGTATAGCTCTATTTTGGGGATTACAATGTATATTCTATGATCTTTTCATAACCAAGAGCACTTCATTTATTGCAATGAATGTTGATATTTGTATGGATGATTTCTTTAAGTTGATTATCTTGTTTTAGATGACGTCTTATATTAATCATATTGCTTGAGTTTTCATGGTGAGAATGGAGACAAGGTTATGAAATGGTTTAATAGCATGTTGATAAGTACTTTGATAGATCATTGCTTAGGTGATGCCTTTGATGGTTTATGTTTATTTCTTACCTTCATGTGCTTCATCATTTTATCTAGGTCTTGATAATCTTTTATTCAATTAAATGTGGTTAAGCTATACTTTAGTTAGGTAGTCTAAACATGTTCACCTTTGATGGATCATGCTTGCTTGAGATTTAATGTACATCTTGTTGATTATATGGCAACTATATGTTGCTATATATTTCTTGACCATCATATATTGTTTTTCCCCCAATGTAGCTCTAATCTAGCATGTGTATAGGGATGGAGGCAGATTCACTTCCCTAGTCCTCTTTACTTGTATTTCATCTCCTTTAAATTCTTACAAGCTTTTATTTTATGCATCTTAATTTCATAACTTAAGTGACAACCAACAAATCCTCTATGAACACCCCATATCATTCTAAAAAGACTCTAGACACTTAGGTTGCCATAGATTAGCGCAGTCCCAGTGGTTCGACTTATCCGACCAATAGTCCTATTTTACAATGATTCGTGCTATTGCGAAGGTTGATTTATTATAGATCAAATTCTCAACCGATCAATTTTTGGCGCCATTGCCGGGGACTGCAAACTGTTTAGCAACCGAAGTTCTAGGGTTAACTTCAGTTTGATTGTTAATATTGTGATTTGTGAATATTTCTTGTGTGGTTTTGACAATTCTATTATTGTAAGTTGTGTGAGATTCTAGGAACTCGGGGCTCACTGAGGGAACGCTAGCAAATTTGTAAGTTTAAGGGACTCCAGGTAAGTTTCTTGATCTTCTAGTTTCGAAATTGTTAATATCGTGCATGTGTTAAATCTAGTATTAGTTAAGTTATGAAGCTCTTGTTGAGACTATTTTATTGTATATTTTCAATTACAAGCATCGGTCCTTGTTGTGGCCATTTAATTTATGTCTTGATAATTGAGGAGAAAGGGAACATCTTATGTGGAGTTGATGATGATAAATTGTTGTGATGATTGTGTTATGAGTTTTTGATGTTTGGCCGTAGATCACTTTCCCTACCCACACTTGACTCGCCAGTTGACATAAATTCACTTGAAAGAACTCTTAGACGAGACCTTAAGGAGTCTTCTAGCATAAGAGAACTTGAAACTGAATTTAACACAATGGCAGAAAATGTAGGAAATGAGGAAATTAATAATGATAAGGCCGAAATTCCAAATGTGGTTCATATGACTCTTCGGGACCATTTCATCCCTACCGCCTATGCTTCTCCCTCCTACATTGTGATGCCAAATATTGAGGCGGCTCAATATGAAATTAAATCTAGCACCATCCAAATGCTTCCATCTTTTCATGGCTTTGAGAATGAAGACCCCTATAAGCACATTGATGAATTCCTTGAAATATGCTCTACCATCAAGATTAGGGGCTTCCCTGACAATGCTCTCTAATTGTATCTCTTCCCATTCTCCTTAAAAGAAAGGGCAAAATACTGGTTGAACTCCATTGCTGCAAATTCCATCATTTCATGGGCTTAATTGTAACAAGAATTTTTAAAGAAATATTACCCAATGAGTAAAACCAACTTAATGAGGCGCTCTATTCTTAGTTTTTCTCAAATTGATGGAGAACAACTCCATCAGACTTGGGAGAGACTTCAAGACCTCTTAAGAAAATGTCCGCATCACTTAATTCCCAAATGGCAATTGGTGCAAGCTTTTTATGTTGGTTTAACTGAACCACATAGATTCATTGTTGATTCATCTTGTGGTGGTATGTTCATGTCTAAAAGTCCGGATGAGGCATGGACCCTACTTGAGAATTTGAGTGAAAACTCATTACAGCATAATTCTCGTAGTGGTCCAACCTCAACCAATACAAAAAACCCCACTCCATGTCAACCAAAGACCATGAGGGAAGAATCATCTCAAGTGGATGCCATAGCTCATAAATTCTATCAATTGATGGCACCACATCTCTCCCCCTCTTTGTCCCAAAATTCAGCTAGCTCAGTGTGTGCATTATGTGCTAGTCCATTCCATCTCTCGGAAGATTGCCCCACACCGGAGCAATTTTCCAACCCCAATCAAGAGCAAGCTAATGCCATGTTCTCAAGGCCCGAAAATAATCCATATTCCAATACTTTCAATCCGGGATGGCGAGATCACCCGAATTTCTCGTGGAGGCAACAAGCCCCACAGAATTCGCAATTCCAAAATCCAGGGCATCAAAATCAGCCCCCTCCTCAATTTCAAAATAGGCAATTTCTAGCCTCTTCAAGCTACCGGCCTCCGTATAATCCAAATGTCTCTAATCAACCTCCGGTGTACCCAACTGATGAAATTGTGGCTGCAAACAAGCAAATGATGGAATCATTAAACAAGCAAATTATGGATTCTAACAAGCAACTCTTGACATCTTTGCAGCCTACTCTTCAAATGGTTCACTCTCATACTCAGTCCATAACTAAGCTCGAAAATCAAGTGGGCCAAATAGCTAACTCTATGAACCAATTGCTTCAAAAGGACAAAGGTAAGCTTCCCGCTCAACCATTTGAAAATCCTAGAGGGATGCATCCGATTGATGAAACCCCTCCATCGAGTGGGCCGAGTCATGAGCATGTTCAAGCAATCACCACCCTTAGGAGTGGTAGAGTGGTTGATAACAAGGTTGATGGAGACAAAAATGAAAAAGAACCTCCTTTGCAAAATCCAAATTCAAGCTCTTCCAATCAAATTCCAAGCTCTTCTCGTCCAAATACCATTCACGGAAATCCCACACATGTTAACCCAAATGTGGAAACTACTTATGAGCCAAAAGCTCCGTTTCCTCAACGTTTTCAAGAGTCAACACATATTGGGAACAAGAATTGTAAAATTCAAGACATGTGGGAAGTGTTCAAGCAAGTGAAGATTAACTTGCCCCTCTTGGATGCTATCAAGCAAATCCCTCCCTATGCAAAATTTCTCAAAGACTTGTGCACTCAAAAGCGCATTTCTAAAAATCATTTGCCAAAGAAAGTGAGGTTAATTGAAAATGTTAGTGCTATCATTCAGCACAGCACTCCTCCAAAGTATAAGGATCCGAGTGCCCCCACAATCTCTTGTGTCATTGGTGACAACAAAATCGAAAGGGCCCTCCTTGACTTAGGAGCTAATGTGAATTTAATTCCATATTCAGTTTACTTACAGCTTGGTTTGGAAGATCTAAAGCCGACTTCCGTGGTTTTGCAACTTGCCGATAGATCGGTCAAGCATCCACAAGGCATTCTTGAGGATGTTATCATCAAAGTGGACAAATTCTACTTCCCGGTAGACTTTGTGGTTTTTGACACGGAACCGGTCCATGATCCAAAAAAGCACATTCATGTGATCCTTGGTAGGCCTTTCTTAGCTACGGCTAATGCATCAATTAATTGCCGAACCGGGGTGATGAACATTGCTTTTAGAAACATGCAAGTCAAACTCCACAACTTTCATGCAACTCAACATCCTTCCAATGAGGATGATTGTTTCCTTGTTGATGTCATTGATGAAGTGGTCAAAGAATCTCTCCCCTTCATTCTAAGCAAGGACCCCCTTGAAACTTGCAAGTCTCATTTCGACTTCTCAAACTTTGACATTGATCAATCCATCCAAGAAGTTAATTCTCTACTTGATGTTGATGCTATCATGGATATTCCCCCTTGGAAAATTCCAAAAGAGCCGCTTCCTCAGCTCTCCACTACTCCTCTGGTTCCATCTCTGAAATCTCCACCACAACTTGAGCTTAAGCCGCTCCCGGCCGATCTCAAGTATGTATTCTTTGGTTCAAATCAAACTCTCCCGGTCATCATTGCATCGGACCTTCTAAAGGACCAAGAAACCAACCTTTTAGCGGTGCTACAAGAGCACAAAGAAGCTATTGGTTGGGCTTGTATGCACCGCATTCATATGGAGGAGGACGCAAAGCCTACTAGAGAGGTTCAGCCCCGGTTAAATCCTAACATGAAGGAAGTGGTAATGAAGGAAGTGATAAAATTGCCAGATGCGGGAATCATCTACCTCATCTCTAATAGCAAATGGGTAAGCCCCACACAAGTTGTCCCCAAGAAATCCGGTCTCACCGTTGTTGAAAATTCAGCGGGTGAGCTCGTGCCACAACGAACCACCACCAGGTGGCGTGTGTGCATTGACTACCGGAAGCTCAATTCGTCAACTAGGAAAGATCATTTTCCACTCCCATTTATTGATCAAATCCTAGAAAGGCTAGCCGGCCAAAGCTACTATTGTTTTCTTGACGGTTATTCCGGCTATAACTAAGTAGCAATCGCCCCCCAAGATCAAGAGAAAACGACATTCATATGTCCCTTTGGAACCTTTGCATATCGACGCATGCCTTTTGGGCTATGCAATGCTCCGGCAACATTTCAAAGGTGCATGATGTCCATATTTTCCGATATGGTTGAAAAATTCTTAGAAGTTTTCATGGACGATTTTTCCGTCTTTGGCTCCTCCTTTGATTCTTGTCTCAAAAATTTATCTCTTGTGCTCCAAAGATGCAAGGAGACAAATCTAATTCTAAGCTGGGAGAAAAGCCATTTCATGGTCCAAGAAGGCATTGTTCTAGGACATGTCATCTCTAAACGGGGAATTGAGGTAGACAAGGCAAAAGTTGAATTAATCTCTAATCTTCCTCCTCCGAATTCCGTCCGTCAAATCCGTTCTTTTCTTGGCTATGCCGGATTCTATCGTCGCTTCATCAAAGACTTTAGCAAAATCTCACGGCCCTTGTGTAATCTCTTAGCCAAGGATGTTCCATTCAATTTTGAAGAAGCTTGCATGGAAGCTTTCATTAAACTTTGCACTCTCCTCTCATCTGCCCTAATAATGAAACTGCCTAATTGGTCTTTTCCTTTTGAGATCATGTGTGATGCATCCGACTATGCATTAGGCGCGGTTTTGGGCCAACGTGTGGACAAGCTCCCATACGTCATTTATTACGCTAGTCGAACTCTTTCTGATGCTCAATTAAATTACACCACTACTGAAAAAGAGTTGCTAACTGTAGTTTATGCCTTGGATAAATTCCGCTCCTATCTTCTAGGTTCCAAGGTCATATTTTTCTCGGATCATGCCGCCCTAGGTTCCAAGGTTATAGTTTTCTCGGATCATGCCGCCCTTCGACACTTGTTAGCAAAGAAAGAGACCAAACCCCGCTTGATTCGATGGATACTCTTACTTTAAGAGTTTGACATTGAAATCTGGGACAAAAAAGGGGTAGATAATGTTGTCGCTGATCATCTCTCTCGCTTACTCATTGAAAAATCTTCAGATTTTGCCGCCGTCCGTGATTCCTTTCCAGATGAGCAACTCTTCCAGATTTCTCATGTAAATCTTCCATGGTTTGCGGATATTGTCAACTACCTTGCGATAGGTAAAATTCTAACTCATCGGTCCAAACAAGAGAAGGACCGGTTCTTCTCCCAAGTCAAGCATTTCTTTTGGGAAGATCCGGAACTATTCAAGTATTGCTCGGACCAAATCATCTGGCGATGCATTCCTGAAACTGAGACCACAAGCATCCTCAATTTCTGTCATACTCTTACTTGTGGAGGCCATTTCAGTGCCAAAAAGACCGCTCACAAAGTTCTTCAAAGTGGATTCTATTGGCCCTCTTTGTTTCTTCTGCATATAATTTTTGTAAATCATGTGAAAGATGCCAAAGGCTCGGATCCATGTCCCGAAGAGACATGATGCCCCTCACTCCCATCTTAATAATTAAAATTTTTGATGTGTGGGGAATCGACTTCATGGGACCATTTTCACCTTCTTATGGCTATGAGTACATCCTTGTAGCGGTGGATTATGCTTCCAAATGGGTGGAAGCCGCGGCTACCAGAACCAGTGATCATAAAGTCGTGATCGAGCTTATTCAATGAAACATCTTTAGTCATTTTGGTACGCCCCGAGCAATCATCAGTGATGGCGGATCACATTTAAGAAATTGTTATCTTAAATCTGTCCTTTCTAAGTATCCTGTCATTCATAAGGTTGCTACACCTTACCATCCTCAAACGAGTGGTCAAGTAGAGGTTTCTAACCGGGAGATTAAGCATATTTTGGAAAAAACGGTTCGACCGGACCGCAAAGATTGGTCGCTAAGATTAAACGATGCATTTTGGGCTTACCGGACGGCTTACAAGACACCCATTGGCATGTCGCCATATCGACTTGTCTTTGTCAAAGCTTGTCATCTCCCGGTAGAATTAGAGCACCGTACTTTTTGGGCCATAAAAAGGCTCAATTTTGATCTCAAATAAGCTGGCTCTAATCGTGCTTTGCAATTAAATGAACTTGAGGAAATGCGTAATGATGCGTATGAAAGTGTAAAAATCTATAAGGAAAAGACTAAAGCTTTTCATGACAAACACATTGTCAACAAGTCTTTTGCCCCGGTACAAAAGGTTTGGTTTTTCAATTCCCGCTTGAAACTTTTTCCCGATAAACTCCGGTCAAGTTGGGATGGTCCATACATCGTCACTACTGTCTTTCCTCATGGAGCAATCGAATTCCAAGATCCTGCAAATGGATCGCTCTTCAAGGTTAATGGCCAACGGCTTAAGCCTTGTATTGACGGCATAGTCCCAACCCAAAAAATTGAGAAAGTCCTCTTAACGGACCTAATTTACGAGGATTAATGCCTGCTCTAGCTTCGTCTAACTATCAACTTTAAATTTAGCAAAGTAAGGGAAGCAATTCTTTCTATTTCCAGGCTTCTCTACTTTTCAAATTGCTCGTGCCTTGAAATTTTCTGGAAAATAGTTTAGAAAAGCCAAAAGTTTAATTTTTCTGGAAATCTTCTCAGTTGTATTCCATAATTTTTTATTGGCTTCTTAGACTATCTCAACTCTACTTTTCATTCCCGAATGTTTCCATCTCTTTCCAGCAATTTCATTACACATGTGTGTAACCTCTCATTTTTAATGCATTGTTGGATCATGGTTCCCCAAATTCCATCCATGCATTGGAGTGATGTTGCAAAGTTTGAAAATTTTCCCCAAATTCCATCCATGCATTGGAAAAATGTTGCAAAATTTGCAAATTTTTTTTCAGTCATTTCACCCATGCATTAGCTCACTGGTCCAAGTTCGAGCACTTGAAGACATCACTTCGAGTGCTCAAAAGATCCATGCAGCATCTCATTCCCTACTGCCTTCAGTTCGAGCGCTCAAAGACATCATTTCGAGTGCTCGAAAGCCCATCCATGCCCACTGTCCATACTTCGAGCGCTCTAAGCTCCCCCACTCCTTTTAAATCTCAACGCTCCCTCTTCCATTCGGTTCATCTCACCTCTCCAACTCCTCCACTTCGTCCACCACACCCCCATGACCTCCCACTTCTTCCTCCCCTCCATAACTTCCCTACCTTTCCCACTACCCCATTCATGCACTAAACCTCTATAAAACTCATCACCTCCATCCTCCTTCCTCAAACCTTCCATCTTTCTCCCCCTCATCCTCTCAAGGTAAGCTTCCTCATCCTTTTTGTTTAATTCTTTTTGTTCAATTATTGTTATCTTTTTGAGGAGTAAGGGCATGGAAATTATGGAGGTTGGGTGGGATTGTTGATGTTACTTTAATCTTGAGCATGTTTTGTTAACAAAATTTTTGGGTTTGATCTTCCATAACTCTCACCCTCACATTCTCTTTCTCATGGTGCACGCCAGGTGCTCGTTGAAATTCCCCATCCACGTCCACCTCTCCAAATGTCTCTTGCCGGCCCTTCTCGTCATCCTAGACCCTTTGCGGATGTCCCCGTTGTTGCTCATGAGCAGCCCCGAGACCCTTGGCTCGACAAAAACCTCAATTATGAGCTTCTCTTTCCACTCACGGGTGTCTTTGACACTCTTCCCACCACTTCATGAGCTGCCGCGGAATTAGTCAACCGGCGCCTTCAGCATATTTGCCAACCCGTTGTAAAGGTCACCTACCCCCGTGTGGTGCGACTCTTCTACCAGAATCTCAATTGCCCTAAAGAGTTGCATGTCTCTCTCACCACATCCATTGATGGCGTCCCTTTTTCCTTCACTCTTGCTGACATGGTGGCGGTCTCCGGCTGTCCTCTGGAGTGCCCCGATGACATTGTCAATCATGAGAATCTCCCTTTATATGAGGAGCCGGATACTTTAACTGTGGAGCAGGTTGTTGCTGCCATTTGCAACGTGGATGACCCTCATCGATCCCAGAGCTTTACACTCAAATCCACTCTTCCGGAGCGAGTTTGGTTCCTTGACTCCGTTCTCAAGCACAATGTTTACCCCTTGGCGCACAGCATCGAGCGCCGAGGCCTGATGTTGTAAGCCTTGTATGCCATGGACCAAGGCAAATGGTTCTTTGTCCCGGAGCTCATTTAGGACACATTTATGCGGTTCTGGGAGGAGTGTATCAATGCACGGCATTAGCGTGCTAAAAATCAGCCTTTGCCATTGCCATTCTTCATCATCAAGCTCTTGAAGCACAAAGGCTTCATTATTTTTCCTCATGAACCAAAAGGCAAAAAGATTCAGACTTTTACTCTTTGCCAGTGAACTAATGTTCTTAGCCATTCTCGGCACCCTCAGCTCGCTGCCCCTCCATTTCCCTGTTCTCCATCTCCTCCTTTTTCTGAGGATGATCCCATGGCTGAGGCTGCTGAAGGGGAAGAGCCCCCCATTGACCCTCTACAGGACTTTGCTTTCCTGCAACCTAGCATCGCTAGTATCCATACCCGAATGGACCATTTTGAGGCCGCCCTTGCTAACTATAATCAGACCGTGCGTGAGGACTACTACCGTGCCGAAGAAGATCGTCGTGCTGCTGCCGAGGACCGCCATGTTGCAGCTGAAGAGCATCACATGGCTCAAGAGGAACGGTGTGAACAAAATCCCTCCTCAATGCCCTCCTTGCTCGTTTTCCCCCGGCCCCGTAGCTAGTTGCCCGTGTTGGCCTTTATCTTTTTGTTTCACATGTGTATATTTCTCCTTTCTGTTTTTGTTTTACTTTTAAACTTTAGGACTGTGCTATGCACGAGTTGCTCTAGTTAGACATGATTGACTTTCAGTTCCTTTTGTAATCATGTCCACTTCATTTTGAATGCAAATTCTCTAGCTTTTCTGTTGTCTTCTGTTCAGTATTTTTCTTTCCATTTTTTAGTGATTATTAATATTTTTGTAGTTGTTTCTGCCTTTTCTTCGCGTCCCATTTTAGGTGGCACATTTCAAGTTTGGGGACCTCTCTTTGTTAGATTTTGCTTGGGAGTTTTGTTCAACAGCCCATCCATGCACTTTCCTCCTACTGGGTATTTTTGTTCCTCTTATTCTCTATCATTTTTGGTCATCGTTATTAGTTGTTGTCCCACATTGAGGACAATGTGCACTCCAGGTTCAAGTATCCCTAGGGTGTCTTTCGTTGTGTGACTTCCGCGTTATGTACTCTTTTACTTAGAGCTTAAGTTTAGGATTCTTTGTATTCTAAATTTGGTCCGTTAGTGCGTCCTATAGTTAAATCGTTTAGTCTTATCTACAAACGGTAGGACATCGATTTGGAAGGTATTTGAGGAGGCAAGAGCGTAGGTGCCAGTATTGTTTGCTAAATCAGTGAGACAATATTTATTGTCGAAACTGATTGAATGACATAGACTACGAATGTCGATAGTTTACGTTCACATAGTAAACACAAATGCGAGATAGTGTAGATAACCGAATTGTGGGAAGTTATTACTTCTACACTCAGTATTGTTCAGGGAGAATAAATGTAGTTGCAGAATTGGGTTTTAAGTTCTGTTTTGAGGATTGGGGTGTTCCAAGGTTATTTAGATCAAATTAGGTGATTTACATGGTTGAAATAAACTGGTTAAAATTTCATAATGCATAATATACATTAATATGCTAAGGACTTGAATAATATGGAATTTTAATTAATTTGTGGTGAATGAAGGATTTAGTTGCTTAATGTTATTTCAATGTATATTTATGTGATTTTAATCATGTATTGGCATATAATATAATCATGTATTTGTCGGATTCTTATTATCTTTACTTCTGGATTATTTGATGTATAATTATATATGTTGCATCAATTATGGATTTTATGGATTTATGCACCATTAAAATAATATGGTTGTATTTTAGGGACGGATTAACGGAAAAGTTAAGTCCTACTTATTTGTGTATTTTAAGGATGGATTAACGAAAAAGTTAAGTCCTACTTATTTGTGTATTTTAGGGATGGATTAACGGAATAGTTAAGTCCTACCTATTTATTTATGGATTGTATGGTTTAATGCACCGGTATGGGACGGTGGCATTTCAGGGATGGATTAACCAAAGAAGTTAAGTCCTACCTATATATTTATAAGGGAACGGATTAACCATAGAGTTAAGTCCTACTTATTCGTGTCAGGTCAACGGAATAGTTGGATGGCATGCCATTGAAATAATATGGTTGGATAGTTTACTTTTATGTTTAGATAGAATGGATTTTATATATGTATAGATATGTGCCATGATATGAGCTTGAGTCTCAGGATTATGGTTAGGGGGCGTATATTGCCAGGGATGTGTAGCTAGATATAATGTAGTTGTTTCCCTGGTAGGTCTAGGTATTCGTGCCCACTATATGTGCATTTGCATGTTGCCTACTATTCAGGTTGAGATAACCTTATAGTTTAGTGAGGTTCCTTTAGTGCGTATCTATATATATACGGATTACTTAGCTATTGCATGAGTTAGCTATAGATTTATAGATTACCGATTGAGATGGGTAGCTGGTTTTAAGGATGTGTGGGCCCTGGTAGAAGAAGGACTCGTGATCACCTTTATGTGCATTTTGAATGAGATACCCACTATCCGGTTGAGACTGCCTTAGTCCAGTGCAAATATCTAGTGTGTACTTATATTTATCAATTACATAAATATGGAATTAGCTAATTAAAGATATACAAATATTGAGGTGTGTAGACTACAGGGTAAGGTGTATCAAAATGTAGAATGTCAAGATGGAAGATAGGAGTGATAGTGGCAATAGCCATCATTACTTCCAAAGTATCTGGTATGGACAGTTGGGTCTTTACTCAAATTGTCTCCCATGGGGGAAGTAATGTTGATTAGAAAGGAAAGGAGATTATCACATCATTATGTAATGATTTATATTTTATTTATTAGACAATAGCTTATAGTTGGCAAGGATATAAATATGTATTTTGCAGCATGTGTGTAAAGGAGTTTTTAGGTGTGTTACTGCAAGAAAATACAGTAATGGGGATAATTCTCAACGCATGTAAATTGGTGAGGTTAGGTTGCAAATAAATGCAACAAGTATATGGATTATTTAAAATTTAACCAGAGTTTCATGTCATGGATTCGTGAATTCCGAGGACGGAATTCCTTTTGTTAGGGGGGAAGAATATAATACCCCAATATTTTAAAGGATTTATTAATTGCAATTAATTACTTTTATTTTATTTTTAAATGATTTGTTTAATTTATTTGGGTTTAATTGCTTTTATTTTTATTTTTTTAAATGATTTGTTTTATTTAATTGCGTGCTTAGATTAATTGTCTTATTTTAATTAAATTATGTTTCGTGATTATATTTGATGAATTGGTGTGTTGGTTTGCTTCATGAGAATGTCATGATTGTGTTGTTTTAAGTTGCTTATTTGATTACGTGTGATTTTTATGCTAGTGTTATTTTATTGTGAATTAATTGTAATTAGTTATTTTTAATTTACGTGTTTATATAATAATTTGATTTATTTAAATTAATTGAATTTGGGCTTAAGGGAAGTTGGACCAAAGGATATGGTCTTGGACTTGAAAGAGGCCTTATTGGGTTAATTAATTAAGGCCCATGGTTATTTAATTATTTAAATGATCATTTTTGTATTAATTATAAATATATATAATTATATATAAATATAATTAATTAATAATTTTATGGAAATATATAGAGAGAGATATATATTTATGGATATATATAGGTCTATACGATTTAATTAACCAATGGTTAATTATTGAAGATAAATATATATGTGTGTAATATAATATATTGTTTATATATATTATATTATTTAAAGATTATTATCTTATTAGGTAGTCCTAGTTGAAATAGGATTTAGGTTTTAATGTGTATAAATATACACATAAGGATTAGGGTTAAAAAGTTTATACGTTAGAAAAATAAGAGAGGTAGAGAGAGAAGAAGAAGGGAAAACTGACAAAGAGTAGGCCAGATCTAAGAAAGAGACGTCGGATTTGGAAGAGATGATCAAAGCTTGAAGCGTCGGTTTCGTTTTGAAACCTTCAGGCAAGTTCTTTTCTAACTCTCCTCTTAGGGCCCATAAGTTTATCACCTCGAATATCAATGTTTAAAATTAATTTATTTGTGTAAAAATCATGATTAGATCAGAATAAATAAAAAACATAAACTGCTATGTTTGATTTTTTGAGTATTGGATTTTAATTAATATACATATGTGTTGCATATATTTTATTAATCAATTTATCGGGTAATCTATGACCCAATAGGATTAATTAGGGTTCCTTGGGTTTTCTGGAATTTCCTATAATTCTCTGGGATTTTTTTTTTTATATTTTATGGAATTTATTAGATTTATTTATTTATTTTTATTTATTTGGGAAATTATATATATATATATATATATATATATATACTGTTTCTATATATATATGCGCTTATGTGTAAATCAGCGTATCCAATAAGGGATGCGATTCAGTGTAGCGCATCACACAGCGTTATGGTGCGCACAAATCAGGACCATAGGTTAGTCTTGATGATCAAAGGCGAATCCGGTATGGGTGTGTGCATAGGAATACGATACACCCTGGATCTAGGCCAATGGGTGGAGTAGATGGAAGGGAGGATTATCCAGTGCATTGCGGTGTATAGAGGTCTGATGCGCGAATTCATCTGGATCGTAGATGAAGTCTGGTCAACACAAGTTTAATCCGGTGTGGAAGGGTGCACCCAAATGCAAAGGCCAGCCAATCAGAAGCAGCCACACACGCGCTGAGTGTGTAGTAGGTGCGTGAGGGCGCGTGATAGTGCGTGGACACTCCTGTTAGTTAGTGGCAGCGCGTGGAAGCGCGTGAGCATAGTTTGGGTGAGTGAGGAGGGGCATGGGGGCACGTGCGAAGGTGTTTGGGGTCCCGGAGAGATGCTGTGGAGTCCGGTGATGTTCCAGATTGGGTTTTAAGCTTATTAGTGTTGAAATCAACCCGCAGAGGATGTGTTACTGGTGTTTGGAGAGCCATAAAGTATCATCACTGTATTTCATTTGCGTATACATAATTAATTTAATAATTTTGTGATGGAATGTGGTGTATCTATATATAAAAATTAATTTATATATATATATATATATGGATTAATAAATGTATGTTTTGTATGGAAGGAATCGTATATATATATATATATATATATATATATATATATATATATGGAAGGTATTATACATAAATATATTGTATAATATATTATTATATGTATATATCTTGTCAGATGATTAAATTAATACTCTTACTTGACATATATATGGATAGGCTGGTTATTAAATTAATTTATATGCATAGGATATGCATGGAATGCCTAGGTATGAGTTGTTTTGTTTGTAAGTTAATTTTCCTATGTAGAAACTGTATGGTTGAGTTATGGACATGGATGAGTTGCCAAATGTCTAAATATATTGACTTATTAGTATCAATAAAATACATACGAGTGAAGCATGGATGAGTTGCTAATTAAAAGTATAAATAAATATATACTTAAGGAGGCATGGTTGATTTGTCAATGTATAAATAAATATATTTAAGGAGGCATGGTTGAGTTGCCAGTATATAAAAGAAAATATTTATTATGGCATGATTGATTTGCCAAAGTGTAATTATATTACTATGTGTTAGATGATTAAAATATATCATCTATGGTTATCGTATGTATAAGGTGGATTGGGAATAGTTATTCTTAAATCAGAATAGTCTAGTATTATAGGTTAGTGTATTATTTTATACATATTAATAAAATAATACCGGTCGTGACATTGATGATTTGCCAAAGCTTAGATATTTGGCTGTGTGATTTAAATACTTAAAATTAGTATTGATTTTGGAATTAAATATAATATTCTTTTAACTATATTATATTATTTAAATTATTAAATTGCTGTCTAGGATGGAATTAAGGTTAGAGGAGTTTCTTTAAAAAGAAATTGTGGATTGGACTAGGTATGGTTATTAGTTAATCATTGATAATGGTTTTGGAATTAATGCACCTAGTTATAGTGGTTATTGTTATGTATATATATATATATATTATGGTATGTTAAGGTTAAAACTTTATTAGGTTTGGTTTTGATCAAAGATGATCTATTTATTGGTTTTCAGAGGTTTGGTAGAGAAAACTTGCTCGTAGGGTTTAACCCACGATTTATTTTTCAGGTTATTAGAAGTTCCAGTCTCGAGGTTGAGGATCCGCAGCTGGGAGACTGTTATTCATCTATTCATCTTGTGTACTTTTAAGTAGTATTGGATTATTAGATAATGTTTTAAGGGGTCCTTGGGTTATGGGATTCCCGAGTTGTAATTGTTGGAGAGTTATTAATTAATGAAAAATTATTGTTTGTTAATTTTTCTTCAGCGTATTACTTATTCTTTTTATTTCTTTTTGTACTCTGTGCTTGTTTAAATACTTTAATTGTTTTGATATCCCTTAATTTTGTGCGCGGACTTGATCAACCCATGTTCCGAAATTAGGGGGTATCACAGTTGCATTGTGATAACCTTGTGGGCGAGTGTGTCGTGGGCGGGTGCGAGAGACACTGTCAGGCTACCACACTGGCGAGCTACGAGTGCACAGTCTCACATCGCCTGGGTAAAGGAAATGTGAAGTGCTTATATGTAAGTGTGTCATCTCCAATTGGTATGAGGCCTTTTGGGGTGAAGCTCAAGAGCAAAACCGTGAGGGTTCAGGCCCAAAGCGGACAATATCATACCATGTGGTGGAGTGGGTCGTTACAAATGGTATCAGAGCCTGACCCAGCCGGAAGTGTGCCGATGGGGACGTCGGGCCTCCAAGGGGGGTGGATTGTGATAACCTTGTGGGCGGGTGTGTCGTGGGCGGGTGCGAGAGACACTGTCAGGCTACCACACTGGCGAGCTACGAGTGCACAGTCCCACATCGCCTGGGTAGAGGAAAGGTGAAGTGCTTATATGTAAGTGTGTCATCTCCAATTGGTATGAGACCTTTTGGGGTGAAGCCCAAGAGCAAAACCGTGCGGGCTCAGGCCCAAAGCGGACAATATCATACCATGTGGTGGAGTGGGTTGTTACAAATATTACATTTTTGGTTCGACATTTTTGCTAAGCAATGATAGTATAATTTGAAACTTGTTGGAGATGAAACATATGTTTAATACCTTGTATATAGAAGCAATTGTGAATTTTTGAAAATAAAGAAAAATTTGAATTTAAAATGATCATGTGGATTCAAATTAGTCTGTATAAATGTCTCAATTAGATTCTCGCTAGATTTTACACTCTTTTATGCTTCACAATGCATAGATATACATTGGAAACTTAACTGTGAGGCATGCAACTTGATTGACCTTGACCTTGACCTAGTTAATCTGAGTTGATAAACCTATTGGATAGATACCTTTGGCATGATTTTTCTAAGTTGTTTTAAAAAAATAAATAAAAAATAAAAAATAATAATAACCAGTTTGAGTTTGTAGCCTTTCCAACTTGAGTTATTAAGCCCTAGGAGTATCTATACACTTAGCACCTTAAAGCCATCTGGTTTGGGAGTTGTTGGCCTAACGCTTGCTACATGGGTTGGTTAGAAAGCGTAAAAGACTTAGACATTACACGGTCATTCATTTTTTTTGTAATAAACATGGTCCGTTGGATTTCGTAGCCTTTCTAACTTGAGCTATTAAGCCCTATGGAGTGTCTCTACACTTAGCACCCTAAAGCCATCTGGTTTGGGAGTTGTTGGCCTAAAGCTTGCTACATGGGTTGGTTAGAAAGCTTAAAGGACTTCAGCATTGCACAACCATTTTTTGTTTTTTTTTTTTTTTTTTTTTTTTTTTTGAGTTCTAATAAATTGTCAGCAAGCAGCAAAAGTTGTCTTGTATATAAATTCATGCCTTAGGGACTTCATTTAAAAGGGAATCCAATGATTTGAAGACTTGTGTCTTGGAATTGGAAAAGAAAGTAAAAGCTGCATGTTGAGAATCCAATCCACTTTTACTGAAGTTAGAGTTGATTTCCATTCAAGAGATGACAATTGAGTTATTTATATAGACTAGGATGTTGATGCATGTATGTTGAAATGTGTTTAGCCAATTTTTGTATCAATGCTTCATATATGCATGGCAGTCTACTTAATGACTCCGTCTCTAGTCCTTTGTTTGTTTCGAGTTGTATTTGAGCTATGTTTATATTTCATTTTGCCATGGTTGATATTTTTGTGGTAGCATTCCCATGGTTATCATTTCATTGAGTTTTTCATTTTGGTTTTGCTAAGGGACTAGCAAAATGTGAGTTTGGGGGTGTAATAAGCGCCGAATATTGCATATTTAAGCGCCTTGAATCGCATTAGTTAAGTCCATTATTTGATTATTTTTATGTAGATTATCTTCATTTGCATGTTTTTTTATATATTTTCAGGTTCATTGGCCAAAAAGGAGCAAAAATGATGTTTTGTTGAATCTTTGAATAACAATGTGCTCAATGCTGAAGTTCTGGCAACAGTGGAGTTTGACTTTGCTCACAATTTTTGACCTAACAAACTCAAGAATTGGACTTCCATTAAAACATGGCGTATTTAGAGCTTTGAATTAGCTTCCCAAATCATCAAACGGTTCATCATTTGGAGTTCGGAGCATAAAGTTATGGCTGTTTTATCAAAGTAGTGCAAAGCAGATCAAGTGGAAGAGTGCAAGCTGATGAAACTTCGAGCACTTGAAGGGCTTACTTCGAGCGCTCGAAAATTGGGTAGAATGCTCTCCGGGAACTATCATTTCAGCCCACTTGCACCTTGATTCCCTCAATTCTGATTTCCTTCTTTATGAATTGGTTGGAGATGTCTTTTGAAAAGAAAAAAAAAAAAAAAAGGGGCCTTGTTTGGTGGGGTTTGGTAGAAAAGATGTCTAAAAGGAAGGGGAGCCATGGATCACATATCATATCTCATTTTGCAAGATTTTTAGAGGAGGAAAGGGAGGAGGAAAAAATAGAATTCTGGTGGCTAAGGAAAGGGAGCTCAAAAATGGAGGGGAAATCCAAGCTTTCTCCTTCTTCTAGGGCTTCCATGGGTAACTAATTCTTCCTCTAGGGAGGTGATGAAGCCCCTCCCTTGTAAACATGATCTAGTATAGCTCTATTTTGGGGATTACAATGTTTATTCTATGGTCTTTTCATAACCAAGAGCACTTCATTTGTTGCAATGAATGTTGATATTTGTAGGATGATTTCTTTAAGTTGATTATCTTGTTTTAGATGACGTCTTCTATTAATCATATTGCTTGAGTTTTCATGGTGAGAATGGAGACAAGGTTATGAAATAGTTTAATGGCATATTGATAAGTACTTTGATAGATCATTGCTTAGGTGATGCCTTTGATGGTTTATGCTTATTTCTTACCTTCATGTGCTTCATCATTTTATCTAGGGCTTGATAATCTTCCATTCAAGTAAATGTGGTTAAGCTATACTTTAGTTAGATAGTCTAAACATGTTCACCTTTGATGGATCATGCTTGCTTGAGATTTAATGTACATCTTGTTGATTTTATAGCAACTAAGTGTTGCTATATATTTCTTGACCATCATATATTGTTTTTCCCCTAATATAGCTTTAATCTAGCATGTGTATAGGGATGGAGGCAGATTCACTTCCCTAGTCCTCTTTACTTGTATTTCATCTCCTTTAAATTCTTGCAAGTTTTTATTTTATGCATTTTAATTTCATAACTTAAGTGACAACCAACAAATCCTCTATGAACACCCCGTATCATTCTAAAAAGACTCTAGACACTTAGGTTGCCATAGTTTAGTGCAGTCCCACCAATAGCCCTATTTTACAATGATTCGTGCTATTGTGAAGGTTGATTTATTATAGATCAAATTCTTAACCGATCAAATGAATTGTGTGACTAAGATCCTGACTCCGCCCCCCCTCCCCCCCCCCCCCCTCTCTCTATATATATATATATATAGTTGAAGACATGAGCTTTTGTAGACGTCAAGTCATCCCTCTTAAATATTTTGTCTTCCGTTCCATAGGCAATAAACTCTATCCATGGTTGGTTTTATAGATTACTTGAATCCATGTATCATGTTTCGCTCATCAAAGTCATTTCTGTTTCAAGAAAGCACTAAAACAAACATGAAAATTATGAATTTTTTTTTTTTTTTTACCCTGGCAAACAGAAGAGGCAAACAACACTTACAGATAAAAAAACACCAAAACACACAAACAGCCCACCATCAAAGACACAACAAACTAGGTTGTAGACTTAGAATACTGAAAAGATAATTATTCCCCACGCTGATGGAACAGGACCATCATAAACATTGACTTTTCAAAAACTGTCTGACCCTTGATCCACTTCAAATGTAATAAACCCCAACTTTCTAGAGCAGACTTGGCTAACGTTTTCTTCACGCATCAACCAAATAGGGAATAGAATAGGTGTTAACATATAAGTCACAATTGGACCCCACAGAGTACAACACGATGTTCGATGATGACGTTGGGCATACGAACACTTGACGAAAGGTATGGAGAAAAAACCGGCAAAACATTATCCCTGGAATTTGTTGTAAGAAATCTTGATCCATTGCTAAGAAGTCTTTCGCACCAGATATTGTTCAGCTTGACAACAATTTTGGCAACCCCCAGCCATAACCAATAGTTAATGGTGGCTAGAGTATACTCACTACTAGCTAGAGCAACAAGAAGGATAATCAAATCGGTGGTTGAAAACCGACCATCTCGCATAAG
This sequence comes from Cornus florida, assembly GCF_030987335.1. NCBI lineage: Eukaryota > Viridiplantae > Streptophyta > Magnoliopsida > Cornales > Cornaceae > Cornus > Cornus florida. The sequence continues at coordinate 59,909,884 of NW_026775572.1, read as the reverse complement.
CCTGAAACGCGTTGCAACAGGAAGATGTGAAGACTTCAGACCCCAATATAAAGCAAAAAAAGCACCATAAGAACTTGAAATGCCATGCACCCAAAGCAGACCCACCAGATAACAAAACCCCGTAACACCCTCCATGGCTACAGACATAAGTGCATCGTTTACAAATGATTTTCCCACCATGGAAACCCAGAGATAGGAGAACCAGTGACGGGGGAAGGAAAAGGCAATCAAGCATAACAAGGATGTCCCAAAACAACACAGAGAAAACATTAGAACAAAAAGGAAAATTAATAGAACCAACACAATACCTGGATCAAAAGGAAAGAGCAGCGAATATTGAGCAAGATTCTGTCCGCCAGTCAAACCACTCGATCCAACAATCCGTAACACCCATGAGCTGATCATCCGCCCCAAACATTCACAAGAACTTCGAACTCTCTGCCGCACATGTCTCCCTTACACGAAACTCCATGTCGAAGCGTCCAGAGAACGCAACAATCTTTTCACTTCCCCTCTATCGAAAACCAACATCGCGGGCAAAAAAATCCATACAGTCAGCCATTCCACTACTCTTTAACTACCAACGCCAAGCCGACAGACTACCAGCACTGACCAATTTAGCTTAAAACCTAATGGGCCATTTGGAGACCAGAGCATCTTGCTACTAGTCAATAAATCATTACGCCTTGCCACCCAGAGACAACCACAATCCATCAAACACATACTAAAACCACATAACAGCCAGATCGTTATCTCCTTAATGGCATGAAACACAGACCTAACCCAAACATACAGCCCAGATGCAAACATCTAAAATAATCCCAATGGGAAATAGGATTGAATATACAACAACGGCCTGAAACTCCACCAAATCCAGATGAAAATGATGAAATTGGCAACAACTATACGAAATCTAGAATAGCTACACACCCATGACATAACTACAGGACTCAGATCACCACAAACCACCCAAAGCAGCAACAGATCAATAAAACTTGAAGATCCTACGCACCAAACTATCCTCTATATCAAGTTTGAAATATAGATTCAAACACCATTGGCCAACCACGCATAGCTGACCACAGATTCGACCAAAGATCAAAAGATCCGATCGCACAAACTCTCAATAAAAAACGAGAAGAACTCTACATCTTGAGAACCTCGACGGTGGCGAGGAAGAGAAAAAACCCTTAATGCTAAAGACCATGGTTATCAAAATCGCGATTCTGAGTCATAGAATCTCACGATTCTATGATTCAAAATCCAAAATCGATCCAAATCATAACAAAATCGTTCAATTGATGGAATCGGGAGTAGAATTGGTAGGATCGGGGGTAGAATTGTAGAATCGTACAATTCTACACGATTTAATCAATTCTACAAATTTCAATACACTGTCAAAGATTGTTATTCAATCATGAATCCTAAAGGTTTCATCACTATACTATAGGTGAAGAGAAGAGGGGAATTCACATAAATAGGCAAAAGATGGTACCTTCATCCTTGCTCGCTGGTAGAACTGGTCGCTGCTCGCTGGTCGCTACTTCATCGGTCATTGCTCGCAGGTCGCTGATCGCTCCCCCTCTGGTCGCCGCTCCCCTCTTCTTTATCACTCCTCTTCTTTCACAGACTTTGAAGTTTGAAAGCAAAGATAGATACTGACGGCCAAAGATAAGGTTGCTGTCTTACATGGGCCAGGATTAATTTAATGCAAAAAATATAATTTAAGTAATTTATAAATACATTCTAAATAATAATATAAACCTTACCAATATATATGTCACCTGCGAAAGAGACGACCGTGATCTGCCCTTCCTTCACAGACTTTGACCCACGTCATCTTCATGTTATTTAATTTAAGTAATTTATAAATACATTCTAAATATGAATATAATAAAATATGATATGAGGATAATAAGATAAATATTAAATAAATATTCCGTAAGATACAAGTATATATAAGATATAATAAAAAAAAATAAAAAAATTATATATATATATATATATATATATATATATATATAATTTAGTTTTCTACATATTATAAATCTAAATATAATTACTAATATAATATAGGAGTTAATTTAATGCAAAAAATATCTCTTAAAAGTCAAATTTTATTCTTCGATAGGCTATATTAAGATAGATATATTTGATTGTGTGTTTTGGTCTTATTTTTGTCATATTTTACAGATTTTATTGTTTAAAAAGTTAGTTTCAATTATTTTTTTACAATTTGGTAGAATCTTATGATTCACGATCCGATTCTACGATTCCGATTTTACGGAGACCAAAACGATTCTGCGTAGAATCCTGATTTTAACAACCTTGCTAAAGACATGCCAATTGTGATTCAGTTAGCCGTTACAACTGTCATCTGAACTATTTGTAGGTTAGACCTCAGAGTCAAATAATGGGCCTAATGAAAATGGTTTTGGGCTTCTTTAACCTTGCTTGTAAAAGCTGACCCACTACTTTTTTAACTCATCATTGAGTCAGTTGAATTATTACTTTTTTGTTAAGTTAAACTGCAAAAAAATTCCTGTACGTGCAAAATAAAATTCTCCTGGTATTAAAAACAAAACTCTTTCCATTTTTGTGATACCCCTCGACTCCGAGACATGGGTTGATCAGGCCCAAGCCCAAACCCGAGGGAATATCAAACAATTAATATTTAAATGAACACAGAGTACAAAATGAATATAAGAAATAAATAAAATTAAAGCTGAAAGAATTCTAAATTATTAATCCTCAAAATATAAAATTAAGATCCAATACTCCAAAATCTCCATTAATTAAACAACTCAGGAATCCATTTAGTGGACCCCTAATAAAATTCCAACTGAAATGAAAACAACTAAGATGAAATCCAAAGCTAAACCATGATGAGAAATCCTACATCGTTGAAAGAGTAAGTGACAGTCTCTGCTCAGCACGAACAAACTCTACGCTTGGAACTGACGAACACCTGAAAAATGATAGTGGGTCAGACCCACGAGCAAGTTCTAAACTATTACAATCCAAGCAGAAACTCAATATGCATGTACATCCTAAATAACTCAACAATAGCTATGTAGTCCGTACATATATATATCCACACTAAAGACTCTCACTGGACTATGAAGAGGGTCTCAACCTGAATAGAGGTAACATGCAAAACGCACTCAAAGTAAGCATATGTACCTAAGCCTAACAGGGTACACCACTACCTATATAGCCCGTTACGCATCCCACTGCATATACGCTCCCTAACCGTTAACTCTGAGACTCAAGCTCATATCGCGGTATCATAATATATATTTAAAGTCCATCCAAACTAGAGTATGTCATTCAATTATGCATTGATATGACATACAACAAATGTAGCAAATAATCCAGATAGTCACTCAACTTTTTCAGTTGAACTGACTTAAATATAAGTAGGATTCAATTGTTATAATCCATTCCCTTATTCTAAATTAGGCAGGACTTAGTAATTTAAAACTAATTCATCCCTAGTATGCCACCGTCCCATACCGGTGCATACAATCCACAAAATCCAGTAATTGATGTGATAATTAATAAAATTTAAACACCAATTAATCCTTAACAAGCATAGTAAAATATAGGATTTAAACATGCTTATTTTACACAAATCCAATAATTAATGCGATAAATAATTAAAATATAAGCATCAATTAATCCTTAACCAGCATTATAAAATATAGATTTTAATATGCTTATTTTATACAACTAATACATGATTAGGATTATATAATCATTGACAGAAAATTGCTAAAATAAAGACAAGCAATTTACACATCCATAACTAAAATCAGTATACATATTTTGTTAAGAAATTTCATATTGTTTAAATTTTTAACAATGTAAAGCTTATCTATGCATTATGGACTTAAACTTGTCCTTTTAAACCATTCCAATTCAACCCTAGCAGTTCCTAATTGAAATATGAAACCCTAAAATCCGTTCACAGTAGGATGAAAACTCACTGGAAACTAAAAAAAACAAAAAAATAAAATAAAATAAAAATTAAAGGAGCAGGCTTTCAAAGTAATAGAGCAGGCTTTCAACTAAAAGAGCATGTTCTCAAACAAATAGAGCAGGCTCTCAACTAAAAGAGCATGCTCTCGGCCTGAAGGAGCCGGCTCTCGACCGGTTCTACTTTTTCTTCTTCGTTCCCGACGTTTTCTGATCATTCTATCCTCCATTCCTAAGGTTCCTAGATGTCTGAACTAGGTCCCAATGTATTTCATAATTTATTTGAAATCATTTTACATTGTTTAGAACAATTAAAGCAAGAATCGATGCAAGCAAACTTAAAATCAAACAATTACAAGTTCGTTACTATTCTTACTGTTTTAATCCAGTTTCAACATGTATAACAGATTAATATTAAGTTGATATTCCTAGAATTGAGTAGGCATGTAAAGAACACGAGTCAAAGGGAGAGAGTCAGGAATAGAACTTGCCTTTGAGATTTCGGTTCAAAATCTCAACGTCGTCTTCCTAAATTCTCCAGCGATCCTTCACTGTTCTAACTCCTCTGTTGTTCTTCCTTGGTTCAACCCATGAACAACACCCCTTTGCCAAACCCTAGGTTTCCTCTCTGTTTTCCTCTTAAATCTCTCTCTATTTCTCTCTGCCTCCCAATACGCGAATAGGGTTTTTGTTTCACCCTAGCAGATTTATACAAGAAAATATATATAGACGTCTAAACCCTAAGTCAATTCTATTATGAAAAGGAAAAATAAAAACTAAATGAATAAATTAGCAAAGTCGGCTATCCCGTGAAAAATACAAAACGTACCCTAATTACACATTAAAATTAATAATACTAATTTAATCCAATTAACTTATTTAAATAAACTAATAAACTATTTAAACAATTAAAACTAATTTAATCCATTTAAAGAATATAAAAATACAATTAAATAAACAATTAATTAAAACAAAAAAATTAATTAAATAAAAATAATTAAACAAATAGACAAATAAACAAATAAACAAATAATCAAATAAAATATAATTAAACAATAATTAAAATGCCGAGACTATCCTTTTAAAATTAGGGTATTACATTCTTCCCCCCTAACGAAAGGAATTCCGTCCTCGGAATTTGCTCTTACCTTCTTCTAATATTTTAGGAAACTACGAGCGAATGACATCCTCCCATTCCCAAGTAGACTCAGCCTCATTGTGATGACTCCACTGAACACGCACTAAAGGGATAACCTTATTACAAAGAATTTGATCTCAACGGTCGACAATATGACACGGTGGCTCCAAATATATTGCAGCCGGCTACAACTCAATCTCCCCAACATCGATATGCTGATACCGATCTTCATTTCGCAGAAATTTTAGCAACATGGAAACATGAAATACAGAATCATGAATAAACCGACAAACCGTGGTGACAACTTCCCCTTCTTCCCAAAGCGCATTACACCCTTCATAGGAGACACTTTGAGTAGAACCTGATCCCCAACTTGGAACTCCAATGCACGAGTACGACGATCTGCATAACTCTTCTACCTACTCTGGGCAGTGCGCATGCGATCCCTAATAAGAGCAATCTTCTTAGAAGTATCCTCAATGAACTTAGGACCCAAAAATCGGCTCTCGCCAACCTCCATCCAATAAACAGGCGATCGACACGGTTGGCCATATAATGCCTCAAATGTTGCCATACCAATAGTCTTCTGGAAACTATTGTTATATGCAAACTCCACAAGTGGCAAATAATTCTCCCAGTGGCCCTTGAAACTAAGAACACACGAACGAAGCATATCCTCTATGATCTGATTGACCCGCTCGATCTGTCCATCAGTCTGAGGATGATAAGCAGTGCTAAGATATAACTCTGTACCCAAAGCCTGTTGAAAACTCTTCCAAAATCCTGACACAAAGCTCAAATCCCTGTCTGATATAATAGACAACGGGATGCCATGTAACTTCACAATCTCTGTAATGTAAAGTCTCACCAATTGCTCTGATGTGAAGTCAGTACGAATAGGTAAGAAATGAGCTGACTTAGTCAACCTATCCATAATGACCCAAATAGAATTGTGATCCTTAAAAGAATTAGGTAATCCCTCCACAAAATCTATAGAAATGCTCTCTCATTTCCACTTTGGTATAGGCAGTGGCTGTAGAGCTCCTGGCAGCCTCTGATGATCAATCTTGACCATCTGATAAGTAGTACATCGGGAGACAAAAATAGCATTGTCCTTTTTCATACTTGCCCACCAAAACTGCCATTTCATATCTTGATACATCTTGTCTCCCCCTGGATGAACAGAAAACTCAGAGTGGTGAGTCTCAGTCATCACATCTTTCCTCAAATCATCAGCAGAAGGTACCACTAAACGTCCGTTGAACCTCAAACCTCCATCAGTCCCAACATAGTAAAATGAGACCTCCCCAGAAGTTATCTCTGCAATTTTGTCAATGCACTGCTGATCCATGAGTTATGCCTTCAAAACTTTGTAAATGATAGAAGGTGTAACTACCATGAAAGCCATAAAAGCATCCGATAACTCATCCACCGTCTTCAAAGCATTTCATTCAGTAGTGAATAGAACAGAAAGACTAGCATCGGGGTGGTGACTGAGTGCATCTGCCACCACATTCGCTTTCCCTGGATGGTACTGTATAGAGAAATGATAGTCTTTCACAAACTCTAACCATCGGCGCTGTCTCATATTCAGCTCCCGCTGAGTGAAAAAATACTACAGACTCTTGTGATCACTAAATAATCTGAAGGATTCTCTCAATAGATAATGTCTCCAAATATGTAAGGCAAAGACCATAGCTGCCAACTCTAAATCATGTGTTAGATAATTAAGCTTATGAGGCTTAAGCTTACGAGATCCATATAAAATTGGTCGCTCCTCCTACATCAAAACACATCTAAGACCTTACAAAGAAGCATCTGTGTAGACAAGATACTCAATCCCGCTCTGTGGAGTAGACAGAACCGGTGCAGATGTCAACTTGCGCTTTAGCTCATCAAAAGCTTTATGATAGTGCTCATCCCACACGAACCGTACACCCTTTTTAGTCAGATGTGTGAGTGGTCCCGCTATCTTTGAGAACCCCTGGACGAACCTACGATAATATCCTGCCAATTCGAGGAAACTCTAAATCTCGGTAGGTGAAGTAGACTGTCCCTACTCAACCACTGCTGAAACCTTAGCGGGATTTACCGTTATCCCCCTTTCTGACACCACGTGACCCAGAAACTTCACTTCTCGCTGCCAAAATTCACATTTCTCTAACTTAGCATATAACTGGTGCTCACGGAGCGTCTACAACACTGTACGAAGATGTTTGGCATGATCTTCCTCCAACTTAGAATAAATCAAAATATCATCTATGAAGATGATGACAAATTGATCTAAGTAAGCCTTGAAAACTCTGTTCATTAAATCCATGAAAACTGCTGGTGTGTTAGTCAATCCGAAAGGCATGACACGAAACTCATAAGAACCATATCTAGTGAGAAACGCTGTCCTCAGAACATCTTGCTCCCTAACCCGGAGTTGATGATATGTAAAACGCAGATCAATCTTAGAGAAGTATGTAGCTCCCTTCAACTGATCAAAAAGATCATCAATTCTAGGCAAAGGATACTTATTGCGAATAGTAACCTTGTTCAACTCCCTGTGATCTATACACAGGCAGAGTGAACTATCCTTCTTCTTCACAAACAAAACCGGTGCTCCCCAGGGTGAAGTGCTTCTACGAATAAAAACCTGGCTGAGTAATTGCTGAATCTGATCCCTTAGCTCTCGCATCTCCACTAGTGCCATCCTGTATGGTGCCCTAGCAATAGGCGTAGTGCCTAGAGCTAAGTCAATCACAAAGTCTATCTCACGACTAGGTGGCAACCGTGGGATCTCCTGAAAAACATCCAGAAAGTCCTATACAATTGGTATGCTATCCAATGACACAGTAATCTCCTCCTTCGTTTCCTCTTCCATATGGAACAAGTAAGTGCTAGTGACCCGGTTAGAATATGGCATAGCGACGACGTACATATCCTGACCAGGTATGGTAAAAACAACAGACCTATCATAACAATTAACTTATGCATGGTAGTGAGATAACCAATCCATCCCAAGTATCACATCATAAGTGTGCATGTCCAGGACCAATAGATTTGGATAGAAATCTGAGTCTACCAATATCTAGTGTCACAACCCATCACTCTCATATAAAATGGCTGTATTGTCTAACGGTGTAGAAATACCCTGTGGTCTATCGCAAACTCGCGTCGTCATCCCCGACAATGCCATAAAAGATTTAGACTCGAATGAATGAGTAGCACCCGTATCAAATAACATACAACCATTTGTACTATATATAGGAAACGTACCCTCAATAGCTTGAGGTGCCTGAACATCCTGTGGCATGGGGTTGTTCACCCTGCCATAATGTAACTGCTACGGTGCCTATCCCTGAGTCCGTGGTGGTGCTGGTAATACCGGATATGTCTGTCCTTGAATCCGTGGAACCTGTGGAGCGGGTAAAGGTACCGGTGCCCTTTGTCCCTGCTACACATGCTGTCCCTATCCTTGTCCTACTTTAGGACGTTGCCTGGAAGTATGACCAAACTCTTCACAAGTGTAGCAACTTCCCTGGAAAGTGCCAAATGGCCTCCTCTGTCGATTAGCCTATGGCTGACCCTGTCCTGCCTGTGGTCCTCTATTCTGCTACCTCTGAATAGATGCCCCATCCCTGTGAGCATCTGAACCACCCTTGTGCTTCTTCCAAGGCTGTTGTCCCTGGAATTTGCCCTTGTTATTCTGTTGGTGTCCATTGCCATTCCCTTTCTCAACGAACTGATTAGCAGAGTTTCTATCACCCCACTTCTCACCCCGAGCCTGTCTAAAGTCCATGGTCAACTGATACTGCTGTAGAGCGGTATCCACCACCTGAGCATAAGTAGTGTAGGTTGGACTACCTGTAATAGCTCGCTTAATAGACCACATCAGTCCCTTAACAAAACTATTGCACTTCTTCTCCTCTGTATCCACCTCCTTTGGAGCAAAAAGAGATAAACGCGTAAACTGCTACTCATACTCTGCCACTGTCATGTTTCCCTGCTATAGATTAAGGAACTTTGTCTTCATAGTTACCCTGACTGTATAAGGAAAGTACTTCTCATCAAAGTGTGCACTAAACTGATCATTAGTCAATGACATCCTCTCCTCTGCGGTGGTAACTGACTCCTACCACTGTATTGCATCTCCAACTAGCTTGAAGGTAGCAAGCATCTGCTTCTACACCTCCGTGCACTTAACTAGGCGAAGATGTCGCTTAATGTCCTGTTTCCACTGGTGAGCTACTTTCGCATCTGTGGAGCTTGAGAACTCAGTTGGGCTCCCCTTTGTGAAAGAACTCCTAGCCTTTTCCCAAGTATCAGTCTGAACCACTGGTGCTGGTATAGGTGCCTGTTGAACCTGTGGCTGATTCCGGAGTGCAGCAGTTATGCCTGCTTTTATAGCCCGAGCAATGAGGTCATTGATATGAGGAAGATATTCTAGATCTACTCATTGATCCTGAACCTGCTGAACTTCCTCCTGCTCTTCCTGAAACTGACCATCATTATCCTAAAATTTTGTCATTTGCTGCTCTTTTTCCATTTGCTGACACCATAGGATGTACTGCTGCCTATGTGCCGCCCTCCTGTGCTGCCTATTCATGTTCTGTCCTCTTCTAGCGCTAACTATGTTGTTAACATAGAAAGACAAACATCAGTATGATTTAAACGGACCGTATAAGAATACAATGAATCCTAAACTTAAGCTCTAATCAAGAGAAAACCCTACGCGGAAGTCATAGACGATAGAATCCTAGAGACACTTGAACGTAGAGTGCTCTGATACCAATTGTGATACCCCTCGACTCCGAGACATGGGTTGATCAGGCCCAAGCCCAAACCCGAGGGAATATCAAACAATTAATATTTAAATGAATACAGAGTACAAAATGAATATAAGAAATAAATAAAAATAAAGCTGAAAGAATTCTAAATTATTAATCCTTCACATATATAATTAAGATCCAATACTCCAAAATCTCCATTAATTAAACAACTCGGGAATCCATCTAGTGGAACCCTAATAAAATTCTAACTGAAATGAAACCAACTAAGATGAAATCCAAAGCTAAACCATGATGAGAAATCCTACATCGTCGGAAGAGTGAGTGGTAGTCTCTACTCAGCACGAACAAACTCTACGCCTGGAATTGACAAACACCTGAAAAATGATAGTGGGTCAGGCCCACGAGTATGTTCTAAACTACTACAGTCCAAGAAGAAACTCGATACGCATGTATATCTTAAATAACTCAACAATAGCTATGTAGTCCGTACATATATATATCCACCTAAGAACTCTCACTGGACTATGAAGAGGGTCTCAACCAGAATAGAGGTAACATACAAAACGCACTCAAAGTGGGCATGTGTACCTAAGCCTAACAAGGTACACCACTACCTATATAGCCCGTTACGCATTCCACTGCATATACGCTCCCTAACCGTTGACTCTGAGACTCAAGCTCATATCGCGGTACCATATTATATATTTAAAATCCATCCAAACCAGGGTATGTTATTCAATTGTGCATTGATATGACATACAATAAATGTAGCAAATAATCCAGTTAGTCGATCAACTTATTTAGTTGATCTGACTTAAATATAAGTAGGATTCAATTGTTATAATCCATTCCTTTATTCAAATTAGGCAGGACTTAGTAATTTAATTAAAACTAATCCATCTCTACTATGCCACTGTCCCATACCAGTGCATACAATCCACAAAATCCAGTAATTGATGCGATAATTAATAAAATTTAAACACCAATTAATCCTTAACAAGCATAGTAAAATATAGGATTTAAACATGCTTATTTTACACAAATCCAATAATTAATGCAATAAATAATTAAAATATAAACATCAATTAATCCTTAACCAGCATTATAAAATATAGATTTTAACATGCTTATTTTATACAACTAATACATGATTAGGATTATATAATCATTGACAAAAAATTGCTAAAATAAATACAAGCAATTTACACATCCATAACTAAAATCAGTATGCATATTTTGTTAAGAAATTTCATATTGTTTAAATTTTTAACAATGTAAAGCTTATTTATGCATTCTGGACTTAAACTTGTCCTTCTAAACCATTCCAATTCAACCCTAGCAGTTCCTAATTGAAATCTGAAACCCCAAAATCCATTCACAGTAAGAAGAAAACTCACTAGAAACTAAAAAATAATAAAATAAAAATTAAAGGAGTAAGCTCTCAAAGTAATAGAGTAAGCTCTCAACTAAAAGAGCATGCTCTCAAACTAATAGAGCAAGCTCTCAACTAAAAGAGCATGCTCTCAGACTAATAGAGCAGGCTCTCAACTAAAAGAGCATGCTCTCGGCCTGAGGGAGCCGGCTCTCAACCAGTTCTACTTCTTCTTCTTCGTCCCCGGCGTTCTTTAATCATTATATCCTCCATTCCCAAGGTTCCTAGATGTCTGAACTAGGTCCCAATGTATTCTAGAATTTATTTGAAATCATTTTACATTGTTTAGAACAATCAAAGCAAGAATTGATGCAAGCAAACTTAAAATCAAACAATTATAAGTTCGTTACTATTCTTACTGTTTTACTCTAGTTTCAACATGTATAACAGATTAATATTAAGTTGATATTCCTGGAATTGAATAGGCATGTAAAGAACACGAGTCAAAGGGAGAGAGTTAGGAATAGAATTTGCCTTTGAGATTTCCATTTAAAATCTCAACGTCGTCTTCCTAAATTCTCCGGCGATCCTTCACTGTTCTAACTCCTCTGTTGTTCTTCCTTGGTTCAACCCATGAACAACACTCCTTTGCCAAACCCTAGGTTTCCTCTCTATTTTCCTTTTAAATCTCTCTCTGTTTCTCTCTGCCTCCCAATACGTGAATAGGGTTTTTGTCTCACCCTAGCAGACATATACAAGAAAATATATATAGGCGTCTAAACCCTAAGTCAATTCTATTACAAAAAGGAAAAATAAAAACTAAACGAATAAATTAGCAAAGTCGGCTATCCCGTGAAAACTACAAAACCCTAATTACACATTAAAATTAATAATACTAATTTAATCAAATTAACTCATTTAAACAAACTAATAAACCATTTAAACAATTAAAACTAATTTAATCCAATTAACTCATTTAAACAAACTAATAAACCATTTAAACAATTAAAACTAATTTAATCCATTTAAAGAAAATAAAAATACAATTAAATAAACAATTAATTAAAACAAAAAATTTAATTAAATAAAAACAATTAAACAAATAGGCAAATAAACAAATAATCAAATAAAATTGGATAAAACAATAATTAAAATGCTGAGACTATCCTTTTAAAATTACGAATATTACAATTTTTTCAGACCGTAATATAACAAATGTCCTTAAAATAAAACAAAACAAATAAGTAAATAACACTTAAAAGGCATGGACTTTATTTTGGGGGTTTTTTAAAAAAAATTGGTCAAAATTGAGGACAAAGGTAATCCCAAAGTTAGTTCTCTTATCCGGCAATCCCATTGGAGAATTCCCAGAGCCTTCCAGATTTTAGCTCCAACAGTGGGAACTACTAAGTTACTTCCTCCCATCAGTAACAATTCTTCTGACAATGTCTCATGGACCCTCTCCCCCACTGGCCCCACTGGGTCTTTTCATCATAAGAACACTTATACTGCTGTCCTTCCCCCTAGTCCTCTGATCAGCTAGTCCCATGTCATTTGGTTTAACTACCACATTCCGAGGCACTCTTTTATAGCTTGGGCTACTATCCATCACAAGCTTAAAACCAGAGATAAATCTCGCTTTTCGAATAGGCAATTTGACAGAGCCTGCTCCCTTTGCAACTTGGAGGATGAGAGCCATAATCACTTTTTCTTCAATTGTCCTTACTCTAATAGAGTATGGTAGTTTTTACCGCACAAGTGTGGGATTTACACCGGTGAGCAGGGTATAGAGGCCATTGCTATTTGGATTGCCAACCTGTGGTGCTCGACGTCTAAGTCTCCTAAGACATTGATGTACAAATTATGCTTCGCATGCTCTGTGTACTTCCTATGGAGGGAGATAAACAATAGAACCTTTACAATTCAGAGACTTACAGTGGAGCAACTTTGGAAACAAATTGAGGATTGTGTCAGGAGCAAGCTCTCCACGGTTCTTTTTTCAGACTGCACTTCGTCGAGGGCTGTCGCCGCTGCTTGGAGGCTTCCGAGCACAGTCATCGCTTCCAATTCCCAGTAGTAGAACTTGGGGGGTAGGGGTGTGTTTTTTGGTTGCCTTTTCTTTTGGTGCTTGTATCTTTTCCCAACTTGTCTGGAGTTTTCCTTGCCTTCGGGCCTCTGTCTGGGCCTAGCCCTTCCGTTTTTCCGTTTTGTTCCTTTCTAATAAAATTTAACTTACCCAAAAAAAAAAGGGTAATTTGCTACAAATTTTCAAATTATAAAGACTTATATACACATACTAAATGGTAAAGGTGTTTCTAGCACATTTTTTATATAACCGAGAATTTTTTACACTTTACCCTTTTATTTAAACACTTTCCTTGAATTTTTTTTTAAAAAAAAAAAAACAAACAAAAAACCCTGAAAATCAGCATATAAAATGCTCATACGTAACACATTGGAAGTCATAACCATAACTATAACATGAATTTCAACACGCACTAGTTTGGTGGACATGCAAAGTGTGATTGTGATACCTACATGCATGAATTCAAACTACTATTTATATGACGCAAACATGCTACCCAACAACCCAAAAACAAACACACACAAGAAATCTAGAGAGAGATGGCAGTGTCCAGCACCCATTTCATGGCTTTGGCAATCCTCGTGGTTTTGGGGATGATGAATCCCGTCGACAGTATAGAACCTTGCCAGTGCAAAGGTAACTACAACGATTTCGTACACCAATGCAGTAATGCAGTTGTGAGGCCAGGGCCAAAGTATGGACCACCAACTGGGGGATGTTGTGATGTTGTGAAGACGATGGATATGGCATGCTTGTGCAAGTACCTCACTCCCGAAGATCAGGAGGTCGTTGATCCCTCACGAATTCCCTATGTTGCAGATAAATGTGGCCAAACGCTTAGTCGTGGAACCTTATGTGGACGTAAGAAGCAGTCTCTTTTAACTTAACATTCTACTGCATTCATATATATATATATATATATATATAATATAGTAAGGTGGCAATTGAATGGGGGGGGGGGGTTTTGAATTGATCATGAATAGGTGAGTCACTAGCAGGTCAATAACTCATTATCAACCCATTTAGGATGGGTGATAAAAAAGTTAGATGTTAAATGGGCTAATTAATAACCCACCCCAATTACCAATATTTTTAGATACATATTGTCAAATTATTTTAATTGTTGAATGCCAAAAAATTGTAAAAAAAGTATTTTTATATTAAATTTATTAATTTTTTAGTCTCACTAGTTATAATTTTTTTCCTTTTATTTTATTGTTATTATTATTAATAATATATATATATATATATATATTTTTTTTTTTTTTTTGAGAAAAAGTTACTATACAACTTACTTTGAGATTTATCACACCCCAAAAAAGAAAGAGAAGAGAAAATGGAGGAGAGAGAAGAGAGACAAATAAGGGAAAGAGAGAATAGGAGGAGAGAGAAAAAAAGGGAAAATAGATAGAATGGGAGGGTTATCACATAAAGATAGAGAGAGGAAAAAAAAAACCGAGAAAAGAGAAAATAGTTGGAGAGAGAAGAACAATAATAGAGAGATAGAAACATAAAATATTAATATTAATAATATTAGAACACTTACAAATCCAGTAATATTACTATTATGATTGTTAAATAACAAAATAATAATAATAATAATAATTTTTACATTAATTTTTTTTATTTCAAGCGTTACAATTTTTTTTTTCTTTTTTATTTATGATAGAAAAAGGAGAGATAAGGAGAGAAGAGAGAAAAAAATAATAATAATTAGTATTTTGTTTGAGCGGGTTAAGATGGGTACTCACCATTCACCCTTGAATTGAATGGATACCCACTTTTTACGTGTTATTAAGCTACTCACTCAAATTTAAATACTCAAATAATTTAATTTTAGTGGACGAATTTAGACCATTAATGTGTTTTGACTTAAATTGTCACCCCTAATATATATCTTATGTATATTAAGATAACTATCATGTGTTCTAAGATGCACGGTAGCCTCAGTGGATGAGATCCAAAAATTGGAAAAAAAAAAAAAAAAAAATCTTTGGCTAATTAATCTTTTTCTATTTTGCTGCTGCAGGTTACAGAATTCCATGAGGCGACTCTATAAACAGATATCAAGCAAAGCAATAACTCACCATGAGCATATTCGAAACGTACACTAACCAGTGAATAAATTTGGGCAGTCTCAGCTTTGTCCTTGTATTAGAACAAACATTGGTAAAATGTAGTTGGAAGCAATACACTACCTTACTATTATAATCGTCCTTTTTGCGAAAATGTTATGACATTACCCAAGCATCTCCAAAGCTAAAAGCTAAATTCAGATGCCAATTTTATATTTTGACAGGTGTAACAGTGCCAAAATGCTACATTTTAGTAATTCTACTCCAATGGTGCATTTCATGTAAAATGTTATTTTTTGACACTACCACCATTCTTTTTCAATTACCATTCCCACCATTCATATTTGTATCAACCGTATTAATATTAGGCACATTCCAAGTCAAGTTGTAAACATTAGAAGGAAACTAAAATTAAACATAATTAAAAAGAAGTAAAAATCTAAAATATCTGGTAAAAAAAGGACCAATATATATATATATATAAATATATAAATATATATATATATATATATATATATTTGATTATATTATTATATAATTTTTTTTTTCTTTTTTGAAATTCATATATATTATATATATATATATGTATATTATATATATTTGATTATATTATTAGTAAAAATATATATATTTTTAGGGCAAATTATTTCAGCTTCTCCAATCGCCTCCATCTCTATTCTCGTTCTCAACTCTGAAAGTGTCCCTCTCTCTCTCTCTCTCTCTCTCTGTGCAACTGCAAACTACAAAATCAACAAGAATCAGAAGTTCAAAACCCATATCTTTCAGTTTCCATCGCCCCTTGTTCCAGTTCGGGTTCGCCGTTCGCAAGCTTCAGCCGCGGTCTCTCAACTCTCAAGCTTGCCCCCCTCTCTCTCTGCAACTGCTAACTTGTACGTATGGGTTTTGTTTTAATTTTTTTTTTCTAAATCAACTAATCAAGGTTTGTAATTCTTGTTTTGCAAACTAAATCCTTTTTAAGTGTGTACAAAAATCTCAAAGATTCATCAAAATAAAGAACATTTAAATACAAAACACATAATGACTAATACGTGTGAGCAAATCCCAGATTGAAGAACAAGTTGGGTAATGAAAATTTTGAGAGAAACTGAGAGACGGATCATAGAAATTTTGAGTTTTTTCAACAAAATTTACAGATCTGAGAAGATATATATATATATATATATATATATATATATATATATATATATACATACATACATATATGAGGATGAGAGGGGAAGAGAAAATATAGATTTGAGAATTTATCCGGTCACCATCGATAATCGCTGTCGTTGCAGATGAGAGGGAGAGAGAGATCGTTGCAGATGAGAGGAAGAGAGAGACAACAGGGCAACGTGGTTCCAGAGATAAAAGGCCGTTCCGAACAGCATTGTACAAAGAGAGAGAAGACTCGCCAAAAAAATTGGCAGCTCCTATATTTGAGAGGAAATTTGACATTTTTAAAATTTGAGAGCCCAAATGAAAGCCCATTGGAGAGCCCACTTTTTACACCTCTCAAATTTTGAGTTTAGTAGCCCAAATGACACATGCATTAGAGAAGTTGGCAACTTGGCAACATGTAATGACCCGGTCATTTTCATTTCTTTCCCTTTCTTCAAATTTTGCGGATAAATTTTTTTCATTGTCTTTTCCTTTTCGGGTTCGATTTCCCGCCTCTTAGTGTCGTCTCGAGTGCTCGGAAATGGTTTCTAAGACTCTTTCCTTTGGATTGACAACTTCCTTTGAGGACCAAGTCATTTCTACATTTTTTGTTTTTTTGACACTATTCATTTTTTCGTCTTTTCCCTTTTTCGTCCTTTAGTCGTTTTTCATTTTTCCTTACTTAACCTCACTTTTTGTGCTCGGATTTGATTCCGGCTTGGCATACATCCATGATATTTAAATTCCATGACATCTACATTTTTACTTTGGTAGAAATGCATATTAAATGCTTACTTTCTTTGTAAAAGTCATGAAAACAAGACTTTTTTGTAATTATCCATAACTTGAGGGGTTTTTGGGTAGTTAAGTAAAGTAATTATTTTTTGTCTTAGGGACCATTTTGTAAATTAAATTGGAAGATATTTTCAAAAAGGACATTTTTGCAATTTCTGAAAAATGTGACAAGTGTCACATTCCTATGGTGTCACTTGTTGATTTTGTGGTGGAACCATTTGGAGGCTTAATCTCATGACACATGGAGGGTGGAGATTCACCCACTTGTTGTCCTAGGATTGGTGCACTTGTTGGCATGGATGGTTGACAAGCATAGGGTTAATATTTAATCTTGGAAGCTTACTTGGATTCATGACAAGTGTAGGACTCACATTTAGTCTTGCATTAGTGTATGTGTGAGAGGTAGTGCAAGAGCACCTAGTGAGTGGAGAAGCCCACCAATTTAGCTTAGGGTTTACACATTTTAATTCATTCATCACTTTCCTCTCAAGAACCCTAAGGAAGCCACCATTGGAGAAAAGCTTGACTAGTAGCTTTGACTTCATTTTTTGTGCTCTTTCACTCACCTTAGAACTTTGAACTTGGAATACTTTAGGCTCCTCCCACTCTCCTCTTCAAAACCCTTGAAGGATCTAGCCTAACTCCTAGTTTTGCTTTGGTATCTAGAGATTCAATTCTCTAGTGAGGTATTGATCTATTATTTTGAAGTATTTTTATGTCATTATTGAGTGTTTTACATGCATGGAAGAGAAGGACTTGTATTTTGCCCTTAAACTGTTTTAACTTGAAATTAATCTTGTCAAATTAAATATAGAATATAAAAATATAATCAATTAGCTTTCATTTAGTTTTGGTTTCATGTAATTTGGATTTAAAATGAATTAGTTATGAATTTTTGAAGTTGCAAGCTAGTTGTTGGACATTTGAAGCTTTTCCTTTTTGGTCTAGAAATAAATTTTTATATGGAGCTGTGGTGCTTCAATTGCCTTGAAATTTTTACTAGAATTTTCTCCATGGGTTTTACACTACTCAGAATTTTTTCATGATTTTAGAGCATTTCTAAATGTTTTTTAAAAATCCGAAACTATCTGCTGTCCATGTTTTTATTGCAGCTGGAAAACATATTTTTAGATAATTTATTTCACTAACCTTTTGATATTGGATCATGGCTTAAATTTCCAGTTTTACACTCTCATATGTTTACTTCCAAAATAAATTAGGTTTGCCCAATTTGGATGTCAAATGAATTTTTCATGAATTTTCAAAATTGGAAGCTACAGGCTGAAAATGTGTTTTCTGGGCAGAATATGTTTCAAAGTTGTGGTTCAAAACTATTTCAATTGGAAAAATATTTTGTTAAACTAAATTGATATTATTAAATTACAGTGTTTAACTTTCATTGGGCTTTGGATTCATTCAATTTGGGACAGAATTGAATTTTTTATGAATTTTACAAGTTGAAGGTAGCAAGCTGAAAAATCTGTTTTGCGGACCGAAAATTTGGGACGATTTCATTTCGGTGGTAATTGGGATTTTCATTCCAATTGAGGTAGGGAATGTTATAGGATTATTTGTGTATTGTATTGCGTGTTTGCCATGATTATACAACATATATGTATGCCTTGTATCAAATCTAGAAAGTTAGTAATTTTTATTTCTTTGTATAAGATTTAAAATTTATGATGATGTATAACTTTGATTTGAATTGTAACATGCTAGGAAATTATGCTTAGATATGTTGGTTAACATATATTAAATTTAGATCATTTGATTAAGAATTACAACTTTTATTTAATATTTATCTTTAGTGAAAGCTTAATTCACATGGTTGTATCAAGCATTAAATCAAGTTGTAATGTGGTATTTAAATAGGACTTGGCATGTTCTCTAACATAGATTAAATTGAGTGCATTTGGAATTGTTTAAAAATTTAGAGGAAATTAATTAATTAGCTTGATTAATTTTGTTTTAAGTGTTTTAATCTCTTAACTTGTCATTTGATGTTATATATATGATGACCATGACATGTCTTTCAATATATATTAAATTGAAGTTATTTGAATTAACTTGGAATTTAGAGAATTTAACTATTTATGTTTAATTAAATTCTGCTTTAGTACTCCATAGATTTAATTGCATTTTGGAAGTTGTTTTTATATTTAAATCATGGATTTGGATTTGGTGTATGTTCACTTGATTACTTTTGAGTATTGGATAACATAGTTGTTACTTTTATATTCATGAGAATATGTTTTTCCTTATTGAATATATTGTTGCTATGTGTAAAGAATTGCACACTTTGTATGACATCTTACATGCCATAGTAGTTGTGAATTTTGAGCATGTATTGTATAAGTTTCCAAAATTTGGATTGTGCTTGGTAAATAGTTGATATCTTATATATACATGTTGATATATATACGTTGTTGCACAATTTGTTGATTTTGGAAACTTGGGGATGTCATTGTTTGGCTACGGCTAGGACTTTATTCTAGTACGGGGGATTGTTCCTCTATATAGTCTAGTGCGCACATAGGGAGGTTACCCATGGGCTAGTAACCCTAAAGTAACTATGTTGTCGGTCTGATCCGGCGTGACGTCCGAGTATCCACTTTGTTTGATTTCGTATTTCATTTCAAGTTCATAACTAGATGATATTGTAACTTGTTGTTCCTTATTTGATTTCCTATTTTGAGCTTAAGATGTAGCTTTGTGAAAGCATGCTTCATGCGTTGTATTGGAAGTTCCATTGTTGGTTAAATTACATCGATATCATAATTTGTGTTTTGATGTTCAAATGTAGTTTAGGAATGACCTTATAGATTCATTTTGAACATAGACGTTAGGTGGCATGACCCACACTTGTTGTTTTCGTATTTTGGATTTCAAGTTAAAGACTTTGAGAATCTATATCTTGTTGCCTTATATAACGTGTTTCCATGTTGTTTGAATTGCATGAACAATGTGATTTTGATATAAATGATCTAGGTAGCTTAGGATACTTCCTGGGTCTCATTTTGACATAGACATTAGGTGGCATGAGCCCCTTTAACATGTTTCACTATAAGGTGATAAAATTGTAAAATGCTAGGTCGATGCATGCTCATCTCCTACGAGTAGCTTTATGTTACTCACCTCTACGATACTGGGGCATATTTCAGGTACAGGACTCAGGATTTGAAGATTCCATTGCTCCTTGGATGGCTTACAGTTTCTATGTTTTTATTTTATGTAAGTGTTAGCATAAGATTCCTCTTTGTAGCCCTATTTGTTTAAACTTGTATTCGTTGATTCGTATATGTAAAGTGTACGTAAGTGCACTGTTTTCAATATATTTAACATATATGAGATGAGGCCAGAGGCCAATGACATGTATCTCGTTTTCTATGCACTTTTGTTTTCAAAGTTTATTATGAAAATATTAGAAAATGTCAAGTCATTGCTTCATAACTTTCGTGTCGGGTATTGGAATTTCATATCTTTTCTGCCCGGACTCAGAATCAGACGATTCTTGAGTTTTATTTTGTTCATTTTTTGTTGTCCTTCCAATGGTTTGCACGGTGGCACCCTTTTCAGTGAGAAATGACCATTTTGGCTTTAGTTCATCTCTTTTCGGGTTAGGCATTCTTGTTTCATTTACTTGGCTCATTTGAGTTCCGTGGCTTCATGGAGAGTCATTTTAGGGCCTTAGGGATGACGTACATCTCTTGAGGTCATTTGGCTTCTTTCGCTTCCGCATTTCGGGTTCGTTATCGGGTCAACTTCCGGTTCATCACTAACGCACTAGGTTAAGAAATCCGGGTCATTACACAACATACTTACCAAAAGGATCTTGTTGTACTATGCATCATGCATCTTGCTCTTTTGTTTTTTTATTCAAATAAAAAAATAATTAAAGATTTCGAGACAGGAGTCTAAAATTTAAAAGTGAGAGTAGTGGTGATGGGCTAAGTGGCATTAGGATTGCAACTTGGGCGGACTAACTTAGCCTAATCCAACCCCAACCCAGAAATTTTGAAATTGGACTTAAATTTAGAAATCGGGTTCATGTTCAGATTAGAGTTTGTCAAAACCCAGGCATATTCAGATTGGGCTCGGGCTCAACCCGAACCCAACGCAAAACCCAATTTTTTTTTTTTTTTCTCCTTTCTCTCTCCGTCTCTCTTCTTTCTCTTTCTCTCTCTGCCACCGTCCCTCGCCCTCAGCCGCTGATCCACTGCTACCGCCGTCCCTTCACTAAACAAAACTCATACATACAAGTTAGCAGTTGCAGAGAGAGAGGGGGGCAAGCTTGAGAGTTGAGAGACAGCGGCTGAAGCTTGCGAACGGCAAACCTGAACTGGAACAGCGGGCGATGGAAACTGAAAGATATGGGTTTTGATTTTTTGAACATTCTGAAATGATATGCCGATATGGGTTTTGATCTTTTGATTCTTACAGACAGAGAGAGTTGAGAATGAAACTAGATGGAGGCGATTGGGGAGGCTGAAATGATTTGCCCTAATATATATATATATAGATATAGATATAGATATAGATTTTTTGAACAATCTGAAATGATATGCCGATATGGGTTTTGATCTTTTGATTCTTGCAGACAGATAGATAAACTGAAATATATGGGTTTTGAACTTCTGATTCTTGTAGATTTTGTAGTTTGCAGTTGTAGAGAGAGAGAGAGAGAGTTGAGAATGAGACCAGATGGAGGCGATTGGGGAGGTTGAAATGATTTGCCCTAATATATATATATATATATATATATATATATATATATATATAATATATAAATTTCCCTAAAAATAATATAAAATAAAATAAAAACTCAACCCGCCAACCCGACCCAACCTGCTCGAAAATATTCGATCCAAGTTATGACCATATATAACCCATATTAGATACAATTCGGGCTCGCCAACCCAATCCGATTCGGGTTGAGGTTGGGCTGGGGCTGGGCTGTGTTGGGCCAGCCCAACTTGCAGCCCTAAGTGGCATAGCCAAGAATATCTTTTTGTGTTGGCAATCTTTAATAGCAATAATATATTTAAAAATTAAAACATTGATTCATAATATTTTTATTAAGTACATTCACAACAAATTTTCAGATTATTCATTCAATTAAATATACTAAAAAACTAACGGCCCAGTTACCCAGTGGTAACAAACTCCTACTTCTCATGGGGAGGTAAGTGGTTCAAGCCTCAGTAGAGGCATAGGTATATACCAAACTAAGAAAATATATATATATATATATATATATATATATATATATATATATATTAAAAAAATCATATTTAGTTAATTATGAATAAGATATGAAAAATAAAATAACATAGTTATAATATATCACATATGTAAAAATAAAAAAATAAAAGCCATGACAACCAAATCTAACATTATAAGTTATAACCAGATAATTTAATCAATCACAAAATTTGATAGAGTAAGTGAATCTGTGATTTCATTGATTTGGTCTGCAACTAAAAAAAAATATTCTAAGTTTTATTTAGAGAATAATAATTAGTAACACAATTACACAAACTAAATTTTGAAAGAACAATAAGCCCTAAAATAAAAAATATATCAGATTACCTTTTTACTGGTAAATGGTTGTTTCGCTTGCTTTATTTGGATTGTGCAAAATGTTGAAGACTGATATTGTGATGGAAACAATTCATTTATTTGTGATAACGTTAAAAGTGTGATTGAATATCTTAATGAAATGTTTTTTGTTTTTGGAAAGTGGGAAATAATATAATATTTTGGAAAAGTGGAAAAAAATATCATATTTTCTGAGAAAGTGATAAATTGATAGATATATTATATATATTTACAATTATGTCATGATTATATATATATAATTTTAAAAAATTAAAAATTGAGTGGGGACAGTTCCCTCGACTTGTCCCTTCTCTCCTCTCGAATTTCGAGACTCAGCCTTGTTGATGCAAAAATCTACCCCTGAACAATTCTCGAATCAAAGATGTATAAAATGCCAATAATAAAAAAAGAGAGGAAGATCTAAAATAATAATATATAATAATAATAAAGAAAGAGAGAAAAAAAATGTAAATTGTAAATTTTTATTTAAGGAAATTGCACACACAAATTAAAATAAAAAATGAAAACCCAAAAAAATCGTCCTGATTTTTTAGATTGAGTAAATAAGGAGATTGAAATACCTAAAATACCCTTAAAGCAAAATAAATAAATAACACTCGTATGCACAAATTTTATTTGAGTGTATTTTGGCGTTTTTAAAAATTTGGTCAAAATTGACGACAATGGGCAATTTTTTATAAATAGTCAAATTATAGAGATTTATATAGGCATACTAAATAGCAGGGGTGGAAAAATAGATCACAACCCATCAACCCGTCCATATCCATCCATTTTTGTAATGATTTTGGGTGAACCATATTTAAAATGGGTCAAAAATGGGTTGGGTAATTTTTAACCACTTAATTTGAAAGTCAAAATAAGTTGAGTATGGATACCCATATTCAACCCATATTTCACCCATCAAATAATAAACACACAACACACATCTATTCTATATTGCACTCAACTCATTTTTCTCTCTAAAATTCTCTCACTTACAATCCTCTCTCTCTAAATTTGACTTATCAATCCCCTATCTCTAAGTTTCTCTCTCTAGAAATTTCTTCTCTTTTCTTCACTTTTCACTCTCTAAAATGAGTGCATAAATATTGCTCGGTTTGAGATTGTTTTTCTTATTTTTATTAAATAAAATTTTAAAACATTCCCCCAAAAAAAATTAAAAATAAAAAAATAATTAAAAAATAATTTAAATTTTAAAAATAAAAAAATTTAAAATTTAAAAAATTTAAAAAATAATAATTAATGGGTCCATGAGTTATAACAGGTTGATCCTATATATTTTTGACCCGTCCATTTTTAATCCGTTCTGAATGGATTGAATATGGGTCTTGACTCATATTTGACCCGTCCATTTTTAACCCAGTCCAAATCCGACCCAACCCACCCATTTGCCACTCCTACTAAATAGTATAGGTGTTTCTTTCACATTTTTTTATTATATAATTGGGCAGTTTTTGCAATTTACCCTTTTATTTATACACTTTGCTTGAATTTTTGGAAAAAAAAAAAAAAAAAAAACCCTGAAATCAGCAGATAAAATGCTAATACATAACAAATTGGCTCATTACATAACTGCAACGTGAATCTATCCACGCACTTGTCCGGATGGACATGCAAAGTGCATGTGAGTGTGATACGTACCTATTTGTATGACACATTAATTATTATCAATCTACATAAACACAACAAGCCAAGAGCGCGCACACACAAGAATTCTAGAGAGAGATGGCAGTGTCTAGCACCCATTTCATGGCTTTAGCAATCCTTATGGCTTTTGGGATGATAAATTTTGGTGATAGTATATATAGCAAATGGCCAGTCCAAAGATTTACCTAAAAAAAAAAAAATTGGCCAGTGCAAAGGTAACTCCGAAGATCTCTTACACCAATGCTCTGCATCATTTGTGTAGCCACAGGACAAGTATCTGTCATCAATCAAGGCTTGTTGTGATGTTATGAAGACGGTGGATATGGTATGCTTGTGCAAGTACCTCACTTTGGAAGATGATCGAGGAGGTCATTGATGCCGGAGAAATGACCTATGCTGCGGATGCGTGTGGCCAAGAGCTTAGCCATGGAACCAAATGTGGAAGTAAGAAGCATTCTCTTTAATTTCGCTTAACTACCTAACTAATGTGTAGGTATATTATGTTGACTAACATTTATTCTAAAAGTTTATGCTATTGTAGGGATGTAACTTTAATATTTATATCCTTTTTAACACATTAATATTGCACACCATTATCTTGCCACCATATTTAGAGGAGCTTAATCTGTAATCCAAATCCAATCATGTCATCCTCTTATTTAATTTTGTGGTCTAAATTCATTCGCGTCATCCTCTTATTTAAATATACCACTTGCAATTTTAATTTTAATTTTTTTTTCACTTAAGACGATGATGTGATCGAATCTAAATTACATGATTTAAAATTCACTTTAGATGATGATATGGCTGAATTTAAGCCGCGTGATTGATTGAGTTATGCATAATCCAACTGAGAGATTCTGAAAGAGGAACCTTTCCCATATCACCCATTGGGTTATTTGTTCCCTTAGGCAGCTAATATGCATGGTAGCCTCTTAGGCTTACTAACCGGAGGTTTCAAGTCTGTATTTTGTCGAAAAGGCCTGGTTTGAACGGTTGCTTTATATGAAAAATAAAAAATAAAAAAATAATAATAATAATAATAATAATTTCATCTTTGGCTAATCAATCTTTTTCAAAATTTGGGCAGTGTCAGCTTTGTCCTTGTAGTAGATAAAGCTGATCTAGTGATGGGTAGATGATAGTTCTTTTGGACTTCGTCAAGTTGGGTTTTAAAAATTATGTGGACCAGAAGAAAAGGGTTATAATTCATTTAATGATGTGGCTGATGTTTATTGGTGGAGGGATTTTTCCCTCCAGAGTCATATTTACCAAGCTTTCAATTTATAGATACAATTTTCGTATATAATATATATATGCGTTACTTTATGAGTTTCAAAAAGAAAGAACAAAACTCTTCCTCAACAAGTCAACTTTTAATCCAAATGAAATGAAAACTCTTCCATGAAAATTAAGTATGAAATAAGCAAAATCAAACCAAACATAATTAAATCCAGAAAACATTGCATAAGTACTACTTTGTGACTAACAAGTTGTTGATTTTATTTTGTTTTATTTTATTATTATTATTTTGGTAAAGAAGCACCTTTTACAATACTACGAATGTATTTTAACATACTTTTTTTTGTTTTTTGTTTTTTTTTTTTTTTGATCGGGTATGAACTGTATGATATATACTTTCTCTACCCTTTATTAGTTGTTCATTTTTGATATTATAATTTTATTTAGGGACATAAAATTAATTCATTATCCTTTTTAAAATTACCATGTTGTTCTTTTAAGTTTAAAGGTTTATATTATCATGTTGGGAGATATTTAAAAATTTAAAGGGTAATTATGAAAAAATAGTACTTTTTTTTTTTTGACTTGTCAAATGAGATACTAAATTTGGGACATCCTAAAATAGAATAATGAACTACATTCTTAATCCCAATTTAATTGTTCAGTTTTTTTGATTTGGTTGTATTAAAATACTTGCTCACTTATCAATTTTAAATAATATATTTTACATATTTTTATAAAATATTTTTAAAATTTTAAAAAATTTCAAACTTAATTATATATATATATGTATATATTCAAATTTAAAAATATATCTTAATAAATTTTAAAAGAGACAATATAATAATTATATGTCCTATTATAAAATTCTTATAAAAAAAAATATTTAATATGGAATTGAGGGTCACCTGAATAGTTTAAATGTTTTGTTACCTTGTACGTGTTAAACATGCACGTAACCGCGCAATGCACGATGACACGTAAACGCCCACTCGTTTTCTCCGAAGCTCAATGTCACATTTCACGAGAGTTTAATGAGAGGCACCTAAGAAACGTTGCAAACAGGGCAGTTCAGGCAGCTCCGGAAACGGCCGTCGTTTTGTGTGAGCTTAGTCTGCTTAGAAACAGTAAAACCCACCATTTTGCTTCTCAAAACAGTCTCCTGTGAGAGCTTTATTCTTTCTTTTCTCTTTACAGATCTTTGCTGCTACCTGTTGCGATCAAACCTCTGCCGTTCCCGGAGAGCGATTCCTCTGCTCTGCTCTGTCTTTTGGTCATATGGTATTCTCAATTCTTTTTCGATTGATCAGATTTAAGTTAATGATTTTATTAAAAAAAAGAAGCAATAGGATGAGTTTTCCACGCTTTATTTTACCCCTATTTAGCCGAATTTGTGTTGTAATTTTAGCACAAACCTGAGTCACAATTCATGGAGATGAATACCAAAATTACCATGCGTGATGTTCACTCCTAATTAAACACTTACGATTTGTTTGGTAGCAATGATTTCAAATTCTAGTCTTTTCTATAAAAAAAAAAATCTGCTATATTTCTTATGGTTTGAGTTGCCATAAAGGACATTAATAGGATTCTGAGCATAACTTTTTTTTTTTTTTTTGCAGCCTGATAGGGCAGATGAACATGAGGGGGTTGAAGGTAACAGTTCTCCATAATAATTGATTTCACATCAAGTTATTATATTTTTCTCTGATTGTTGTTGATATATATATATATATATATATATATATATATATATATATATATATATATATATATATATTGTGTTTTGTTGTAGGACAATTTTCACACATTTTCTCCTATAGTATTTGATTACATAAAATTATCACGGCTAGCTAACACTATGTATAAATGAATACTCAAACTAATAATTTAGTTTTTGATATATATTTTTTTAGTAAAATTTTTTTTTCTTTATTTGTATTGAATTTTTCTTATTCATTTCCCAAAATATGAAATTTTTCCTGCCATGGTTAAAAGTATTTATGTACCAACAAGTGTACTATAATTATCAAATCCCTTTTACATTGCGTTTCAAATCCAGTCTAAAACGGATTTCACTGGATAAATATTTATTAATTATATAGTTCCTTAATTAACCCTCCAACCCTTCTTCTTATTAAACCTATCGTTGTTTTAATGTGTGTGTATATATATATATATATTCCTCTGAGCGTTCAGCATATATATATATATATATATATTTTGTGTACTTCAGTATCTTATATTGCGTTTTTAACATATTGATCCTCAAAGTTATGGAACTTTGGGTAAGACATTGATTTTTCAAAATTATCAAAAGTCTGTGTTTAACCGATTGATCCACCACCACTTTTGTATTCTTATACTTTTGTATTCTCACTTTTTGATATCAGAGCCTCAAACCTACGCCTCTCCTCTCTCCCTCTTTCACCACCTTTTTCCTCTTTCTTTCTCTATCTCGTCATAACCCCTTCCTTCTTTCTTTTCATCGTAAACTCTCTCTCTTCTTTAAGCCGCTGTTGTAACAGTCTTAAGGGGAGCCAATCTCCTCTAGGTTCGACTCTGTAGGGGTATTTTTTTAGTGTTTTTTCATGCACTAAGGGTCAGAAGATGTGTTTGGATTTTTTTGGGGCTGTTGGGATATTTGGCAACGTTTTTGGATAAGACTGATGTGTCTTCGGCTTCTTGGTTTGATCAAAAACAGGTTTATTCCTCCTTTATTTGAAATTATTGGTGATTGGTTGAATTATTCTATTTAATATTATGGCTGATTCAAGTAATAATAAAGAAACTCTCTCCTCGGCGCAACACACACCGACTCAACGAGTTATTAGTGTGTTATTGAATGGCTGTAATTTTGCATCATTATCTCGTTCCTTTAGCCTTTATGTTGGTGGAAAAGGCAAATCAGGGTGACTTTTGGGTATTGAAAGATGTCAAATATTAAAGATCCTAAATATGCTTAGTGGGATAGAAACAATATATTGTACAATTTTAGGATGGATGTTTAATTCTATAGAGGAATGAATTTATAATATATTCATGTTTTATGACTTTATTCATAACTTGTGGACTACTTTGAATCAAATGTATGCTCATTCTAGGAATGACGTTCGTATTTTTTAGTTATACCAGGATATTGCTAAAGCCTCGCAGGAAGGCCTGAATTTGTCCATAATTAATTACTTTGGGTATTTGAAATCTCGTTGGGAGGAACTGGCTCAATATGAGCCTCTGAGTGAATTTCTTCTCGAGGCAGTCTCTCTTTTTGTCAAACGTCTTGAACGTCAACAAACTTTTAATTTTTTATGAGATTACGCCCAGAATTTGAACTACTTAAGTCTCAGATCTTGAATACATATCCAATGCCATCCCTGTTGGAAGCCTTAGCTACTGTTGATGGTAAAGAACGCAGGCACCGTTTAATTCAGCCTTTACTTGTTCCTCCACCAGTGTTTGAGCCTGTTGGGGATAATATGGCTTTTGTAGCTAACTTTGGATCACGTACGACTGGAAGTCAGATTATTTGTCACCATTGTGGAGGGGTTGGACATGTTAAGGCTCGCTGCTTTAAACTTTATCCTGAACTGCAGCAGAAATTTTCCAGAAACCGTTCATCAACTGTTGCTGTTATAGAGACTCCTGCTACTACTGGTGGACCTATTTTATATCTTGGACTGAGCCAACTTCAGTCCCAAATTGGGCAAATCCAAGACCAGCTTGGCTCCATTGCTTCCAGAGTTGGTGCTCCTCCAGCTGCTTCCACTGCCACTATTATTGCAGGTACTCCTACTGCATTTCATATTAAGGCCAAATAGCCTACTTGGGTTCTGGATTCTGGCCAATAATTACATAACTAGTGAGTTATCAGTTTTTTCATCCAATGTCATACATGTTACCCAAACTGTGTGTCTTGTAGATGGCTCTACATCTTATATTTACTGTAAGGGTGATGATGTTTGTTTGTCTCCTAATAT
The DNA here is from genome assembly GCF_030987335.1 of Cornus florida. Taxonomy (NCBI): domain Eukaryota; kingdom Viridiplantae; phylum Streptophyta; class Magnoliopsida; order Cornales; family Cornaceae; genus Cornus; species Cornus florida. The sequence continues at coordinate 59,880,016 of NW_026775572.1, read as the reverse complement.
TACTCTTTTATCTGTCCTTCATGCACCTAAATTATCCTAACCTTTTATCTATTAGTAGGCTTGCAAAAAACCTCTTACCAGATCATTGTCTTTTGCAGGACCTTCGTTCGAAGAGGATTTTTGACAGGGGTTATAAGCGTGATGGGATTTACTAATTTAGGGAACCATCAGGAACGGGTCTTCAAGCGTCTATCCTACCTGCCTCTAGTGCTTATGATATTTCTTTTTGCACATTTAGTCTATAACACTGTTGTCCGTAATATTCGTTCTAATAATGGGAGTGAATATGTTTCGAATGAGTTTCGGACTGAACTTAATAACAATGAAATTTTACATCAACTCACTTGCCTCTACACTCCTGAACAAAATGGCGTGGCTGAACACAAAAATCGTCTTCTTATATCTATGGTCCGATGTCTTTTGAGTGGTATGCATGTGCCTAAATTCTATTGGCATATGGTTGTTCTTATAGCTGCTTTTCTAATTAATTGTACTCTCAATTAAGTTTTGGGTGGTAAGGCCCCACTTCAGATTCTCTAGCCTAATTATATCTTATTTCACCTTCTGCCTCGTGTTTTCGGCTGTACTTGTTTTGTTCATAACCGTAGTCCTTCTCATCATAGATTTGATGATAAACCTATTAGGTGTATTTTTTTGGGGTATTCTGCTATGTCAAAGGGCTATCGTTGTTATGATCATGTGGCCAAACATATGTACCATTATGCTGATGTGACATTTCATGAAACTGTTCCTTTTAATTGTACTAATTCTGTGGTACAAGATTCTCTCTCTCTTATGGTCTGGAGAAGGAGATCTATCTTTTTACCTGTTATATTCCTATATTTGAAGATCACACTATTCTGGAATCTCCTTATCCACCCATGTGGGGTTCCCCTCTGCCTTTGTAAGTCTACTCTCATCACCATCGCACTCAACCTCCCTTTCTAGAATCATCTTTCGCACCGGGTCCAGGTAACTCTCCCTCTCCTGTGGCTCCTACTATTCACGAGTATACATCCCATTATCCAACTGTGTTTGTCACCTTCCTAATTGGTATGGTTTCTCTAGCAGCACTAACCACCCTATTTCCTAGTATGTCTCCTATGAGGGTCTTTCAGGTGCATATATATCCTTCTTGGGCAAGATTAGGTCCGTTTCTATTCCTCGATCAGTGTCAGAGGCCTTCTATGATCCCAATTAGATGTCTGTTATGACAGCAGAAATGGATACTTTAGAGCGTAATAATACATGGGAACTTGTTGCTTTACCTGCTGGGGAGAAAATGGTTGGCTGCAAATGGGTCTTTAGTGTGAAGTACTTAGCTAATGGTTTTATTAATCGGTATAAGGCTCGGTTGGTGGCGAAAGGCTTCACTTAGATTTCGAGTAAAGACTTTGGTATTACCTTTGCTCCTTTGGCAAAGTTGATATACAGGCGACTGCTTGTCTCCTTGGCTACAGCTCATTCTTGGCCTTTGTTTCAGTTAGATGTCAAGAATGCATTTATTAATGGAGACTTACTTGAGACTATATATATATGGATCCACCCCTTAGATTTCGGGCTGAGGGGGAGTATGATAGGAAAGTATGTCAGTTGCGGAAATCTCTTTATGGTCTAAAGCAATCTCCTAGAGCATGGTTTAGTCATTTTAGTGATGTTGTTCTATCCATGGGCTTTGTGTGCTGCCACTCAACCATACTTGCTTTATTCGACGTCGCTATGATGGTCGCTACATCATGTTATTAGTATATGTGGATGATACTACTACCATTAACACATGCGATGATGCTTCAAGGATTGCTCAGGCGAAACTTCATCTTCAAAAGTCTTTTGTTGTGAAGGACTTAGGTCCCCCTCAATATTTTCTTGAAATTAATGTTGCTAGATCTTATAGGACCCTGATACAAAATTAATTTTGTTAGCATAATTTAATTTTAATTAAAAATGATTTATATGTGAATATTTTATATGACACCTAGATTTGTTTGCATATATTTGTGATATTATTCATGGGGGTGGTATTAATTAGAGCTTAGTAAATTTGTGGCCGTGTGCGATTACAATAAAGTTTATACATATGGTGGTGCCATATATACATGTATGTGTGTGTGTGTATATATATATATATATATTAAAGTCGGTGGGTTGGTGGTGAACTACTTGGACATATATATATATATATATATATAAAAGGAGGTTTCCAGCACAACTCACCCATACATCACACCTATTCTTATAGAGAAGAATGTAGATTACAAAGTTATAGAATGATTATATGATACAAATGTGCATGTGTGGCTGGGTGAGGTGTGTGGATAAGTGTATGTGTTGGATATGTGCTATTGAATAACTAAGTATATTAGTTAAATTGAAAAGCTTATTTTAGAACTTCATTGACCACTTTTGAATGATTGCTGCCAGCAGAAGAAACATGCACACAACACATATACATACAAATAGATATGACATATAAATATACAAAGAGTTCTATATGAAGCTAGTTTGGGTTGATTGTAACAGGTTTTTTTTTATTAATAGACACTGCTAGAAAAGAAAGAGAAAAAAATAGAAGAAGAAGAAGAGTGAACTAAGTTGTTCGAATAATGAGGAAGTGTAAGAAGAAAGGGAGTATAAAAAGAGAAGAATTTTTCTCTCTAAAGTGTTAGTGAACCCAAGGATAGGTGAGGGGTCGTACATTTGAAATTATATATTGAAAGTTTGTTATTTAATCTTTTAGCACTCAATTCACTTAATTGTTGCAACGTATATACCATCTATTTACAATTTCTGACTTGAATCAAAGATTGCTTTATGTGAATTGATACCATGATTATTTTATTGTAATTATGAAGTTGGTGATTAAAGGTTTATAGTTGGCAGTTTAGTTACAATTATATGTAAAGTGTGGGATTTAATATAGTGGTGATAATTATTATTTGATTATACTTAGAAATGAATATAACATGTTTGTAATGTTCAGGCAAGGAGAACGAGACGGAATGTACGACAATACGAAAGGATAAATAAATAATTTCAAAAGTAGCCAAAATGAGTGTAGTTACTGGAAGTTTTACACTTGAATGTGTTAATTGAAGTATTGAAGATGTTTATGTGAAATGAAGATGCTTATATAGCTTGGCTATATTACTCTAGCCTGAAAGGAGAGTACTATATTATATAAGGTCCATACTCTGGCCTAGAAAGAGAGTACTATATTATATAAGGTCTATACTCTGGCCTAGAAGGAGAGTACTATATTACAATGTTTATAAAGCATGAAGTTATATCTTAATGAAGTTTAATTGAAATTATCAGATAATATTTGTTTATATTATTTTGATGTAGTAGTGTTGCATTCACTGGGCTTAAAGCCCACTCCTTCCATATCTATGTTTTTCAGGTATAAGGTTTGGTTGCCACTGCCATGTCTAGGGTTTTGGGTGTGAATGGGGAAAGGAATAACAGAAAGTCTTTTATATAAGATGTAATTATTGTAGTAGAATTTGGTAGTATAACTTGTAATTAATGGTTTAGTTTTGTCGAACTCGTATAATGGGCTTATAGTTTGTTTTTAATTGTAAACTGTTAAGTAGGCACTTTGATGTGTGATGACGTCACGTATGTATGATGGTTAGATGCATTCTAATTGTTCAATTTATTAAATAGTGTAAATTGGGTTGGGGTGTGTCGCTATTGGTATCAGAGCCTAGGTTTTCTAGATTCTAGAGGTAGTAGGAGTTTAGACTGGCAGTGGTAGTAGGAAGTGTGATACCCCTCAATTCTAGAGCCACAGGTGATCAAATACGAGCACAGATTCGAGAGATATCAAACAATTAAAGTATTTAATCGAACACAGAATACAAAATGAATTAAGAATAAATAAATAAGTGGAAAGAAAACTAAATAATTAATTTTTAAATTAATAAATAATTAATCTTCCAAATGAAATATCCAAAACCTTTAATATCATTACAACTTGGTAATCCATCTAGTGGACCCCTAATAATAATCCCTACTGAAATAACTCAATAGAAATATAATCTGAAACTAAACATAAAGAGAATCCTACATAGAATTGGAAGAGTGATGTGGACTATCTTTGCTAAGCTTGAACAAGCTCTATGTCTAAATTAACGAACACCTGGAAATTAATAGTGGGTCAGGCCTACGAACAAGTTCTTTCTATGACAACCCAAACAAAAACCGGAGAAACTATATATCTATAGCTAATCCATGCAATAACTACATAGTCCATAAATACATATACACACTAAAGGAACCTCTCTAGACTATAGGTTTGCCTCAACCTGAATAATAGGCGACATGCAAAGCGCCCCTATAGTAGGCATGAATACCTAGATCTACTAGGGTACACAACTACACTATATCTAGTTACACATCCCTGGCAATATACGCACCTTATCCACTGATCCTGAGCCTCAAACTCATATCATGGCATATATATATATATAATATCCTTATCCAATATAAAGCAATCCATTATGTATCATCTAACTTGTTCAGTTGACCTGACACGAATATAAGTAGGACTTAACACTTTAGTTAATCCATCTCCTTATACAAAATAGGTAAGACTTAACTGATAAGTTAATCCGTCCCTAAAGTGCCACCATCCCATACTGGTGCACTACATCCACACAATCCAATAATTGATGTAACAAATAAAATAATACATCAAATAATCCAAAAATTAACATAATAATAGAATATCATGCTATCACAAAATAAGAATAACTTATAAATTTCTTTAAGCTTCCTACATCATGTAACGTACATAAACTGAAACTTAAACATGCAGATATTCATTTTACAGCAAAGTAAGCATTCTCCAATTTCAATTCATGCTGAATATTTAATCTTAATTGGTAGAATAATTTAAAATATTAAATCCATTCATCTATTTAAAACATTCAAATAGCATGCATTGTTATGATCAAGTCTATTTAAAATTTATTTAAACTCATACCTAGTCCCTATTCAATGTTTAGGACCCTTCAAAATCAATTAAGATCAATTTAACGCTATTTATGAAAATTTCCCAAGTAAAGCTTGAGCTTTACATCTAAGGCTCAAACTTTTCACCTATGGCTCAAGCTTTGCTTCTAAGGCTCGAGCACTGTAATAACGGATCGAACACTGTTTACACGATACAACCTATAACTTTTACTGTGAATTCATTCTTTATTGTTTAAGGATTCTAAGGCATGTTTCTAGGTTCCATCAATACACATATGAAAATACATCATTTAAAACATGTAAAAATTCATAAGGAAACCAGATTAAATCCATGAATTTATCAATTCATACAACAAGAACAACTATGAACAAAATTCATAAAACCTATGTTCTAGATGATAAATTCCAATTTTAATTGTCCTTTAAACAATCCTAAAATTATACTTTAGGTACATAGTTAACAGATCAAAGGAGAAGTGTAGATTAAGAACTTGTCTTTAGGGATTTGATAAAAACCCTGACCTCCTTCTTCCTCTTTCTATTCCTTCTTTCTCTTTCTCTCTCTCTCTAAAATATATTACGTGGTATATTTCTAGTCCCCCTTTTCAACCTTATAGTTATATATTTATAGGCTAAATAATAACTCTACTCATTTTCCCAATCCAAGTCAAAATCATAAAGAAAATAATAAAAATTAAAATACTAAAAAGTAACTAAAATATATAATACGTATAATCTAAGTATATTCTTTTTATATAAATAAATAAAAATAATCAGATTATTATTTATGTATATATACATATACAATTATTCATGGGTAATTATCTGTACCCATTAAACCCTTATCAAAGTAGTTCATGGAACCCAATTGGTTGACCCATTACTACTAACCATAAAATAAAAACAAAATAAATAGAAGAAACATTTAATCTACAATTTATTATAAATAAATAACATCTTAATTAACCCAACTAAATCAAATAACATTGAAACACATAATAAGATTAGTCAAATAACACATTGAACCAAATAAAATATGCAAGTAAACAATTCAATTAAACATGTAAGCAAATAACCACATAATCAAATAAATAAATAAATCAATCAAATGCAACTAAAATATTTAAAATAATACCGAGACTATCCTTTTAATATTAGGGGTATTACATTTTTACCCCCTAAAAAAAGGAATTCCGTCCTCGGAATTCGCTCTTACCTTCTTCCATTATTTCTAGAAATGTTGAGCGAATGACATCCTCCAATTCCCAAGTAGATTCAGCCTCATTGTGATGGCTTTACTGGATACGTACCAAAGGGATGACCTTATTGCGAAGAATCTGATACCTATGGTCTACAATACGACATGGTGGTTCCACATAGGTTGTATCTGGATGCAACTCAATCTCGCCACCATCAATATGCTGATAACGATCTTCATCCCGAAGAAATTTTCATAACATGGAAACATGAAACACGTTATGGACACGATCTAGATTGTTTGGAGGTGCTAAGCGATAAGCCTCATTGTGGAGGATTTAATTGCTTAAATATTATTTTAGTAACTGAAATGAATATGATCCGATTTTAATCTTCTATTGGATGCATAATATGATCATGTGTATAACTGATTTCTTATTATATTGGTTTTTGGAATTAATTGATGTTTTATGTTAATTATTTCATCAATTATTGGACTATAAGGTTTAGTACATCGGTATGGGACGGTGGCATTTTAGGGACGGATTAACCAAAGAAGTTAAGTCCTACCTATTTTGTATAAGGGAATGGATTAACTAAACATGTTAAGTGCTACTTATATTTAAGTCAGATCAATTGAACAAGTTGAATGACCTATCTGGATTACTTATGGATGGATAGGATAGATTATATATATATAATTATGATGCCATGATATGAGCTTGAGTCTCAGGATCAATGGTTAGGGAGCGTATATGCAGTGAGATGCATAACTAGCTATGATGGTTAGTGGTGTACCCTGTTAGGTTTAGGTACTCATGCCCACTTCAGGTGCGTTTTACGTGTTGCCTACTAGTCAGGTTGAGACCACCTTATAGTCCAGTGAGAGTCCCTTAATGTTTATATATGGACTATTTAGTTATTGCTGGATTGACTAGGATGTATACGTGTATCAGATCTCTACTAGGACTGTAGTAGAGTAGAACTTGTTTGTGGGCCTCACTCATTATTATTTTTCAGGTGTTCGTCAGGAGTAGAGGTTGTTTGTGCTGAGTAGGGATCATTTACTTCACTATTCCGGATTATCTACATAGGAGTTACTTTATGATTTAGTTTTCTGACGTAGACAGTTTTGCTGTCATTTGTTCAATTGGGATTTTCTAGGGGTCCACATAGTATAGATTCCCGAGTTGTATTACTTTGGATGATTAATTATATCAGAATAACTTAGTATTTAATGAAATTTTATTATGAAGTTTCAATTAATGGATGATCATTTTAGTTTTCTTTCTGAAATTTATTTATTATTACTTATTTATTTTGTACTCTGTGTTTGATTATTACCATTTGTTTTGATATCTTCGGGTATTCAGGCGTGGGCCTGGCCAACTTGCATTTGGAAATCTGGGGGTATCATAGGTGGCAACCCTGGAATTTATTGAAAAACATCCGAAAATTCTTGTACAACTGGTATGCTATCCAGTGACACAGTAACCTCCTTCTGGGTCTTTTTCTCCACATAGAACAAATAAGTACTAGAAACCCCGTTAGAACGTGGCATAGAGATGACGTACATATCCTGACCAGGTATAATAAAAATAATAGACCTATCATAACAATTAACTTGGGCATGGTAGTGAGACAACCAATCCATCCCGAGTATTACATCATAAGAATGCATGTCCAGGACTAATAAATTGGCTAGAAATCTAAGTCTACCAATATCTAGTGTCACAAGCCCATCACTTTCATGTAAAATGGCAGTACCACCTAAAGGTGTAGAAATACCATGAGGTCTATCGCACACTCACGTCGTCATCACAAATAATGCAACAAAAGTACTAGACACGAATGAATGTCTAGCACTCGTATCAAATAAAACATGAACAGATTTACCATGAATGGGAAGCATAACCCAACAGCTTGAGATGCCTGAATATCCTGTGGCATGGGGTTATACACCCTGCCATAATGCAACTGCATGCTGCGGTCCTTGTCCCTTAAGCTGTGGCAGTGCTGGTAAAGTTAGATACGTCTGTCCCTGAATTCGGGGAATCTATAGAGCGGGTAAAGGTAATGGTGCCCTTGTCCCTACTGCACATGTTGTCCCTGTACCTGTCCTACTTTAGGATACTGCCTGGAAGTGTGACCAAACTCTCCACAAGTATAACAACTCCCCTAAAAAGTGCCAAATTTCCTCCTTTGTTGGTTAGCCTATGGTTGACCCTGTCTTGCCTGTGGTCCCCTAATCTGTTACTTCTGAATAGGTACCTTATCTCTACGAGCATATGACCACCCTTGTGCTTCTTCCAAGACTGCTGTTCCTGGAATTTGCCTTTATTATTATATCGATGTCCATTGCTGTTTTCTTTCTCAGCTGGCTGATTAGCAAAGTCTTTGTCACCGCGCTTCTCACCTTTAGCCTGTCTAAAGTCCACAGTCAACTGATACTGCTGTATAACGGTGTGATACCCCCAGATTTCCGGATGCGGGTTAGCCAGGCCCACGCCCGATTACCCGAGGATATCAAACCAATTAGCAATAAACGAACACAAAATACATTTAAGATAAATAGGAATAAATAAAATTGCTGAAAAAAAACTAAAATGATAATCCAGAAACTGAAACCTCAGAATAAATTTTATAAATAAGAAACTATTCTGATACATTCAACTTCTCCATTTCTAATACAACTCGGGAATCCATCTGGTGGACCCCTAATAAAACTCCAACACTGAAAATAACAACTGAAAAACTCCACTGCTAACTCATGAAGAAAACCCCTACATCGTCGGAAGAATGAATAACCGTCTCTGCTCAGCACGAACACGCTCTAAGACCTGGAACCGTCCGTTACCTGAAAAATAATAGTGGGTCAGGCCCACGAACAAGTCCTATCCTAACTACAATCCAAACAGAGACCCGATACGCAGATACTCTTAGATGTCTCAACCATATCTATATAGTCCGTAAATATATATATGTCCACACTACAGGACTCTCATTGGACTATGATGAGAGTCTCAACCTGAATAGAAGGCAACATGCAAAAATGCACTTGAGTGGGCATGACTACCTAAGCCTAATAGGGTATACCTCAACCAACATACCCAGCTACGCATCCTACTGCATATACGCTCCCTAACTGTCGACTATGAGACTCAAGCTTATATTGCGGTACCATAATTATATATATAAATTCCATCCAAATACAATGTTGTGCCGGTCAACTGTGCATCACTCAAAACACAACATATAATTAGGATTTAAATGTTTTAATTAAATCCCTATCCTTCCTAATACAGAAATATAAACAACCATTCAATATGTCATTCAACTATTTTAGTTGATAAATGTAAACAACCATCCAATATGTCGTTCAACTGTTTTAGTTGACAGGATATGCAAACATGTATGATTTAACTGTTTTAGTTAATCCATTCCGTGTGTATGAAGTGGTAGGACTTAGCTTTTTGATCTAATCCATCTCCAATATGCCACCGTCCCATACCGGTGCATATAATGCATATGATCCATAAATGATGTACACTCAAATGAATATCAAGTACATCCAGTATAATTGATAAAAACATAATTGAATATAAATATCAACCAATCCATAAATCCAACAATTGATACTAAGAATATTAAATATAAATAGCAATTGTTCCAGAATAAGTATAACAAATGATATAAGTTAACATGCTTATTTGATACTACTCCAACAATGTCCGTATAATTGACTATACCAATAAAGTATGTAAGCATCAATTTAGTTCCTAATAAGCATAATGGAAATTTCATGAGTCAACATGCTTATTTTGTCCACAAATCTAACCAGTAATTGATGAATCAAATAGAGTAGTTCAACAATTTAAAATACAGAACAACCTCCATTTAATTAACGAAACATAATTTAATAGTTCCCTAATTAAATCCAACCTAAGCACTAATAAAGTCTGACAGATAAATGACCCTATTATGCATCCTATATAGATTTACAAATCATAATTCAGTCTAAATTGCTACATTAAATTAAGCAATTAAATTCTCCCTGTCCGTTAACAGCATACAACTTATGTTAAACTTCTATACTGTTCAAGATCTCTAACATATAGATCAAATTACACATCCTAGTGGTTTTTATACATCATAAACTAATGTTTAGAACCCTTTTAATATCCCAAGAACAATTCTGAAATCTCAACTTGTCCAAACAGTACCCAGAAATCCCAGAATGCACTGAAACAAGAGAGCATGCTCTCAAAACTGGAGGGCAGTCTCACAAAACACTTGGAGCCAGCTCCATGCACCATGGAGCCGGCTCTATCTAAGGGGGAGCCAACTCCTCATCACCTGGAGCTGGCTCTACACAGAGGGGAGCCGACTCCCACTTCTATGGAACCAGCTCTCTCCCTCCCTGAGAGACCTGTCGCCTGTTCCTCTTGTTCTACCACTTCGTCCCCGTCACCGGCGTGTAAAAGCACCTCTGTAAGTTGTCAGTATTGTTCCTAGGAGTTCAATCTATGCCCGATACTATTCTAGAACAATTAAACACAGCACGCAATAACAACCACAGTTCAGAGTAACAAAGAAAATAACAGTTTGCGTGATAACCAGTTTTGATTCAAAAATAGAAAATCCATTTAAAACACTGAATTAAAATCATACAAGTTCCGTTTAAAGTTTGAATTAGTCCTGGAGATCATCTAGCATGCACAAAACACAGATCAAAGAGAAGGAGCAAGAAATAGAACTTACCTTTCAGTTTCGGTTTGAAACCTTTCAATATCGTCTCTGAATTCTCCAACAACTGTCGACTACAGTCCACCCTCCTACTACTCTGGATCAATCCCACCAGAAATCCATTCCTTCCTCTTTGGTACGACCTTTAATCCACTGCCAGAGATTCTAACTATTTCTCTCAGTTTTTCCCCCAAGCTGCTCTCTGTTTACACCTAGGGTTTTTGTTGATTTTTAACCCTAAGTCGACATCTAATGTAATACTTATATAGGCTTAAAAAAACCTAATTTTAATTCTTAGAGAAGATGGAAAAGAAAATTAAATAAAGCTACATTAAGTTAGCTAACTAACCCGTAAGCATATACAAAATCCTATAATTATACTACACCCTATATAATGAATAAAAATATAATTCAGTGGTTAATAATTATTATTAATCCACATATACATATATACCCATATAAACATGTATACACATCCATGGGTACTAACCGTACCCATTTCCTCCATACCATCCAATCCCATCCTTAATAAATTAAACATCTTAATTGAAATAATTTATTTAACCATTCAATTCAAGGCACGTATTTCATAATTTCAATTAAACAATTAACAAATAAATTCACACAACACTTAATTCATTTAAACATAAAACCCGAAACCATCTAAACACATAGCCACGTGCACCTAAAAACAATACAATGAATAATAAAATTCCCATTATATCTTTTTTAAAACTAAGGGTATTACAAGCGGCGTCTACCACCTGAGCATAAGTAGTGTAGGCTAGACTACCTATAACAGATCGCTTAATAGACTACATAAGCCCCTTAGCGAAGCTATTACGTTTCTTCTTCTCAATCTCCACCTCCTCTGGAACAAATAGAGATAAGCGCATGAATTGCTGCTCATACTCTGTCATGTTTCCCTGTTTTAGATTAAGGAACTCTATCTTCATAGCTGTCCTGACTGTATATGGAAAGTACTTCTTATCGAAGCGAGCACTGAATTGATCATAGGTCAATGAAGTCCTCTCTTTTGCAGTGGTAACTGACTCCCACCACTGGAGTGCATCTTCAACAAGCTTGAAGGTAGCAAGCATCTGCTTCTCAACCTCTGTGCACTTAACCATGCGAAGATGTCGCTCGATGTCCTTCTTCTACTGGTGAGCTACTTTCGCATCGATGGAGCCTGAGAACTCAGGTGGGCTCCCATTTATGAAAGAACTCATATCCTTCTCCTAAGGATCAGTCTAAACCACTAGTACCGGTATAGGTACCTGTTGAACCTGTGGCTGATTGCGAAGCACAACTGCTATACCTGCTTCTACAGCCCAAGTAATGAGGTCATTTATATGGGGAAGATACTTTGGATCCCTATCCTGATTGTAGCCCCAATCCTGGGACTCCTGAGTCTGCTGGACTTCCTTATGCTCAATGTGCAATTGACCATCTTCCTCCTGCTCCTCCTCCTGAAACCTAGGCAGTATTTGTTCCTACTCTATTTGCTGACGTCGTAAGAAATCCTGCTGCCAACGTGCCGCTCTCTTTTGCTGCCTATTTCTCTGATTGTCCCGTCTTCTTCTAGCGTTAACCATTTTGTTAACACAGAAAGACAAACATCAGTACGATTTAAGCGGACCATAAAGGAATACAATGAATCATTAACTTAGGCTCTAAATAAAAGAATACGCTACACAAAAATCTTAAAACGATAGATCCCTAGAGATACTTAAACCTATAGTACTCTGATACCAACTGTGATACCCCTCAATTCTAGAGCCACGGGTGATCAAGTCCGAGCGCAGTTCCGAGGGATATTAAACAATTAAAGTATTTAATCGAACACAGAATACAAAATGAATTAAGAATAAATAAATAAATGGAAAGAAAATTATATAATTAATCCTTAAATTAATAAATAATTAATCTTCCAAATGAAATATCCAAAACCTTTAATATCATTATAACTCGGGAATCTATCAAGTGGACCCCTAATAATAATCCCAATTAAAATAATTGAAAAGAAATAAATTCGAAACTAAAACATGAAGAAAATCCTAAATAGAATCGGAAGAGGGATATGGATCGTCTCTGCTTAGCACGAACAAGCTCTATGTCTAAAATTGACGAACACCTGAAAAATAATAATGGGTCAGGCCCACGAACAAGTTTGTTCTATGACAACCCAAACAGAGACCGAATAAACTATATATCTATAACTAATCCGTGCAATAACTACATAGTCCATAAATACAAATACACACTAAAGGAACTTCACTAGACTATAGGGTTGCCTCAACTTGAATAGTAGGCAACATACAAAACGCACATATAGTGGGCATGAGTACTTAGACCTACCAGGGCACACAACTATACTATATCTAGTTACACATCCCTGGTGATATACGCATCCTATCCACTGATCCTAAGACTCAAGCTCATATCATAGCATATATATATATATATATATATATATATATATATATATATATATATATATATATATCCTATCCAATATAAAGTAATCCATTATGTATTATCCAACTTGTTCAGTTGACCTGACACGAATATAAGTAAGACTTAACACTTTAGTTAATCCACTCCTTATACAAAATATGTAGGACTTCACTGATAAGTTAATCAGTCCCTAAAGTGCCACCATCATGTACTGGTGCATTACATCCACACAATCCAATAATTGATGTAACAAATAAAATAATACATCAAATAATCAAAAAATTAACATAATAATAAAATATCATGCTATCACAAAAATGGGAATAACTTATAAATTTCTTTAAGCTTCCTACATCATGTATCCTACACAAACTGAAACTTAAACATGCTGATATTTATTTTACAGCCAAGTAAGCATTCTCCAATTTCAATTCATGCTGAATATTTAATCTCAATTACTAGAATAATTTTAAAGATTAAATCCATTCATTAATTTAAAACATTCAAATAGTATGCATCGTTATGATCAAGTCTATTTAAAATTAATTTAAACTAATACCTAGTCCCTATTTAATGTTCGGGACCATTCAAAATCAATTAAGATCAATTTAACGCTGTTTACAAAAATTTCCTAGGTAAGACTCGCGTTTTCATCCTAATAGCTTGAACTTTCCTTCCATGGCTCGAGCTTCCTGTCCATGGCTCGAACTTTACATCAATAGCTCGAGTTTTACATCCAAGGCTCGAGCTTTTCACCTATGGTTCGAGCTTTGCTTTCATGGCTCGAGCTTTGCTATCAAGGATAGAGTACTGTAACAACGGATCGAACACTATTTACTCGATTCAACCCAGAACTTCTACTGTGAATTCATTCTTTATTGTTTAAGGATTCTAAGGCATGTTTCTAAGTTCTATCAATACATCAATATGAAAATACATCATTTAAAACATATAAAAATTCATAAAGAAACCAGATCATCCAAGAATTTATCAATTCATACAACAAGAACAACTATGAACAAAATTTATAAAACCTATGTTCTAGATCTATTAAATTATAAATTTCAGTTTTAATTATTCTTTAAACAATCCTAAAATTATACTTTAGATACATAGTTCACAGATCAAAGGAGAAGTGTAGAGCAAGAACTTGTCTTTACAGATTTGATAAAAACCCTAGCCTCCTTCTTCCTCTTTCTCATCCTTCTTTTTATCTCTCTCTCTCTCTCTAAAATATATTATGTGATATATTTCTAGTTCCTCTTGTCAACCCTATAGTTATATATTTATAGGCTAAATAATAACCCTACTCCTTTTCCCAATCCAAGTTAAAATAGTATAGAAAATAATAAAAATTAAAATACTAAAAAGGTAACTAAAATATATGTTACGTATAATCTATGTATATTCTTTTTATATAAATAAATAAATATAATCAGATTATTATATATATATACAACTATCCATGGGTAATTATTCGTACTTATTAAATCCCTTATCCAAGTAGTCCATGGAACCCAATTGGTTGGCCCATTGCCAAAAACCATAAAATAAAACAGAAGAAACATTTAATCTATAATTTATTACAAATAAACAACACCTTAATTAACCCAACTAATTCAAATAACATTCAAGTACATAATAAGATAAGTTAAACAACACATTTCAACAAATAAAATATGTAAGTAAACAATTCAATTAAACACGTAAACTAATAACCACATAATCAAATAAATAAATAAAATGCAACTAAAATATTTAAAATAATACTGAAACTAGCCTTTTAAAATTAGGGGTATTACAGGAAGTGTGTAGTAGAGTCATATATTTGACTTGATTTAATACTAACAAATATGTTGAAGTGAATATGTATCATTTATAAGTTGTTATATTTGACATTTATTTCAGATAATAAGTGATAGAAGGAAGAAATAGGTGTCATGGAATCGAGGAAGAAGTCTCTTATATTCCTGTTTAGGCTGATAATCAGTTCAAAGTGGTATGGGAAGAGAACAACAACAGTTAACTGACATATAGAAAATGGAGAAAGCTATAACATGATTGGTAGAACAAAATGAAAAGTGTGTTGCAAGTAAAATCATGGTACAAGCAAGTCAGGAGAGGAAGCAGAAAGGAAATAAAGGCTCGGATCATGAAAGGTTTATAAAGCTAACACCCCCAGAATTTTCAGGTACTATGAAACAAGAAAAATCAGAGGGGTGGGTAAGAAAGATGGAATCAATATTTGTAGTAATGGGTGCAACTGAAGATCAGAAAGTAAACTTAGCTACATTTATGTTAAAAAATGAAGCTAGTTATTGCTAGGAAACAACAAAACATTTGTTGCTTACTCCAGGAGAAAGAGATGTGATATTCTGGAATCCATTTGTTAAATCGTTTTATGAAAAGTATTTCCCTTCAGTTTACATAAAGCAGAAGGAGTTGTAGTTTATTCTCCTAACACAAGATATAATGTTTGTAGCTAATTATGAAGCTAAGTTTACAGCTTTATTGAGGTTTGCACCTAAGTTTGTACACGATGAATAAGATAAATGTACAAGATTCTAAGATGGTTTAAAAGCGGTTATAAAATCTAGAGTTTTAGTTTTTGAGGAAACAAATTACAATAGACTGGTGGACAAAGCCATGATTGCTGAAAAATATGTGAAAGAATTGCAAGAAAGAAGGGAATGATACAAAAGAAATAAATATGAGCCAACATAATCAAGAGGTGGTTAAGGATTTTCAAGTCAGGGGGGTCAAAATTCATGGTATGGAAGGGGAAGGGGTAGTGAATTCCAAAGGCAGACATCAGGCATTGGAAGAGGTTAGGCATTACAGTGAACACCTTCATTGTCAACTCCATTTGGTCCTTTCTTGTAAGCTTATCATCATCAATCCCAAAATTACTATTAATGCATCCACCATTCCACCATGCCTCTCAAGAAGTGACAAAATACATGGCTTGCCCCCTCTTCTAGACCATATAATTTAAAGCACACAACCTTATTTCTTACAGGTCTAGTCTATCTTCAGCAGTTCATCAGAGTAACTTGGTATGGATGTCACTAACAATACCTCGAATGAAATTCAACCTGTGGCTAACAGTGCAATCCAGACTTCTAACTCTAAATTGCAAATCAATTGCACACCATTAAAACATTTGTGCTCTATGCCATAACAGTATGAGCATCTATTTTTCAATTGTTATTTTGTTTCCCTAATTTGGAGATTCATCAAAGACAAGTGCAACCTATTTACCCAAAATGCAAATTGGGAAAACCTAATTCACTAGCTTGGAGAGGAATTCGGCATCCAACCTTCTACGCAAAGTGTGCTGCTCGTCAATGGTATACCATACATGGGAAGAGAGGAATGAAAGGATCTTGTAATAACCTAAGTTTTATTCAACCCGATGCGTTAGTGATGACCCGAAAGTTGACCCGATAACGGATCTGAAATGCAGAAGCGAAACCAAAAACAAGGTTTGTAGAGATATAAATCATCCCTAAGACACCCGAGTGACTTTCCATGAAGTCATGAAACTCAAAGAGAACGAGGACGGAGGCAAAGGTCAAAATGGGCAAAATTCATTAACCAAGGGGCAAAATGGTCAATTTACAAATAAAAAGGGAAATTTGTCTCCAAGCAATTCAAATGAGGTCTAAACAACCTAAACTAATCATTTCACAACATTCCAAGAGGTTCTAAGGACTTTGGCAAAGAATCCCACAAGACTCCCATTCCCGATTCAAGCAAAATCTGACACTGTCTCACTAAAATATGAATAACTCCCACTGTGATTTGAATATGAGAATAGCATTGGTACCATTGGAAATCTAACCCAAAATCTTTGAATTTAGGCTCAAGAATCACCCCATTTGGATTAGAAATGAAGGAGTTATGACCATTTGAAGTCAGGGAAACAAAGCTGATACAAAACTAGAAGGCAGCTAAAAGAAAGCTATTTAGGTCAACCGAAATGAGCCATCGGTCGACTAAAATAAACCCAGAATGGCCCAAAATTCTGAAAATGAAGGAAAATCATTTAGGTCGACCGAAATGAAGAATCGGTCGACCGAAATGGACCTAAACAGTGCGAAAGCTACTGGAAAATGACTTTTTACTGTTCAAATGCATCCCAAAAGCCATCGGTCGACCGAATTGACATTTCGGTTGGCCGAAATGACTCGAAATGGTGCTGAAAGACTTGATATGCACCAAAATGATAAGAAGTCTTATTTGGATTCCCCATAGCATGATCAAATTTAAAATCGTGTACTTAAGAAGTCCTATTGGGAACATGCACGCAAACATAAAATAACATTTTAGACGCGCTACAATGGCCTACGGCTTCATTACATTCCATTTACTCCAAATTACATCCCAAACCTCTAAAGTTGGCAAAAAAATTACATTTCAAAGGCAAACTTGAAGTTTAAAGGTATACACTTGAACTTTAAAGTTTGTGGCCCTTGGCCTCATGTCATACATATCAAAGGGGTTCCAAATAGTGCATCTAAGTACACTTTACATATCATTAGGTAAAAAGGGCATATTGAACTTAACTAAGTATTACAACTTTATAAACAAAACTTAAACATGCTAACACTTGCATGTGAACAAGAATACATTAAAAGTACTTTAAATCTACAAATCATCCAAGGCAAGTGCAAATCCCCGAATCTTGAATCCTGTACCTGAAAAATACCCCTGGTAACTTTAGGGTGAGTAATATAAAGCTACTTGTAGGAGATGAGCATGCAAAGACCCAATGTTTTACAAGTTTTCATAATTTTATCATTGTAGTTCATTCCACCTAACGTCTATATCAAGAGTGAGACCCAAGGAACATCCTAAGTTACTTTAAAACGTTCCTAGCATAAACCACATTTACTATGTAATTAAACAGCAAAGGAGCTTATGGTACAACGCAACAATATATAGATTATCAAAGTTATCAATTTGAAATCTAAAATGCGGAAAACAACTAAAGTGGGTCATGCCACCTAACGTCTATGTTCCAAATGAATCTATAAGATCATTCCTAAGTGACATTTGAACATTACAACATAAATCACAGTATCGATGCAATTTAACTAACATTGGAACTTCCAATACAACGCATAAAACATGATTTCTTAAGTTAACATCTTAAAACTTAAAATGGGAAATCAAATAAGGAACAACAAGTTATAACATCATCTAGTTATCAACCTGAAATAAAATTCGAAATCAAATAGGGTGGATACTTAGACATCACGCCAGATCAGACCGACAACGTGGTTACTTTAGGGTTACTACCCCATGGGTAACCTCCCTATGTGCGCACCAGACTGTAGGAGGACAATCCTCCGTACTAGAACCATGTCCTAGCCATAGTCAAACAACGACATTCCCAAGTTTTCAAAATCAACAAGTTGTGCAACAATGTATATATCAACATGTATATACAAGATATTCAACTATCTATCAACCACAACCAAATTTGGAAACATATACGATACATGCACTAAGTCTACAACTACTATGGCATGACAAATGTCGAATATTCAGTGTGCGATTCGTTACACGCTATAATAATATTATTCAATATTGAAAACATAAACTCATGAATCTAAATATAACAACAATGTTATCCAATGCTCAAAACGTAACCAAGTGAAAGTACAACAAGTCCAAGTCCATGATTTAAACATAGAGATACTTTTAAAACACACTCAAATCCATGGAGCAATTAGATAGAATTTAATTAAATAAAACTAATTAAATTATCTAGATTCCAAATCAATGCCAAATAACCTCAATTTAATATATGTTAATGGACAAAGCATAGTCATTACATATATCTAGTTAAAACTTAATTAAGCCCAATGGAACCATTAAATAGATTTTAATTAATTCTTTTAATTAAAATCTCTAGATTTTTAAATTCATCTAAATGCTCTCAAATTAACATAGGTTAATATCATATTACAAGTTGACACTACAACAAAAGTGATATTTTGTGACAAAAATTTAGGGACAAAATTTATTTCATCCCTAAAAGTAATTTTTTAAAGACAAAATATTGATTTGTCATTATTTGTATATGTTTTCAGGGACGAATTGAATTATTTGTGACCAATTGCGTAGCGGGAAAAGTTCCCTCGTGTTTTCTCTTTTTGGCGTGCAGATTTGGATGATAATTAATTTATTTTTCATTTATTTTTTTAGCGCCCTTCAGATTTTACATAGAAGCTTATCTCTATCCCAAAACTTTGAGTACATACGGTGCCGTTTTAATCATAAAATACCCTAAAATAAAAAAACAATTTCATTATTGGTATATCATCATCTCCTTTACTATATCATCTCCCATCACATTATCCACCGCCCCCTCTTCTCTCCCGGATGTCGATCAAATTAACCTGCTACTTCCCCACTATTATGCCCGCCATTTTCTCTCACTACTTTGCCCTCCATTTTCTGTCACTGGTTGCACATTATTTTCTCAAACCTAGCGTTGCCATCTCCTTCAACAGCCGGCTACCTTTGACATCTCCATCAACAATTGGCTGCCCCTGCCATCGGAAGACTTCGTGGCTTGCTCCTTCAAAAATTGACTTCCCCTTAGAGAGATATAGAAAAAGAAGAGAAGCCCTAAAATCTCTGTAAGTTCAAATCTCAAACTGACATCTCTTAATCAATTGACAAATTTTTCCTTTTTCTTCTTGGTATTTTAAAATCTAATATTGCATTTTACTATTTAGGGCTTTGAAGTGATTAATTATGATTTAATTTACAGCAAACCCTATCTTTTTGTATGTGTTCTTGTTAATTTTCATAGTTATTGTTAATTGATTAAACATGTTCCAACAATTCATTGTGTTAAAAGAGGATCATGAGAGCAAAACGAAAATTAAACAATCAACAAGAACATGTTGAATACAAGTTCTTTTATTTATTTATTTATTTTTTCATCCATATATTTATTAACAAATGTTACATGAATATATATAGGTTTTTTTTTTGTTTTTTTTATTTTTTATTTTTCTGAATTTTTAACTCAGCTTTCAGAAATTTGTTAATAGTATAGTTGGATCCATTTTCTGGTTTCTTTTCTGGTGTGGATTGCAGTCCTGATGATACACCATGGGATGGAGGTGAGATGATTCTTGCACTCAAACTTTCGTTTGAAATAACGTTGTTTCACGTGTCGGATTGTTTAACTGTGATACATGATTTTGCTCAAAAGGTAGCTCAGTTTGTATGAAAATGGAAGTTGCTTATATATATAAACAGATGAGAACTAGTGTGTGATCTAGAATGTGCACACACAAACTATGCATCAATACAATTTATTCTTTAATTAGTGCATCACATAAAATTTATTCTTGATTTTATGCAAATATGGATCCATACGACCCATGAGTTTGTGTCTGGCTTATACGCTTTGGATTATGTGGAAAATTAGTGTAACAGGAGAATTAAAAGTTTCCTGCTACCACCTTTGACCAAAGGAGATGATGATAAGAAGTGAAAAATTAGGCTTTTTGTTTCTGGATTTTGATTTTTTCTCTTTCTTTAATTCCCCTTCATTATTTTTTTTGCTTTTTTTTTTTTCCCTTCCTTTTTTAATTATATATTTATATTACTTATTATTTTATTTTATTTTATTGGGGGTTTACTTATTATTTTATTTTATTTTATTGGGGGTTTTGGTGTGGTGAGGCAGGAAACACATACTATATCAAGATATTCCACTTCTAATCAGTAATAAACACTGCTGCACCTTAATTAGGTTGCTTAAAGCCTTAAACTTTAAACCTTTTACCTTATGGTATTTGGGATGCTTCTAGATACCACCCAAGCTATGGTCTTTTCCTTGATAAGGTTTGACTTGTACTACTTAGCGTCCATTTCATAACATACTTCAAAATTTTCTTTTTCTTTTTTCAGTAAGGTAAATGAATTTTAAAGATATGTTATGCATAACATACTTAAAGATTAAAGATTAACATATATTATTTGAGTAAATCAGGATTAGATATGAATTAGAATGAACTTAAAATTGTACTTTGGTTTAAACTTATATGTCAGTTGTTATTTAACCAATATGGCACAAACACTACAAGGCTTGATGTGTCCAAATATTGAAATAAGGTTCTCAATTTCAAAAACATGGCCAGCAATTGGCAGATGTAGTTGGACTTGCCATTGACACTCTGGTTCTCATTCTAATGTAGGGAATTAATAGTTGGCAGTTGATATAAATATTAACATTTAGAAGGGTTAGCTTCTGAATTCTATTAGGAAGGTTTATTTTTTTTTCAATCTACAGTATATATCATTTAGGTCATGTCTATCAGTTTTAACACTCTTGGTTGATTGTACATGTCAATTGGTTATTCATGTTTTTCTTGTTCCTATGTGCTTGAATTAATTTAGTAGGATTCAATCACTATGGTACTTGGGGTGTTTTATAATATGGCATTTTGGTTTGCATGTCAGTTCAAACTACTTTAATGATCGCTCTATATTGAACTGTTGTTTTTAGTTCAGGAATTGTTGCTCTTTACATTGATTTATTATTAATCTTTTGGAAGTTTTATGCATATTGTCAAGAATTGTGGTCCTGACTTCACTTAGGACACCATTTCAACTCTTTTTATCATTAACTGATGAGGTGGGGGTATCGTTGTATGACATGTACAGTAGGGGCTTATATTTCATTTGCCATTGCACATTTCTGAAGTTATTTATGTACTCCATCCCATATGACCTTATTATATGAGTAAAAGTAACCTTACTTGTATTTTCATTCTTTTATCTTCTTCCTGTTACTTATCCATTGAAAATGTATTACTTGTTAATACAGGTAGAGTCCAAGAGACACGCCGTGGAGTGCAACGCAAATAATATTGGTAATACTTGTGTTGAATTTTAAACATGTTATTTCTTTTCTCTTAGTAAGAGAAAATTCTAGATATTCTTAATGCAATTAAGCATTTGGCAATTGCATGCATGTGTTATATGCTCTAAGTCTTTATATTTGTTATGACACATTGATTAGTGAATACAGTATGTGAGTTATGCAACCAATAAGATGCTTGAATGCTTATTTGTATTGAAACTTAGTCAAGGAATGGAGTGCTGCTTGATCAGATGGTTTGGTTATGACTACAACTGCATTTTCCTATGGTTTTTTTTTTTTTTTTTCCACATCACATCCTCTAAATTATATCATTGTCAAATGTGATAGTGAGATTGACATGTCTAATGTAGAATATGCATGAGACTACAGGACAGAGCAATTGTGGAGTTGACTAACTTTCTTCAACTGCTACAAGTTTTTTAGAGCTGAATTAAAATACTCTCAGTAAGCAATATTATAGTACTTGGGAAATCTTCTCAAGGAAAATAAAAAAGAGAGAATAAAGAACTCTAAATGATACTAAGAAAATAGAGGCGGTGAGCTCTGATCTCAAGATCCTCTTCTCTTTCTTTAACCATTTTTAATTCATAATTTATTAAACGGGGCTAAATAAGTGAATAACGCATTTATTACTTATTTTATATTAAGAACGAGGTATTTTACTGTACTTATTTTTTTATTCTTTATTCATGTGTGTTATGGCATTCGTAAATGTAGATGGATAAAAGTTGGATGCAAATTCCGTCTAGGATTGATCCGAGATACGCGAAAGGG
This sequence comes from Cornus florida, assembly GCF_030987335.1. Lineage (NCBI taxonomy): Eukaryota > Viridiplantae > Streptophyta > Magnoliopsida > Cornales > Cornaceae > Cornus > Cornus florida. Next base: position 59,856,948 of record NW_026775572.1, on the reverse strand, counting down.
ATTAGAGATTTCCTCGAGGTAGCTAAATCCCATGTAGACGGTGAGAATCAGACTAGGTGTCCTTGTTCCAAATGTCGTAACTCTGTATATAGGCCACTCCCAGAGGTTAAAGGACACTTGAATCAGAATGCGATACATAGGGAGTATACTCATTGGGAATGGCATGGAGAGGAATATGATATAGGAAGTAATGAGAATTTAGAGGAAGATGTTGATGAAAAGGAAGGTAATGATGAGGTACCGCAGTTGCTAGAAGACGTGTGCATGGGACAATTATGCAGTCAGAAATGCCAGATGTTCAACGTGGGATGGGCAATGACTTGCCAGATCCTAACATAGGAGATGGTGGGTTCCCAGATTTATTACGACATGCAGAACATGAGTTATATTCAGGAGAGAAATGTTCAAAACTAACATTCCTTATGAAGTTATTACACGCAAAGGTATATAATAGATGGAGTAATACATCATTCACCATGTTGCTAGGGATTATTAAAGATTCATTGACTAAAATTGACATTCCAAAGTCACATTATGAGGCTAAAAACATACTACGTGAACTAGGACTTGGATATAAAGTGATACATGCTTGTATAAATGATTGTGTCCTATTCTGGAAAGAGCACGAGAGTATTGAGGCGTGCCCTCGGTGTGGTGAATTTAGATACAAAAATCATGAAGTTGAAGGTAAAAAAATTCCCCAAAAGATCCTTCTGCACTTTCCCCTGAAATCCAGGCTTCAAAGGTTGTTTATGTCGAGGAAAACGTCGTCAGATATGAGGTGGCACAAAGAGGAGTGTCTTAAGGAGACTAATGTGTTGAGACATTCAGCTGATTCTTTAACATGGGAGGAATTTGACAAAAGGTATCCTTGGTTTGCAGAGGATCCTCGTAATGTTCGACTAGGTCTAGCAAGTGACGGATTTAATCCATTTAGTAACATGAGTAATTCATATAGCATGTGGCCAGTAATGGTTGTTCCGTACAACTTGCCACCTTAGAAATGCATGAAAGAACCATATTTGTTTATGTCATTGCCTATTCCTGGACCGAAATCACCTGGTAAGGAAATAGATGTGTACTTGAGACCATTGATTAATGAGCTAAAAGAGTTGTGGGCGGATGGTGTAATCACTTATGATGCTACTACCAAGCGTACTTTCAGATTACACGCGTCGGTATTATGGACTATGAATGACTTTCCTGCCTATGGAGATTTGTCTGGTTGGGTCACAAAGGGGTACATGGCATGTCCTATTTGCAACGTGGATAAATGTTCAATGCGTTTGGAGAATGGAAAAAAGATTTGTTACATGTGCCATCGTCGTTGGCTACCACCGGAACATAGATGGAGAAATTGGTACAAACAGTTTGATGGTAACAAGGAGATTAGGTAACCACCTAAAGAATTGACTGGTGATGAGGTGTTTCAACAATTACTCCAAATTAGGGATGTTGACTTCGGAAAGGGACCTACCAACAAGAAGAGGAAGCGTACCAAAGCTGAGTTAAATTGGGCTAAGAAGAGCATATTCTTTGAATTGCCTTATTGGTAGGGCCTTAAGCTAAGACATAATCTTGATGTTATGCACATAGAGAAGAATTTATGTGATAACGTATTGGGGACATTAATGAACATTGAAGGTAAAACAAAAGACAATGTGAAGACTCGATTGGATTTGCAATCAATGGGCATAAGAAAGGAATTACATCTTATTTCTAGAAGTAACAAGTTTTTTATGCCACCTGCATGCTACACATTGTCTAAAGAAAAGAAAATAAGCATTTGTGAATGGTTGAAGGCTGTGAAGTTGCCAGATGGATATGGTTCCAACATATCTCGCTGTGTGAATACTAAAAATTGTACTATATCTGGTTTGAAAAGTCATGATTGTCATATACTTCTGCAACGTCTTCTTCCAGTTGTTATTCGTGGAAACATATCAGATAAGGTGTCCAATGCATTGGTAGAGCTTGGATTATTTTTTAAAGAGTTGTGTTGTAAGACATTGAAGCTAGAAGGAAGCACTTGAAAGGGACATTACATCCTTACTTTGCAAGCTAAAGATGATCTTTCCACCATTCATTTGCCTCGTGAGGCTAAAGATGATTTTTTGATGTGATGGTTCATCTAGCCGTTCATTTGCCTCGTGAGGCTATCCTTGGCGGGCCAACGCAATATCGTTGGATGTATCCTATTGAAAGGTGTGTTTTATTTATTATTTCTAATGTTTAAATATATTTCTAATTGTGTTAAATGTATTTTATAATTATGTCAATTTGAAAATAATACAGATTTTTACATACTTTGAAATCATATGTTCGCAACAAAGCACGGCCTGAAGGTTCAATTGCTGAAGCTTATATTGATAATGAGTGTGTCACGTTTTGTTCGATGTATCTTCAAGGCATGGAGACATGTTTCAATCAAGAGGAGAGAAACTTTGACGGGGGCAAATCCATAAGTCAAATGGTTTCTCTATATTCATGTAGAATGTTCACCCATTAGGGGCTAGACATTATGAAATGATAGGATCTGCAGATCTTAAAAAGGCTCATTTTTATGTGCTTAACAATTGTACAGAAGTGGAGCCATTCCTACGGTAAGTAAAATTGCGATATTATTATATTATAATGTCTAATGTATTCAACTAAACTATTGACAATTTCAAAAATAATTATGTAGTGAACACAAGGAAGATCAGAGTCAAGATCCTAACCATGTAATGGAATTTACTGAATGGTTTAAAGAATGTGTAAGTTGCTAAATTGAACACTCCTGATTTATCTCTAACTATTCTCATTTATGTGATATAAGCTACTTTCATTTGCGTATAGGTTAAAGGATTGCGTCGTAGTATGTACTGATGATCTTTTTTCCTTAGCTTGTGGCCCTGACTCAAGAGTAAATCGATATATAGGCTGCATTGTGAATGGAATTAGGTTCCATACGAAGGATAGAGAGAAAAATAGAAAAACACAAAATAATGGTGTGATAGTTAAAGGAGAAGACATTGATTTTTATGGTTGTTTAACAGACATCATTGAATTGTCTTATGATAAGAAAAGACAATTATTTTTATTCAATTGTGATTGGTTTGATGTTAGGGCTGGAATTCATAAAGATCAATATTTCACTAGTGTCAATCTCTCCCGTAAAGCTTATAATGATGACCCATTTGTGCTAGCTGACCAAGCAAATCAAGTTTTGAACCTCAAGGACAATAAATTAAAGGGTCAATGGGAAGTTGTGCAACAGATTAATCCTAGAAACACCTACGATGTTCTAGAGAAGGATAAAGATGGGTTAAATGAAAGAGAAAGTAGTGAGGAGGTTGCATATCAAGACTTTGAGTCTTTAGAGGTTAATGGGGTTGTTTGAGACACATAAATTGACTCGTTGATCTTAACTAACAATGACATGGCATTAGATGAAATTGATACAGATATGGTTCAAAAAAGCCTGAATAATGCAAATGTTCATGGTGGTGGTCCAAATGAAGACGACTCATGTCTTGATGATGATAGTTCAGATGAAGAAGATGCATTCAGCAATGACTACTCAGATGAAGAAGATATTCTGCTTATTGACGATGATACCGATATAGAATAGTATTTAGTGTAGATATGGAAATTTAAATTCGTGAATTTAGTATAAATTTTTCTGCTAAGATGTACTCATTTCAGTTATATTTTTTTCGTAATGCTGAATTCCATAATAAATTGCATCTATTCATTTTAAGTCTTGATTTTTTGTTTTTTTTTCCCTATATTGCATGATTGATGGTAGTCTTTAAGTAATATATCTCCTTCGAAACAATATGCTTTTGTTTTCTATGTTATAGTACTTTGCTTCTAGCATACATGGCTTCTAATTGTCATAGTAGGGTGATGCCCAGCACTAGTCAGAATGATGATCAGGTTCAGTCCACACCAGTTAAGACTCAGGGTAAGTTAATAATATGACTTATTATTACGTCTTTATTGTCTTATTGTTTATGGTATTACTAATATTGAAGGGAACTTTTATTGCAGGTTCTACCACATCTGTGAAAAGGCGTGGTCCCACAACGAACAAGGCATTGGAGAACATACGGATGCGCAATAAAAAGCAACCCATACAAGTTACATTTAAGGATGGACAATTGCAGCCGACATGTGTGAATGGAAAGCTCTGGATAGCAGAAGTTGGAATGCAGGCAAAACGTATTCCTCCCATATATCCGAGATATGATAAGATACCCCTTGAAGAGAAGGAGATCGTTATTGGAAGAATTAAGGTGATACTCATATATATATATATATGTATATATATACAGGATTCTTTTTAAGTTAATAGATTAATTTTTCCCTTCGCTTCAATTAACTAGATAATTATTTCATTTCTTTAGGAAAAATTTATATGTAATGATGAAGAATATCATACAAAAGCAATTGCCAATCAATTGACCGTGCGTTTAAGGGCTCGTCGGCACGAAATGAAAAAACACTATGTTAACTTCAATAATGACGCGATTGCTCGGCGTAACCCATTCGAAGAAGTCTCAATCGAGAATTTGAATGTTTTGTGCGACAGATTTAGCTCCCAAAAGTTTGTGGTAATGAAACGAACTTTTAAAGATACTATATGTATGAAATTGAATTTAAATTGTGTATATATATATATATACACAATTTAAATTCAATTTCATACATATAGTATCTTTATATATATATATACAATTTAAATTCAATTTCATACATATAGTATCTTTAAAAGTTCGTTTCATTACCACAAACATATATATTGATATGCATTAATTACTTATTATTAAATATCATGGAGAATCGCAGTAAGACGAACAAGGAAAATAGGAAAAAGTTGAGGACTAAAAATTATGGTGGGTCGAAAGCATATGTTGAGTACTTGGCTGAGATGGTAATGAGAAAAGTCATTTTATATTTTGTTAATTTTTATATAATGTTATATTGATTAGTGTTTTAATGTTATGTATTGATTATATTATATTTGTTTAAAAATGGCTAGTTAGCATTATTGATAAGACATTCTATAATTTCCTCCGCAATTTGTTTTATGTTAGATTCCTTGTCTATTTGGATCTTTTTTCACAGGAAAATAATGAAATTGGAGAAAATGAAAGTTTCATTGAATTTTATGCAACTTCACATATCAAGAACAATGAGACTGATGAGGAGGCTTTGAAAAAATACGTAAGAATGTATCTGTAGTAAAGTTTCTAATTATTTAATTTAATCATGGAAGTGTACATTTTAATTAATATTTTTTTCCTTTTTGAGCATGCATGTAGGCTGAAATGGTGAAAATGAAAGATTCTGCTATTGCAAATGGAGAAATTATAAGCCGTGAGATAGAGGAAGAAATAGTGTTTAAAGTATTAGGGCAGTCATCAAATTTTTTTCTTGGGCCTGGCGATAAATATAGGCCTACTTCATCAACTAATCATGCAACTCAAAAAGATTTGGATGAAACTCGTGCTAGGGCGAAAGAAGCGGAGAAGACTATGCAAGAGATGAGGCAAGAGATAAATGAGTTGAAAGGAAACATCCAACAAGATATTCAAGATCAAGTTAGGGATAAAGTCAAGGATCAAGTTAGCGAGTTCATGCTTGCATTTTTTGCACAAACTGGGCGTGTTCTCCCTCCACCTCAGACTTGATTTAATTGGACTTACAAGTAAAATGTTTGTAAATAAATAAAATATTTTAGGACATGCAGCTTATTTTATTGCAATCGATCTTTTGTTTTCTAATAATTTGTGAACCTTTTGATTTTTGGGAACTTTTGATTTTTGGGATGTAAATAAGTAAAATATCTTAGGACCGATGCTCTTAATGTTCTCTATGAGAAGGTAAACTCACATTGCCTACACTTAAAATTTAGTTTAATATAATTATGTTTAATGCGCGCATTTGCTTATTTTCTTTCTTTATTATTATTTTTTTTCTATTTACTGGGTGGAGCAAGGAAAGGCTTTTAAGCAATGCCGAATTAGTTTTGTTTGTGTTGAGTAGTGGGATCATTGGAATTGATGGTGCTAAAATTTCAAAAGAGCCAAGATAGAAATCTGATGATTCAATCTCTTAACCTATTGGGCTGTGTGTGAGTTTTTTAAATGTATCCTTTTGTATTATTTATATTTTACTTTATAATCTATAAACGTTTATTTTAAAATTTTAAATTGAAATATTCCTTCTCTCTCTCTCTATTTAACTTTGTGAGGGTATGTTTTAAGAAATGAGAAGTGGCTGAAATTATTTTTTGTGTTTGTTGTTTTTGTTTTCCTAGTGAATTACTATTTATTCTTCTTACAGGTAGACGAAAGTGAATTTCTACTTCTACATTTGTTATTCTCTGATAAAAAGGTACTACATACCTTGGTTTTCTTATGATGTGAAGTCATAAAATTTGTGAAGAAGCATAGAAGGATTACCAAGTGTGTGTTACATTGGGAAATCATTCTGAAGGAGTTGCTTGCAGTTGATATCGATAACAATGGCTTTATCATGTAAGAATTAATAGGTTTTTCATTACTCTTTTACTATTTAATATATGATTCACAAATTTCATTCATTCTTTAGAAACTATAAAATAACACTATACTGTAATTAGAAAATAAATGGCCATCCAATTGATTTAAGTAGTATTATTAATTGATTTATTTAGATTGTATCCTCAAATTAATCTTGTTGTGTTCATAAACTATAGTAATGAGCTTGTATTTGATGAATATTCTATTCTAATGAACATTAACACATTAAAATAAAAGGGTGGGATTGAGAGTACACTCTATCCCAACTTATTATTATTATTATTTTTGCATGCACTCTTGGCCTTACATATGGTTTGTGGAATGCCTTATTTGGTTTGTAATGTGATGACTAATACTCACTTTGAGAAGAGACATTGGCATTGTTTACATATTTTTAATAGGTTTAGTTTTGTTTACTTATTTTTATTACATATGCTTATTTTCTTTTTTCTTTTTTTTTCTAGGGTGGAAAAAGGGAATGCTTTGATGCCTAATGTCTCAAGAAAGGTTTTGCTTTGTAAAGGTGCTAGCACAGTCCTAATGGGGTTGGTTTCACAACTTGTTCATAATGGTGGTCATTATGTTACTGGCAAGATCGAAGACTAGTATTAAGGCATGGGAGTTTGATTTATTTTTGTTGTTTTGAATTGTATTGCACAATTGGGGAGTTACTTTCATTTTGTAATGAACTCGAATATCATAATGTAATTTTGTGATGAAATTTGATATTTTATTCAAATGTGTCAATTTTTGGTGTTGAAATGAGTGAAATTTAGTTTACAACTTTAATTGAATGGTAACAGATAGATTTGATTATTAGAGGATCACAAAAAGGCTTTGCGATGAAAGTCGGTTGTCGCCATTAGTATCAATGACCAAAACAAATTGTTGAAAATAGTATTTAGCTATCAAAATTGATCGTTACTAACTCGCATATTGCGACGAATAGCTTCATCACTAAAGCTTTTGCATTAGCGACAAATACAAATTGTTGCAACTACTATTACCAACAAAAAAAAAATGTTGAAGCTAGTATTTAATGACAAAAAATTGATCGTCACTAATTAGATATTTCGACGAATAGATTTGTTGCTAAAGATTCGGTATTAGTGACGAAATAAATTCATCACTAAAGCTTATGCATTAGTGACGAAAAAATTTCGACTCTAAAAGTGCATGATTCGGTGACAAAGATACTATTTGTCACTATAGGTTAATAGTGACGGCTGCATAGGGACGACCTAGGACGAAATAAGTTTCGTCCCTAAAAGATTTTTAGGGGTGATATCTAGATCTTTAGCAACAAATTGTTTCATCACTAAAGGCATTCTTTGTTGTAGTGTGATTTCATGCAAGTTACGACTATGTGAATTAAACTTTCATAAAAGAAAAATATTAAATAAAAGTTGCAATTCTTATTCAAATCCTCCCAATTTAATTTATGTCAACAAGCATACCAAGGCCTAAATTACTAACATGCCACAATTTAATTCCAAGTTGCATACTATCATGAGAATTAAATCTTACACAAAGAAAACAATTAAATTAAATTATAAATTATGAACAAAAGCATGCATACAAGTTGTATAAGCATCAATAGCATGCAAGAGAATAAAAATATGAACCTATAACATCTCCTACCTCTATTTGAGATGAAATCTCAAATCCCCACCGAAAGAAAAGTGCTTCAAATCCGACAATATTCCTAGGTTATGTCGGGGACAACAAGGTGATCATTAAACATTAAGGAGGTACCATGAAAATCCAAACTTGGCTTCAAACCCGAACTCGAACGATGGCCAAAAACGGATTCTAATAAGGGGGAAAGGTGCACCTCGCCAAGGCCTTCGATAAACACTAAGGCACTACAACTTTTTACTAAAGGAAAGTGGCCGGAAAAGAAGAGAGAAGGGTGGAAGCCCCTTAGCTGCCATTGTTGCCGGCCAAGAGAGGGAGGAGGATGATGAAAAAGTGATTTTTCACTTTAAGACATTCTATTTATAGGAAAACCCTAAAAGTGCCCCGAAAGGGCCCCTTCGGGTCCGGAAAAGTGGAATTTGAGCAAATGCGCTCAAACAGTGAAACACCGTGAACGAAAAAGAACCAAAATAGGATAAAATGAACAATGGAAGAAACGACATTTAAACTAAGTCCCGAGCAGAAAGATATGCCCCGAACAAGTTCGGTGGCAACTGGGTCAGAAACCCCAAAACTGAGGTAAACAACCAGAAGACAATTTTAAGAGTACACGACTCGACGAAAAGTGAAAATGAATCCTGTACAATGATCCAGGCTCAAACTAAGACATTTTGCAATAACTTTTATTAATTGCACAATGGCCCCTACAAAAAGTGATAATTGCAAAACTGACCCAGAATGAAAATATCTTCCAAAAGATATTTTCTTAAAAACTACTAAAATAAAATATCTTCAAAAGATATTTACGAAAAACACCCCAAGAGAAAAATATTTCTGAAGATTTTTGTATTTATGCCCCTATGGACACCGGAAGCAACTAGAGTACTTTTCTACAAAAGTAAAGATACATATTTCGTGGAAACCACTTAGAATGAAGGTACGTGAAGTCGGAAATCAACTCTGAGCACGAAAAGTGAGGTTATGTAGAGTAAAATGATTATTTTACCCTTTTTTCTCTCACTGCTAGGGTGACACTATGCGATTAGGGTTTGTAGTCAAGGGACCGAGCTATCATAGAGGAGGGCCAGTCCTCCTCCCCCACACCGCCGGTAAGTTCTCTAGGCTAGAATCCGTCCCCTACTAAACCTACTTACAGTAGTTTTTTTTTATGAAACTCATGCAACGTTTAAGAATTTAACCTATCACAAATAATGCAGAGGGCTTAAAGTCTCTATTACTAAAGCGGATGTTGTTGAAGAAGTCGCTTTTTGGAAATCTTCTGTTGTTGGCTACGTGATGGGTAAGAAACCGTATTACCCATACTTCAAATCCTTTGTGGCCAAATATTGGACGAAAGACTTCACGTTGGTGTATTTAAAAGATGGATTTTTCCTGGTTCGATTCAAGAATGATTCTGATGTCCCTAAGGTACTGTCGAGGATCCATAAGTTTGAGGGACGACTTATTATCATGAAAAGGTGGAACAAAAATGTAAACTTACAAAAAGAAATTCTAGAAACAGTCCCAGTGTGGTTACGCATCTATGACATGCCGATGCACTGCTGGAACGAAGATTCAGTCTCAAAGGTTTGCTTATTCTTTACAAAACCAATTTACATGGATGATCCTAAAATACAGAGAGATAAAGGTCAGTTTGTAAGGGTAATGGTGGAAGTAGAAGTCAAAAATGATCTTCCAGACTCCATGGTTATAGATATTCATGGCATTGATTGTCACGTTGAACTTAAGTATGAATGGAAACCTATAGAGTGTAAATTGTGTCAACGAGTTGATCACAATGAAGAGAGATGTCCCCTTAAGGTTACATATCACAAGGCCAAACCAAAGAAAATAGTGGATCGATAGGTTATTAAGCAAAAAAAGAAGATGATTGAAGACAAAGATGCTGACCAAGTAATTGATGATATGCGTGTGGAAAGGGTTCAAAAAGAAGTCATAGTGCCTACTTTAAATACTTTTGCTCTTTTGGAGGATAATGAGGATGCTAATGTTGTGGTGACTCCAATGGAGGTGGTGGACAAGGAATAGATGATAGCAGCTGAGGTTGTTGCTCTTTTGGAGGAGGTTGAGAATTCTAATGATGTGGTGTCTCCAATGGAGGAGGTGGAAAAAGGAAAGACTCTAGTTTTCAAAGAGGCTACATATTTGGAGGATAATGAAGACACTAATGGTGTGGAGACCTTAGTAGAAGTGGTGGATGTGGAAAATCCTAAGGCTGTTCTACATATTATAGGGCAAGTTAATACTACAGCTGATATTGGGGTTGATGATGTGATAGAGACAGTTGTGATAGAAGATTTATCTTTGGATAAGGATAAGCAAGTTCAGGAGACTTCAAAATCTCAAATGGGTAAAAACTCTGGTCCAAACCAAGAGACTCCAAGAGTGGGAAAACAATCCAAACAAAGAAATTAACCTTATGTGCCTCCATCAGATACAATAATAAGGGGAATGCAAGCAAGCAGTGGTTCACTGCCATTGTCTCAATAATGTTAAGAGTATGGAATGTGAGAGGTCTTAATAGACCTCCCATACAAAAGGAAGTAAAACAGTGGATACTTGAGAATAAGTTTGCTTTTACTGTCCTTGTAAAAACTAGAGTGAAAGAAGGTAAGGCCCTTAATGGAGCTGGTTGGCTAACTATAAGTCTCATTATTTGGATAAAATCTGGATTGGTTGGAATAGAGCTTTATTTGATGTGGAATTAATTCATGAAGATGCTTAAGCTATGTTAGTTCAAGTGAAGCATATTGTGTCTGGTAGAATTATTTATATCACTGGTGTTTATGTTGCCAATAAAGTTAAAGAAAAAAGAATTTTGGAAATCTCTTAGAACTCAATCAGAAATTATTTTAAGTCCTTGGATTGCTATGGGAGATTAGAACATTATTAGATACAGTCATGAAAAGAAAGGGGGTCTTTGTGTTCCTCAATGTCGACTGGATGAATTTAATTGGCTGATTCAAGATATAAGTATGGATGATCTTCCCATAAATAATGGGGAGTGGTCCTGGAGTAATAAACAGAACTTACAGTCAAGAAGTAATGCAAAGTTGTATAGAGTGTTTGTGAATTCTTCCTGGCTGCAGCAATTTAATGACTCCAAGGTTTCCCTCACACTAGTTTCATTGTCTGATCACTATGGGATGGCAATTCAGTGGTATTTTGATTGTTCAACTGGTCCAAAACCTTTCAAATTCCTAAAGATTTGGTGTTCAAATGATGATGTGGTACCAGTTATTTCTAAGGCATGGGAGATGAATGTCACAGGCAGCCCCTTCCATGTGCTTTAGAAAAAAAAATTACGGGCTATGAAGGCTGCTGTGAAGGAGTGGAACAAGACTAAGGGTACAATATCTGAACAAATTCAAGAAGCTAGAGTTAATTTGCATTAATCTCAAATGGATTTATTAACACAGTCAGTTGATCAAGCTTGTATAGATAGAGAAAGAGCTTTATCTGGTAAATTGCAGCATGCTCTTGATCTTGAAGAAATTTATTGGGCTCAAAAAGTTAGGATAAAATGGTTCCAAGAGGGTGACAAATGTACTGCCTTCTTTCATAATGTGGTAAGGCAAAGGAGATGCTTCAATTCTATTACTCAATTACAAAATTCCAAAGGTGAGATCTCTACAGACCCTAATACTATCAAAGAATGGTTGGTTAAATTCTATGAAGCCCTGTGTAAGAAACAAGATGAAGCTGAAGCTGAACTGCAGGCACCTAGAAAAGTTTTAAAGGATGAAGATGCTTAGAGTTTGGATTGTGGTATAGCAACAGAGGAAATAAAGGGTGTTGTCATGCAATTTCATCCTGATAAAGCACCAAGTCCAGATGGATTTCCTGCCCGATTCTATCAACATTTTTGGAGGTTTATAGGACAAGATGTGATCAATGCTGTGAATCATTTTTTCATTGAATGCACCTTCCCTCAAAGTATTAATTCCTTCTTTCCTATCCGCATTCCAAAGGCAAACCATGGCGACAAAATTGCCAACTACAGGCCCATTGCCTTATGTAATCTTTCTTATAAAATTATCTCAAAAATTCTAGCAAATAGACTGAGCAAAGTGCTCCCCAATATCATTGGATTTGAGCAAGTGGCTTTCATTAAAGATATAAGGCTACATGATAATACTCTTCTTGTTTCTGACTTAATCAAGGGGTTTGGAAAGAAATATGGTGATCCAACTATTGCTATGAAAGTTGACTTGAAGAAAGCATATGATTCTGTTGATTGGAAGTTTATTCAGAGAGTGTTACAAGGGTATGGATTCAGTGATAAATGGATCAAATGGGTTACTGTATGCATTACCTCTCCAAAATTCTCAGTTTTGTGTAATGGAGTTCCTGCTGGCTTTTTCTCTACTTCTAAAGGCATAAGACAAGGCTGCCTTCTCTCTCCACTGTTATTTGTATTTGTCATAGAATATTTCAGTAATATGATGGAGACAACTATTGTTGAGGGTAAGATTAAAGTGTCCAGGGTAGTGTCACAGACAAACATGAAAATATCACACACTTTTTATGCTGAAGATCTCTTAATGGTGGTCAAAGTAGATATTCTAACTGTTAAGGCAATTGATGTTATCTTTCAACAGTTCAAACAAGCTACTGGGCTTCAGGTTAACAAGGAGAAAAGTACAATTATTTTTTCTAAATCAGTGAGAGGTAAAAGAAGGATATCTAACATTTTACAGTTTTAAACTGAAGATTTTCGTTTTAAATATCTTGGATTGCCTTTGTTTAATAATAATTTGAGAGCTGGAGATTTCATAATGCTCTTGGACAAGATTAATGGGAGATTAACTCATTGGAATACCATCAATCTTTCTATGGCAAGACGAATTGAATTGTTGAGGTCAGTTTTATACTTTTATCTCTACCACTGGGTGTTTGGATTTAAAATCCCTTGGGAGGTCAAGATTGATTTGGAAAGGAGATTCAAGCATTTTTTGTGGAGTGGAAAACTCGATGTTAAAAAAATCTCTCAGTTAAAATAGAGCCAAGTGACTATGCCAATTTCAAAAGGAGGCTTCAATCTTAGAAAAATCCAAGAAATAGATGTGGTTGCTAAACTGACTTTATGTTAGGATTTTGTTCAGCAAAAGGATAAACTGTGGATTCAATGGTTATATTCAAGGTATCTTCAAAGAGTTTCTTTTTGGAATGCTATTCCAAAAACTACTGATTCCCCCATTTGGAAACAAATTCTAGGGGTTAGACATTTGTTGTTACAAAACCTTGAGTTTAGGATAGGGGATGGGCTGAAGTTCAAGATGCTTACAAACCCTTGGTGTGAAAATCAAACCTTAATTTAGAGATTTGGGGCTACATTACTTAGACACGTGGATAGACAATCTTTATTAGCAGAAGTTATTATCAATGGCAGGTGGGATAGACCTGATTTTCTGCCTGAGACAGTGTTTATTATTATTCGGAGGATAAAGATTGTAGCAGGTTCAGACAGTATAGGTTGAAGACTGGTGGATTTTCTCTGAAAGTTGCTTGGAACTCATGTAGATATGCAACTTCAAAAGTGACCTGGTGTGATCTTTGTTGGAAACATTGTAGGCCTTGAATTGCTATATGGGTTTGCATCATTTTACATAACAAAAATTTATCTTTGGTTAACTTGCAAAAACGAGGTTTTACTCTTGCTGCTATATGTCATAATTGTATGAGAAGTGAGGACTCCAATGATCATCTTTTTTGCATCTGTAGTTATACTAAGAAGATTTGGCAAGTGCTTTTTTCTCTTCTACACATAGATAATCCAAAATGTAATTCTCTCATGCAACTGGTGGAGTGGTTTGGGCTGTAAACCAATTCAAAGTCAACAAAATCTAAAGTGCTAAGCTCAGTTTTGTCAACTGCTATTTGGAAAGTTGGGCTATCAGAAATGAAGTTCTGCACAATGGAGATCAAATTCAAGCTACTATTGCTGCACAATCTATTGTTTGGGAGGTCTTGGCACATCTCAAAATTCGACTTGAAGATTTCCTTATCTTTTTTTAATGAGGAAGGTTTTGTTTTTCATGGTTGTATTGCTGGGGCTTGTTCAATGTGTTTGTCTAAGGGATATGTTACTGATCTGCTACCGAGTTATTGATCAAATGGTTTTTAGAGGCTTTCTCATCACGCTGGAGTATATGCTCAGTGTGATAATGATGGGGTTTTTGGTTTCTTAGCTGGATTTAGTGCTGATCTGCTTGGTTTTGTTCAGCATCAGAGTTTTGTTTTTTCATCTTCATTTTCAGCTTCAGAGTTTTTATGTTTTTATTTCATGTCATAGCAGGCTATGTTCCTGTTTTAGCTTTTATTTTGTAATTTTAGTTTTTTCTTTGATAATGGAGTTTTTTACTCCATTTGTATTGAGAATTTTTAATCCTTTTGTAATTGTTCCATTTTGCTTCATATATAAAATCAAAAAACAACCCATTCAGGAAAAAAAAAAAAGAAAAAAGAAAAAAAAAGTGAGGTTATGCCAACAAAGTGACAAACGGGAAAAAGACGAAAAGTGAATAGTGTCCAAAAAGTGAAAACGTGGAAATGACTAGGTCCTCAAAGGAAGTTGTCAATCCAATGGAAAGAGTCTCGGAAACCATTCCCGAGCACTCAAGACGACCCTAAGAGACGAGAAACTGTACACGGAAAAGAAAAGACAACGGGAAAAAAATTTATCCGCAAAATTTGAGGAAAGAGGAAAGGAAGGAAAATGACCGGTTCATTACAAATCTTTAAAGGGAGGAAATCATCATAAAGAGTTGTCCTCTCTAAAGTTTGCTCCACTATCAAATCAATTCTGAAGCTGGGTTTCCTTCGTGATTGCTCAAGTTCAAGAAAGATACTTAGTGATTGAGATACTTACTGATTGGAACTTATTGCCGCCTTGCTGCCGTCTGCTGCCGTAACTGTTGGATTGATTTGTTTGGGTTTGCAAGAAACTCCATGCTTCTTAGATCTAACCGGAAATGGTGCACTGATAAGTTAATCCGTTAATTGCGGTTATTAGTTTTGTTCACTAGGCGGGCTTTGCTTGTATGCCCTCTTTGGGCCTTTGTTTCCCATTAACTTGGCTTGGTTTTTGGCCTAAGGCCCTCCATGTAATTATTCTATAATTTATTAAGTGGCTTAAAATTCCAAAATAGAATAAAATAAAATAAAAACTTTACCATGCCAAAGTTTCAATAATTTAGCCCTAGACTTACATTTGAAATTGAGAAACATAGGATTTGTATAGACACAATGATAAAGCCACATGAGGCTCAAATTTATTTTTTAATATTTTGATTTTGTCCATCGCAAATATATTTGATGATAAAAAGTGGTATATTACAGTAAATATTTTGATATATTTCTCTTTCCTATGTGAATTTTTTTATATTTTGATATATTTATGGTGTTCTTCATTATTTTGTATAGATGAACAATTTACCCAATCCTTATTCAGAGTTGTTGGAAGAAGATTTACAACCAAGTTTGTGAAGAATGATAGTTTGTGAAGAATGATATAAGTAGAGTGACGACCATCTGCAAAGATGAAGGTTGTGATTGGTTTTGCTTTATATTTTCCAATGATGGAATCAGACCGGGGGTTTAGCCTAAGGTTCCCAAAATTTTGAGAAGCCCTAGCGAATTTTCAACTGCGAGGTCCTTTAAACATAAGGTTTCACACGCGCAAAAGATTTACAAGAGTGCAAAATTTTAATTAAAATGAGACGATAAACACATAAAATATATTAATGTTAAAAACACAAAAAAAAAAACCACGGTCTTAATATTTTATAAAGTGCACGATCCAGTTTATACTAAAAAATTATAAGGAAATATTCAATACAACTTAGTAAAAAAAATTAAAATTTAACCTGATATCAAAAAAAAATGCGATCGTCTTGCATTCTGAGTTGCAAAATTATTAATTAAAGTGCTCCAATTAAGTTTTTCTAACATATCTTTATCAATACATATTATAGTCAATTCATTCAATTTCTCTCGTGACATCGTTGACCGTACTTCTCTGTCAATATATGCAATCTAAGCATTTGGAAAACAATTCAATAACTTTTTTTATTCCTCTTGGTAAAATTTCTATATATTAAGACTTGTAACTACTCTGAAAATAATTCCGTTCCATCAAATATATAAACATATCATGTTTTAAGAAGTTTTTAAGGTTATGATATGAACACTTCAAACTATCATTATCTGCAGATTTTAACATCTCCAAATTAAACAAAAATCTAAAAGATCATATTGTTGAAATTGTTCAAATCTACTCTTACTTTTCAATGCAATTTTTTTTACAATAATGTAATTTAACGAAAATTTTATTTTTAACATTTGCCAAATAGTTTTTGGTGATTCTAATCTTTTAACTACCGTAACTTGTTTCGTTAGAACTACTTCTGGAATTGAATATATTTGTTGATCTAATGGTCTTTTTGAATGCATTCGTTGTTCTAATGGTCTTTTGAATGCCTCAATGTGGGCTTAACTAGCTTCTTTGAGCAAAAGTTGTTACTCGTTATAGTTAGCCCTTATTATAGTTTGGGCTTAACTGGCTTCTTTGAGCAAAAGTTGTTACTCGTTGTAGTTAGGCTTTATTATAGTTTTGGGTCGTTCATGTGAACTCCATATTTGTCTTTTGGGCCAAGTGTCCAGTACAATTTTTTGTGCAGTTCCTTATTTATATGCATTTTGCTTAAATTTTCAGGGAAAAAAAAATACTTAAAGCCCGTTTGGGATTGCTTTTCTACTACTTAAAATCGTTTTTATTTTGAAAAATTGTGTTTATAAGGGCTTTTAATAGTTTCCAAATTTAGTTCAACAGAGCTTTTGAATGAAGCTAACATTTGGAGCCTTTAAAACGACGTTCTGAGTAGAGGTTGAATATTTTAGGTAATTCTTTTCATTAGTCATTTATGTACTTTCTATGTTTTATAAAGACAATTACACACATTCTTTAATAAAGTTGCTATTATCAAATATGGTAACATCTTATTAAAGGATATTGTTGTAAAATTAGTAATAGAAATGTTTAAAAGAATATTGTTATAAAATAAATTAAAAATAATTTAATATGAAAATTACTTATTATAATGTGTCACCAAACATGTATTGATAAAAGTGTTTTTTTTTTTTATTCCAATAGCAACCCCAAGCGGGCTCTTAGTATGATAAATTTTTTTTTTATTTTTATTTTTTTAGTTAGAGACTTTGTAGGTATATAAAATTTCAGCCCGAATATGATCATTCGACCCGAAACATCAACACTTCAAACACTTAATCAAGAGAGTATGCAAACTGTTAAACAGAGTAATAAGAGATCAAGAGAGAGCAAAGGCTAATTGTAGCAGGAATCAGATAATCTTCTTTGGGTCTTACCCTTTGTATTTATACTTAATATAGTCAGGATTCTTTGGGGCCGTTATGGACCGTTACATATATGGCCTTAAATTTTAATAATTGTACATTATTTACTTTGTTGCCAGCTGCATGTGGTTGTTACCTAAGCTGGGCTTGTTGGAGTGGATCTAAGGCCATGTTTGGTGTGCAGGAATGGAATGAGGCAGGAATGGAATGCAAGTGGGAATGGAATGAGAATGATATAGGAATGGAATGATGATTCTCATTCCACTGTTTGGCTGTAAACAGAGAATGATGCAGTAATGGAATGACCATTCCCATTCCCCTGTTTGGTCAGACCAATTAATAAGCTGGAATGGAATAACTTTTAAATTAGTTTCTCCAAATTACCCTTACTTATAATATATCAATTATATTAATAAAATGACATATTTTATTATTTTAAAATGGAATAAAATATAACTATCTTATACCAACTAATGCATTTTTGTAAAATCTATGAAAATTATAATTATCTTTCAAAATGTAAGAAAAATGTATGAAATTCTTGAGTTCAAGAAAATTTATTAAAATTTAAGAAAAGACTAACAATTTGTTGTGAACCCGAGACCTCACAAATTGTTGCTTTTATTTATTGTGAACCCATCGTATTTGAGCCCTAAAAAATAATTACTTTTTTTTGAGTAATGAAGTTTGTAGCAATTTTGAAAGGCTTTGAAAGAGCAGTTACCTTTCAAAGAAATATACTGGATAATAATAAAACACAATACTAAACTTCTTCTTGTCTAAACTTAACTAGTATTTTATAAACATTATATTAAAGTAAAAAGACATATCAACAGTAGAATATTGTTGTGTTGAGGGGTTACCTCCTTATCATTAAAGAAAAGCTCTAGTATAGAGGATCTACATCAACTCTTTAATTAAGGCAGCTTGCTAACAGTTGATCATTCTTGGCTCATTCAAGATTAACACCATCAGGTTATTGTTGTGTTGAGGTTGTATTCATTGGGGTGTAACGTTCGTGATTATAGGTTGGGAAAGGTTCATGGTTGTATTGTGTGTGTGTTATTTGTTCTAGTTGTTCCTTTTTGGGAGAGGTTGTTATTGCTTCTGTCTCATGCTAGTCTGTTGTAAATTATTCTTTTTATTTATACAAGCTTACCATTCAACTAAAAAAAACAATAGAATATTGTACAATTGCACTTTAAAATGTGGGTGTTGATAAAAAAATGTTTAGCAGCAGTATTAATTAGAAAATATAAATTATATATGGCTGCATTTAATAATAAAAATTTTAGTAGAAGATCCTTAAACAATAAATATATCATTGATAACTAGAATGCATAAGCTGGGAGTCAACAATACTTTTAAAAAGCTGCTAAACAAAATCTAAGTAGCATTTGTAGAACTACAAATAAGTACATGGAACACAAACACATACTAACATTTCAAGTAACATTACATTTCTTAAAATGCAACTCAAAATCTAAAATGAGATAAGAAAACACAAGTTTAAAAATAAATAAATTTTCATCTCCCTTGTCTCCTCGCCCTCCATTCATCAAACATATGAGTAGTTAAGTTATCTCTCCAAGTGCTTCATTCATTTGATGTTTCGATCGTCGTAATAGTTTCTCCATGTGCTTTAGTTACCACTTGTTCCTGAGCTTCTAAACTTTCTTCCAATGGGTTTATTGGCATTTCTTGTCTTATAAGATTATGTAAAAGACAACAAGTTAGAATAACCCGAACTTGGATCTTAATTGGATAAAATGAGGGACTCCTTAGAATTGCCCAACGTAACTTGAGAAGTCCAAAACATCTCTCTATCACATTTCTAGCTGTCGAATGCTTCATGTTGAAAAATTCACGAGTAGTAGGTTGGTGTCCCTCCCTCCAATCATTCAAGTAATACCGTTGTCGATCTATATGGTGTAAGAAATCATTGACAATTTGTATATCCAGCATCAACAAGATAGTAGTAACCTTTATAATAACATAAGTTTTAGTGATAATTTTTAATATTTAAGCATAAACTAAAGTGTGAACATTGTTGTATAAACAAGTTCCTTACCTTGAGGGACATTGAATCCATTTCTCTTATCTATTGCCTCTCGAAGCACTCTAGAATCCGCAGCTGACCCTTCCCAACCAGGTAGCACTTATATAAATTGCATGTCTTTTGAACACACTCCCAACATATTTGTTGCAATTTCACCCTTTCATGTTCTATACCTAGACTTGTCTTGAGTATGCACTTTCACCTTTATATGTGTCCCATCTAAAGCTCCAAGACAATTCTATAATATTGCAAAAAAACAAAAATACGTCAATCAAGTTCATAGTAATTAAGAGATGTCTTCATCAAGAATCTAAAAGACCATTTACCTTAAACCATTTCCACCTTTCATCTGTTGACTTTGAAGGAATTGGCTCCGATTTTTTCAGCAAAACTCCATGTGGATGGATGATAGCATTTAATACACTATTGAAATGCCTACTAATAGTTTCCATTGATCGCCCAAAACGAAACTTTATGACTCGATACTTGACATGATGTGCAAGAATATGTAGAAACATTGCAACTTGTTTATCTATCATAATATTTTGTGTTTCCTTTAACCCACCTAAATTTTTAAGCAAGGAGCACAATTTGGTAAAGGTATGCCTATCCATCACTCTCGTAAACTAGCTGAAAAATATATTTTCTTTTTGAGTAAAAATTCATTATGCATCTCCTATGTAGAGAATGCTATTGGATATAAAACACCATTAAGCAATAAATCAATTGAAGCCATCAACTCACTGCATACTCTATGTTTGACCATACTGTTCCTAGTTCCATAACTTTCTTTTTTCTTGTCAACTTCTTTGTTGCCAAATTGAGTCGTGCCATTAATTGCTGCATTAAAAATAAATTTTTATAACTTGTAAACTTTACATATAACAGTCAAATTATAATTATTTGAAGATAATATCTAACAAAATTTGAATGCATAAAAGGATTAAAATATCATAGTAGTATTCACTATAATTCTGCAATTATACTGCTTTGAAGTTAATGGCTCTACATGTGTATGATATGTAGCATATGAATGCAAGTGCATGGTACCAACTCAAAAAAGAAAAAAAAGAATATATTACAAAATCTATGTTTTTGTCTATAAATTAAAAAGATATGGATGTGATTTATTCTCTCTCTCTCTCAATCAAAGACTGATACGCAATTAGAGAAGCAATGTGGTAGTGTAAAAATCATGAAGGAAATGAAAAAAAGCATAACTTATCAGAGTAAAGAAAAAAGGAGATAATATAATATAGAAAAAAAAAATCAGCCGAATGGACTATAACAATTATATTTCTATTGACATAAACTGAGACACCATGGAATGAAATTGTATATATTACCAAGCAACTAAATACCAATCTCTGTTTTTGTCTGTAAATTAAAAAAAATATGGATGTAATTTTATTATAATCATTTTATGAGACCAATCTCAGATTGCATTTTACTATATTCTTATTATAATCATTTAGTTATCCAAAATGTTAATAGATTTATCAGGTATCAAATTTGGGGTTATATACACCAAATTTGTGGTTTTATCAGACCAATCGCAGATTTCAAATTTGGGGTTTTATCAGACTAATCTCATATTGCATTTTACTATATTCTTATTATAATCATTTTATTATCCAAAATGTTAATAAATCATGATGTTGCTGTTTGTCCACACATACACGTGTGTGTGTGTGCATATATATATATATATATATATATATATATATATATATATAAAGGCATCTCTGAAACTCCTTACTCCGTATGTAGGGTTGTCAATTGGTAAACACACCCACCACCCCATTGAAGTTTAAATCTTGATTCCATTATTTATTAGCAGACTTTTCAGTAGAAAATGCCCCTTTTGCTTTTTTGCTATCTAAATCTAAGGCCACAAGCAAATTGTTCAAGCCAAGCAGGAAATCAATCTTTTTAAAATAATTTTGTCGTGAATCAATTCATTTTTAAGTCAGTGTCAATAGCATAGGAGGATAGACTTCGCAATCAAATCACAGGCAGGGTGGTCAGCACAAACCAGATAAACATAGCATATAAAAGATATGGAGAGAGAAAATTGTCTTTGTATATACATATTATATATATTTATATATTATTCGCTACATGTATGAAGAGAAAGAGATCTAGGTTAGCAGTGAAAAGAAAGAGAAAGAGATCTAGGTTAGCAGTGAAAAGAAAGAGAAAGAGAGAATGTACCATCACAAGGAGAGAGCAAAGGTGTCGTTGAGAGAGAGCAACCTTGTTGGTTGATTTGTTTGAAACGAATCCAAAAGGATTTTTGGTATTGCAGAGAGAAAGATAGACCTTGGTGATAGATCTGCTTGAAACAAAGCCAAAAAGGGTATTTTTTGTCTTTGATTTTTATTTTTTATTTTTTTATTAGTGGAAATGGAATGGTCATTCCACGTCTTAAAAAGATGAATGGACATTCCACATTTTTTATGGAATGGGCATTCCTTGGGAATGCCTTAGAATGACCATTCACTTTTAACGTGGCACACCAAACAAGGGAAAGGGAATCAAAAAGTGGAATGGTCATTCCATTCCAGCCCATTCTATCACACCAAACTAGGCCTAAATCCTTAATTGGGCGGCGTCGATGTTGGGTCTTCCCTGCTGGACCTTCATGCTATGAGCTTCTTCCTCTTATTCATGTTGGTTGGGCTTCTTTATTTACTCAATTGATATGTGGCGTTTCATGAGTGGTGAAAAAATTTCCCTCCACATATTTTAAATAAACTTATTATCTTCCATAACCGAAAAATACTTATTTGCTCGAACACCAATATGTCATGTGAAGTATCACAAGTTCATAATCAATTCCTTCTTATGACATATCTATCAGTGTCGCAGTGAATGCGTGATCTTTAATTAATTAATTAGTGGTCCATAGATTTGGATTCGAAGGAAATTTTAAGGATGATACTGAAATAAATACACAAACACGATTGGATTGGAAAATGTATTAATGGTAATTGTTTATATAGTATGATCTATGAATAAAAAATAATACATATGTAAATTTGAGACCCTTTCAAATTGGTGGTACTAGGCGACCGCTTGATTGCCTATACCTGTACCCGCCCTAGAATTAGATTCAAAATTAGAAAAATTGAAGGACATCACAGTGTATGAGTGGTATAAATGGTGGGAAAAATGCAATAGTTGATGCCGTTTGGGAGGATACCATGAAAGGACACAAGGAGTCTTACCAATCAGTTGATTGAACACTTAGATCATGTGTAATTTAATCATTTACGAAAATTCAGTAAGTTGACCTATTCACCTTAGAGATTATTCGAGTATTGTTTTCAACTGAATCAACGTAACAGCTTCAAAATTCTACGCCGTGCTACTCACATGATTTCAAGCAAATGGTTTCCGCTGTCTTTTACCTCTCATCCAAGCATTTGTTAACTCATCAATGGGTCAATTGTAATTATTGCTTTTTATTTATACACTTCGTTTGAATTTCTTAATTAAAAATAAAAAAAAATAAAAAAGGGTTAAGTACAAAAAAAAAAAAAAATCCTGATATATAGACTTTGTACAAAACTGGTTCCTACTTTTTGAAAATGTGCATACAAGTCCACAAAATTCAAAAAATGTACATATCTAGTCTCTATGACAACTTTTTACAAAAAGTTTACCCTTTTGTTCTTCATTTTGCCCCTCACCATTTGTGCATAAAAGACCCTTAGCATTTGTGCATAAAAGCCCCCACCCCTAAACCCAATTCCTCTCTCTCTCTCTCTCTGCTTCAATTCTTTGGGCTGTAAGAATAGTTCCTCGATGTGAGATAGATATACATGCATATATATATATATATATATATAAGTATAAAATGGTGCATCCCCATTGTGTGTGTATTTAACTAAAGTCAGCCGCAAAAAGAAGAGGATGGCCATCGCAGAGAAATGGTCGTCAAAGAGAATGGCCGTCATAGAGGCCCTCATCGCCGTCGATCCAAGGATGGCCATCGGTACGTTTGGAGCTCACCTGAATTGGGTCACCCAAGGCTTGCCGGAACTGTGCTCTGTACTCATCACCGGACTGATACAAAGGGAAGCTCGCCGGACTGTACACTGAAATTCTTCACTCGTTTTGGGTTTTCAATGGTGTTCACCGGAGATAGAACTAAAACACACCGGAAAGGACCTATTCACAATGATCACTTGAATTGATTGCTAAGCCATGGTCGCCAAAGCTCTGTAATCTCGCCGGAGTTGATCTCTAAAATTTTCTATGTTCCTACCGGCAACCTAACCAAGAAGATGTGTTAAAATTTTGAGGAACAGTTGGCGCAGATGTGTTAATACAAATTTTTTTTTTTTTTTTTTTTTTTTTTTTTTGAATGGGTCTTTTGCAAAACTTCAAAGAACAAGTTTTGATTCAATAAACAAGGTTATCATTTTCTTTATTTTTTATTTTTTACAATAATTTGTTTGATTTCTGAAACTTCGCCTATTGTGTACACATACATAAAAGAATGTCCATTTGCTTCACTTACCTCAATTTTAAACTATAATAAATTATCTCAACAGAATAATTAATCCTTGCCCATTTCAACAAAGTCTGTTTCATTGTCGAAAAGTACTCAAATGGAATTCAAAAGAAAGGCTTTACAAGCTCAACTTTCAGTCTACAAGAATCTAGCAGAGCTTTAGCCATTGGACCGGGCAGCAGACAGTCGAGACCTCTTCAGTGAATCTCATTTTGAGTTAATGGATAAACCCTTTAAAGCGGTATTGAGGCTTGTGTTAGCTTATACTTCACTTTAAAAACTACCCTTTTGCAGCTGCGGGACATTCCACTGAAGATTGTTTCTCACTGAAGCATCAAATTCAAGACCTTATCAATGCTGGGTTAATTACATTACCAAAGCCTGAAGCTGAAGAGCAAAGTGCCCACGACCTCTTACCTAATCATGACACACACATGATCTCGACGGAGAAGACAAAATTCAGCCCCACCTTGCCTGCTGAAGAGAGCCACCAAGGAATTCGTGTTTGAGATGGGATTGTTAGGATTTATATGCCCTGGCATAGCAAATTCCTATCTGGATTGTATTGACATATGTTCCTGACATATCTGAAATATTTATGATTTATATAATTGGTGAATTCAATGTATTATGTTTCAATTCACTATGAAATTGATAGTGTCCAGTTAATTACAAGAAATATTTATATATATGTATGTGATGACAATCAATGCATGATATATAAATAGTAATTATAAATTGTTCATAGTCGGTAATTATGGATGGACTCATAATTAATTAAGACTTGAACTGGATCCGCGTTAGGTTGAGATATATTGCGAGAGCCGTCGTATGCAATTACTCCCTATCACCGTCATGGCATTTGACTCTTAAGCATGAGAAAAGTATAGACTCTTTTATTAATTAATAATTACTTTGATTTGTTCGGCGGATTCTTCGGGATCCTTAGACCGACACTTTAGGTAGTTATGTAATTAATAGTTAGAGGGTTATATTTTCAATATTTGCATCATTGCTACTTGTATTTATTTTGTATTGATTATGGTTGATCACAAAGTAAATTCGAAGGCCTTCGTGTGTTTTTAGACAAAATGATTTATTATATATTTATTTATTTAAATTATTATTTTTGTCAAACAAATGTTTTATTGTGATCGAGCCAGAAATAATCAAAGGTACCAAAATAAATATATTAATTAAGTAGTCGGATTGATGGCTATATTTATCCGATAACTAATTATGCATAGAGGGGTCAAAGTGCAATATTGACTTAGAGGTTATTTATTAT
Organism: Cornus florida; assembly: GCF_030987335.1. Classification (NCBI taxonomy): domain Eukaryota; kingdom Viridiplantae; phylum Streptophyta; class Magnoliopsida; order Cornales; family Cornaceae; genus Cornus; species Cornus florida. The sequence goes on along the minus strand of NW_026775572.1, from coordinate 59,831,494 downwards.
TTAATTGGAGTTCAATTAATTTCTTTTAGTGGAGTAGAAATTAATTTATGAATTAATTGAATTGGGTCCATGGACCGGGCCAATTATTAATTCATTGTAGCCAATAAAATAATAGGCCCAATGGATTCTCACTCATAGCCCAACTTGATATTGGAATCATATTAGATTTGAGACATATGAATTAGAGATGGAGAAGGATTTGTTGTTTCCTTTTCTTTATTTTTATGTTGCCTATAAATATACATGGTATATGTATATTTTAGTGTGTGATTTTTATGAGAAGGAAAAAGGAATAAATTTTCTCTCTCTAGAAAATTAGGGTTTATGTTCTCATCTAATGGAGGCTCCCACAAGCCTAGTTTTCCAAGGTCATTCATGAAGGCATATGAGTGATTCCTAAAGGCAAAAGAATTACCAAGAAGATGGAGATCCATGGAAAAGGTGTCTAGCAAAAGGGATCTACAATAAGTGAGAACATTCACTTTAGAGGAGAGATCTAAGGTTTACTCAAACCTTGATGTAAGTATTCAATCTTTTAATTGAATGATACATCATGTTTTATTTTTGCATAAAACTTGTCTCTAAGTGATGAATCAAGATCTATGAATTTAAATCCCTCGAAAAGTTTTTAAAACTAGCACGTTTCCCAACAGTGGTATCAGAGCATGGTTTGATTCATTATTAGAGATCATGATTTTATGAAAATCATCATTCATGGATCCAAAATTATATTCATATATATTTTTATTGATGTATGTTGATGTATGATTTAATATGTTGATATATATTGATACATAATGATGTATGAATGATTGTGAATGAATGATGATGTATGGTTGGGCCATGGATGAAGCTTATAGGTTAAATTAATGTAATTTTATCTTTGGATGAATGTAATTAAGGCTTTGATTTAGCCGTTTGAAAGTTCAATGATGTAATTTAATTTTTTCCATTGTATTTCAAATTGTAAATATTTTTAAAGCCATGTACTCTTCGTCAAAGGATGCTATGAAGCTTCAAGAAGGTCCAAGAGGGTTAAATTAGGCTTCAGAAATTTTCTGGGATTTTTTAGCAATTTTCCGGAATTTTTCTGGAATTTTTTAAGGCCTAATTTAATTTCTGGAAATTTTTATTAATTTTTCTGGATTTTTCGGCGTTTTTCCGGTGGCCGGAGCATCACCGGCGGCGAGAAGAGACGTCGGAGGAGGCTAGAATCAAGTGTAGTGCATCTGGGGTGAGCCTGGCGCGTGAGGAACACGCGCCAGGAGGTGACATCTGCTGGCGCGTGCATTGCACGCGCCAGCCAAATGTGTATGGCCTCCACGCGCGTGCAGGCGCGTGGAGGCGCGTCCCACGCGCCCCATGCGCGTGCCAGCGCGTGGGGGCGGGTCCCACGCGCCCCAGGCGCGTGCCAGCGCGTGGGGGCGCGTGGCTTCACCTGCAGCATGCCCCAGGCGCGTGTGAGCGCGTGTGGGGCCCTCCAGTCGCATTCCAAGCCGTGTTTTGCTTCTCCTGGTGCGTACCAACCTTATGTGGGTGTTTGCAAGCTGATGGAAGATCTTCGCGCAGTGATTAGAGCAATTAAATGTTAAAAGCTGATTCCATTGGCCATTTTATTTGCTTTATCTGTCATTTATTATTGTATGAGATGCATGAAATAATTAATTGCTAATTATTATTGTTCATGCATTGGATCCATGATATTTATTTAAATGGCTTGATTTATATTAGTTAAATTATGAAAATTAATTGGATTTGATTACTAATTAATTAGAGGGCACTTATTGGGAAACGAAAAATTATTTTTATAAATTATTTTTGAAGTGTGCCTCAAGTTAAATATTAGTGAGTCGTTTAAAGTCCAAATATTTTCTAAATTTAATTGGATTAAAATCAAGACGTTTTGCATGCATTATATCATGTAAATGAATAAAATGAAAACCCTGATTATGAATGATTAAAAATTGAGTGGGAGCGGGGATTTTTATACATTGCCCCATGGCCTTCGTTATTAAAACCATTGTAATTAGATCTTCAAAAATAAGGCCCCACGCATGATTTGAAGAGTCTTAATATTACAAGAATGGTTGTCTCATGAAAATAAAAATATTAAATGTTCATTGTAATTAGATCTTTAAAAATAAGGCCCTACGCATGATTTAAAGAGTCTAGATTATAATGACAACATATTTAATGTTTTATTTTTCATTAGAGCATTAATAATGTTATACACTCAATCTAAAATCAATCGTGTTAGCTCCCCAACGGAGTGGTCTACACTAGGTGATTTTAGAAAGGCTAAACATAATCGGGAGTCATTTCATATAGATAGACAAGGCATTGTCTTAAGAGATATGGAGATGATGGGATTTGCCCGCCAATAGCAATAATGAACTTCGCCAACCGAATAAGTTATTGGTGTATTGGTTATCCGATTTTTCATGCTGTGGTTAAGGGACCCACATACTATTTTAATGGAAGTGCTCACCTTATAGTAAATGAATCTCAACAATAGTAATAATGAACTCCTCCAACAGGATAAGTTGTTGACATATTGATTGGTTGATTTATTATGCTACAGAGTTGAGGGACCCGCATTAATTAAAAGGGATTGTTCACCAATAATGATAATGATCTCTTGTTCGATTGAGATTTATTATATTATGTGGTTAACAAACTCATTTTAATTTTAAATATGCATGACAGAATTAATAATTCACCTTGCATATTGTATGAATGCATTTATATTCAGATTAATTATGTCTAATACAGTTTATCTACTTGCTTACATATTCTATGATATTGGACCTTATTTATAATGACTGGAAAATGAACTTAGATATTTTATTCACAACGTAAGGGTACAAAATGTGTTTATTACTCCTATACCTATCTCTTTTACTTTGAGATACCAAATTTGACATTAATGCTTTTAATAAATTAGATAAGGCAAATGATATGACTTGGTGCAATATTCTAGAGTTTAGCTCGAATATACTCCAAAGCTAACATTTGTATTATTTTATTTTCTTCAAGCATCATATTAAATGTCAATGAAAAATTTTGGTGAGATTAGATAGAGCATATGCCTAAGTACTGTGTCAAATTTAAATACCATCAAGATAGCCTGATGAACTCCAGTTTGAAATCAAATTTTGGAAAATGATTGTTTATTATTTAAAAATTAGCTGGAGATCAATAAGGCTGACTTGGGTGGTAAGTTTCAAGTTGACATGATTATTGCCTTGTTACCAAACTCATTCGACTCTGTTAGAGTGAACTAAATAAGGAATCAGTTTGAGTTCACACTCGCTGATATTCTTATAGAATTGGTAACAGAAGAAGGGATAATCAAGAGTATGGGCGTTCCTATCAATCTAACCTAGTCTATACCATCTTCTTCTAGGCCCAAGTGGATGGGCAAAGCAAAGAAGAAGGATGATAATAGGACTAGGCTAGCACAAAACATAGGTATCTAAAAGGTTAAAGGGAATAAGGCAGTGTATGTGGAGGGCGAATGAAACTGTTTCTTTTGCCGTTAACTAAGACACTAAAGGACAAACTGTCAAAGCAATGACGTGGCATAGGAAAATATATATTTAATCATTGAGCCATGTTATGTGGTTGTATCTATTGATTCCTGATGGATAGATTCTGGAGCCACTAAACATGTTTGCAATTTATTGTAAGGATTTCAGGAATCTAGAAGCCTTGATGATATGGGTATATATTTATCTTTTGACCTGATGCCAAGGTTGTAACTAAGTCAGTGGGAGTATTACATCTGAAATTAGAGAGTATGAGGATATTAGTATTAGAGAACTATCTTTATGCACAGAAGTGAAACGCAATCTCATTCTTATTTCACTTTTGGCTTATAAAAACTAGATCGTTATTTTGTAAAACTGGTTTTATAAAATTGAATAGATATGTGATTGCTTCTGGTGTATTGAAAGATGGTTAATATACTATAATCACAAGCTCTTAAGATTTGCAGGATGTAGAAACTAATGTTGCATCTTCTAGATTGAATGTTAAGAGAAAATTTGTTATTCCTGACTCATTGTATTTTTGGTGTCTATTTTTGGGTTGTAATCAATCAAAATGAGATTTAAAGATTGGTTAAAGAAGGTTTATTACCTAGTGAGGCAGAGGAGCCTAAACCAAACTTGTGAATCTTGTTTTGAAGGATAGATAACTCTAAGGGCTTAATCAGCCAAATGAAATAGACATAAAGAACAATTGGAGTCAGTACACACGTACACGTGTAGTCTTATGAACATCCAATCAAGATTACTCACGTTTTGGATAAATTTACCTGTTGCGACACAAGTCTTATACTTTTGGTATATTCTGAGAGGGTCAAGACTGATGTGGAGCTCAGATTAGGTAAACTTATCAAGACACTTTCGATCTGATCGAGTATTTGAGTATTTCTTGGGATAGTGCAAAGACTATATGGTCAATGAGGGTGTTGTGTACCAGTTTTTCGCAATTGACGCTAAAATTAATTTAGGTGTCAAATAGGAATAACAGAATTCCACTTAACATGGTTAGATCTATGATCAGTAATGCCACATTATCTCTTTCATTTAAGAGTTTAGCGTTAATGACATCGATGCGCATTATGAACTGCATTCCATCTTAGTCTGTCTCAAGGATACCGTTGAGCTGTGTTTTTGACTAAATATTAGTTTGAATCATATGCACATATGGGGTAGTCTTGCACATGTGCGCTTGATATGGACAAGTAAGTTGGAAGCAGATCATAGGCATGCTAGATTTGATAGCTACTCTAAATGTCACTAGGATGGATTATTTTATGATCTCAAAGATAAAAGTTGATTGTTTTCACTCACTGTTTATCTATAGGAGAATCATATTATGAATCACATACCTAGTAGCATAATGTTAGAGAATTTGGTATGAGTACCAGGTGTACCACATGTGAACACACTTATTATAGAGATTGAGAATAATATATGAATTCCCTATTAATGCGTTAGCATCATCTACTACACAGATTCTTGCATCGGTACATTGATGTAGTGGGAGGATTATCATCCAATTCGACAGAATCATGTTTTTAGGTGAGACCATTATGGACATCCCTGTTAAACATGAGTTGGACCCAGTAAGCTACACGGAAGCGTGAACTGATGTGGATACAGATCGTTTTGGTGAGTTACTATGAAATCAGAGTTGGAATCTATGTATTCTAATAAATTCTGGGATCTTGTAGAACTTTCTAGTAGGGTGATTCCTATGGAAGGCAAGTTAATCTACAAAAAGATACCAGAAGATTTCTTAGTGAATAAATCATGAGTATACAAGGGAATGTTATTATTTTTCTTAATTCTATATATTGATGACATCCTACTCATTTATAATGACGTGGAAGTTTTGTCATCAATTATAAGGTAGTTGTTCAATTACTTTTAAATGAAGGATTTTCAAGATGTAAGCTATATTCCTAGGATCAAGCTTTTGCAAGATCAGGTTAAAAGGAAAATAGGCTTATCTTAATAATCCTACATTGATAAAGTTTTGACCAGGTTTGGTATGCATAACTCAAAGAATGAGTTCTTGCTTTATTGATATGGATCGCTCTCTCTAGTAAGTAGTTTTTCAAGACTAGCAGAGGAGATTGAGCAAATGAGACTGGAACAATATGTTTCGGCATATGAGAGTCTCATATATGCCATGGTCTATACCAAACAGGACATCCGCTACATGGTAGGGATAGTCAGTAGAGATCAGTCCAATACTGGACTTGACAACTGGTCTATTGTGAAAAATATCATTAAGTACCTAAGGAGAATCAATGATATCATACTCATTTATGGATGTGATGATATGGTCCTAGTCAGGTATGCTAGTTCTGATTTTCAATCAGAAGTAGATACTATGAGGTTCATGACTTAGTGTATGTTCACTTAATGGAAGGGAAATCAGTTGGTAGATTGTCAAGCAGATTTCAACTGTTGACTCAAACCTGCAGGTGGAACATATTGCAGCCTTAAAGGTGGCAATATAAGCCTATTGGTTTGATCTCACTGATTTAGAGGTTGTGGAGCATACTAGCCTGCCTATCGAGCTATATTGTGACAATAGTGCAGAAGTAGTCCAAACCAATGACCCAAGGTTCCATAGAGGAACAAGATACACTGAGAGGAAGTATCATGTTCGACATGATATTGTCCGGCAAGAAAATGCACTTGTAGTTAAAACATTGCATTGGAACACAACTTTGTTGATCCATTATCAAAGGTGTCATTGATCAATAATTTTGATCATCATCTGGATAACATTGGAGTTAGGTGCAATTTGAATTGGCTATGAGGGCAAGTGGGAGCTGTTAGGATTTATATGCCCTGGCATAGCAAATTCCTATCTGGATTGTATTGACATATGTTCCTGACATATCTGAAATATTTATGATTTATATAATTGGTGAATTCAATGTATTATGTTTCAATTCACTATGAAATTGATAGTGTCCAGTTAATTACAAGAAATATTTATATATATGTATGTGATGACAATCAATGCATGATATATAAATAGTAATTATAAATTGTTCATAGTCGGTAATTATGGATGGACTCATAATTAATTAAGACTTGAACTGGATCCGCGTTAGGTTGAGATATATTGCGAGAGCCGTCGTATGCAATTACTCCCTATCACCGTCATGGCATTTGACTCTTAAGCATGAGAAAAGTATAGACTCTTTTATTAATTAATAATTACTTTGATTTGTTCGGCGGATTCTTCGGGATCCTTAGACCGACACTTTAGGTAGTTATGTAATTAATAGTTAGAGGGTTATATTTTCAATATTTGCATCATTGCTACTTGTATTTATTTTGTATTGATTATGGTTGATCACAAAGTAAATTCGAAGGCCTTCGTGTGTTTTTAGACAAAATGATTTATTATATATTTATTTATTTAAATTATTATTTTTGTCAAACAAATGTTTTATTGTGATCGAGCCAGAAATAATCAAAGGTACCAAAATAAATATATTAATTAAGTAGTCGGATTGATGGCTATATTTATCCGATAACTAATTATGCATAGAGGGGTCAAAGTGCAATATTGACTTAGAGGTTATTTATTATTTAATTGGAGTTCAATTAATTTCTTTTAGTGGAGTAGAAATTAATTTATGAATTAATTGAATTGGGTCCATGGACCGGGCCAATTATTAATTCATTGTAGCCAATAAAATAATAGGCCCAATGGATTCTCACTCATAGCCCAACTTGATATTGGAATCATATTAGATTTGAGACATATGAATTAGAGATGGAGAAGGATTTGTTGTTTCCTTTTCTTTATTTTTATGTTGCCTATAAATATACATGGTATATGTATATTTTAGTGTGTGATTTTTATGAGAAGGAAAAAGGAATAAATTTTCTCTCTCTAGAAAATTAGGGTTTATGTTCTCATCTAATGGAGGCTCCCACAAGCCTAGTTTTCCAAGGTCATTCATGAAGGCATATGAGTGATTCCTAAAGGTAAAAGAATTACCAAGAAGATGGAGATCCATGGAAAAGGTGTCTAGCAAAAGGGATCTACAATAAGTGAGAACATTCACTTTAGAGGAGAGATCTAAGGTTTACTCAAACCTTGATGTAAGTATTCAATCTTTTAATTGAATGATACATCATGTTTTATTTTTGCATAAAACTTGTCTCTAAGTGATGAATCAAGATCTATGAATTTAAATCCCTCGAAAAGTTTTTAAAACTAGCACGTTTCCCAACAGGGATAAGACCCAGATGTATAGTCCCCTCGGCTGGTCTTTTGAACAATCTGAAATGATACGCCGATATGGGTTTTAATCTTTTGATTCTTGCAGACAGATAGATAAACTAAAATATATTGAACATCTGATTGTTGTAGTTTGCAGTTGCAGAGAGAGAGAGCGAGAGGAGGCACGTTCAGAGTTGAGAATGAGAATAGCGACGGAGGCAGAGGCTGAAATGTTTGCCCTAAAATGCATCATCCATGGGCCTATAGATTTGCCCTAATGATATATGGTGTGCATATATATATATATATATATATATATATATATAAATGACAAATTTATTTATATTTTAAAATATGAAAGGGTATGTTTGGTTTTAGATTTAATTATGTTTAGGTTTAGGTTATCCCAATTTTATACAATTTGAGGTTTATATTATCCTTCTGCTAAACAAACCCCATTTTATACAAATTTGGACAAAATGGTCATTTTATATGGTCGGTATTTATAATCATTAATTTATTCAACTGAAGTGAGGGTATTATCGTCATTTTACACCACCAGGGACCTATTCTTACCAAATTGATAGTATAGGAAAGTTTTTTACCACACAGGAACTGATATGCACTATATCGATAGTAAATGGGGTTTTTTGCACTTAACCCAAAAAAAAACTCTAAAAATCAGCGGATAAAATGGTCATACATAATACATTGTGCCATAACCATAACTGTAACATGAATTTCTCCACGCATTTGTCCAGATGGACATGCAATGTGCACGTGATTGTGATACGTACCTACATTAAATCAAACTACTATTTATATGACACCAACATGCAACTCAACAACCCACAAGAACACACAGACAAGGAACCTACAGAGAGATGGCAATGTCTAGCTCCCATTTCATGGCTTTGGCAATCCTTGTGATGGTTGGGATGATAGATTTTGGCAACAGTATCGAACCTGGCCAGTGCAACGGTAACTGGTATGATTTCCACGATTTCTTAGACCAATGCCATGATTCAGTTGCGAAGTCATTGCCAAAGTATCTGTCGCCATCTGTGGCGTGTTGTGATGTTGTCAAGATGATGGATATGCGATGCGTGTGCAAGGCTGTCTCTGTGCATGACGAGAAGGACGTTAATGCCCAACAAATTCCATATGTTGCATCTGGGTGTGGCCAAGAACTTAGCCGTGGAACTAAATGCGGAAGTAAGAATTACTCTCTTTAATTTAGCCATACATATATATTTATGGGAAGTGCTTTTCGGACGGAGTTTGATTGGTTAGATATGCAAATCATAAAAAAGTGAGACCCATACTTCCTTATATCTAATTAATAAATAGTGTTTGACCAAATCCTTAACCAAAGTAGCACTACCCTATATTTATATATGATGTATGTATATTGTGTTAACTATCATTTGCTCTAAAAATCTAAACTATTAAAGAGATGTAACTGTAATAATCATATCGTCTAGGCTCTTCTAACAATTTAGTGTTTCATACTGTTATAGAGCCACTATATTTAAAGAGTGACAACAATTAATGGCACTTTTTGTTCCTGTCAATATTGTGGACATGACAAGGGATAGATTTATGGTCAATTCCACCTCGAGTTTACTTAAAACTGGTTAGGTTGTATTTTATAATATACAAATTTTGAAAAGATAATTACTTAAGGGTCCACAGATGTCTTAATTTGGTTGTGCAAGTTATAGTGTAAAATGGAGAATAAAATCAATCTATTTGCACCACAAAATATATGTGTGTACAAATAAAATAAAAAAAAAAATTTTAAATTTTGACCCCTTTGGGCTTAAGATGCATCTCAGGATTACTAACTCGATGATTCAAGTTCTGAGTCCTGTTTCTTCTTCTTATTCTTCCACCCTTTTTTTTTTTTTTTTTTTTTTTTTTTTTTTTTTTATTGAAAAAGGGTTGCTTTATATGAGATCTGGAAAAATTAAAAAAAAAAATTGGCTAATTAATATTTTTTCTTTTTCGTTGATGCAGGTTACACAGTTCCATGAGAACATATATCAACCGAAGCAATAACTCAGCATGAGCGTTTTAAAAACGTATACTAATAAGTGAATAAATTTGGGCAGCCTCAGCTTTGTCCTTGTATTAGAACAAACATTAGTAGAAAGTAATTCGAAGCAATACACTACCTCACCATTATAATCATCCTTTTTTTGCAAGTGTTTGAATTGAGATATGTTATGACATTTCCATAGTTGCCAATGTACTGTAGATGTCACAGGGATCTCATTGTACTGTGCATCATGCATTTACCTTTTTTTCGTACTTTTTTTCTTCTCTATTTTGTTTGTTGCAAATAAAATAATAATTATTATAAAAAGATTTGGTGACCGAAGTTTGAAATCCGAAAGCGAGAGGAAAGGTGACGCCCATCTCTCCTCTCGAATTTTGGGATTCATTCCTCAAATCGTACTCTTAAAAAGAATGTGAAGTATGTTAGGTCAGTCATATTAACATGTCTAATTTTTCACGTGTCAAACATCATATAACTCAATTAATTAAAGATATAATTAACTTATTAATTAAACTTTGAATACAATCACTATAGAGTGAGCACCCATTTCTCAGCTATCATTACTAGTTAAATGTGAGTTCCTAGTTATCACTACTAACTTAGATTAAGCGCACTCTTCTCATTAATCACTATCAGTTTATATCGAACACCCACTTCTTAGTTATCACTCTTAGCTTGAAGTTATGTTAGCTCAACTATCATTGCCAGTATTTCTTTATTTGAGTTTAGCTTTCGCATACACCTATCTAAGTAGTTTACCTTGGAAGTAGAGGAATTGATTTTTGAAGAATATTCTCTAAAAAACTACTACTTTACAAGTAGCATTCTTTCTTCATACAGAAGCAGATATGATGTATAACTTAAATAGCTTATGCCTAAAATGACTACTCATCATCCTCTTATTTTTTCTAGCAAGTTGAGAATAGAACCTTAATGTGCCTCTTCGATGCTGTGCACCTCAATAATCATTTTAGCTTATAACTGGCTAACTTTTACTCTATTGTTAACTAGCTTACACCTTATTAAAATTTTAGCTTTTAGCCAAATTGCACTTTATAATTGTTTGCTTTAATTAGCTTGTCACTTTTAGCTCAGTGTACTAACTTAGTGTATCCATAACATTTTAATTAAACCCCTTTGAGTTATCGAAAAATCTTCTCTTATTCATCCTATTCATTGCTATACGTGTCTTAGATACTAGAATAGATTTTTTTCCTATGGCTATCGGGAGTATTGACATAGTTGGACTAGTCAATTTTTGTCTGTTGTATTAAATACACAAACCAATCATGAACTTATACAAAGTTAATAACATCACACATTAAATAAATTATATTGTAAAATTGCATAACTATGCACACTAAGTAATTCAACTACATAACTCAATATTATACAATATAGTTTAGTATTATATCACTTGATTAATTATATAACACAATTAATCTAATAAATAATTTAATAATAATATTCAGAAGAAGACTTTGCTTTCTTAAACCTTTATGGCTCATTCTCCAATAAATATGTTAGAAAATCAGGATCAAAGGATTTAGACGTTTTAGCCCTCCTACTATGGCTAAGCTCATCCTTATTTTCATTGTATGATTTTTGCACAAGAAAACGATATGCATTATTGTTATGAGCATAACTTATCAAAGGTTTTATGTAACGATCCACTCCACCACACGGCATGATAATGTCTGCTTTGGGTCCGAGTCCGCACGGTTTTGTTTGTGGGTTTTATCCCAAAAGGCCTCATATCAATTGGAGATAACACTGCCAAATAAAAGCACTTCACCGTTCCCTTACCTAGGCAATGTGGGACTGTACACTTGTAGCTCGCCTAGTGTGATAGCCTGTCAGTGCCTCTTGCACCTGCCCACGGCACACCCACCCATAAGGTCACCACATTTTAGGTTCCACTTTAACTTTTATACGAATAGGAACTACAACCTCAGCTAAACATCCCACACTTACTAAGAATTTATAGGAAGGTTTTTGTCCTTTCCATAATTCATATATATGGTCTTACATTAGTTTTCTTTTGAGGTATTTTATTGTGAACATAATTTGCAGAAAACAAAACTTTCTCTCACAAATTCTTGGTTAAACCAGAACTTATCAACATAGCATTCATCACTTCTTTTAAAGTATGGTTTTTGCGTTTAGCAACACCGTTCTGTTGAGGTGTATAAGAAGCGGTAGTTTAATGAATACCATGTTCTAAGCAAATATCATCGCATGGTGTTTTGTATTTACCACCTCTATCATTTCTTAACACCTTGATCTTTTTACTGAGTTGATTCTCAACCTCATTTTTGTAATGTTTAAATATTTATAAGCTTTTATCTTTACTTCATAGCAAATATACATAACAATATCTTATGCAATCATTGATAAAAGTAACGAAGTACCTTTTTCACCTCTAGTTGGCACAAATTTAAGATAATATAATATACTACATAATATCATATTACAAAATTAAAATAATTTAACCAATATTGAATTATATAAATAATTCAATAATCTACTTATATAACATGTGACGACCCTGAATTTTTCAACCTAGTGCGTCCTGTGATAACCCCAAAGTTGATTCAAAATGGATCCAAAATGCGAAAGGTAAAGAAGAAACAAGGTCTCTAGAGATGTACGTCATCCCTAAGACACAAGAGTGGTTTCCCGAGGAGTCCCAAGACTCAACGAAAACAAAACGGAAACAAGGGTATCAAAACCCTACAAGAGAAGGACCAAAGGTAAAATGGTCTCTAAGTGGAGTGAATTAATCTTACAAGTCAAATGAGATAAAAAAAAAAATTCAAAAACATCCTTTGATAACCTCACACGAAGTCCCAAGGTCAAAGGAAGAGAAAACCCAAAATAACTTTATCCCGGTTCGAAACAAATTCTGACATCCTCTCACTAAAATGTGGATATCTTGAATTAGGAGTACAATTTGAAACTCAAATTGGTACCATTGGAAAAATTATTTCAACGCGGTCAGTTTAGACTCAAGAACGGACCAATTCGAAGTTAAAACGAAATAGATATGACTATTTGAAGTCGAAGGGTCAAAACTGAGTCTACAAGCACACAGGGTTACGAGCACTCGTCCATGAGCTACGAGTGCTCGTAATTAGCCCAAGCCCACTGTCCCATGCACGAGCGCTCATCCCTTGCCTACGCGTTTGTCCCTTTAAGGTTGCACCAGATTTTTGAACTTTAAATGGGGTTTTGAGGCCCTAAATGACTTTTTTTTTTTTTTTTTTTAAAGTTGTGAAGTGACAACCCCCCCCCCCCCCCCCCCCCCCCAAAAAAAAAAAAAAAAAAAAAAAATCACATTTTCTAAGTAATCATGTCAAGGCTAGAATTTATTTTGCAAAGTAAAATTTCCAAAATACCCCTAAACCAGATTTTACAAACAAAATACAAAATGAGTCCATAGGTAGGAATGGAGCCAGAATTTTTGTTCGGGGGGGGGGGGGGGGGGGGGGGGGCATATTGTACACTAAATAAATATAAATTAATATTTATGGAGTATATATACAAAAAAAGAAATAGGTGGATAATTATAGATAGAGATTGATATTTTTAGAATGAGGTAAATTAATAAATTACATATATAGAATATAATGAAACAATTTAAGAAAAAAAAAAATAAGGAAACATATAGAGTATAAAAGGGAAGGAGAAATTTGAGGGGGGGGGGGGGGCAGTTTTACACATTTTCAAAAAATATATACCTATTATACGAAAATATATATATATATCAAATAAGGAAAGGAAAAAATCCAGGAGGGGCATGTGCCCCCCCCCCGGCCGGGGTCCTATAATGGCTCCGTCGCTGTCCATAGGAGGCTCAAATCACCAAGGAAAAGGTTTTGTGCGAAAATGAACATGCATGTAGACGTAATATGGATATTAAGACATGCTAGAATGGTCTACGACCTCAAAATACTCCCGATGCAAAATATGACCTATCAAACCTCAAAAGCGTGAAAAATGTCATTTAAAAGCAAAATTTGCAACCAACGGACATAGATGGATTCAAAAGACCGTTTGGCCCTTGACAACACGTCATGCATATTAAATGAGTCTTAGAGAGTGTGCTCGTGCACACTTTGCACAATCCGAATTGAAAATGACATATCAAAACCTCGAATTTCGTAATATTTGCCTTCAAAGGCAAATTACAAATCCAAAGTTCTTAAATGCAAACAAAATGGTGTTTGGCCCTTGGCCACACCATATACATATTAAATGAACCTCAAAAAGTAAATTGGCATGCACAATGCATACTCCGAAGTAAAAACGACATGTCAAAACCCTTAATTTCATAATATTCCCATTGAAGGCAAAATTTCACATTAGTGCACACATGTGATTTTTAATGAAGTTTGGTCCTTGACTATATATCATACATATAAAATAAGTACCAAAAAGTGTACTTAGGTACACGTTACATGTTTCAAGGTAAAAGTGACATTTTAAACCTAACTATGCATTACAACTTAACAAGGCAAAACGACACATTCTAACACTTGCATGGCCGTGAAAATATATCAAAGTACTCCAAAATAAACAAGGTAACCTACGAATGTTGTGCATCCTAAACCAATGTATCCATACCTGAAGAATATCCTAACAACTAGGGTGAGTAAATAAGTTACTCGTAGGAAGAAGTGCATGCATATATCCTAAAGTTTCAAATGTCATGCAAGTTCAATATAGATCATTACAAGGGATCATTCTTTCTAACGTTTATGTTCCAAGGTAAACTAAGGGATCATCTCAAACTACACAAGTAATTGGAATGAAAGACAATATACAAGTATACATGCTTAAGTATACAAAGCAATATTGAAACTAAATACACAATATACAAGCATACATCCATAAGTATACTAAGCAATATTAAAACGTAATGCACCACATATAAGATACACTTATAAGTATACTAAACAATATTGGAACAAGATGTTCAATATACAAGTATAGATACACAAGTATACAATTAATATTGAAATACACGTAAAACAAGTATACAAGGTACAAGTATACTAAGCTAAAACGAAAAAAAAAAAAAAAAAAAACACGAAACAAGTATACAAGACACAAGTATACTAAATGAAATCAAAATACAAGAAGCAAGTATACGAAGTGCATGTATACTAGATGTAATTTAAATACACGAAGCAAGTATATAAGTTCAAGTATACTAATTAATGAGGTCTAAATACACAAAGCAAGTATACAAGTTTAAGTATACTAATTGAGGTTTAAATACACGAAACAAGTATACAATTTCAAGTATACTAAATGTAATTTGAATACATGAAGCAAGCACCAAATCGCAAGCTACAAGTAATCCATGACTAATAACTTGGAATTGAATGCAAAATCAAGTAGTGGAAAGATTAAAACATGTGGTCGCTAGACCAAGCTAGTTATTTTGAGTAATTACGACCCACAAGGTACTACCTAGTGTCCACTTATGACATAGGGAGACTCTTGTCTCCCGTACTAAAGCCAAACCCTAGTCATCACATATATTATGTCCTCACGAGCTTTCCAAAATCAACAAGTTCAAAACTATACAAATAAATAATGCAAGTAACCACGTTCCATGCACAAGTAAGGTTGAAGCCACACAAATTATGTCCTAGATTTTCAAGTCTAAATGGCATATGACATGTCAAGTCTTCAATACACGATTTATACATAAAATAAGAATATCGTATAACAACCAAGTCGAGTTACCATCCTAAGCCACAAATACCAAATAAGTTACAATTTAGTAATAAGCTTTCAAGGTAAACAATTCTGATATTCTAAATGAACAATATACCTATACAAGATATATTTAAATAAGCTATATAAGAAAATGATATCATATCATGCTAAGTCAAATTACCATTATAGGAGGCCACAAATACTAATTCCACAACAAGTTAGTAACATGCTCACAAGGTATTTAAACGTATTATTTTACAAGAGATTGTCATTCTAACATGAAAAGTCTCTACAATTAAGCAACCTAGTAAATGAAACAATTTACTTACGACAAGATATACATGCTTCCAAGGCCTTGAATTATTAAACAAGCTATATAACGCATATAAGCTACAATTCCATAAACCACTAATTATCATGATATCTCTACACAATATATATATATATATATATATATATATATATATATATAGATAAAAGCTAGGCATGCTTTAAATCATGAAACAAGCTATACAATATACATATAACTTACAATTTAATAAGCTATACACATATATATACCAAACATGCTTTTAAATCATTAAACCCTAATCAATTCAAAGGCTTTCCATCTATATACAAGACTATGATTTAGCAAGCATGTAAACAATATATATTAAGCCCAAAAAACACTAAAACACTTAGGATATAAAAATACAACAACCCCCTACCTCAATTTGGGATGAAATCTCAAAAGCCACCAAAACGGAACCTTTCCGAATGCGATGCCACTTCAGGGTTTTGACGGGGACAACAAGGAGAACCATAAACCCTCTTGCGGTAACACTAAAATCCAAACCCGAGACAAATCCCAAACTCAAAAAATGGCCAAAATGGGATTCCAATTGGTTGAAATCGAAGGCCTTGCCAAGGCCGGCAAGAAAGCTTTCATTGGCGAAGGGAGAATCTAAGAAAAAAGGAGATCAAAAGAGCAAAAGAAGAGAAAAGGGTGTGGAAATGAAAGGGCAGTAGCCATGGGAGGGGGAAAGAGATCTGATATTTCTCTCTCCTACCCCTTATTTATAGAAATCCCAAAAAGTGCCTCGAACGGGTTCCGCGAGGCCCCAAAAAGTGAAAACTGTCTAAACGCGCTCAAACGGAAAAAGTTCGTGAACGAAAAAGCACCGTTATGATAAAAAATGAATAACAAAAGGAACAACTTCAAAAACCGAGTCCTGTGCAGAAAGATATGCCCCGAGCAAGTCAAAAACCCTAAAATTGGGGAAAACGACCGGAAAACAAATCTAAGAGTACGCAACTCGACGAAATATGAAAATGTACGAGGATCCATGCCTGAAAGAGATACTTTGCAATTAACTTTCATTAATTGCACAAAGGCCCCTACACAAAAGGATAATTGCATAAGTACCCAAATGAAAATATCTTCCTAAAGATACTTTCTTAAAAACCCCTGATGAGTGCTAAAAAGTGCGCGTTTAAACCTCTTAAGCTTAGGTATTCTAGGACCTTTATTTATCTTATTTTCCCGCCTTAGATTGATTTCGTGTTATTTCCATTTTCAGGTACTTATCCCCTAAATAAGCTAACTCAGCTAAATAAGAGCAGAAATGAAGCAATTCTGGGATGAATCAAAGAAAGGAGCAAAGTGGAGCAAAAGGAAGCACAAAGGTGGAATTTCAGCATCTTCGATTGATCTCACCTCAAGTTCGATCGATCGAACTCCCATCGATCTCAGCACTTCAAGATAGATCTAGGCCATGATGTCATTTTTAGAGATCCCAAAAGTTTGATCGATCCAACATCATTCTTCGATCGATCAAACCTTCTTGTCCTTATCCAGATGCCAGATCTTATCCAGCTGTACCACCCTACCAACCACTTTTGTCCTTTTCCCAAAAATATCTTCAAAATATCTCAGATTTGTTCTTATCCAAAAAGGCACCGCCATTGAGGATCGATCCAACTTCAGTTCGATAGATCTTAGCCATGTTCGATCAATCCAACCTTAAGTTCGATCGATCGAACTTTCTAAATCCCGAGAAAATCTAAATTCCAGCTCACTAAAAGTTGTCTCATATCCAATAATTGGGGAATATTTACTATACGAGCCTAGCTCATTTTTGGTGATTTTTGACCTACCTATATAAGGAATATGATGAGCGCTGAAAAGTGCGTAATTAAACCGGTTAAGCTTAGGTATTCTAGTACCTTTATCTATCTTACTTTACCGTTTTAGATTGATTTCATATTATTTCCATTTTCAGGCACTTATCCCGAAAATAAGCTAACTTAGCTAAATAAAAGCTTAATTAAAGCAATTCTGAGATGAATAAAAGAAAGGAGCCAAGTGGAAGCAAAAAAGAAGAAAAAAGGTGGAAATCAACATCTTCGATCGATCTCAGATCAAAGTTCGATCGATCGACCATAATCGATCTTAGCACTTCAAGATGGATCAAAGCCATGATGACATTTTCAGAGATCTCAAAAGTTCGATCGATCCAACATCATTCTTCGATCGATCGAACTGCTTTGTCCTTATCCAAATGATTGATCTTATCTAGTTGTACCACCTTACCAACCACTTTTGTCTTTTTCCCAAAAATATCTCCAAAATATCTTAGATTTGTCTTTATTCAAAAAGCACCACCATTGAAGATCGATCTAGCCTAAGTTCGATAGATCTCAGCCATGTTCGATCGATCCAAGTCCAAGGTTCGATCGATCGAACTTCCTCCAGTGCGAAAAAGTTAAATTTCCAACTCATTGAAAGTTGTCCTTTATCCAATCATTGGGGAATATTGTGTGCACGACCCTAGCTCATTTTGGGTGTCATTTGACCTACCTATATAAGGATAAGGATTGCTTTTTACAAGGGGAGAGCCTCATATCATATCTCATACTTTTAGAGAACTCTTAGAGGAGGAAGCTAGAGACACCATTGGAGACTCTTCATCAACCAAGGAGCAAATCTCTACCATGGAGTTAGTTCTTGAGGGTTGGAGAAGCACTACCATGAGTGGCTAGATGATAAGCACCGAATATTGCATATTCAAGCGCCCTTAGTTGCATTAGTTAAGTCCATTATTTGATTATTTTATGTAGATTATCTTTATTTGCATGTTTTATTTATTTTCAGGTTTGTTTGCCAAAAAGGAATAAAATTGATGTTTTGATGAGTTCTTGAATATCAAAGTGTGCAATGCTGAAGTTTACAGCCTAGCAATAGTGCAGTCTAACTTTATTTGTCATTTTTGACCTAACAAACTTGAGAACTGGACTTCCATTAAAACATGGCGTACTTAAAGCTTTAAATTAGCCTTCCAAATCATCAAACGGTTCGTCATTTAGAGTTCGGACCAGAAAGTTATGGCCTTTTTACCAAAGTAGCTCAGAGTAGAACAAGTAGAAGAATGCAATCTGTTGCATCTTCGAGCGCTCGAAATTCGGGCAGATTCACGTCGAGCATCTTCGAGCGCTCGAAGCCTCTTCTTCGAGTGCTCAAAGGAGAACGCAGTCCCACTTGTGCCTTGATTCCCTCAACTTCGGATTTCCCTCTTTTATGAGTTAGTTGGAGATGTCTTTTGAGGAGAATGGAGCCTTGTTTGGAGGAGGTTTGGTAGGCTTTTTGTCTACAAAAAGAGAGGGGAACCAAGAGATTAGATATCATATATCATTTTTGCAAGATTAGTAGAGAGAGAAAGGAGTGAGAAGATAGAGTTTTTGTGGCTACAAAGAGGGAGCTCGAAAATAGAGGTTGGAGGAAAGCTTCTTCCTTCTTCTAAGGCATCCATGGGTAACTAACTCTTCCTTTAGGGAGGTGATGAAGCCCTCCCTTGTAAGCATGTTCTAGCTTGGTTCTATTTTAGGGACATCAATGTATTTTTTTGGTCTTTTCATGATCTAGAGCCCCATGTTTGTTGTAATGGATTTTAAATGTTTATAAATGATTATTTTGAGTTATTCATCTTGTCTTAGATGGTTACCTTTCTTAATCATATTGCTTGCACTTTCATAGTGACAATGGAAGTTAGATCATGGAATGGTTTAATGGCATGGAGTTGGAGAACCTAGATAGTCCATTGCTTAGGTTTCCCCTTTGATGGTCTATACTTGATTCTTAGCTTTATGTGCTTTCATCATTTAATTTAGGGCTTGATAATCCTTGACTTAGTAAGCATGTTCTAGACTACATTTTAGTTTAGGTAATTGATCATGTGAATCTATGATGGTTTATTCTTGCCTTTTTATTTAATGAACTTCTTGAGGATATTATAGCAACCAAGAGTTGCTACGTATCATGACCATCATTTATGTTGTTTTTCCCCCCAAATTAGTTCTAATCTAGCATGTGTATAGGGATGGAGGTGGATTCACTTCCCTAGTCCTCTCTACTTGTATTTCATCTTTTCAATTTCTTGCAAGCTATTATTTTCTGCATTTCAATTCATAGCTTTAAGTGACAAACCAACAAATCCTTATTACCACTCCATCACTCTAAAAATGATCCTAGATACCTAAGTTGCCATAAACTAGCAGTCCCAATGGTTCGACTTACCCGACCAATAGCCCTATTTTACAATGATTTGTGCTATTGCAAAACGGGTTGATTTATAATTGTAATCGATCCGTCGATCAATTTTTGGCGCCGTTGTCGGGGACTGCAAATGGTTTAGTAACCGAAGTTCTAAGGTTAACTTTGGTTTGATTGTTAATATTGTGATTTGTGAATATTTCTTGTGTGGTTTTAACCATCTTTGTGTGTAAGTTGTTTGTGAGATTTTGGGGATTTGATGCTCGCCGGGGGAATGCTAGCAAATTCGTAAGTCTAGAGGACTCCAGGTAAGTCTCTTGACCTTCTAGTTTTGAAATTATGAATATCTCGTATGTGTTTAACTTAGTGTCATTTAGTTGTAAAGCCCTTGTTGAGGCTGTTGCCTTGTTTATTTTCCATTGCAAAGCATCAGTCCTTGTCGTGGCCATTTAATTTCTGTCTTGATAATTGAGGAGAAAGGGAACATCGTATGTGGAGTTGATGATGATGAATTATTATGTTGATTGCATTATGTGTTGTTGATGTTTGGCCGTAAATCACTTTCCTTACCAACTCTTGACTTGCCAGTTGACATAAATTCACTTGAAAGTACTCTTAGATGAAACCTTAGGAAATCTTTTAGCGTAAGAGAACTTGAAACTGAATTTAACACAATGGCTGACAATGTAGGAAATGTCAGAAATGAGTGAATTAATAATGATATGGCCGAAATTCCAAATGTAGAGCCAATGACTCTCAGAGACCATTTCATCCTTACCACCTATGCTTCACCCTCATGCATAGTGATGCCAAACATCGATGCGGCTCAATATGAGATCAAATTAAGTACCATTCAAATGCTTCCATCCTTCTATGGCTTTAATAATGAAGATCCATATAAACATCTTGATGAGTTCCTTGAAATCTGTTCGACCATCAGGTTGCGAGGTTTCCCTGAAAATGCACTCCATTTGCATCTTTTCCCATTTTCCTTAAAAGATAGGGCAAAGTACTGGTTGAACTCTCTTGCTGCAAATTCCATCACTTCTTGGGCTCAATTGCAGCAAGAATTCCTAAAAAAGTATTATCCAGTGAGTAAAACCAATTTGATGAGGCGTTCCATTCTTAGCTTTTCACAAAGCGAAGGAGAACAACTCCATGAGACTTGGGAGAGATTTCAAGATCTTCTTAGGAAATGTTCGCACCATCTAATCCCAAAATGGCAATTGGTGCAAGCCTTCTATGCTGGGTTAACCGATCCACATAGATTGATGGTTGACTCATCTTGTGGGGGGATGTTCATATCTAAAAGTGTAGAAGAGGCATGGACCTTACTTGAGAATTTGAGTGAAAACTCGTTACAATATAATTCTCGTGGTGGTCTAATCTCAACCAATACAAAGAACACCAACCCTTGTCAACCGAAGACAATGAGAGAAGAATCATCTTAAGTGGATGCCATAGCTCATAAATTCTATCAATTGATGGCACCACATCTCTCCCCCTCTTTGTCTCAAAATTCGGCAAGTGCGGTTTGCGCATCATGCACTAGTCCTTTCCATTTATCGGAAGATTGCTCCACACCAGAGCAATTTTCTAATCCAAATCAAGAGCAAACAAATGCCTTGTTCTCGAGGCTCGGGAATAATCCATATTCCAATACTTACAATCTGGGATGGAGAGATCATCCGAATTTCTCGTGGAGGCAACAAGCCCCATAAAATTCGCAATTCCAAAATTCAGGGCATCAAAATCAGCCCCCATCTCAATTTCAAAAAAGGCCATTTCCAGCCTCTTTGAGTTATCGGCCTTCGTATAATCCAAATGTCTCTAATCAACCTAATGTGTTTCCAACCGATGAAATCTTGGCTGCAAACAAGCAGATGATGGAATCTTTAAATAAGTAAATGATGGATTCCAACAAGCAACTCTTGTCATCTTTACAGCCCACTCTCCAAATGGTTCATTCTCATACTTAGTCCATAGCTAAACTTGAGAATCAAGTGGGTCAAATAGCTAACTCCATGAACTAGTTGTTGCAAAAGGACAATGGTAAGCTTCCCCCTCAACCATTTGAAAATCCTAGAGGGATGCATGTGATTGATGAAACCCCTCCTCTGAGTGGGCCAATTCATGAACAAGTTCAAGCAATCACCACCCTTAGGAGTGGTCGAGTTGTCGACAACAAGGTTGACGGAGACAAGTATGACAAAAATTCTCCCTCCGAAAGTCCAAAAGCAAGCTCATCTAATCCAAATCCTACTCGTGAAAATCCTAAGCTTGTCAACCCAAATGTGGAAACTTTTTAGGAGCCTAAGGCTCCGTTTCCTTAACGACTCCAAGAGTCGACGCATATCGGGAACAAGAATTACAAAATTCAAGACATGTGGGAAGTTTTCAAGTAAGTAAAAATCAACTTGCCTCTCTTAGATGCTATCAAGCAAATCCCTCCCTATGCAAAATTTCTCAAGGATTTGTGCACTCAAAAACGCACGTCCAGAAATCATTTGCCAAAGAAAGTAAGGTTGACTGAAAATGTGAGTGCCATTATTCAACATAGTGCTCCTCCAAAGTATAAGGATCCGGGCGCCCCAACTATCTCGTGTGTCATTGGCGACAACAAGATAGAAAGGGCCCTCCTTGACTTAAGAGCTAGTGTAAATTTGATTCTATATTCAGTTTACTTACAGCTAGGGTTGGGAGACCTAAAGCCAACTTTCGTGGTTTTGCAGCTTGCCGATAGATCGGTTAAGCACCCACGAGGCATTATTGAGGATGTCATTATCAAAGTGGACAAATTCTATTTCCCGGTAGACTTTGTGGTTCTTGACACAGAACCGGTCCATGATCCAAAAAAGTATATTCCCGTGACCCTTGGTCGGCCCTTCTTAGCCACGGCTAACGCTTTCATTAATTACCGAACCGGGGTGATGGACATTGCTTTTGGAAACATGCAAGTCAAACTTCATATCTTCCATGCAACTCAACATCCTTCTGATGAGGATGATTGTTTTCTTGTTGATGTCATCGATGAAGTGGTTGAAGAATCTCTTCCCTTTATTCTAAGCAAGGATCCTCTTGAAACTTGCATGTCTCACTTTGACTTCTCAAGCTTTGACATAGATCAATCCATCCAAGAAGTAAACTCCTTTCTTGATATCAATGCTATCATGGATATTCCTCCTTGAAAAATTCCAACAAAATCGCGTCCTCAACTTTCTTCTACTCCTCCGGTCCCTTCCTTGAAGTTTACTCCACAACTTGAGCTAAAGCCGCTCCCGGCCCATCTCAAGTATGTGTTTCTTGGTGCGAATCAAACTCTTCCGGTCATCATTGCATCGGACCTTCTTAAGGACCAAGAAACCAGCCTTTTAGTGGTGCTTCAAGAGTATAAAGATGCTATTGGCTGGGCAGTCGCTAATTTAAAAGGAATTGACCCCTCTATTTGTATGTATCGCATTCATATAGAGGATGACGCAAAGCCTACTAGAGAGGTTTAGTGCCGGTTGAATCCTAATATGAAGGAAGTGGTCATGAAAGAAGTGATCAAATTGCTAGATGCAGGAATCATCTACCCTATCTCCGATAGCAAGTGGGTAAGCCCCACACAAGTTGTCCCTAAGAAATCTGGCCTCACCATTGTTGAAAATTCAGCGGGTGAGCTCGTGCCGCAACGAACCCCCACCGGGTGGCGTGTGTGCATTGACTACCGGAAACTCAACTCTTTAACTAGTAAGGATTATTTTCCACTCCCATTCATTGATCAAATCCTAGAAAGGCTAGCCGGTCAGAGCTATTATTGTTTTCTCGATGGTTATTCCGGCTATAACCAAGTGGCAATCGCCCCCAAAGATCAAGAAAAAACAGCTTTCACATGTCCCTTTGGAACTTTTGCTTATTGACGCATGCCTTTTGGGCTATGCAATGCTCCGGCTACGTTTCAAAGGTGTATGATGTCCATATTTTATGATATAGTTGAAAAGTTCTTGGAAGGTTTCATGGACAATTTTTCAATCTTTGGCTCCTTCTTTGATTTATGTTTCCACAATCTATCTCTTATTCTCCAAAGATGTAAGGAGACAAATCTAATTCTAAGTTGGGAGAAAAGCCACTTCATGGTCCAAGAAGGCATTGTTCTAGGACATGTCATTTCTAAATGGAGAATTGAGGTAGACAAGGAAAAAGTTGAGTTAATCTCTAATCTTCCTCCTCTAAATTTCATCCGTTAAATCCGTTCCTTCCTTGGCCATGCCGGATTTTATCGTCGCTTCATCAAAGATTTTAGCAAAATCTCTCGGCCCTTGTGTAATCTTCTTGCCAAGGATGTTCCGTTCAATTTTGATGAAGCTTACATGGAAGCTTTCATTAAACTCCGCACTCTCCTCTCATCTGCCCCAATCATGAAACCGCCAAATTGGTCTCTTCCTTTTAAGATCATGTGTGATGCATCCGATTATGCATTAGGCGCGGTTTTGGGCCAACGTGTGGAAAAACTTCCATACATCATCTATTATGCTAGCAAGACTCTCTCCGATGCTCAGTTAAATTACACTACCACAGAAAAAGAATTGCTAGCTGTGGTGTATGCCTTGGATAAATTCCGTTCCTATTTTCTTGGCTCTAAGGTCATAGTCTTTTCAGATCATACCACTCTTAGGCATTTGCTTGCTAAAAAAGAGACCAAACCCTGCCTGATTCAATGGATACTCTTACTTCAAGAGTTTGACATTGAAATTTAGGACAAAAAAGGGACCGACAATGTTGTCGCAGACCATTTCTCTCGCTTACTCATTGAGAAATCTTCTGAATTTGCTGCTGTCCGTGATTCCTTTCCGGATGAGCAACTTTTTTAGATTTCCCATTCCAGTTTCCCTTGGTATGTGGATATTGTCAACTATCTAGCGATAGGCAAAATTCTATCCAATTGGTCCAAACAAGAACGAGACTATTTCTTCTCTCAAGTTAAGCATTTCTTTTGGGAAGATCCGGAACTATTCAAGTATTGCCTGGATTAAATCATCCGGCGATGCATTCCCGAAACTGAGACCACAAGCATTCTAAATTTTTGTCATACTCTTGCTTGTGGCGGCCATTTCAGTGCCAAAAAGACAGTCGACAAAGTCCTTCAAAGCGGATTTTATTGGCCATCCTTGTTTCAAGATGCTTACAACTTCTGCAAATCTTGTGAGCGTTGCCAAAAGCTCGGATCCATGTCTAGAAGAGACATGATGCCCCTCACTCCCATCCTAATCATATAAATTTTTGATATATGGGGGATCGACTTCATGGGACCATTCCCATATTTTTATGGCTATGAGAACATCCTTGTAGCGGTGGATTATGTTTCCAAATGGGTTGAAGCCGAGGCTACCAGAACCGATGATCATAAAGTGGTGATCCAATTTATTCAATCAAACATCTTTAGTCATTTTGGTAAGCCCCGAGCAATCATCAGTGACGGTGGATCACATTTCTAAAACCGTTACCTTAAATCCATCCTCTCCAAGTACTCCGTCCTTCACAAGGTTGCCACACCTTACCATCCTCAAACAAGTGGTCAAGTGGAAGTATCTAATCGGGAGATTAAGCACATCTTGGAAAAAATGATTCGACCGGACCACAAAGATTGGTCATTAAGACTAAACGATGCACTTTGGGCTTATCGGACGGCTTACAAGACACCCTTGGCATGTCACCATATTGGCTTGTCTTCGGAAAAGCTTGTCATCTCCCAGTCGAATTAGAGCACCGCGCTTATTGGGCCATAAAAAGGCTCAACTTTGATCTCAAACAAGCCGGCTCTACTCGTGCTTTGCAACTAAATGAACTTGAGGAAATCCGCAATGATGCATATGAAAGTGCAAAAATTTACAAGGCAAAGACCAAGGCATTTCATGACAAACACATTGTTAACAAGTCTTTCACCCCGGGCCAAAAAGTTTGGCTTTTCAATTCCCGCTTGAAACTCTTTCCCAGTAAACTCCGTTCATGGTGGGATCACCGCTGTCTTTCCTCATGGTGCAGTTGAACTCCAAGATCCTACCAATGGATCTCTCTTCAAGGTTAACGGTCAACGGCTTAAGCCTTACATAGATGGCATAGTCCCTATTCGAAAAGTTGAGAAAGTCCTATTGACGGACTTAATCTACGTGGATTAATACGCTATGCAACGCTTGGTTCGTCTAGCTATCGACATTAAACTTAGCACTCAAGGGAAGAAATTTTTTCTATTTCTATGCTTCCCTATTGTTCAATTGCTCGTGCCTTGAAATTTTCTGGGAAATTATTAAGGAAAGCAAAAAAAAAAAAAAAAAATTTAACTTTCTCTGGAACTATCTTAATTTGTGTTCCAGAAACTCAGACGGGTTTTCTTCGACCTTCTACAAACCTTGTTTTCATTCCCGGAAGTTTTCAACTCTAGCCGGCAATTTTCTCGGACTTTCGACAAGGCATTTTTGTGCATGCACTCCTTTTCTCAATGCATTGGTTATTCAAGGTTTCTTAAAACCATCCAACCATTTAAGCTTTTCATTGGCACTCTCTTTGAACTTGTAGCCAATGCCGTGCAGCAAAGACTCCAATCCAAGCATTCATAGGACTTAGAAAGATTGTTGCACTGCAATTAAAGCACTAGAAAACATATTGCCAGGTTTTCGAGCACTCGAAACCTTCTTTCGAGCGCTCGAAGGTTACAAAATGCTCACTGTCCATTTTTCAAGCGCTCGAAACCCATCTTCGAGTGCTCGTGTGTTGCATCCAAGCTCCATGACATTCCAAAAGCCACTCGAGCGCTCAAAAAGCATTCTTCGAGCGCTCGAGCCTTGAAACCAACCAACCCCAACATTCGGCCCCATCTTTGAGCGCTCGAAGCCTCTTCTTCTAGCGCTCGAAGTTTGCATCCCACAGCCCAAAAGCCCATTGCCTAATCTTTGAGGGCTCGAAAAGCCTTATTCGAGCGCTCGAACTGCCCCTCTCCCATTTGTTTCAGTTACCTCATCCACTCCCTCCATCACCCCCACGACCTCCCTCCATCACTTTTCCTCCATAACTTTCCTAACTTTCCCTCTCCCCCCATTCATGCACTACACTCCTTTAAATACCTACCACATCTATCCTTCTTCCTCATTCCATCCATCCTTCTCCCCATCATCCTCTTTAGGTATGCTTCTTCATTCTTTTCCTTTTATTATTATTTTTTTTATTGTTGTTATTATCTTGAGGAGTTTGGGCATGGAAATTTTGGAGGTTTGGGTGTGATTGTTAATGTTGCTCTAGGCTAGAGAGCATTGTGCTCGCTGAAACTCCCCATCCACGTCCGCCTCTCCAAATGTCTTATGCCGGACCTTCTCGCTGTCCTAGGCCCTCTGCGGATGCCCCGGCTGTTAATCGTGAGCAACCCCGATAACCTTGGCTCACGAAAAAGCTCAACTATGAACTTTTCTTTCCACTCACAGATGTCTTTGCCACTCTTCCCACCACTTCTTGGGCTGTCACGGAATTAACTAACCGGCGCATTCAGCATATTTGCAAGCCCGTTGCAAAGATTGCCTATCCCCGTGTGGTGCGCCTCTTCTACCAGAATCTCACTTGTCCTGAAGGGCTGCCCATCTCTCTCACCACATCCATTGATGGTGTCCCTTATTCCTTTACCTTGGCTGACATTGTGGAGGTCTCCGGCTGTCATCTGGAGTGCCCCGATGATATTGTAAATCGTGAGAATCTCCCTTTATATAAGGAGCCTGATAATTTAACTGTGGAGCAGGTTATTACCGCCATTTGCAACATGGATGATCCTCATCGACCCCAGAGCTATACACTAAAATCCACCCTCCCTGAGCACGTGTGGTTCTTTGACGCCGTGCTTAAGCACAATATCTGCCCCTTGGTGCACAGCACCGAGCGCCGAGGTCTGATGTTACAGGCTTTGTATGCCCTGGACCAAGGCCAATGGATCTCTATTCCGTAGTTCATTTGGAGCCAATTTATGCGGTACTGGGATAACTGCCTTAACGCCCAGCATCAACGGGCTTAAGCTTGGGCTTTGCCATTGCCTTTCTTTATCACCAAGCTTCTAAAGCATAAAGGCTTCATTGTTCCTCCCCATGAAGAAAAGGGCAAAAAGATTTAAACTTTTACCATCCGACGTTGGAACAATGTTCTTGGCCATTCTCGGCCCCATCAGCCCGTTGCTCCTCCATCTCCCCGTTCTCTATCTCCTCCTTTTTCCGAGGATGATCCCATGGCAGAAGATGCTGACTAAGACGCGCCCCCTGTTGACTCTCAGCAGGACCATGCTTTTTTGCGTGCTGGCATCGTCGGTATCCATGCTCGAATGGATCGTTTTGAGCATACCTTGGTGGACTACACTAGGATAGTCCGAGAGGACTACTTACATGCAGAGGAAGACCGTCATGTTGCAACTGAGGACCGTCGCATATCACAGGAAGAAAGGCGTGAAACCAAATCTCTCCTCGATGTTATCCTTGCCTGTTTTCCCCCTGGCCCATAGTTTATTCGCTATTCGTGATCCGCATTTTGTTGTTCTAGTTTTTGAACTTGGGAATTTGTTTTTGTGATAGTTTATCTGGCTAGACATGATAGCTTTTCAGTTCCTTTTGTACTCATATCTGCCTGCTTTTGAATAAAAATTCCCTCTTTGCTTTTATTGTCTGTTCATTATTTTCTTTTCCTGTTTCATTATTATTTTTGTCTTGTCTATTCTCATCTGTTTTTCTCACTGTTCCCTTGCAGGTTGCACAATTCAAGTTTGGGGGCCTGTTTTTGTTGGACTTCCCATGAGAGCTTTTTGTTACCTCACCATGCACTGTCCTCATTTTCTTGGTATTTTTGTTCTTGTTATTCTCTTTAATTTTCAGTAGATGTTAGTTATTGTCCCACATTGAGGACAATGTGTTATTCAAGTTTGGGGGTGCAATATTACATTTTTGGTAGTACATTTTTGTAAGGCAATGATAGCGTAATTTGAAACTTGTCGAAGATGAAGCTCATGTTTAATACCTTGTGTATAGAAGCAATTGTTGAGTTTTGAAAATAAAGAAAATTTGAAATGATCATGTGGATGCAATTTAGTCTGTATAAATGTTTCAATTAGATTCTTGTTAGATTTTATACTCTTTTATGCTTCATAATGCACAGATGCACACCGAAAACTTAACTATGAGACATGCAACTTGATTGACCTTGATTTTGACATAGTTAATCTGAATTGATGAACCTAATGGATGGATAACTTTGGCATGAATCTTAAAAAAAAAAAAAAAAAAAAAAAAAACAGAAAAAGATAATGACTAGCTTAAGTTCGTAGCCTGGCTGACTCGAGTTATGAAGCCCTAGGAGTGTCTTTACACTTAGCACCCTAAAGCCGTCCAGTTTGGGAGTTGCTGGCCTAATGTTTGCTACATGGGTTAGTTAGAAAGCTTAAGGGACTTAAGCATTACACAGTCATTCAAAATATATATATATATATATATATATATATAAATAAATAAATAAATAAATAAATAAACATGGTCCGTTGGAGTTCGTAGCCTTGCCAATTCAAGCCATTAAGCCCTAGGAGTGTCTTTACACTCAACACCCTGATGCCATTTGGTTTGGGAGTTGTTGGCCTAACATTTGCTAAATGGATTGGTTAGAAAGCTTAAAGGACTTCAACATTGCACAACCATTTTATGTATCATTTTTGAGTTATAATAAATTGTCAGCAAGTAACAAAAGTTATTTTGTAAATAAATTCATGCCTTAGTGACTTCATTTAAAGGGAAATTCAATGATTTGAAGACTTGTGTCTTGAATTTGGAAAAAGAAAGTAAAAGCTGCATGTTGAGAATCCAATCCACTTTCACTGAAGTTAGAGTTGATTTCCATTCAAGAGATGACAATTGAGTTATTTATATAGACTAGAATGCTGTTGCATGTATGTTGAAACGTGTTTAGTAAACTTTTGTATCAATGCTTCATATATCCATGGTAGTCTGCTTAATGACCTCGTCTTCAGTCCTTTGTTTATTTCAAGTTGTATTTGAGCTATGCATGTATTTCATTTTACCATGATTGATAGTTTTTGTGGTAGTATTCCCATGGTTGTCATTTCATTGAGCTTTTCATTTTGGTTTTGCTAAGGGACTAGCACTAGACATCCTCTTGGGGCTAGAGTTAGCCCTAAGCATGCTTTCTATAACTTGATTTTGTGTATTATTGAGGGATTGGTGTTGTAATGCATGTTTTGGCACTTATATATATATAGATCTTATTTATTCAATGATTTATGTGGTTTAATGCTTCCAATTGATTATTTCATTCTATCCATATGTCTATGTATGCTAGAATAGATGTTCATGTGTTTGTCTCTATTTCTTGAGTTATTGATGCATGTCTATGTGTATTAATGCCAAAGATCTAGGGATTGTCAAAACATAGTGCTTAAAGGAATGCTCTTGTGATTCTCTAGATGGTTCATGCTCATTTCTTGATGGATTGTGCCTCTCCCTTAGCTTAATTAGTTTAATTTCATGTCATTAGCTTAATTGTAGTTTAGTGGTAGCATAGTTGTTAGATGGGAGGACAATCCATGCTTGTTGTTTAATGTTCCATACTTTTGAATGCAAGTAGCATATGTCTCTAATTTTGTGTTGTGTGTGGTTGTGAGCTTAATGAAAGGATTAATGACTTCCTAGATATGTTGTGCTTTTCACATGCTATTTAGATAACATATACTTAATTGCTAGATATATTGTGCTTTTCACATGTTGATTAGACAATGTATGCTTAATTGGTCACCTTTGCTATTTGAATTAACCAAACACACACACACACATCAATATTGCAACACACATTTCCCTCATTAGTCACTAGTTAAAGGTGTAGAAAAGCATTGTTTGGTGGTGACCTCTAAACCCCAAGATCTCTCTCTCTCTTTCTTACTTACTCTTTATTGCATTCAATTATTTAGTTTAATTTGCTCTCTAGTTTAATCAACCAACCAACTATTTGTTTGATCACTTGACCTACTAACCCTAATAGCGATTCCACAACCAAATTTGACTTCAATCCCTTGGGACGATCCCTACTCGCCCTAACTATATTTTTAGTGAAGGGAGTAGTGGCTTTCATAAATGTAAAACTTGGCCCTTGCCTTAATGCACACACTCTTAAGCTTTGGTCTCACGACGAACCAACAAGTCTTTGGCGCCATTGTTGGGGATTAGACAACGTCGTATTTGTGGAATCAATTAGGAATTAGTACTCTTTTGATCGTGTCTTTACTTTGTTTTTATTTTTCTTTTAATTACTTATTGTGTTTGTTCATCTTTGACAAGGAGCATTGAGCTAGGAGGCAATCAAAGCAGCATCCAAGCAAAGGAGCTAAGCAAGAAAGGAAAAATGCTAAAGATTTAAAAAATTGCTAAGCTAAGCTTTAAATTTGGAGTTGAAGTGCCATAGGACCTTTGTGAGATCTTTCTAACTCAATCCCTTAGTTAAATCATGAGCTCGCGTGGAGGCAATTTTACTTTTCTTTGCATGATTGTTCAAGCATGGGAGTATGGGATCAACGAATATGGAGGAAGTTTGTTGATTATTGATTTGTTGCGAAGGAGGAGTGCTTGTTTGTTTTGTTGTGATTTGTGTGTTGCTTGTAGTCTTGTATAGACCTTGTCATATCATACATTCTAGGCATTCACATGGAAAATCTAGAGGGTAATCTTGGCTACTTAGACCCACGTTTCGTGCAAAACCTTCCTCTTAATTAACATGGCCTCGGAGTTCAAGCTCCAATTCCTCCAATGGTCCTTCGTGATCATTATAATCTTCATGCAGACCATGCACCTACTTGCATTGTGTTGCCTAATTTTGAGGCTAATCAGTATGAAATCAAACCCGAGACCATTCAAATGTGTCCACTCTTTTATGGCTTAGATGATGATGAACCCTATATGTTCCACCGTAAGATATATAGATGTCCTGGAGGAAGTTCTTAGGGTACTTCTCTTCCCTTTTACACTAAAAAATAAAGCAAAACATTGGTTCAATACTTTGGGGGCAAATTCAATAACATCTTGGGCACAAATGCAAAATGAATTTTTTAAAAAAATTTACCCCATAAGTTTGACTAATATAATGCATGCTTCAATTAGAGAATTTTCTCAAAGGGAAGGGGAGTGGTTGCATGAGGCTTGGGAAAGATTGAATGACTTGCTAAGCAAATGTCCACATCATGGCATTTCGAAATGGCAAGTGGTTCAATATTTCTATGAGAGTCTATCCGACATTCATAAAGACATAGTCGATACATCATATGGAGGATCATATTTTGGGAAACATGAGGATGACATATGGCACCTCTTCGAGAAAATGAGCGAAAACTTTTTGCAAAAATATTATACTTCTCGGTTTGATCATAATTCAAAGGAAAAGAAGAGAAACTTGCAAGTATTTCAAATAGAGAATCCATTAGAAATTGTAGCTGAGGTTAAAACTCTTTCTCAAAAACTTGATCAATTCTTATTGAATCAAAAGCCAGCTATCAATTCATCTCCTTTTCATCATATAACTCATCTTTGTAAGCCTTGTATGACATGTTTAAGTGTTTTGCATTCTACTTTTGATTGTCCCCATTGACATGTTGTTAATGAACACTTTGAACAAGTTAATCTATATTTGCTCACCCTTATTCAAATGCATATGTTCCATTGTGAAATAAGCCCTCACCAAGCTAAAAATTTTCAAAGAAAATACATTCCACCTCATAAAAGAAATGGAGGTTCTCAAGGGTTTGTTTCTTCTTTTTTCCATTATTAAAGAGTGAATGACCTCTCACATCCTTAAACGTATGATTCCCAAGTTGGCTTTCATTATCCTCAAGCACCTTCTAGTAATTCTACATTTGAAGATAAGGTTTTGATGGCCTTGAGTAGCTTAGAGAAGGATACTAACTTGTTACATTCCCACTCTCAATCCATATCAAAGCTTAAATCCTAAATTGGGACCATAGCTAATGCATTGAATGCAAGAGAAATTGGGAAATTACCTAGTCAACCCGAGAGGAATCCAAAAGCCGAATTTTGTGTGGAAGCAAACCCTGCATCGGGGTGTTCTTCCCAAGCTCAAGCGCAAGCCATCATGTGATGACCCTGCGGGCGGGTGTGCTGTGGGCAGGTGCGAAAGACACTGACAGGCTACCACACTGGCGAACTACGGGTGCACAGTCCCGCATCGCCTGGGTAGAGGAAAGGTGAAGTGCTTATATGTAAATGTGTCACCTCCAATTGGTATGAGGCCTTTTGGGGTGAAGCCCAAGAGCAAAACCGTGTGGGCTCAGGCCCAAAGCGGACAATATCATACCATGTGGTGGAATGGGTCGTTACAAATGGTATCAGAGCCTGACCCAGCCGGAAGTGTGCCGACGGGGACGTCGAGCCTCCAAGGGGGGTGGATTGTGATGACCCTGTGGGAGGGTGTGAGAGACACTGACAGGCTACCACACTGGCGAACTACGGGTGCACAGTCCCACATCGCCTGGGTAGAGGAAAGGTGAAGTGCTTATATGTAAGTGTGTCACCTCCGATTGGTATGAGGCCTTTTGGGGTGAAGCCCAAGAGCAAAACCGTGCGGGCTCAGGCCCAAAGCGGACAATATCATACCATGTGGTGGAGTGGGTCGTTACAAATGGTATCATAGCCTGACCTAGCCGGAAGTGTGCCGACGGGGACGTCGGGCCTCCAAGGGGGGTGGATTGTGATGACCCTGTGGGCGGGTGTGCCGTGGGCGGGTGCAAGAGACACTGACAGGCTACCACACTGGTGAACTATAGGTGCACAGTCCCACATCGCCTGGGTAGAGGAAAAGTGAAGTGCTTATATGTAAGTGTGTCACCTTCAATTGGTATGAGGCCTTTTGGGGTGAAGCCCAAGAGCAAAACCGTGCGGGCTCAGGCCCAAAGCGGACAATATCATACCATGTGGTGGAATGGGTCGTTACACATCACCACTTTGAGAAGTGGTAAGCAGGTGGACAATAGGGTTGAACTACCAAAGGAAGATAGTGAATCGGTGTAACGTAAAGTTGTCACCTATCCAATTCCCAATTCCACTCCTACTTCCTTGAATGAAAGTGTTCCAAACCGGAATTCTCAATCTTTTCCATCATCCCCTCAAATTACAAAGTCTTATGAGCCAAAAGCTCCATTCCCTTATGCTTTAAAAGAAACTTCACCTTATGGGAGGCAAGAAGGGAAAACACATGACATGATGGAAGTTTTTAAGCAAGTCAACATTAATCTTCCTCTTTTGGATGCCATTAAGCAAATTCCACCTTATGCAAAATTCTTGAAAGATCTTTGCACACAAAAGAGGAAGAACAAGGGACGAAGCCCTAAAAAAGTGTTCGTCACGGAGCTAGTGAGCTCCATTCTTCAATAACACACTCCAATTAAGTTCAAAGATCCCGGTGCTCTGACTATTTCTTGTGTAATTGGAACCCATGAAATTCGTAGAGCTCTTCTTGACTTAGGTGCAAGTGTTAATTTGATTCCTTACTTCATATATGTCCAATTAGGGCTGAATGAGTTGAAACCAACCTCGGTGGTGCTTCAAATGGCCGATAGATCTGTCCAAACACCTAGGGGCATGGTTGAGGACATCCTCATCAAAGTGGATAAATTCTACTGTCCGGTTGATTTTGTAGTTCTTGATACTGAAACGGTTGCTAATCCCTCCACCCACATCCCAATCATCTTGGGAAGACCATTCCTTGCCACCGCAAATGCAACAATTAATTGTAGATCCGGGATTATGGACCTTTCTTTTGGCAATATGATGGTCAAACTCAATATTTTCCATGCAAGTCGACATCCCATAGATGAAGAAGAGTGTTGCCTTGTTGATGTGTTGGACGAGGTTGTTGAGGAAATAATTCCAACAATGATTATGAAACAACCAATTGAGGATAGTCTTTCACCTCTTTTATCCGATGATCCTCTTGCTTCTTGTCTTCTTGAAATGTATGGAAATTATGGATTTGATGATGAAAAATCAATGAATCTATTGCAAGCTTAGATTGTCCATCTTGGAAAACTCCAATGGAACCCTTTCCTCCACTCTCTAGCACTCCACCGGTCTCATCTTTAATTTCTCCACCAACTCTTGAGCTTAAAACTCTACCTTCCAATCTCAAGTATAAATTCTTAGGACCAAAAGAAACTCTTCCGGTTATCATTTCTTTAAGTCTTGAAAAAGATCAAGAAGATGCTCTCTTAAGTGTGCTTAAAGAAAATAAGGAAGTCGGCCATAGGATGGAGTGTGGCGGATCTTAAGGGAATTGACCCTTTTATTTGTATGCATCGCATACTTATGGAAGATGAGACAAAACCCTTTAGGGATGCCCAAAGGAGACTTAATCCAAACATGAAAGAGGTAGTTAAGAAGGAAATTGTCAAACTCTTAGATGCCGAAATCATTTACCCAATCTCCGATAGCAAATGGGTGAGTCCAACTCAAGTAGTTCCTAAAAAATTAGGGATTACGGTGGTTGAGAATGCAAAGGGTGAGGAAATCTCTAAGTGTACTGCTAATTCATGGCGTGTATGTATTGATTGTCGCAAATTAAATGCCGCCACTAGAAATGATCACTTTCCCTTACCATTCATTGACCAAATTCTAGAGAGATTGGCCGGGCAACAATATTATTGCTTCCTTGATGGCTATTTGGGGTACAATCAAGTAGCCCTCAACCCATTAGACCAAGAGAAAACCACCTTTACATGTCCATTCGGCATATTTGCTTATAGACGGATACCTTTTGGTTTGTGCAATGCACCCGACACATTCCAAAGGTGTATGATGTCAATTTTCTCGGATATGGTGGAAGAGTATCTACAGGTTTTCATGGATGATTTTTCTGTTTTTGGGTCCCCATTTGATGCATGCCTTAAAAATCTAGATTTGGTGCTTAAAAGATGTCGAGAAATAAACCTTGTTCTTAGTTGGGAAAAGAGCCATTTCATGGTTCAAGAAGGTATTGTTTTGGGTCATGTCATCTCAAAGAGGGGGATTGAGGTAGATAAGGCGAAAGTTGAGCTTATTTCTGAATTGCCTCGACCTTCAACGGTGAGAGAAGTTCACTCCTTTCTAGGTCATGCCGGCTTCTATCGCCGTTTCATCAAAGACTTTAGCAAAATTGCTCGACCCTTGTGCAATCTTCTTGCCAAGGAAACCCTTTTTGTCTTTGATCAAGCATGCCTAGATGCCTTCCATAAATTGCGTGCTTTATTGTCATCTGTTCCTATCATGCAACCTCCCAACTGGTCATTGCCATTTGAAATTATCTGTGATGCTTCTGATTATGCCATGGGGGCAGTTTTGGGGCAAAGAGTAGGAAAGCTTCCTTGTGCCATCTACTATGCAAGTAAAACTTTCTCGGAAGCTCAATTGAACTACTCCACTACCGAGAAAGAGTTACTTGCCGTGGTATATACCCTTGATAAATTTTGATCCTATCTCTTAGGGTCTAAAGTTGTTGTCTATTCTGACCATACTGCTTTAAGGTATCGTTTGACAAAAAGAGAAACAAAACCTAGATTGATTAGATGGATTTTGCTTCTTCAGGAATTTGACTTTGAGATTAAGGACAAGAAAGGC
This sequence comes from Cornus florida, assembly GCF_030987335.1. Taxonomy (NCBI): domain Eukaryota; kingdom Viridiplantae; phylum Streptophyta; class Magnoliopsida; order Cornales; family Cornaceae; genus Cornus; species Cornus florida. The sequence goes on along the minus strand of NW_026775572.1, from coordinate 59,794,749 downwards.
ACTGAGAATGTGGTTGCCGATTATCTTTCTAGGTTATCGATAGAGCTTTTCCCTAGTCTACCAATTTGTGACTCTTTTCCGGATGAACAACTCTTTCAAATTTCTAATGGAAAAATGCCTTGGTTTGCTGACATTGTGAATTATTTGGCAGTAGGCAAGCTACCAACTTCTTGGTCGGAGAACGAAAAGAATCGTTTCTTTGCCAACATCCGGAATTACTATTGGGAAGACCTGTCGTGTACAGATATTGTCCAGATCAAATTGTGAGAAGATGCATTCCGGAGAGTGAAATTCCAAGTGTCCTAGTGTTTTGTCACACTCTTGCATGTGGTGGGCATTTTAGTGCAAAAAAGACCGCCTTGAAGGTTCTTCAAAGTGGGCTCTTTTGGCCCACTATTCATAGAGATGCCTACAATTTTTGCAAATCATATGAGAGATATCAAAAGATGGGGACAATGTCTAGAAGAAATATGATGCCCTTGACCAATATACTTGTTGTTGAGATCTTTGATATATGGGGCATTGATTTTATGGGTCCATTTCCTATGTCCTATGGTTTTTAATACATTCTTCTTGCCGTTGATTATGTTTCCAAGTGGGTGGAAGCATGTGCTACCAAAACAAATGACCACTCCGTGGTCATTCAATTTATTAAATCCAATATCTTTGCTCGTTTTGGTATGCCAAGGGCTATAATAAGTGATGGAGGAAAACATTTTTGCAATCAATTCTTGAGGCACTTATTTCTTAAGTACTCCGTCACTCATAAGGTAGCCACTCCCTACCATCCTCAAACAAGTGGGCAAGTTGAAGTGTCTAATCGGGAAATTGAGCATATTCTTGAGAAAACGGTTAACACCACCCAGAAGAATTGGTTAATGAAGCTAAATGATGCTTTGTGGGCTTATCGGACGGCATATAAGACTCCCATTGGCATGTCTCCTTATAGGCTTGTATATGGAAAGCCTTGTCATCTTTCGGTTGAGTTTGAACATAAATCCTTGTGGGTGGTTAAAAAGCTCAATTTTGACCTTGATAAAGCCGGAGAGAATAGGTTACTTCAATTGAGTGAGTTAGAAGAATTGAGACACAATGCTTATGATAATGCCAAACTCTACAAAGAAAGAACCAAAACCTTTCATGATAAGCATATTGTGAAAAAGACTTTGGAGCTCGGTCAAAAAGCTTTGCTTTTCAATTCTAGACTGAAACTCTTTCTTGGGAAATTGAGAACCAAATGGGAGGGTCCTTATGAAATCATCTCTGTTGCACCTCATGGGGAGGTTAAAATCAAAAATTTAAAGAAGGGAAACATTTTTAAGGTTAATGGGTAGACGTTGAAACCTTACATCTAGGGACAAGTCTTTCAAAGCCATTTAGAAGCTGCACATCTAGTTGACCCAGTGTATGAAAACATGGAAAATTGCATTGACAAGGAACCAAAAGCTCCTTTTGAGCTTAATCCAACAAGTTTTTCAAAGAACCATTTGTTAGGAAAAGTTCAAAGCATTCATCACCCCAATAAGGAGGGGATGCATAACAAGATCTTTGATCAGGACTAAAAGAGCCCAACGTCTTGCTAGAGACGTTAAAGACTAGCAAAAGCATTTCGTAGGGTGTCAAAACCCTATTCCTCCCTCATTTCTATCTTTCAAATCATTTCTTGCGAAGTCTAGATACTTATTTTTGGTTCATATGCATTGATAGGAACTGTGATTTGGATTGCATGCAATTTTATGTTATGATTGAGCATTTTGCATAAGTTCGATCGATCTCAAATGAAAGTTCGATCGATCGAACTTCGACTTGCATCCAACACTTAGAAAATTTTTCAACCTGCATCCAAATCACCTCTTTGTCCCATCGTTCGAACTTATTCTTAGATCGATCAGGAGACCTTCGATCGATCCAACTTCAAGGTTTGATCGATCTTCAAATTCCAACACTTAGCCAAATTTTTGAACCAAAAAACCTGCATATTTCAGCTTTCTGTCTGATCGATCGAACATCTTGTTCTGATCGATCTCAGTTCTCTATTTCATTATTTGACTTTGTTTTGACTTTTTCAAAGTTTAAAATCCAAAAAAAAAAAAAAAAAAAAAAAAAAAACACTTTGTAAAGAGATCATTCAAAGTTCAATCGATCTGTGATTCTAGTTCGATCGATCGAACTAAAGAGCGACAGCTTTTCAATAGAACCGAGGATAAGATCTCATTTAACCTTATTTCCAAACCCTAGTTCCTACGCTGCTGTAACCTCACCCATTTCCTCCATCTCCGGCGAGATCTCTAGAGTGCACCAGGTGTCGATTTCTCTCTCTTCTCAGATCTTCTTCCTCTTCACATTTCATCTCTCCTCTCTTTGATTTAAGGTAAGATCCGAGACCCTATTATTGATTTCACACCTCGATTTGTTAAAAGTATGCCTTAAGTGTTTGATCCGTTCCAATATTCATGATGATTGTTGGCTATGGATGAAGTTTTAAGCTTTTTATGTATATATGTCTATCTTCGTCTTTATGCCGTGTCCATTGTAATGAGTTACTTTGATTTTTGGGAGTATGAGCCATTCTAGGTGATTGGGATTGATGTTTATTGTGTTGCTGGGCCCACGAACATGTTCGTGTGGCTTCCGTGCTTCCACAATCACAGATCTGTGACTTCTTGCTTTCCACAGAGCACAGTTCAATCGATCAGACTTGTGTCTCAGATCGATCTAAGTTATGAGATCGATCTAAGTTGTGAGATCAATCTCACTTACTTTCGATTGATCCAACCTTTGTGATCGATCTCACATACAGACTTCATTCATCTTGTATTCACTTTATGCTATCATATTTATGTCCAATGCCTGTGATATTCCACATTGGATGCATTTCATACTTATATTGCTTAGCATGCTTCACATCCTATCACTTGCATAGATTCATGTCATATATGTTTTGTCTATCTTATTTGACATTCATGTTTATATTGCGCTTTCAATTATTTATTCTAGCGCTAACTCCCATTGCAAGATTTCTTTTTTGCAGACCATGACTAAGAATGACAGTTCTTCTACTTCAGCTACACCTGAGGCTCGTGATCAGATATGTCGCTTAAAAGAGTAACTTCAGAGTTTGGAGGATATGCTAGTTGCCTTTAGAGCTAACATTGCTACCCTTCGTCTGAATATGCTGGCTGCCATTAGAGCTAACATTGCTTGCCTCCGTATGGAGATCTTGACTGCCATTGATGACTTAGCCAAGGAGATCCGCGGAGTTCGCTCTACTAGTCCTGCCCCCTCTGCCTGAGACTCCCAGTCTCTTTATCTTTTTATGCTCTCTATATATGTTGTATGTCTGTTACACTTATGATACTATTATTTTTGCAGCCGGGTCTGTCGGCTTTAACACTGGATGTATTGCACTTTATTGTTGTTTTTATCTATGATGGATGTTGTATGCTTTTATTGATACATCTGTCCTTTTAACTCCATCAGGTGCATCACAATGACTTCAGTAAGAGAGTGCTACCCGATTTTTAGGACCACCCTTATGCCCCTCTCATCTCTTTATCTATTTATCCCATTTACACTTGCATGTCCACTGTACACTGATTATCCCATTTTGTTATTTGATGAGTTTATCCAAGTGTCAATTTTCAAGACCACAGTTAATCCCAAGTTTCGGGGGGCCATGCCACCCACTTCGGATACTTCAGTCCCGATCATTCTATGCCTTAGTTGCACTGGTATACTCTTTCCTTTGTTCTCTTGCACATTGAGGACATTGTGCCATTTAAGTTTGGGGGGAATGGTGCTTTGCAGTGTTAGCTTTAAATTTCAAGATTTTGAGCATGACTTGTGTAAATTGAGGGATTTTTCTATGATTGGTCCATATCTAGGGATGATTTTGATCTTTTGAGGACTATATTGCTTAAAATTTAAAATTTGCATGACTTGAGAGTCTAATACTCCTTGTATGCCTTGTGGATGCCATTTAGGAGTAAATTTTTCGAAAGATTGATATCTTGCTTGCATTTGTGGTCCACATCATCTTGATTTTGTGATTGTTTTGAGATTCATTCTAGGATTCTACACTAGCACAGGCGCACACTAGCATTCATTTGTGCGATACATGCTTTGTTGATTATTGAATTGGTTATATCCCAATTGGGCTAGTAGTGCATTGAAAGCTTTTATTCTTGATAAAGGTGGATAACAACCCCTTTTCCCTAAGTAGTCAGGATTCTAGCCTCATCAAGCACTGAATTTCTCGCGTCGAAAGGTGGAGGGCCCAAACTCTAGGTTAATAATTGAACTTACTTATGAAAAAAAAAAAAAAGAGCAAAAACAAAAGCAATAAAAAGTGAGGACTTCTCCCAAATGGTGAGAAGTGGGAAATGATTAGGTGGAGGTTGTCTTGATTTGTAGCCTAGTTGATTTGAGCTTGTAAGTCCGTAGGGGTGTTTGAACACCTAATGCCCTAAAGCCATCCGGTTTGGGAGTCATTGACCTAACGCTCGACCTCATGGATCACTAGAAAGCTTAATAGATCAACACATTGCACTATGCTTCCATCTTTGATCCTAAAAAAAAAAAAAAATCGAGTGAAAAGAATAAGCGCATCTCGAACAATAAAGTTTTAATGAAAGGTCCACTTTCTGTCTTGATGATCGATACTAGATTTATGTGCTAGTTTGAGGGTAAGGATGTGATTAATTCTTTAGTTGGCTAAGATAGCAACATGTTTGATGCTGGTCCACTCAAAAAGGATTCGAGAGTTGTTTTGATTTGTATGATCATTTTCTTGATGTGTGGAGGACCATACTTGCTTGCTTGATGTTAAGATTTTGGGAGATTGCTTAGAAAAGGGTTGAAAAATTGCATACTCGAGATAGTTTTCTTCCAATGCTTGTTTGCAATATTGGTGCCTCTTTGGAAAGAATAAGCTTAATATTTGTGGGTATCATTTCTAGAAACCCTTACGAGACTTCACTCGTCCACTAGGGGTAACCTAGGGGTTTAAAAGGCTTGTTGCGTGTGCTAAGTGCATACGAAAGTGGCGTTATCCATTTATTTTTTCTAGATTCATACTTGTATAGTTGTTCATTTCATTCCTTTACTTTCTAGTTCATTGCTAGGGACTAGCAATATTTAAGTTTGGGGGTGTGATGAGCGCTGAAAAGTGCGTAATTAAACCCATTAAGCTTAGGTATTCTAGTACCTTTATCTATCTTACTTTACTGTTTTAGATTGATTTCATGTTATTTCCATTTTCAGGCACTTATCCCGAAAATAAGCTAACTCAGCCAAATAAGAGCTTAATTGAAGCAATTCTGAGATGAATCAAAGAAATGAGCTAAGTGAAAGCAAAAGGAAGAAAAAGGTGGAAATCAACAACTTCGATCGATCTCAGATCAAAGTTCAATTGATTAAACATAATCGATCTCAGCACTTCAAGATGGATCAAAGCCATGATGACATTTTCAGAGATATCAAAAGTTCGATATATCCAACATCATTCTTCGATCTATCGAACTGCTTTGTGCTTATCCAAATAATTGATCTTATCTAGTTATACCACCCTACCAGCCACTTTTGTCCTTTTCCCAAAAATATCTCCAAAATATCTCAAATTTGTCTTTATCCAAAAAGCGCCACTATTGAAGATCGATCTAGCCTAAGTTCAATAGATCTCAGCTATGTTCGATCGATCCAAGTCCAAGGTTCGATCGATTGAACTTCCTTCAGTGCGAAAAAGTTAAATTTTCAGCTCATTGAAAGTTGTCCTTTATCCAATCATTGGGGAATATTGTGTGCATGACCCCAGCTCATTTTGGGTGTCATTTAACCTACCTATATAAGGATAATGATTGTTTTTTACAAGGGGAGAGCCTTATATCATATCTCATACTTTTAGAGAACTCTTAGAGAAGGAAGCTAGAGACACCATTGGAGACTCTTCATCAACCAATGAGTAAATCTCTACCATGGAGTCAGCCCTTGAGGGTTGGAGAAGCACTACCATGAGTGGCTAGACATCCTCTTGGGGCTAGAGTTAGCCCCAAGCATGCTTTCTACATCTTGATTTTATGTATTATTGAGGGATTAGTGTTGTAATGCATGTTTTAGCACTTTTAAATATATACATATTGTTTATTCAATGATTTATGTGGTTTAATGCTTCCAATTGATCATTTCATTCTATCCATATGTCTATGTATACTAGAATAGATGTTCATATGTTTGTCTCTATTTCTTGTGTCATTGATGCATGTCTATGTGTATTAATGCCATAGATCTAGGGATTGTCAAAACATAGTGCTTAAAGGAATGCTCTTGTGATTCTCTAAATGGTTCATGCTCATTTCTTGATGGATTGTGCCTCTCCTTTAGCTTAATTAGTTTAATTTTATGTCATTAGCTTAATTGTAGTTTAGTGGTAGCATAGTTGTTAGATGGGAGGACAATCCATGCTTGTTGTTTGATGTTCCATACTTTTGAATGCAAGTAGCATATGTCTCTAATTTGTGTTGTGTGTGGTTGTGAGCTTAATGAAATGATTAATGACTTCCTAAATATGTTGTGCTTTTCACATGCTATTTAGACAGTATATACTTAATTGCTAGATATATTGTGCTTTTTACCTGTTGATTAGACAATGTATGCTTAATTGGTCACCCTTGCTATTTGAATTAACCAAACACACACACACATCAATATTGCAACACACATTTCCCTCATTAGTCACTAGTTAATGGTATAGAAAAGTATTATTTGGTGGTGACCTCTAAACCCCAAGATCTCTCTCTCTCTTTCTTACTTACTCTTTATTGCATTCAATTATTTAGTTTAATTTGCTCTCTAGTTTAATCAACCAATTAACTATTCGTTTGATCACTCGACCTACTAACCCTAATAGCGATTCCACAACCAAATTCGACTCCAATCCCTTGGGACAATCCCTACTCGCCCTAACTATATTTTTAGTGAAGATAGTAGTGACTTCTATAAATGTAAAACTTGGCCCTCGCCTTAATGCAAACACTCTTAAGCTTTGGTCTCACAACGAACTAGCAGAATATGAGCCACTTTTGGAAGAGAGACACATATTGATTATTCACTCATTGATTCATACTCATTTTTAGAGGCTAGAGGAGGAGGAGGCTAGAGACACCATTGGAGACTCTTCATCAACCAAGGAGCAAATCTCTACCATGGAGTTAGCCCTTGAAGGTTGGAGGACACCATCCATGAGTGGCTAGACATCCTCTTGGGGCTAGAGTTAGCCCTAAGCATGCTTTCTATATTTTGATTTATGTATTTTTGAAGGGATTTGTATTGTGATACTTGTTTTGACACATTTATATATATAAATCTTGTTTATTCAATGATTTGTATGGTTTAATGCTTCCAATTGATCATTTCATTCTATCCACATGTCTATTTATGTTAGAATAGATGTTCATGTGTTTGCCTCTATTTCTTGTGTTGTTAATGCATGTCTATGCGTATTAATGCTATAGATCTAGAGATTGTCAAGACATAGTGCTTAATGGAATGTCCTTGTAGTTTATTTGATGGTTCATACTTATTTCTTGATGGATTGTGCCTCTCCTTAGTTTAATTTGTTTAATTTTATGTCATTAGCTTAGTTGTAGTGGTAGTGGTAGTTAGATGTTAAATGGGAGGACAATCCACGCTTGTTGTTTGATGTTCCATACTCATGAATACAAGTGGCATATTGCTCTAATTTTGTGTTGTGTTTGGTTGTGAGCTTAAAGAAAGGATTAATGGCTTAATTTGATATGTTGTGCTATCTACTATGTTGCTTAGACAATATATGTTTAATTTATCATCCATGCTTGTTGAAACAACCACACACACGCCATTGTTACAATACATGCATTTCCCCTCATTAATCATTCATTAAAGGTGTAGAAGAGTTGTGCTTAGTAGTGATCTCTAAACCCCAAGATCTCTCTCTCTCTCTTACTTTACCTCTATTGCATTATTGTTTACTTTAATTTGAATTGCATCTTAAATTAATTTAACCACCAACCAATCCTTTAATCACTCGACCTACTAACCCAAATCTCGATTCCACAACCTTTTGCGACCCTCACAATCCCTTGGGACGATCCCTACTTACCCTAACTATATTTTTAGTGAAAGGTAGTAGTGGCAAATTATAAATGTAAAACTTGGCCACGCTCACTTGCACACAAATTTGGCCGCACCTTGCGGGCGACACCAACCCCCAAGACAAAATATCTTCAAAAAATATTTACAAAAAATACCCCAATAAACTAAAATGTTTCTGAAGAAACTTCGCATCCACACCTTTGCAGGAAAAAGAAACAACCAGCAAGCTTTTCTACAAAAGTAAAGCTACGCATTTCGAGGAAACCAAATGGAATGAAAGCACGTGAGGCCAAAAATCAACTCTGAACATGAAAAGTGAGGTTACACGAAAGAAAATATCAACAAAAAAAGAAAATCCGTAAAAATGGGAAAAAGGAAACGAAGTAAAATGACTGCGTCATTAAATAACATGCTTCAATTTCATATAATATTGAACACATCAGTATTTAACATACTATTATATAATAATGTATATAATATTATTTTATTATATCTCAATTATTAGTATAATCTCACTTGTTTATATCTTAAATAGAAACATACAATAAAATCTACGTAGGGAATAAACTGTTTTAAGATTGTTGGCAAATATATGCATGTTTCAAATGACATTTATGATATAACTAACTTTTATACTAATATGCCATTAGATAATTAATAATATGCTAAAAAATAAATAATTAAATATACAACTTAATATTTAATTAAACATGCAAATTAAAGAAATAAGATAATAATAATAAATAAAGAACTTGGACCAAAGCTAGTATTGGATACTATGTCTTTAAGATAATATATTTACATCCCGTATATTGCTGATGGACTCTGTGGCGCTTGTCTTTCAGGATACAATGGTTTACATCCACCAGTAACAGTACAAAAAACTCATGAATACAGCGAATCTCCTCTGTGTAATACTCTCTCTAACTCAAAAATGCATCTATACAATATAAATGCTACATTGGGTGCAATCCGAACCAAATGGTTCAGATCAATCTCAATATGGCTCGATGAAATTGAATTAGGGTTTAAGTGGCTCGGACCACTTGACCTATGGGTTGAACCCATTTGAGTTGGGTTCAAGTCTAGAGAGGGAGAGTGAATAAAATGAATTAATCGACTGAAATATGGTAGCCTAAGGGGGTATTTATAGAAATAGAAGTGTCTTTTCGGATTGGGTGTGTCTCTTTATTACTGGACACAATTATTTATATGTGTCTCTTCATCATGGACACAACCATTTATATGTGTCTATTCGTCACCAAACACACCTACTACAATAGGTTACAATGGTTCACATTGAATAGGTTATGTCTATTGGTTTTGCATTGCATCTTTTCATCCCACAACTAACCAGTGATCACACATGTTCAGTCCAAGGCATATGTTGATAACTGATGAAATAATTTTTATTCACAAATTGTAACACTAAAATCTACTCCCCTTTGAAGGAATGAATAAATTTTGCCAGAAGAAGTCATAACTCTAATTAAAGTAGTTATTATATATCCAAATCAATCTGTAGGTTAAGACTTTATTTATTTTTTATTATTATTATTTTTTTTTAGCACTTTAAGTTATAAGATTGTGAACTTCAAATCTTAAAGTTTTCAAATTTTAATAATCTGTGGCTAGACTCAGCCTTGATATTCAGTGGAAAGTTCTTCACGAACTCACTAGATTCACTGAAACAACAACTTAAAAGATTGATTCCAAACTAGTCACTCTTTTTGAACCAAGACTTTTTGATTCAATAGTCAAACTAAAACTATTGAAATGGACAGATCTTGAAATATCAAGAAATTGGTTATTTGAAGATATCACCAGAGATAGGAAGGGTGATACTCCAACCATAAGTACAATCCAAGCTTCTGGACAAAATCTCTATATTACAAATATTGAGAATTCTCATATGCAACGGTCTGAGTCAACCAAACTCACTCGTGAACCAACTGGTTGGGATAAACTACTCCCTTCCAGAATTTTAAGTGCTCAATCCTCTGATTTAGCAAGAAGAAGATTCACCCCCAGAAGATTTTATTGTTAGAACCGATAACCAAGCAGTCAGAGATTTCCTAATAAGTAAAAAAGACTATGTAGAAGGAAGACGCTTTAAATGGTATAATGTTATTGCCCAGTATTCAAGATAACTCATAGAGTATCCCATTGGTCTTCTAGATCATTGTATTATGCTGGGAGGTTTCAACTCATCAAATTAGCTAGTGCTAGTCTCTACCCAAATCTATTGGTTAAGCATCTTAATACTTCCCAAAGCTGTTATCAATGAATTGAACAAGATCTTCAGATCCTTCCTTTGGCCAGGTCCTGAAATGAAGACAACTGCTGCTAAGGTCTCTTGATATAGAGTTTGCAAACCAAAAGAATCAGGTGGTCTTGGAATTCCAAATTTGGAATTAGCTAACAAAGCTGCAATACTTTGACATCTATAGGAGTACAAACTGATGATAATGATAGATTATGGATAAGATGGTGCAAAACTCACCTGATCAAGACCAGGAATATTTGGACTCTCAATATTCCTCAACCATGTTCTTGGAGTTGGAGGAAACTCCTTTAACTAAAGCACCCTGCATTGCTACTCATCGAACACAATATTGGTAATGGCAATGATACACTTTTTTGGTGGGATAATTGGAGTACTGAAGGCCCTCTATGCATAAGATTCCTATTAACTACCCTCACTGATGCTGGTTTCAATGTTTATATTACAATGAACACCATCATTGTCAACTCCATTTGGTCATTTCCTGCAAGCTTATCATCATCAATCCTAAAATTACTATCAATGCATTCACCATGCCCCTCAAGAAGTGACAAAAAATCATGGCTTGCCTCCTCTTCTTGACAGTATAATTTAAAGCACATAACCTTATTTCTTACAGGTCCATCTCCAGCAGTTCATTGGAGTAACTTGGTATGGATGTCTCCAACAATACCTTGCATGAAATTCAACCTATGGCTAATAGGCCAATCCAAACTTCCAACTCTAGATTGCAAATCAATTGCACACCATCAAAACATTTGTGCTCTGTGACATAACAGTCGCATGAGTATCTATTTTTCAATTGTTGTTTTGTTTCCCCAATTTGAAGATTCATCAAAGACAAGTGCAACCATTTTACCCCAAATGCAAATTGGGTAAACCTAATTCACTGGCTTAGCATTCAATGGAAAAGGAATTCGATCGGCATCCAACCTTCTACGCAAAGTGTGCTTCTCATCAATGGTATACCATACATAGAAAGAGAGGAATGAAAGGATCTTCAAAGGGAGGAAATCATCACAAAGAGTTGTCCTACCTAGAGTTTGCTCCACTATCAAATCAATTCTGAAGCTGGGTTTCCTTTGTGACTGCTCAACTTCAAGAAAGATACTTAGTGATTGGAACTTATCGCCTTCTTGCTGCCGTCTGCCGCCTCGACCGCCGGATTGATTTGTTTGGGTTTGCAGGAAACTCCATGCTTCTTAGATATCTAACCGGAAATGGTGCACTGATAAGTTAATTCGTTAATTACAGTTATTAGTTTTGTTCACCAAGTTGGGCTTTGCTTGTATGCCCTCTTTGACCTTTGTTTCCCATTAACTTGGGTTGGTTTTTGGCCTAAGGCCCTCCATATAATTATTCTATAATTTATTCAGTTGCTTAATGTTCCCAAAAAAAAAAAAATAAAAAAAAAAAAAAAACTTTACCATGCCAAAGTTTCAATAATTTAGCCCTAGAATCAGATTTTCGAAATTGAGAAACATAAGATTTGTATAGACCCAATGATAGAGCCACATGAGGCTCAAATTTACTTTTTAATATTTTGATTTTGTCCATCTCAAATAAATTTGATGATAAAAAGTGGTATATTACAGTAAATATTTTGATATATTTCTCTTTCTTATGTGAATTTTGTTTTGTATAGATGACTTTTTATGGTGTTCTTTAATATTTTGTATAGATGAACAATTTGCCTAATCCTTATTCAGAGTTGTTGGAAGAAGATTTACAATCAAGTTTGTGAAGAATGATACAAGTAGAGTGACGTCCATGATACAAGTAGATTGATGACCATCTGCAAAGATGAAGGTTGTGATTGGTTTTTCTTTATATATAATCTGTTTCCAATGATGGAATCAGATTGTCGGCCTTAGCGAACTTTCAATTGCAAGTCCCTTTAAATATAGAGTTTCACACGAGCAAAAGATTTATAAGAGTGCAAAATTTTATTTAAAAGGACATGATAAGCACATAAAATATATTAATGTTAAAACACACAAAACAAAACACGGTATTTATAAAGTGCACGATCCAATTTATATTAAAAAAATTAAAAGGAAATATTCAATACAACTTAGTCAAAAAAAATTAAAATTCAACTTCATATCAAAATAAATGCGATGTTTTGCGAGTTGCAAAATTATCAATTAAAGTACTTCAATTAAGTTTCTCCAACATATCTTTGTCAATACATATCATAGCCAATTCATTCAATCTCTCTTGTGACATCGTTGACCGTACTTCTCTCTCAACATATGCAATCTAAGCATTTGAAAAACAATAACCTAATCTTTTAAATCCAATACTTCAATTGCTTTTTCATATTTCTCTTGGTAAAAATTCTATATATTAAGACTTGTAACGTACTCTGAAAATAATTCTGTCCCTTCAATATTATAAACTTGTTATGGTTTAGGAAGTTTTTAAAGTTATGACATAAACACTTCAAATTATCATTATCTACAGAGTTTAATCTCTCCAAATTTAGCAAAACGAAAAGATCATATTGTTTAAATTGTTCAAATCTACTCTTACTTTTCAATGCATTTTTTTTACAATAATGTAATTTACCGAAAGTTCCTTCTTTTTAACATTTGCCAATAGTTTTCGGTGATTCTAATCTTTTAACTATATATCATAACTTGTTTCATTTTAACTACTACCGGAATTGAATATAGTTGTTGCTCTAATGGTCTTTTTGAATGTATTCATTGTTCTAATGGTCTTTTGAATGCCTCAATGTGGGCTTAACTGGCTTCTTTGAGGAAACGTTGTTACTATATTCAATTCCTCAATGTGGGCTTAACTGTCTTTTGGGCCAAGTGTAGCTCAATACAATGCTTTAATGGAGTCAAAATTTGAAGATTTTAAAATTGCATTCTGGGTAGAGGTTGAATATTTTTAACAATTCTTTTAATTACTCAATTATGTATTTTTTTTTTTTGAAAAGACAATTACATTCATTCTTTAATAAAGTTATTATTATTCAATATAGTGACATTCTATTAAAAAATATTATTATAAAATTAAGAAAATTAGAGGACAGCACACATACATGAGGGGTATAAATGAGAAAAATGCAATAGTGGATGCCGTTTGGGAGGGTACCATGAAAGGACACAGGAAGTCATACCAATCAGTTGATGTGATTGAACAATCAGATCATGGGTAAAATTCGGTTATTGTTTTCAACTGAATCAACGTAACAGCGTCTGCGCGGTGCTACTCGATCACATGATTTCAAGCAAATGGTTTCCGCCGTCTTTTACCGTGTTTGTAAAGCTCATCCAAGCATTTGTTAACTCATCAATGGGTCAATTGTAATTATTACTTTTTATTTATACACTTTGTTTGAATTTCTTAATTAAAAAAAAAAAAAAAAAAAAAAAAAACCCTAAAAATCAGCAGATAAATTGGTCATACGTAACACATTGTGTCATAACCATAACTGTAACATGAATTTCTCCACGCATTTGTCCAGATGGACATGCAAAGTGTGATTGTGATACGTAACTACATTAAATCAAACTACTATTTATATGACACAAACATGCTACTCAACAACCCACAAGAACACACAGACAAGAAATCTAGAGAGAGATGGCAATGTCTAGCACCCATTTCATGGCTTTAGCAATCCTTGTGATGGTTGGGATGATAGATTTTGGCAACAGTATGGAACCTGGCCAGTGCATCGGCTACTGGTACGATTTCGACGATTTCTTAGACCAATGCCATGATTCGGTTGCAAAGTCGCTGCCAAAGTATCTGTCACCATCTGAGGCGTGTTGTGATGTTGTCAAGACGATGGATATGCCATGCTTGTGCAAGTCCATCTCTGTGTATGACGAGAAGGACTTTAATGCCCAACAAATTCCATATGTTGCATATGGGTGTGGCCAAGAGCTTAGCCCTGGAACCAAATGTGGAAGTAAGAATCAATCTCTTTTATTTAGCCATTCATATATTTATGGAAAGTGGTTCGGTTGAAATCCAGAGTAGCACTACCGTATATTTATATATAATGTATGTATATTGTGTTAACTATCATTTGCTCTAAAAATCTAAACTATTAAAGAAGTATAACTTTAATAATCATGTCGTCTAGGCTCTTCTAACAATTTAGTGTTTCATATTGTTATAGAGCCACTATACTTAGGAGTGACAACAACGGCACTTTTTGTTCCTGTCAATTTTGTGGACACGACAAGGGATAGATTTATGGTCAATTCCACCTCAAGTTTACTTAAAACTGGTTAGGTTGTATTTTATAATATACAAATATTGAAAAGATAATTACTTGAGGGTCCATGGATGTCTTAATTTGGTTGTGCAAGTTATGGTGTGAAATGGAGAATAAAATCAATCTCTTTGTACCACAAAATATGCGCGTGTACAAATAAAAAAAATTTAAGTTTAAAATTTTGACCCCTTTGGTTGCTAAGACGCATCTTAGGATTACTAACTCGATGATTCATTTTTTTTTATTTATTTTTTTATTTTATATATATATATATATATTTTCGAAAGGGTTGGAATGATTGCTTTATATGAGATCCGAAAAAATAAAATAAAATAAAAAATATTTGGCTAATTAATATTTTTTCTTTTTGGTTGATGCAGGTTACACAGTTCCATGAGGGGACACTATAAACACGTATCAAGCGAAGCAATAACTCACAATGAGCGTATTAAAAACGTATACTAATTAGTGAATAAATTTGGGCAGCCTCAGCTTTGTCCTTGTATTACGACAAACATTAGTAGAAAGTAATTTGAAGCAATACACTACCTCACCATTATAATCATCCTTTTTTGCAAGTGTTTGAGATATGTATGTTAATGACATTTCCATAGCTGCCAATATACTGTAGATGTCATAGGGATCTCATTGTAGCGTGCATCATGCATTTACCTTTTTTTTCTTACTTTTTTCTTCTCTATTTTGTTTGTTGCAAATAAATAATTAATAATTAATTATAAAAAGATTTAGAGACCCAAGTTTGAAATCCAAAAGCGAGAGGAGAGGTGACGGCCCACACCTCTCTCTCGAATTTTGGGATTCATTACTCAAATCATTCTCTTAACAAGAATGTGAAGTATGAGATGACGACCACATTTCAATAAATCTCTCGTAATTAATATTGAACTTGAAGCATGAATTACATTGAGATGAATTACAAAGATTCTACTGTGCTGATAGTCATGCACTGCACTAAGTTAGCTGAGCATCATTCATGCTTTCTAATCATTTTTCAGTTCAGAAATTAGTATCACCACATGAGAGGATCAAGAAATACAAGAAATCTATATGAGCAATACTAGAAATGATGAAAGTTTTTTGAGATACCCAATCAAAAAACTTTGTTTGAGCTCACCCCCTCTTAATTAGTTTCTTGTAAAATATCGTTTGATTTCACAAGTGGGAATTCAATATATATTACGATTATAATTCCAGTTGGTGAAAAAAATTTGGTCCATACACTAATTTGATGAACTTCCTTGCAATCAATGCAGTCCATGTCTTGATAGGATAAACTTAAGTTAAATCGTTGAACATTTTTCAACATCTACCAGATACCATATTCACATTTATTTATTTATTTAGGGATAAATATGATATATGCGTTCCATAAACTTCCTCAAGTGCTCTAACACTTTCCATTGCACCACAACCTTCACCATCCTCTCACCCCCATTTACCAACCTCACATGAGGTTCATCCCTCGGAGGTAGGTTTGCTCCTCTATTCTCAGGCGAGGCCTGCTCACACTCCCCAAGTGCCCACAGTAAGTGGGCCCACTCCTCATGTCACTGTTTTAAAGGACAAAAGAGCACTTAGGTCAAAAAGTCTTATTTCCATTCCTTATAAGTCTTCCGGTGAGCCCCTTTCTGACAAAGGAAAGACGTGTGCTAAAATACCAAATCTTATGGTCAATGACCTGCCATCCTTTTCCCCTCTTATCACTTCCAACCCCACTTCTCTAGTGACAAACCACTTAGCTAATACCCCTACTCTGTGATACTCCTCGAATCCGAGACACGAGTTGATCAGGCCCAAGCCTAAACCCGAGGGAATATCAAATAATTAAAGTATTTTAAATCGAACACAGAATAGAAAAATAAAGAATTTAAATATAAAATCCTCCTGTTGATCAAAATCCCTAATCCTTTGATTTTGATGATAACAAATCAATAATGATGTGTTTTTTTAATGGTTTAAATGAGTTTTAATGCAAGGAAATGGAGATCTTGTTTTAGAAAGGGTGGAAGGGACTTCAAGTCATCATGTGGTCTCCCAAAGCATCAAGAGGTTGCATATGCTCTTCTATATGATCATCTCATTATAAATGTACAGTCAAAGTATTCCAAATGAAATTCAAAGAGTCAATATTTGCTTTTGATCATCTTCAAAAGAAAAGAGCCTGAAACTCAAAAGTCAAGCAGCACATGTCGGTCGGTTTGGTACACATATCGACCGGTATCTAGGCAGTGACAAAATTCCAAGTTGAAGCTCACACATGTCGACCGGTTTGACACACATGTCGACCGGTATCTAGGCAGTAGCAAATGTCCAAATTAAGCTCAGTACACATTGACTGGTTCAGCGTACACATCAACCGAATCATGAA
The DNA here is from genome assembly GCF_030987335.1 of Cornus florida. Classification (NCBI taxonomy): domain Eukaryota; kingdom Viridiplantae; phylum Streptophyta; class Magnoliopsida; order Cornales; family Cornaceae; genus Cornus; species Cornus florida. The sequence goes on along the minus strand of NW_026775572.1, from coordinate 59,777,706 downwards.
GAACACGTCGACCGATTTACAACACACGTCGACCAGTTTATTCTACATGTCTACTGGTTTGGTCGCAGGTCTGCAGATTCAAATTTGTAACGGCTATATCTTCATTTGATGCTCTCAACTACCTACAACAGCTCTATTGAATTCAAAATATCTACAAATAGAGAAGGTTGGAGCTCAAAGAAATAGAACATACAAGTGAGAATACTCAAGGTGATCATTCAAGAGCATTCAAAGAGCCTGAAATTCAGATCTGAGCTTTTACTTCTCATTTTCTGTCTCATATCAGTTCAGAGACTAGAACTTCATTTATTTCATCTACTTACCTTAGTGTGAAAATTATCCTTGTAATATCTTCTAGAAAAAGAGAGAGAGAGAGAGAAACATTATTGTAATCTTCATTTTCATATCTCTACTATCTTGTAAGGGTTGTTGTGACCCAAAACCAAAGCTTAGCAGAAAGGTGTTCTCCAAGTAAGGAAGTAAAGCATAGTTGTGCTTCAATTGACGGTTTGCTCTCCACCATTAAGGAGGAGCTTTAGTGATTTTGGAAAGTCTCAAGGGAGGACCTTGAGCCAAGAAGCAGAAGCTTCCGAATCTCGCTAAATCGCCGAGTCACTGTTTGCATTTCTCTATCTCTATCCTCTTTAATTACATCTATATTGCTCGAATATCTTTACTGTGTATTGCATTCTATGTTGTTGAAGATAATATTTTTTTTAATTATAAACATTGGCCATTCACTCTATTCACTCCCCCCCCCCTCTAGAGTCAATTAGTGACTAACACCTCCAATAACAAATAATAAATTAATCCTCCAAAAACCTTCAAGGTTACAACTTGGGAATCCAACTAGTGGACCCCTAAACCAAACTCCAACTAAAACTGAGTAACTGAAAGTAAAGATATTCCAAAACTAAATCATGAAGTGAAATCCTACGTCATCGGTAGAATAAATGAGAGTCTCTGCTTAGCACGATCAAGCTTGAGACTGGAACCGTCCAATACTTGAAAAGAATAATAAAGGAGTGGGTCAAGCCCACCAGCAAGTTCTAATCTAACTGCAATCCATACAGTGACCTGATACGCAGATACACCGTAGACACCTCACAATATCTATCTAGTCCATACATATAAATATATCCACACTAAGGGACATTCACTGGTCTATAATAGGGGTCTCAACCTGAATAGAAGGCAATATGCGAAAACGCACCCAAAGGTGGGCATGAATACCTAGACCTAACATGGTACACCTCAACCTATTATAACCAGCTACGCATCCACTGCATTTATGCACCCTAACCAACAAGTCTGAGACTCAAGCTCATCTCTTGGTACCATAAACATATACATAAAGTCTGTCCAAAACCAGGGTATGTAGTTTAATTACTTATCGAACTGACATACAATAACAAATTAGTTAGTCACTCAACTTATTCAGTTGATATGACTTAACCATCATCCATTATTCTAGGAAACCACTCAACTTAGTTGCAGTTGATTTGATTTAAACACAATTAGGATTTAATATTTATAAATCCATTCCTTTAATCCGTTAGGTTAGGTTTAGGCGTTTTGAGCTAAACCGTCCCTAGTATATCATCGTCCCATACTGGTGCATACAATCCTCCATATTCTTGTAAATTACATAATATATATAACAGTTTAGTAATTTACAATCCAAAACTAATATCCAAATAATTGCAAAAAGAAGATTAACAATCTAGCAATTAAAATCCAGTATTAATCCATGTAATTGTATCAAAGAATTTAATATTCTAACAATTAACATCCAAAACATGCATAGTTCAAATTTAATATAACAATGACCCTATCATGTATTTAAAATAAGTTCTATAATAATATTATAGTTCAATAAATTGCTAAATTAATTTAAGCAATTTAGCTCCTTCCATCCGGTAACAGCGTACTAAATTGTATACTTATCTTCTGTTTTATCTTTTAGCACAGAGCCACACACTATGCCACAAGTCCAATTTATTAATTAAAAGACTTCACCATACATTTAAAATAAATTTAGAATCATTTTATAGCACCCTAAACTGTCATATTAAAACTAGTCAATAAATCTCCTTCCAGCCGTTAACCGCACGCAAAGTTGTCAAATAGCGTACTGTTAATTCTATTAAAACTAAGGGGTAAATTTATGCAATTCAAGACCTTAGTTACATGTTAAAATAATTATTTAAAAACCCATTAAATTTCTAAAACTGTTCAAGAACCACCCCAAGTACCCAAACAGTAACTAAAAAGTCACTGTACGCACAAAATAATGAAAGAGCTTGCTCTAGAAAAATTGAGCAGGCTCAATGCAGCATAGAGCCGGCTTTAAACCACCTTGGATCCAGGCTCTAAATAGGTGGGAGCCGGCTCTTGACATTCCAGAGCCGGCTCTCCCCCCCCCCCCCCCCCCCCCCGGGTGAGCTATCTCTCTGTTCCAGCTTTGTTTGTTTCGTTTCTGACCTCTGCTTCAACTCCAGCCAGTTGCAACCTTTTTATTTGGTTTTTAAAACGATCTAGGAATCTTAATTAAGCCTAGAAACATCCCCCATGACTAGTTTACAGTAGTTGACAACAAGTATAGTAATGACATTTGCTACAAATTTAACATGATAAAAGCGACGAACTGAACCCAGATTTTGCGACTACTATAACAGAATTATTTTAACATATACAGATCATCAAAATATCATATAATAAGCATATATTTTCAGTTAATGATCAATTAACCCCTATAGACTATCTAGGTGCACAGAACACAGGCCAACGGGAGAGAGGAATAAGAGAACTTGCCTGTAGTTTTAGACTCAAAACTTGTCGCCGTCTTCCTAACTTCCGGCAACCACTGCAACACTGTCTAGCCTCCTATTACTTCTACTCTTCCCTTCCCCTAGCTCTGACCTTGAAGCCTCAGTCGAAAACCTCACAAACTTGCTCTGCTCTCTCAAAGCCTCACTTTGTAACTCTCTGTATCTATGTTACGTGAGTAGGGTTTTTCCAACCCTTAATACAGATTTTAACTATGTATATATAGGCGTAAAAATACTAACCCTAATCCTTATTTAATTAGAGACAGAGCCCTAATCCTAATCCTAGTCGACCCACAGAACCTAAATCATATACATATTTGATTCATGTATGACGGCTCAAAGAAAACCCTAACTGAAAAAGAATGTATTTAAAACCTTAGTTAACATATTTACATATTTAACCTATTCAAATTAAACAATTAACAAATAATTAAATTTAAAACAACCAATTTATCAAGTAGTTCAATGTAACAACAACAATTAATTAAATGGCAATTAAATCAAACAAGTCACAAAATACAAATAATTTCAAATAAATCAAATAGTAAACACAAATAAATAATTACTACACCAAAAACACACTTAAATAATTTATTAAAAATATCGGGACTATCCTTTAAACTTAGGGGTATTACAGTCAGAGCCCCTTCTTGACACTTCACCTGTCATACCTACGCATGAAACTTATTAACAAAAGCACACTGATGGACCACCAAACAAACCCTTGTGGGCTCATGTTACTACCGGGAGAAATAGCAAACTTGATTTTGAATTTCTTCAACCAATGTCTTGCGATGGTTTTACCCATGTGGACCTACCTACGAGTGCTAGAGATAAGGGTATTGCGGAGTGGAAACCTAGTATTATAGGTTATTTTCTCCAAAGAAAACTAAGCTACAAATTGGTAAGCAGAATTGCTAGAAACCTTTGGACCAATAAGGGCTTAATTGACATAATTGCTATTGAAACTAGTTTTTACATCTTCAAATTCAAAATTGAAGCTGAGTGCAAAATTATCCTGGATGAGGGTCCCTGGTTCTTTGCAAAAAGACCTTTGATCCTGAAACAATGACAACCTAACTTGCAGCACTATAAGAACTTAAACACTTCTATACCAGTCTGGGCATTAATTCACAATGTACTATTTGAATACTGGAATAGCAAGGGTCTTAGCAGTATTTCAAGTGCCATTGGTGTTCCCCTCTTTGCAGATGCCAGAGTTTGCATTGAAGTTAATGCTTTTGTAGAACTAATTGATTCTGTTAATCTTAAAGTTGCAGAGGGTGAATTTTTAGAATTACCGGTGACCTATCAATGGAAGCCACTGGCTTGTCACAAATGTCATACTTTTGGACACTCAGAAGGTAATTGTCTGAGTCATATTCCTTGGTTTCCAAACAGAGGGGAGCTCACTGGAATACAGCTACCCAAGAGAGACCTTAAAAGAAATCATAAAACTCAATAGAGGAAGGTTCAACCAAAACCAATTAGCATACCCCCATCACAACCCCCACCCACACCTAAACCTCTACAACCTACACCCACTACCACACAAGCCACACCCACTACCATACAAACCACCTCTGAGCCATGCACCAATCCCCATACCACTGATTTAGCTCAACAAACCATCCCTGAGCCATACACCAATTCCCCTACCACTGATATAATACAAAATTCCATTACCCATGCTCAAATAGCCACCACCACTAAAACTATCAGCAAACCTGAAATCACTTTGAAAACGCCCACTAACCCATACCCTAGATCATCATCATCCCCGCCCTCATCCACCAATTTAGCACAATCATCCAATTGATTCCAAATTCTTTTATGTCAGGATATGGAGGATTAATGTGTGTCTGTGCCACCAACATCCATTCTTGAAACCAAACTAAATCCTGTCATCCAACCCAAAGATAATGAATTACCATCTGTTAAGGCACCAACAGGTGTCTATGTCTCTGATCCTAGTGTTAGTTACTGTGACAAGGTTATGCCTAACACTAGACTCACACGTAGACAGAGAAAGAAATTAAGGAAGGATGCCAAAAGAGCAAATAAGGCTGCTCAGGTAGCAGCTAAAGAGGCTTACATCAGGTTCTTTGAGGACCTACAATCACCTCAAAAGCAATAATTTTTGCTGCTTGGAATGTTAGAAGGATGAACAATCCCTCTTAACAGTGTGAAGTGAGGAAGTTCATTACTGAAAATCAGCTTGATTTTGTAGGACTTATTGAAACCAAAGTAAGGAATTGTAACATTTCTCTTATGCATAATGCAATTTCAAAATGGCCACTAATCAACAACATTAACCATGCCCCTTTGGGAAGAATCAGGATCTTATGGAACCCTTCTGAAGTTGATATTAAATGCATTCAGATGACTGACCAATTCATCCATTGTTCTATAATCCCATCCAACCCCTCAGCCATTCCTTTTTTGGCTACTTTCATTTATGGTGCCAAGACACCTGAAGAGAGAGTTCCACTTTGGGATGCCATCAATGAGATATCCACTCAAATCACAAATGAACCTTGGATCCTTTTAGGTGATTTTAATGCAATAAGATGGCCTAGAGAGAGATATAGGGGAAGTGACCATTGGACTCCTTCAATGGATGATCTCAATAACTGCATTATAGATTCTGAACTTAATGACCTGAGGTTTACTGGCCACATGCATACCTGGACCAATAAATCCTAGGGGCAGCCCTCAATTGCAAAGAAACTGGATAGGTTATTGTGAACTCTCACTAGCTCTCTACTTTTCCAAACTTAACAACAAATTTTGCTCCTCCCTTGTGCTCTGATCATTGCCCATGTTAGTAAATATAGGAGTTCCCACACTAAGAAGAAAATGTCCTTTCAAATTCTTTGATTTTTGGTGTGAGCATCCTGATTTTTTGACAACGGTTGCTTCTGTGTGGAATATTAAAGTGTCTGGAGTGCCTATGTATAGGGTTATCACAAAGCTCAAAAGATTGAAAAGTGCACTAAAAAATCTAAACCACAATGTTTTCAGTGATATTTCTAGCAGGGTAAAGAATGCAAAGTACAACCTTATTGCTTGCCAAAATCTCTTAGACTCTGATCCAGGGAACATAGAGATCAGGCAACATGAAAAAGAGTTCTTACTTATTTATTCCAGTCTAAGTAAAGTGGAACAATAGTTATTTCAACAGAAATCAAGAGTGAAGTGGTTAGCACTTGGTGATCAAAATAGTAGCTATTTTCATAAGAGTGTCCAATCCAGAATTAACAAAAGGAGGATTACAAGTGTTAAATTGCAGGATGGTGCAGAAACAAAGGATATGGAGACCATTAACCACACATTCACCACTTTTTTCAGAGATTTGCTTGGTAGCAATCCTCATTGCTACCCAGGTTTGAACTCCTTTTCACCATTCATTTCTAAATCAGTGAATGCTGAATTCCTTGAAATTCTTTGTTCCATCCTAACTGATATTGAAATAATGAACTGTATGTTCTCTATTAAATCCAAAAATTCTCCAGGACCTGATGGTTATAACTCATTCTTTTTAAAAAAGGCTTGGAGCATTGTTGCGAAGGATGTCACATTGGCCGTTAGAGACTGTTTCCAATCTGGGAAAATACTCAAGCAAGTTAATGCCACTTATTTGGCACTAATCCCTAAAGTCCCTATTATCACCTTCTGATTACAGACCTATAGCTTGTTGTAGTGCCTTGTACAAGTGTATTTCCAAGCATATTGCAAATAAGTTAAAACCCATTATGCCTACTTTAATTGATAAGGCCCAAAATGCCTTTATCAGTGGTAGAAAAATTGGGGATAACATCATCTTGGCTCAAGAATTGCTAAGAGGTTATCATAGGGACCTTAATCCACCTAGATGCACACTTAAAGTGGATCGCATCAAGGCTTATGATACTTTAAGCTGGCAGTTTATCCTGGATGTTCTCCAACTAATGCAATTCCCTCCATTATTCATCTCTTTGATTAAAACATGTATATCCACTCCACATTTTTCTATTTGTATTAATAATGAACTATGTGGTTTCTTTAACAGCATCAAAGGACTAAGACAGGGGGATCCCCTATCACCTTACCTCTTTGTTCTGGCAATAGATATTTTCTCAAGTATCACCAACCAAATCACAAACAATGAACCACGCTTTACATATCATTGGAGATGTAAAACAACCTAAATCTCATATTTAACCTTTGCAGATGACATTCTAATGTTCTGCCATGGCGATGTAAGATCTACACAGTCACTCAAAGTATCCATTGATACCTTCACTAACCTTTCTGGCCTCACCCCCAACCCTAACAAAAGCAACTTATTTTTCAGTGGAACTCCACATCAGACTAAAAACACCATATGCAACATCTTCCAATTCCCCTGTGCAGAATTACCTGTCAAATACCTTGGTCTACCACTGATTTCTACTAAACTCACAGCAAATGATTGCCAATCCATTATTGAAAGCATGCTTTCTAGAGTTACAAGTTGGACTGCAATAGCTCTATCATTTGCAAGAAGGTTACAGTTGATAGAAGCTACGCTTTTTAGCATGCATATTTACTGGACAAACCTCCTGATTTTACCAGCTAAAGTGTGTGACAAGATGAACTAAATAATGCAAAGATTCTTATGGTCAGGAAAAGCAATAAACAAGTATAGAGCAAAGAATGGGAACATGTGTGCAGCCCTAAACATGGAGGAGGACTGGGCATCTATGATATTCGACTTTGGAACAAGGCCTCAATTTTGAGACATATATGGACTTTGTGCTCCAATGACACAACTGGAATTTGGAAAGAATGGACACTCAAGAATTTAGTAAAAAAGAAGAGCATTTGGGACATACCTATACCTAGTGACAACTCTTGGTTCTGGAGAAAGCTTCTACATAATAGAACTTTGGCACAGCCTTTTGTCAAACACATCATCAACAATGGCTCATCAACAATGGTTTTCTTTGACAATTGGTTCCCATGTGGACCTCTCTATCAGGTATTTTCTAACTTCAATCATAGACAGGGCTGGTTAATCAACAAATCCATGAAAGTATCTTCATTACTCACTACTTCCCAATGGACATGGCTTAGACATATTTCAAATATAGTCTCACCTTATTGTAATATCAGGAACTTACCATTCCCCAACATTTATTGCAATGATACCATCCAGTGGACTCCATCACCCAACAAGACATACTCCTTGAAACATACACTTCTTGCTATCACCCAACCAACCCAACCTACCCACTGGCATAAGCTAACCTGGTTTAAACATGCCATACCAAAACACTCCTTTTGCTTGTGGCTAGCAATTCAAGAAAAATTACTTACTCAAGATAAACATGCACTTCTCTACACAATGCAACCTAATGTGTGTATCCTTTGTCTAAGAGCTGCTGAAAATCATGAACATCTGTTCCACCACTGTGATTATTCAAAAGTTGTATGGGCTGGTCTTTAACATAAATGTAGGTTTTTCACAAACCCTAACTCTTAGATAGACTTCCTAATTTGGGCATCATCTAATTGGAAACAGAAACTTAAGAGAAGCAGAGTTATGGTATGGAAGCTAACATTGGCTAGCTATGTTTATCACATTTGGAAGGAGCGAAACAATAGAATGTTCAAAAATACCTCATTACCTCCAGTCCAAACAATGAACTCAGTGATCAACGCAATCAGGCTGAAGCTATTCTCTGTCAAGAAAAATGAATGTCCTTTTGCGAGAGAAATTGCAGCAGATTGGAATCTCCCAGCTTCATTTTATGAGCCTGACCAATTAAATCCCTTCTTCCATTTCGCAACCACCTAACTCACACAAACTCCTCTATCTCTACCACCACCACCTCTTCTAACGATCCCAACTGCTCAACACCTCCCCCAACCATAACTAGTAGTGTGGATACTTCATGGTTTATTGATTCATCCCACCCGAGGATGTGATTGAAGGTAGTTACCTCTTTGGATGTAGAATGTTGTTACTTGGGCTTTTGGGCCTAGTCAGGTTTAGGACTTCCTTGTAGGTTTCTTTGGGCCACTATAGTGGACATTTTGTTTCTTGTATCCTTGCCCAGTAATGTATGGGCTGAAGGATCTCCTTTTTAATTACTCTTCTTTTTTAATGAATTACTTAATTACCGAAAAAAATATAACTAAACTGTCTTTCTCATCTTATTTTGTATTCCAATCTCTACTCCATTATCTTATAACTCTATTTGAATAATTCACTATACTGGGATTCTTCTATCATGAAATATATATAACTCTATTTGAATAATTCACTATACTGGGATTCTTCTATTATGAAATATATATATATATATATATATATATATATATATATATATATATATATAAAATTCAAAACCAATTATGAAATATCATTCTTTTCAATTTGGAAACCATGACAAATCTACAAACCCACAAATTATATGAATTGAAGGTTGATTAATATCATCTCTTAGTAGTGAATTTTGATGCTGATAACTTATGAACTGTTATTATTATTATTATTTTTATTATTTTCCTGTAAATAACCTTGTTGGATGTTATTGTGTTGTACATAGTCGCTCGGTGGGTGGTTTTTTAAGCCGTTTTGTTGTTATTTTGTTAGATCTATTCCTGTTAGGCTTGTTTCTGGCTTGATATGGTATATCTGTTTTCTGTTTTCCGGTTAGATCTCCGATCTATGTCGGCTTTTTTTGTCCCTGCCTCTGTGTGGGTTTTGTTGTCCCGGCATCTTATGCGGGGTTTGTTGTCCCGGCCTCTTGTGCAGGGTTTGGGGTATGGTTGTTAAAATCCCGATTCTGAATCTTAGAATCTTATGATTCTACGATCCTAAATTGCTAAAATGATTCCGATCCTATCTAAAATCTCTGGAAAGTAGAATCTTAGTAGGATCTATAGAATCTCATAGAATCTTACGATCCTACCGATTCTACTAAATCGTGTTATTTTGTTCTTCTTCCGAATTTATTTGAGCCTACCATTAATTTTGGACTAATAAATTTAATTATTTAAAATATAAAGTACAACTCTTTAGCCTAATTACATAAAAAAAAAATTTAAATAAAAAACAAAAGAAAAGAACTTCAAATGTAGAGACTATCAATTTCAAAGGTATCGTTTAAAATTTGAAAAATTTCCTCTATTTTATTTTATTCTTCTTAATTTCTCTTTTTCTTTTTTTCCTTTCTTTTTTAGTATAAGAAACGTAAAGAATTCTATTTTTCTACTTATTTTTTGTCAATTCTGAAACAAAAATAAAGAAAGACTTCATTTTTATTGTTGTGTTGTGATTTGTTTCGAATCATAAACATATTAATAACTACTTGGTACATACTCCATAGTCCATAAGTGAGTTTGTGACTACCTGGTGATTATGAATTTAAGGATTTCTATTTGGTGTTCTTTTCTGTTCTATTTATGTCTCAATTTTTTCGTGTTTTGGCCATATTCTTGCTATATTTTACCAACAATATTGTTTAAAAAAGTATTTTGAATTTTTTTTTTACAAATTGGTAGAATCTTACGATTTATGATATGATTCTACGGAACCCAAAACGATTTTACGTTGAATCCCAATTTTAACAACCTTGCTTTGGGGGGTTCTTCTCCATCGACGGCACCTTGTGGATGCAGCCTACCTTGGAGCAGTTGTCTTGACGATGGCCTGACCTATGGGTCATTCTCGTTGCTGCTTTTCTCTCTTGGTGGTTTCTGCTGGTACGTTATTTCTCAGCAAATCTGGAGCCTGTTTTTTCGTTTTATTCTCTTGCTTCATGATTTGTTTGTCTTTGTACGTCCATTTATGGCGCTCTTTATAGACACTGTATGGTTGTTTTTCTTATTGCCCGGATAAAGGACAACAAAAAAAAAATCAACCTTGACTTGTTAATTAAAATTTTCTGACGGCTTGCAATGGGTGTCTGACACCGACTAATGTTAACTTTATTATATATAATACTCATACTGCGATACATGTGAGATATTTAATTAAAGAAAAGAACTAAATAAAGATGGAAATAAAAAATCTCATTGTCGGCTCTTTATATTTAAAGAAGAGAACTAAATAAAGATGGGGAAAAAAAAAATCTCATTGTCGACTCTTTATATGTATTTATATATGTAACATATATATATCTTTATGAAAAAGGAGTTCTGAGCTAAGTGAATTCCTCAACTAAGTTTCAAGATAGAGGACACAGAAGGGCAGCTTAGTCATTTTGTTTATTAAAATAAGGAGTTAGAGAGCTAAAGAAGTTTATGGAGCATCAATATCACCTTCCTTTATTTATTTATTTTCAAAAGGTTAATTAATTGTATAGATTAAAAATGGATTTAACCCAAAGTCCAACCAACATGAGACCAATATACCAATATAGGCTAAAGCAATTTTGGACCGACTAAAACAAAATGATACAAAATCAACCCATAAACAATTTAGAATACATATGGATAACGGTCACTTTACCTGTAAATCTTTGACTATACTAAACAGTTCCGGTGACTACGGTTGGAATCAATTGATCAACTGATAGCAAAATTGGTCAATTGGCTTTGATGGGGCGTCCGGGGCAAGGAGAGAGACTCCATTCTGAGATAAGATCGGCAAAATCAGTATCAGGAAATGAGGAGAGCTTCTTAGCAATACAGGAACGAATTCTAGGAATGTGGAGAAGGTTTTTGCTGAAATATTCTTGTATTTCTTCCATATGGTAAATTATTGTTGGCGAAAGAGCATGAGAACAATAGGTGAGAATGACTCTTTGGCGAGTTTCTGCATAATACGTGTGTGGATGTGGTTCGGCCACGTCACCAAGGCTCAGGTCAATGTGACCCCACCATAATACCATCTTCGAGCAAGAAGACAAAAGTGATCAACACTTGGACAAAATCCACCTCAGCAAAGGAAGCAATAATTGACCAATGGACCTCGAACCCTGGCCTAAACTTAACAATCGGTCGATGGGCCTTGAACCTCGATCCCCCTTGGCCAACTGTCGGTCGATGGGCTTTGAACCTTGACCGACCTAGCCACAAACTGTCGATCGACGGGTCTTAAACCTCGATCCAACCTGGCCATGAACTGTCGATTGACGGACCTTGAACCTCAATCCGACCTGGCCCCAAACTGTTGATCGATGGGCCTTGAACCTTCATTCGACCTGGCCCCAAACTATCGATCGACGGGTCTTGAACCTCGATCCGACGTGGCCATGAACTGTCAATCGTCGGACCTTGAACCTCGATCCGACCTGGCCCCAAACTATCGATCTACGAGCCTTGAACCTCGATCCGACTTAACCACGAACTATCAATCGATGGGTGTCACAAACTATCGATCGACGGGCCTTGAACCTCGATCCAACCCAGCCATGAACTACCGATTGAGGGGCCTTGAACCTTAATCCGACCCAGCCACGAACTGTCGATCGACGGACTTTGAACCTCGATCTGACCTAGCCTTGAAACTTGCCAATTGGAAGACTTAGAAGTCACGAATGAGAGACTCAACCATATGCCAAAGCAATGAAGAGTTATGGTAGGACTCTTCAAGGTCAATGGGATACAGAAGGGATTTTGGAATGGAGGATGGAAAATTAGTAATGTCTTGCTCACTAAGGCAAGGCCCAATTTGAGGATAAGAGCAAAAAATAGCTGGAATAGTACAACAACCTTTATAGTTTGCAATTTTTGGATTATTCAACAGGAAAGGTACACTTGGCAGTAGCTTCAGAAATATAAGGATTAGGGTAACATGACCCAAGAGAAGCATAATCCTGACTCATCTTCAAGCTAAAGGCCCAAAAATGTATCACCTGAAATGACCTAGAGCTATAAAAGGAGGCAAGGACACAAAGGCAAGGGGTAAGAGAACCAATGGTAGCTTCTTCCCTACCATTGCTCTAATCCTCTCACGAGACTGGTTTTCTCTCCCTTCTTCCACCTTTCTACATTCCTCATATTGTTTAGTGATATATTCCCAGACTTTTTTACTTTTTCACGATTGACGAGAAACAAGTATCTACATTTAGTGACTCCCCTAGGGATTATCCTAGCAAGACGATAAATCCAGATGAGGTTCCTCCTTCTCCAGCACTGGTAGAGGCGTCTGTCGTTGGAGCCACCAGCACCAGGGCCACTAGTGCCAAAGCCACCAGCGTAAGAGCCACCAGCGCCAGAGCTACTAGTGCTAGAGTTACCAGCACTAGATCTCATTTCTAAAGATCCAAACACAGATCCAGCACCGATGCTGTTTTAGAAGCCATGCAGAGTATCAACCACCAGCTGAGAACCCGAATGGAGAGGTTTGAAGAAGCTCTCTATATTCTTGATAAGAGGGTTTTGACGACACCAGCCATAGCTCAGGCAGAGCTCCTTCCAGCTAATCAGATGACACTTGACGATGGCCGCTTGTATACGCCAAAATAATGTAGTGAATGTGTGGTTCAAGAAAAGTCTTTTAGGTCAAGTTTATATTTATAAAAACCACTACTACTAACATAGCAAGAGTGAGTAGGGATCGTCCCAAGGGATTATACGTGTTGGAATTTAACTTCGACTCTAGTGGATCACAAGATTGCAAAGGAGAGATTGATTGTTTAATTACACTAAAATTCAATTAATTAAAATGTAATTAAAATAAACAAAGTTGAGATAGGGATTTAAGAGATGAGAAGTGAGGTCTTAGGGTTCATTGGATCGCCACTAAGCTCGTTCACCAAACCACACACTTTCAACTAATTTAGGGAAAACCGTTTTGTGAACAAAATGCAACTACCAATTGCAACATTAAGCATAGACCATCAAATTCAGTAATGTATTGTCTACCTAACTAACAAATAAACTAAGTGTAGAACAACCCATCAATTCTAAGCATGACCCATCAAACTAGTCACAATTGTAGCACACTTCAATCTAGAAAATCATGAAATTTGCAATAATAAGCTATGAAATATCAAATCAAGTAAAGATTATCTACCTACCTATAAGCGTGAATTAAATTGTAGAACAACCCATCAAGTATAAGAATAATCCATCAAATTAATTGACAAACTCATCTAATAAAAACCATGTCTAGCCATCACTAGATTCTCAATCAACCACACATAGACATGTAATTAATATAGAAAAACTAGTGTAGAGATCAATTCCCAAATAATTACACATAAGACAATATGTAATCATATAGAGAATCAATAGAAAGAATTAAACCATATGAATCATGCGAGACATAATTCCCAATTTAATCACACATAGGCATGTAAATAAACTAGATAATTAATAGGAAGAATTAAACCATAAAATCATAGAAATATACCAAGATTCATTAAATTCACAAGTCTAGAACACTAATCACAATATATTATTCCCCAAAAAGTATGAAAGAATTATAGGTTTAGATTACAAACTTGGGGCTCATCCAAACCCCAAGGAGAAGTCTAGCCAATCATGGAGGAGGTGGATGTGATCTTGGAACCCTCAAGGGCAATCCCCAAACATGGCTCCATCTTCTTCCTCTTCTTTTTTGTTGAATTCTAGAGAGAGAGTGTGTGTAGATCTAGAGATGTGTTCTTAGAGCCTCCACTCTTCTTTTTTCTTCTAACCCTAATCTCTAACTTTTCTAGAGAGAGAAAATAAAAATTACAATGTAAAAATAAAATAATGAAAAAGCTTATTTACAAAATAGTTTAATTCCTTTTAAATGCAAGGTCCTTTTCTTAGTCATTAAGTTAGAAATACAGGCCAAAAATATTTAATCCCGCAACTATGTGATAGGTGGAGTTCGAAGGAATAAGACAGCTCGCTTCCAGCACATTTTCGATCGATCAGACTTTTCTTCGATCGATTCGATCGATCTCACTTTTCTCCGATTGATCTCACTTGGCAGTTTTCAGCATCAGCCTCCTTTTTGCTCCAGATCAGCATCATTTTGCTTTAGATTCTCACTAAGACTTAGTTTGACTCCAAAAAGGCCTTAAGAAACTATTTTTAGCCTGTTTTAACTTTGTTGACCTGAAAAAGGAAATAACATGAAATTAGTCTAAAACGAAAAAATAAGATAGATAAAGGTCCTAGAATACTCAAGCTTAAGGGGTTTAAATGCGCATTTTTCAGTACTCATCACACTCCCAAACTTAAATATTGCTAGTCCCTAGCAATGAACTACAAAGTAAAGGAATGAAATGAACAACTAAACAACTATGAACTAGAAAATAATAAATGGATAAAGCCACTTTTGTAGGGAACACAATTGCATTTAGCACATGTAACAAGCCTTTTACACCCCTAGGTTACCCCTAGTGGATGAGTGAAGTCTCGTGAGGGTTTCTAGAAATGATACCCACAAACATTAAGCTCATTCTCACAAAAGAGGCACCAATATTCCAAATAAGTATTGCGAGAAAACTACATCAAGTATGCAATTTTTCAACCATTTCCAAGCAATCTCCTAAAATCTCAACATCAAATAAGCAAGTATGGTCCTCCACACATCAAGAAAATGATCATACAAATCAAAACAACTCTAAAATTCTTTTTGAGTGGACCGGCATCAAGTTTGTTGCTATCTAAGCTAACTAAAGAAATAATCACATCATTTCCCATAAACTAGCACACAAATCTAGTACCGATCATCAAGATAAATAGTGAACCTTTTATTAAAGTTTTATTGTTCTATGTGTACCTATTTTTGTCCCTCAATTTCTTTTTCTTTTTTATTTTTATTTTTAATTTTTTTTTTATCCCTAAGGATCAAAGATGGAAGCATAGTGCAATGTGTTGATCTATTAAGCTTTCTAGCGATCCATGAGATCGAGTATTAGGTCAATGACTCCCAAATCAGACTGCTTTAGGGCATTAGGCATTAAAACACCCATAAGGACTTACAAGCTCAAATTAACTAGGTTATAAATCAAAACAATCTTTATATAATCATCTCCCACTTCCCACCTTTTGGGAGAACTCCTCACTTTTTTATTTTTTTTTTTATTTTCAAGTTCAATTATTAACCTAGAGTTTGGGCCCTCCACCTTTCGGAGCGAGAAATTCAATGCTTGAAGAGGCTAGAATCCTGTCTACTCAATGAAAAGGGATTGTTATCCACTTTTGTCAAGATGAAAGCTTTCAATGCACTACTAGCTCAATTGGGATATAACTAATTCAATAATCAACAAAGCATGTACCCCAAAGATGAATGCTAGTGTGCGCCTGTGCTAGTGTAGAATCCTAGAGTGAATCTCAAAACAATCATAAAATCAGGATGATGTGAACCATAAATGCAAGCAAGATATCAGTCTTTCAAAAAATTTACTCCTAAATGGCATCCACAAGGCATATAAGGAGTATTGGACTCTCAAGTCAAGCAATTTAAATTCTAAGCAATATAGTACTCAAAAGATCAAAATCATAGCTAACATGGATCTCCAATCTCAATCATGCATTTAAAACTCAACGTTAAGTAGAATGCGACAAAGACACCTCACCCCCAAAAATTAAACTGCACATTGTCCTCATTGTGCAATGAGAACAATGGAAAAAATAGAAAGAGTATGCCGTGGTGACGAAAGCATGAAACCTGGCAATGATCCAATATGAAAAGGGTCTCCCCTAAACTTAGAATCAACAACCTATTTGAATAACCATACTAGAAAACTCACATCAAATATCAAATGGGATAAGAATAATCAAATCATGCATTTTAAGGCAATATATCGCAAGATGAAAGAGAGATATGAGATCAAGCCCTAACTATAGCATGAAAGTATGTATGACTACTCATAAGGGCACAATGGTAAAAAGTTTTTATATTTTTCTTTTTATGAAAGTAAGTACATACAAAATGCAAGAAAAACAAAGAATAAAATGCATGAACAAACTTCAAAAAGAAAAATAAAGAAGGAAAAATGTAATGAAAGAATATATACAGTGCAACAAATGAAAAACAAAAATTAAGAAAGGATGCAAGGACCAAAAAAAAAAAAAAAAAAAAAAAGAAAAAAAAAACTCTTTTTTTTTTTAATAACATAACAAGTATATACACACACAAAATAAAATGCAAAGAAATAAAAATACAATAAATGAAAATGTAATGAAATAAAGAATGCAATTTTTTTTTTTAAAGAGAAAAGTAATTACATAAAATAAAAGAAAATGAAAAATAAAATAAAATAAAATAAATAGAAAGAAGAAAAAGTCAAAAAGTCAAAGGGGCAAAGTTGTGATTGATCTAAGGATGATCGATCGAAACTCGATTGATCCAAGATGTGAAAACCTGCAAACAACTTCGAACGATACACAGAGATCTAAAATATGTAGAAATTCAAAAAATTTCTAAGTATTGAACTGAGATCGATCGAAGGGATAACTGGATCGATCCAAAAATAATTGGCTCGATCTGGAACAAAGTTCGCACGATATACAAAAAGCTGATTTCTGCAGAGAAGTTCGATCGATCGAAGGGACATTTGTGATCGATCGAACTGACACTGAATGCCTAATTTTGAAATGAAAGTGTAGAAAATCATATGCTAGACCCCAATGATGGTAACAAGAATAGAGATAGAAAAATGGATGGAAGAATGTACACAAGAACAAAAAATAAAAAGAAATGAGGGAGGAATAGAGTTTTAAAACTCTACGAATACTAGTGTTTAGCGTCTCTAGCAAGACGTTGGGTCAACTCACTAATCAAAAGAATCAAAAACTGGATATGAGACAATCTCATTGACCCTCTTGTCAATTTTTCCAAGTGGATCCCCTCTTACAACAATGAAATCATTCTCCAAAAGAATGACTTGAAAAGAAATGAAAGAGATGATATTGTTTCTTTCATCCACCGTTTTAAAAACAAAATCAATCATGGTTGTCCTTGCCTCATTTTTGTGCTCTTGAAGTGCATTTAAAGAATGACTTCCTATGCGACTTGGCAAGTCAATGTCTTTCAAAAAGTTATTTGGAATATTAAGAAATACCTTCTCTTCATCTTTTTTCTCTTCCTCAAAAATCATCATCTCCTTACCTTCCAAGTTAGCTAAGGAATCCATTAGAGAGTTCATTTCATTTTTTGAGCTTTCAAGGTCAAAACCACAATGTTGATATATTTCAGAAGAGCATGTCTCAAGAGGGTCTTTGGAGATAATAGAAGAAAGGTCTTCTTCAACAAGTTCCTCCTTCACCTCTCCTACCTCTATAGTGGTCAACAACTCCTCACTCTCTAAAGTAGTAATGGTCAGAATAAAATCATGATCAAAACAAGGAAAGTCCTCATTAATCATATTGTGCTCTATTGGATTAGCTAGTAACTCACTTGCCACTTCCTCATCTATACAAGATAGAGTGCTAGGCATTAGCTCACTTGCTATTTCTTCTTCTTCACTCTCATTATCCTCATCTATATACATTAAAGTTCTTGCCATTTTTTTATTTGCCTCTTCCTCCTCCTCTTGATGAGAAAGAGTACTTGCAATTTGCTCAACTTGAGCTTCAAGCTTGGCTAAGATTTTAGAATGAGAATTAATAAGTGGAGTTTGTGAAATATGCACATCAAGTAAAACTAACACTTTATCTTCAAATCCAGGTGAGTACCTTGAAGGTGGTGAAGTTGGTTCATCATAAAATGGTAGGGGTGGGTAATAGTCAGAAAGAGGATAATGAGAATAGTTAAGTCCATAATAAGATGATGCATGTTGAAATGAATTGGACTCAACCTCATAAGGATCAAAATATGGTAGAGGGACATAAGGTGAGGGGAAGTAATTTTCCCCCAAACTTGGATCAAATAATGGCTCTATCCACATTCAAAATCCAAATGCAACAAATAATGGCCTCCACATGGGCCGATGCTTGGACAAAAATTAAAGCAATGAAACTAACCTCAACAAAGGCCATCACAAGCATTCAAAGAAGTGCACAATTAAAATACAAGAGTTCCAAGAATTGCTCATAAAGGTCCTTAAGCAACTTCAAATTTTGATGTTAGCCTTAAGCTCTAATGATTGCTTCAAGTTCTAAAGTTTGCCTTTCTTGTAGTCAAGTACCTAATTGACAAATAATATCAAGAATGAGAAATGAATATATAATGGAAAATAAAATAAAAATAGAAGCAATCAAATGAACACTATTGTTTAGTCTAATTCCAACAAAACCATTAATCCCTGGCAACGACGCCAAAATTTGATGATGGCCACTTGTATACGCCAAAATAATGTAGTGAATGTGCGGTTCAAGAAAAGCCTTTTAGGTCAAATTTAAATTTATAAAAACCACTACCACCACTATTACTAACGTAGCAAGAGTGAGTAAGGATCATCCCAAGGGATTATATGTGTTGGAATTTAACTTCGACTCTAGTGGATCACAAGATTGCAAAGGAGAGATTGATTATTTGATTACACTAAAATTTAATTAATTAAAATAAACTAAGTTGAGATAGGGATTTAAGAGATGAGAAGTGAGGCCTTGGGGTTCATTGGAATCGCCACTAAGCTCGTTCACCAAACCACACACTTTCAACTAATTTGGGGAAAACCTTCTTGTGAACAAAATGCGACTACCAATTGCAACATTAAGCATGGACCATCAAATTCAACAATGTATTATCTACCTAACCAACAAATAAACTAAGTGTAGAACAACCCATCAATTCTAAGTATGACCCATCAAACTAGTCACAATTGTAGCACACATCAATCTAGAGAATAATGGAATTTGCAATAATATGCCATGGAATATCAAATCAAGAAAAGATTGTCTACCTACCTACAAGCATGAATTAAATTGTATAACAACCCATCAACCATAAGAATAATCCATCAAATTAATTGACAAACCCATCTAATAAAAACCATGTCTAGCCATCACTAGATTCTCATTCAGCCACACATAGACATACAATTAATATAGAAAAACTAGTGTAGAGATCAATTCTCAAATAATCACACATAAAATAACATGTAATCATATAGAGAATCAATAGAAAGAATTAAACCATTTGATTCATGTGAAACATAATTCCCAATTTAATCACACATAGACATGTAAATAAACTAGAGAATTAATAGGAAGAATTAAACTATAGAAATTATAGAAATATACCAAGATTCATTAAATTCACAAGGCTAGAACACTAATCACAAGATATTATTCCCCAAAAAGTATAAAAGAAATAGAGGTTAAGATTACAAACTTGGGGCTCATCCAAGCCCCAAGGAGAAGTCTAACCAATCATAGAGGAGGTAGATGTGATCTTGAAACATTCAAGGGCAATCCCCAAACATGGCTCAATCTTCTTCCTCTTTTTCTTTGTTGAATTCTAGAGAGAAAGTGCGTGTGTAGATCTAGAGATGTGTTTTTGGAGCCTCCACTCTTTTCTTTTCTTCTAACCCTAATCTCTAACTTTTCTAGAGAGAGAAAATAAAAATTATAATGTAAAATTAAAATAATAAAAAAGCTCCTTTACAAAATGGTTCAATTCCCTTTAATAACAAGGTCTTTTTTTTAGTCACTAAGTCAGAAATACAGCCCAAAAATATCTAATCTTGTAACTATGTGGTAGGTGGAGCTCGGGCGCGCGGGAATAAGACAGCTCGCTGCCAACACATTTTCGATTGATCAGACTTTTCTTCGATCGATCAGAGTTGGTTCGATCAATTAAACTTTTTTTTGATCGATCAGAGTTCGATCGATCTCACTTTTCTCTAATCGATCTCACTTGGCAGTTTTCAGCATCAGCCTCTTTTTGCTCCAAATTCTCACTAAGACTTAGTTTGACTCCAAAAAGGCCTTAAGAAACCATTTTTAGCCCGTTTTAACATTATTGACCTGAAAAAAGAAATAACACGAAATTAGTCTAAAAATGGAAAATAAGATAGATAAAGGTCCTACAATACTCAAGCTTAAGGGGTTTAAATGGGCACTTTTCAGCGCTCATCAACACTCACTACCACCGCTCCAACTGGCATGAATTTTCCCCCGCAGTGTGACCAACAAACCTCCATGCAGTCACTAAGAGGCCAGGATCACAGTGCAGACCTACTGTCACAGCCCACTCCAGAGCCCTACAACCCCGCATTGCAGGTAACCCCCGGGGCTCCTCCCACTTTTCCATCTAGAAACAAAGAATCCATGTTTTATTCCCCACCTATTTACGCTCAGACGAACCCTAAAGCACACTGCCCTCTCCCCTCTTTCTCTTACTCTGCTCCAAAAGAGGTGTTCACGTGCTCTAAAGTACGCGACCTCTTTAAGAAGGGCACACCAACTTCTCGCGCCTTAGACTTTGGCAGCGAGCCTCCTTGCCCTCGTGCCATTGCACATACCCCGTACCCACAGGGATATTTGGTCCCCAAATTCCCGCAATTCAATAGCAAGACCGGTGATCCCAGGGAGTATGTCATGCATTTCGTTGAGGCTTTGGGCCACTTTGGTGACAATCATATGGTCCGACTTAGAGAATTCTCCAAGTCCTTAACCGATCGTGCATATTGTTGGTATTTCAATCTCGATCCTAACACCATTAGCACTTGGGAATAGCTGAAAGATCATTTGCTCAACAAGTTCTTCCAGGCTAAAGAACGTGTCACTACCTTGTCCCTCACAAAGGAGGCTCAAGAAGATAATGAGGATGTCGTCGCTTTCATCAACCGGTTCAGTGATCGTGCGGGTGAGTGCTTCAAAAGTAGCAATAAAATAGACCTAGTTGATATTTGCATCCAGGGCATGTTACAGGTTTATAAGCTCTATCTTGTCAACCAAAGGATTACAAGCTTTGGCGAGCTCAAGATTGCAGCTTGAAGTCTAAAAGACCTTAAGCCAGTAGTCACTAAGTATGAGCCCCCAAAGTATGATTCCCCTAAGTTTGAGGCTCCAAAATTTTCCAACCGCAGGCCTGTACCTACAATAACCATCAAAGAGCACCCACGAAAGAGATTTGACAAGCTCCAACCCAAGCCCACAGGTGAAGAGCCACCACCTTTCCCTATTTGTATCGAGGAGGTCAATAACACAATGGCCCAATGGGTTAAGGATGGCGTTGTCATTTTACCCACTTCGCTTCACGAGCTCACCCTAGCAGATAGAGCTAGCGTTGACTTCTGTGCCTACCATCAGAGTATAACTCATCCCATCATCAACTACTAGGGCCTATGCCATCTTTTCCAACAACAGATGACGACATATGATCTTGAGGTCACCCCTCCCAAAGATGTCCTCATATTCTCATATCCAAACTATCGTGCGGTTGCCATTACCTACTATGATGAGCTCGCTGAAACAAACCCTGGTCATGGCACGGAACCTTCTTCAAAAGAAGACGATCTTTGTCCTCTGGTTGCCACTGCCAAACCCATCCCCCTGGCACAAAAAAGGCTCTCCTTCACTGATGCTGACAAGCAAAGCCATGGTGCCCAAAATAGACCCTTATATGTGTTGGCTTCAATTAAGGGGGTGGAGTTCAAGAGCTCATTCCTTGACAATAGCTCCTCCATCAATGTCATGCCTCTCTCTACCTTTCGCAAGGTAGGCATCTCTGAGGACCGTCTGATCAAAGAACCAATTGAGGTTGCAGGATTTGGCAATGATCTCCACTACGCGATGGGCTATGTTAACGTTGATCTGGCTGTTAACAAATTCCAAGCTTCCACGAAGTTTCATGTCATTGACAGTGATACATCTTATCACATCCTCCTTGGGCGTGCATAGATGCATCGCTTTGGCATTGTCCCTTCCACCTACCATCAATGCTTCAAAGGTATTTGGAACAACAAGGTTGTCATAGACCCTTGCTCAGATCGCCCCTTTGCCACGTTCAAAGCCCACTACACTGACGCAGTGTTCTTCAACGAACTCGATCACTACGCACAAGGCTGCGAAGCCACCATCATCGGCACTCCCTTACCCACCTGGGCTGAGGCCCAGAAATGTACATTCTACCCACCATCTTTAGTTCAGAATAGCGACGCCCCACATGAATGTAAGCGTGTCTGTCTCCCCAATGGCTGTGTCATCAACCTCGGATCTTAAAGAAAGCACCACTGTCGGACCTCATCAAAGTTAATCTTGCCCAACCCAACAAGTAGCTACGCACTACGTTCCTCTCGGTACACTCAACTCTCATGATTGTTCTCACATTGTCTCTCTCTTGCAGGAATTTCGCGATATCTTTACCTGGACGTACAGTAAGATGTCATGGCTCCACCCTTTATTGGTCTCTTCCCACCTCAACATCTTACCCAACACTCGACCGGTTAAGTAAGGTTCACAAACCTTCTAGCCAGAAATTGAGCTGGAAATCAAGGACAAGGTCCAAAAGTTGTTAGCGGCTGGTTTCATCAAACCCATCATCCACCATACTTGGTTGGCCAACATAGTCCCAGTTCAGAAGAAGAATGGTTAAATAAGGGTGTGTGTAGATTTTAGAGATCTTAACAAGGCCTGCCCAAAGGATGACTTCCCCTTGACCATTATAGATACTCTGGTCAATGACATTGTAGGCCATAAAATGTTCTCTTTCATGGATGGTTTTAGTGGCTACAATAAAATCCGAATGTCTGAGGGCGACGTAGAAAAGACAGCCTATCACACACCTCTTGGCAACTTCCACTATATTGTTATGCCTTTCGGTTTAAAAAATGCAAGTGCCACCTACCAGTATGTAATGACTGCCATCTTCACGATCTGCTCTATCATAACCTTGAAGACTACGTAGACGATCTGGTCATCAAATCCAAGCAGGTAGCTAACCATTTCTATGACCTACGACAAGTGTTTGAGTGCTGCCAACAATACAACCTCAAAATGAATCCTCTCAAATGTGCTTTCGGTGTCAACCATAGCAAATTCTTGGGTTTCATGGTCAATCGCCAGGGTATTAAAGTGGATCTAGCGAAATTAAAAGCAATCCTTGATATGCCCTCTCCAATAAACTCAAAGCAATTGAAAAGTTTCTTGGGCAAGGTTTCCTACCTTTGCCGATTCTTGCCAGCCCTCGCCGAAACAACTCACGCCTTTAGCACCCTCGTCAAAGGAAAAACAAAAATTCTCCTAGACAGATACCCATCAAGCGGCCTTTGAGCAGATCAAACAGGTGTTACTATCCCCATAGATCATGCATGCCCCCACAGAATGACCAACCTCTCTTCTTGTACATCACTTTAACTCCTTGATCCATAGGAGTACTGCTGGCACAAGAGATTGACGGTCAAGAGGGCCCGATCTACTACATTAGTCGCTTGATCCGTGATGCCGAAGAGCGGTACTCCATTATTGAAAAGCATTGCCTTGCCCTGGTCTTCACAACATATAAGTTTCAGCACTACTTTCTCGTTCATCGCATCATTCTCCTCACCAAATTCTATCCCTACAGGCACCTCATCTCCAAGCTTATGCTCACGGGAAAGGCTGCATGATGGCTCCTGTCTCTTACCGAATTTGATATCACCTGCCAATAGCCTAAGGCCATCAAAAGTCAAGATCTTCATATTTGCTTGCTCAATTCCCAAATGAAGCTTACGAGACTATGGCAGAGCAGTTACCCCTCGATGACCCATTAGTTGCCTCACTCAAGCAACCTCAGGAGTGGCACTTGTCTTTTGTTGGTTCTTCCACAGCAAAGGGTGATGGCACCGATGTTGTGCTCTATTGTCCAACCTTAACCTCCACTGTTGCTATCAAACTTGACTTCAAATGCACGAACAATGAAGCAGAGTATGAAGCACTCATCCTTGGACTTTTAACAGCACTCGATAGACAGATCTCCCGGATATGTATCAACGGTGATTCCAAGTTGATCGTGAAATAGACTTCAGGCAAATTCGTAATTCGCGAGCCCTCTTTAGCCTCTTACTGCACGATCATTCAAAAACTTCTCTCTCGGTTCACCACCGTTCACCTGGTTCACATCCTTCGATCTGTCAATCATTACCCTGATGCTCTTGTTACACTCGCATCTAAACTAGACATTTCTGGCGACACCCAACAGATCACTGTTCATAAGCAAACATAACTTGCCATTGCCAGTTTCCTCTCCCCTGAGGAATTCACTTATTGGCGTTGCCCAATCATCGATCAAATGTAGACCTTCACAGGCTCCTTGCCCCTCGCTCAGCTTAAAAGTTTTTATCTAATCCAAGGTATTCTAGATCATCGATCCCCCTCCGGCATCCTCAATCGCAACCTTGGGGATGTAAAGGCCAGCGAAGTTTTACAACACATTCACCAACAGCATTGTACCATAACTTATATCACCCTTTATCGCCGACTCTAACGACAAGGTTATTACTAGCCCCAAATGTCAAGTCAGGCCACTACATTGAAAAATGCATGTGTCACCTGCCAGAAGTGTCCTGATGAAACGAACTGGCCGATTGGAGAGCCCCTTTCATCCACTACTTGTAGCATAGTCAATGCCTCGAAGATCTGACATTAGCTGCAAAACTCAAACACCAAGTACCACGCTTCCAACTCCATGATAGTCAATTGTTCCACCTCTCTCGTGTTGCGATGCCTTGCTGGTGTTGAGATTCACGAGGCACTCCACCAAGCCCACTCCCTTGAACATGATCAGTATGACAATTATACATCAACCTTTGTAATAGCACAAATCATTGTCAAATAGGGCTATTGGTCAGGTAAATCGAACCACTGGGACTGCTAGTTTATGGCAACCAAGGTCTTTGAAAATCACTTTTAGAATGATAAAAGGGTTTATAAAGTTTTGTTGGTTTGTCACTAAGATTAAGAATTAAAATACATAAAACACTAAAGTAAAGAGGTAAAGGTAAATAAGAAGGGACTAGGGAAGTGAATCCACCTTCAACCCTATACACATGTTAGACAAAGACTAAATTGGGGATAGACAATATATAATGGTTAAGAATTATATAGCAACATATGATTGCCGTCTAATCATCAAGAAGTTCATTCAATCAAAAACAAGAATGATCCATCAAAAGTTCATACATTTGAACTACCTAAACTAGGGTGTAGCATCAAGCATACTTTCTTAAGCAAAAGATCATCAAGCCTTTAATCAAATGATGAAGCACATGAAACTAGGAATCAAGCATAAACCATCAAAGGAAATACCTAAGCAATGGACTATCAAGTTTCTCTATTGACATGCCATAAAAACCATTCCATGATCTCACTTCCATTATCACTATGGTAGTGCAAGCAATATGATTAAGAGAAGTAACCATCTAAAACAAGATGAATAACTCAAAATAATCATTTATAGACATTTAAAATCCATTACAACAATTATGGGGCTCTAGATCATGACATGACCAAAGAATATACATTGTTATCCCATAATATAATCTAAATTAGAACATAATTACAAGGGAGGGGCTTCATCACCTCCCTAGATGAAGGTTTAGTTACCCATGGATGCACTAGAGGAAGGAGGAAGCTTGGAGACTCCTTCCATTTTTGAGCTCAACCCTAGCCACCCAAGAACTTTTCTCTCTAATCTTTCTCTCTCTAGAAATCTTGATGTAAAATGTCCCCCTTACAAAGTCAAGCCTTCATCTCCTTATCTACCAAAAATCTCCTCTTTCCAACTCATTTCCGAGCTCCACTTCCCCAGGATGAAGCTGGACCACAGAAAAATGATAAGAGGACAAGGATCAGCTAGAAATTAGGGGCAGGTAAGTTGCCTTCTACAAAATGGCGGGCGCCCGCGATGCGCCGGTGGGCACCCGCGGGGGCTCGCATTTCCAAGATCGCTACTGGAATGAACAGCGGGCGCCCGCGGGAGCTTGGCAGGGGCCCGCGAATATGCGGCGGGGCCTCGCGAAAGTAGGCAGTGAGATGGGCAATTTGGCGGGCGCTTGTGGTGGCATAGCGGGCACCCGCGGGTTCCTTGGCCTCAACTCCTTCAGCCATCTTCTTAACATCTTTTGTTGGTGCCGTGACACTATCATGAAGTGAATGCAAGGCCATCAATTTCATACTCACGATGGCTTCAAAAACTGGACGTAACCAACAGTCCCCAACAACGGCTAGCTTTGGTTCTTCAAAAGTTTGCTAACACCGTTTTTTTAAACACCTTTAGGGGAACCGACCTCAACAAGGACAAAATAAACGAATAAAGCTAAACTATACATTATAATCAATAACTGGACTCAACTAATGCAAATAAGGGCGCTTGAATATGCAATATTCGGCGCTTATCACGCCCCCAAACTTACATTTTGCTAGTCCCATAGCAAAAATTAAAATATAGAACCCAATAAAAATGCTGACAACAAGCTTCAATCATGAAGCGCAAAAGTATCTACAAAGCTCAAATGTATCTTTGGAACAACAGAAAATTGGAGACAGACTCATTTAGTAGACTACCTTGCATATATGAGGCCTTGATATACAACATGGTAAAACACATTTCCACTATTATGCATCAATCATCATAGTTTATAAAAACACTTTAATTGTCATTTCTAAAATAGAATTGAACTCTAACTTCAGTGAAAGTGAACTGGATTCCCAATATGTGGCTTTTACCCTCTTTTTCCAATCTCAGGAACACAAGCTTTCAAATCATTAAATTTCCTTCTAAATGGGATCCCTAAGGCATGACTTTATTCACAATACAACTTTTGTTGCTTATTTTATTTACATACTATGGTCGTGCAACGCTGAAGTCCCTTAAGCTTTCTAACCGACCCATGTAGCAAGTGTTAGGCCAAAAACTCCCAAACCAAATGGCTTTAGGGTGCTAAGTGTAGAAACACTCCTAGGGCTTAATAACTAGAGTTGGAAAGGCTACGAATTCCAACGAACCATATTTATTTATTTATCTTTTTGTGAATGACCGTGCAATGTCTAAGTCCCTTAAGCTTTCTAACCAACCCTTGTAGCAAGTGTTAGGCCAACAACTCCCAAACCAAATAGCTTTAGGGTGCTAAGTGTAGAGACACTCCCAGGGCTTAATAACTCGAGTTGGAAAGGTTACAAACTCAAACTGGTCATTATCATTTTTTTTTTTTTTTTTTTTAACTGCATACCAAAGGTAACCATTCATTAGGGCCATCAATTCAAATCCACTATGTCATGGTCAAGGTCAATTGGGTTGCATACCTCACAATTAGGTTCCCGGTGTGCATCTGTGTAATGTGAAGCATAGAAAAGTATGAAATCCGACTAAAAATCAATTGAAGCATTTATACGAACCAAAATTAATCAACATGGTCATTTCAAAAAAAATTATTATTTTCAAAATTATCCTTAGCCTCTATACACAAAGTCTTAAACACATGTTTCAATCTCCAAAAGGTTCTATGATTACACTTATTAACTTGCATGCGAGCAAAAATGAGTAAAAATGTAAGAAATGCACCCCCAAACTCGAAGTTCAATTTGTCCTCAATGTGAAAAGACGAAGGATAAATAATGAAAAATGAAGAGTGCGACATGAACAATAGTACCAAGTTGAAGAGGAATTAAGTGGCAGTGCAAAAATAAGCCACATCATGAATTTTGCGAGCGCACCCCCAAACTTGAATTCAAAAACCTGTCAAAAGCATCTATACAGGGCAAAAATCATATAAATCCAGAAATCACTAAAGATAACTACAATTTATTTCAACGCTAATATCCATGCAAAATAGTAAAAGAGATGCAGTTATAAGTTTAAAAGACTGGAAAATAAATGCCAAACACGGCCCAAAAGATGTCTAAAAAGTTCTACTAAAATTGGAAATAAAAGCTAGAAGCATAAAGTCCTCCATCATCGGAGGGGAAGAAGAACCATCGGGTGCGCCAAGTGCACGTTCGATCAACGTTTAGAGCATAGCCTGTAAAATCTCTTGATTCTCCTGAGTCTTCTGGTTGGTGCTCTCTATGGTGTTAAAGCACAAGTCAAATGCATCGAGACGAGCATTCAGGGCAAGATAGTCAGCTCGGATCATGACATCTAATGGCGGAGGCACAGGGGCATCATGAACAAGCGAAGCAGGAGCTACAAGGGGTGCTAGAGCACCCCAATCCAACTCGCCCCCAATACGGGCCTGACGGGACGACTGAAGCTGAACTGTGCTCGACTTCCAGACCCCAAGAGTGAAATCAAGAATCGTCTTTTCTTTAGCTTCACCCCGGGGTGCTTTGAATTCGGCATCTTTAAGCAACCTTGTGATAAGGTAGGGAAAAGGGAATGCTTATGTGGTGGTAGTGCGCGACCTAACCAAGATTAATTCATTGTTAATTTTTAGCATTTGGTCCCAGACAAGCTGTGGGACACAAAACCAATACCCCTTTTCAGCATTGTAGAAGGTTTTTAGAAAATCCCCCTTACGCTCGGAATGGCCTGGCACGTGAAGGACATTCTTAGCAAGGACCGAATCAAGAAACCACAACTGGCATGGCAAAAAGGACTTGTTGGTGCTTGTGGTTCTAGTGCTGGTGAATTGGCCATGGAAAATCTCCCCCACAATGTCGGACAAGGTCATGTCGGGAGGAGCAACATAGAGAGGCAAGCCCGCCCCATCCACGGGAGATTCCAATGGGCAGTCCATGGCCAAAGCAAAATTATCAAGGGTAAACTCATACTCATAATCATCAATGATGGTTTTGATTTTGTCCGGTTCCGTGCATGAATAGAACATGTTGGTGTAGAAGAGACGGACCACGCGTGGGTAGTAGGAGTGAGCACGTGGTTTGAAGAGAGCTTCAAGACCACGCTCCTTCAATTTGCGGACGGACCACACTGTCTCTTGATTATGCTCAATTTGGGGTTGGAGGCGTATTAGAAGGGCCCTTAGAGGAACGAGCATGTTTAGACGCAACTTTGGAGGCCATTGGAGTGAAGAAAGTTGGTTCAAGACTTTCAACAAACACCTGGTGTGCACAAGGAATTGGAAGAAGGTCAAAATGATGTTAGGCAAATAAAATTCCCAAAAATATCATCTAAAATCGACATACAATCATTGCTCAATAATCACCAAACTTCAACAAGTAACTGCCCAACCTTTATGAATTGACAATTGACAGAGAAAGAAGGTTAGAGACTTACTTAAAAATAGAGGAACTCAAAACCCATGTGCTTGGAGGATGAGAGATTGATGAGGAAGAGGAGGATGAGGAGAGGGTAGAAAATGACGAGAAAATGAGAGATTGATGAGGGGGAAAGAGGTTAGGGGTGAGTATTGAGAAAGATATAATGTTTTGGGGACGAGGTTGAGAGAAGGGAAGGGTTTAAAGGGAATAAGAAGGGTGAAAAATGGGCTAGGAAGCCCATTTAATATCAGCGGAGGGGCTCTGCGGGCTCCCACGGATGCACGGCTGGCGCCCGCGAAGCGACGAGGGTCACAGGGGGATTTTGCGGGGCCCCGCGAGACACGGCGAGGCCTCGCGGTTTTGCTGAGTATATTGGAAGGTTTCACGGGCTCCAGCGGTGGCGCGGCGGGCTCCCGCGGAGGCTCTGGAGATGCTGCCTTGTGCAGCTTGCTCAGTTTTTGCAAGGCACTGACAGAGTCACTTGGACTTCCAACATGAATTGAAGGCAACGGAGAGCCAAATAATTGTGAAGAATGAGATGGAACGAACTAATTCACAAACGATGGCCATGAGATTCGAACAATAAGAGAACCTTGGATAGGACGGGAGACATGCCCATATGACTTTGAATATTTCCAGCAATGATACTCAGACCTGAAAACAATAACGAAAACCGAATGTGACCGCCGGAATACTAAACGAGATAATTCTCGACGAATGCACATTTTGGGTCAAACTTAATGAATTTCTGAAAAAATTCATGGCAATGGACATATAGAAAGCGAAAGCTCAGAAAAATGGAAGAATTGCTTCCCATGAGTGCTAAATTTTACGTCGATAGCTAGACAGAGCAAGATCGCACATTAGTCTTCGTAGACTGGGTCCGTTAATAGGACTTTCTCTACTTTGCGGATAGGGACTATATCGTCAATGTAAGGTTTAAGCCATTGGCTATTAACCTTAGAGAGAGATCCATCGGTAGGATCTTGAAGCTCGACTGCTCCATGAAGAAAGACGGCGGTGATGACATATGGACCATCCTACTGTGAACGGAGTTAACTGGGAAAGAGACTCAATCTAGAATTGAAAAGCCAAACTTTTTGTCCAGGAGCAAAAGACTTTTTGACAATGTGTTTGTCATGAAAAGCTTTAGTCTTTACCTTATAGATTTTGGCACTTTCATACGCATCATTGCGAAGTTCCTCAAGCTCATTGAGCTGCAATTTGCGAGTAGAGCCGGCTTGTTTAAGATCAAAGTTGAGCCTTTTTATGGCCCAATAAGCATGGTGCTCTAGCTCGACTAGAAGATGACAGGCTTTGCCAAAGACAAGTCGATATGGTGACATGCCAATTGGTGTCTTATAAGCTGTCCGATAAGCCTAAAGCGCATCGTTTAGTCTCAATGACCAATCTTTGCGGTCCGGTCGAACTATTTTTTCTACGATATGCTTAATCTCCCAATTAAATACTTCCAATTGACCACTCATTTGAGGATGGTAAGGTGTGGCAACCTTATGAATGACAGAGTACTTGGAAAGGACGGATTTAAGGTAACGATTTCAGAAATGAGATCCACCATCACTAATGATTGGTCGGGGCGTACCAAAATTACTAAAAATGTTGGATTGAATGAACTGGATCATGACTTTATGATCATCAGTTTGGTAGCCTCGACTTCAACCCATTTGGAAACATAATCCACCACTACAAGAATATACTCATAGCCATAAGAAGATAGAAACGGTCCCATGAAGTCGATCCCCCACACATCAAAAATTTCAATAATGAGGATAGGAGTGAGGGGCATCATGTCTCTCCTAGACATGGATCCGAGCTTTTGGTAATGCTCACAAGATTTACAGAAATTGTAAGCATCACAAAACAAGGATAGTCAATAAAATCCGCTTTGAAGGACTTTGTCAGCGGTCTTTGTGGCACTAAAGTGTCCCCCACAAGCAAGAGTGTGGCAGAAATTTAGGACACTTGTGGTTTTATTGTCGGGAACGACTCTCCGAATGATTTGATCCGGGCAATATTTGAACAACTCCGGATTTTCCCAAAAGAAATGTTTGACTTGGGAAACGAACCAATCTTTCTCTTGTTTGGACCAATTGGATGGAATTTTACCTATCGCTAGATAGTTGACAATATCCGCAAACCAAGGGAGACTTGAATGGGAAATCTGAAAAAGTTGCTCATCCGGAAAGAAGTCCTGGACAGCAGCAAATTCAGAGGATTTCTCAATGAGTAAACGAGAGAGATGGTCTGCGACAACATTGTCGGTCCCTTTTTTGTCCCGGATTTCGATGTCAAACTCTTGAAGTAAAAGTATCCATCGAATTTGGCGGGGTTTGGTCTCTTTTTTAGCGAGCAAATGCCTAAGAGCAGCATGATCTGAAAAGACAATGACCTTGGATCCAAGAAGATAGGAACGAAATTTATCCAAGGCATACACCATGGCCAACAATTCTATTTCAGTGGTGGTGTAATTTAACTGAGCATCAAAAAGAGTCTTGCTTGCATAATAGATAACATGTGGAAACTTGTCTACACGCTGACCCAAAATCGCACCTAATGCATAATCGGATGCATCACACATGATCTCAAATGGAAGAGACCAATTATGTAATACCCCTACTTTAAAAAGGGATAAAATTGGAATTTAAATGTTATTTTATGTGCATTTTTATTTTATTTATTAATTTTAAGAATAAATGCTTATGTGGCAAATTGTTTATTTGTGTGTATTAATTGATTTATTTGTTAATTATTTATTTGCGTTTATTATTTTTGTTTAATTGTCTTAGTTGAATTATTTAACATTATTTGCATTAATTGACTTAATTGGATAATTTGATTTAATTGATTTATTATTGTTTTATTAAATGGAATTTAATTGTAAGTTTTTGTTATGGGCCAACTCGGATTAAGTTTAGGGCTCTATCTCAATGTGACAAGGATTAGGGTTTTAGTATTTAGTTTATAAATACACCATTATGCGTTAAGCTAGGGTTTTACGATATATCACATAGCATATACACGTAGAGGTTTCTGCAAAACACAGAGAGATGCAGAGTAAGGGTTGAGATAACAGAGCAAATTGTGAGTTCTCGACTGAGGTTTCAAAGCCAAACCTAGGAGAAGGGAAACACAGAAGTAATAGGAGGCTAAGCAGTATTTCAGTGTGGCCAGAACAGAGGAAAGCAGACCAACAATTACAAAGGCAAGTTCTATCTTCCTCTTTCCCTTTGGGCCGTGTTCTGTGCACCTAGATAATCTCTAGGGTTTAATCAAGCAGAAACTGGAATTGATATGTTTATTACGTGTTATATTGTTGGTCTGTATGTGTTGAAATCAATATTTGTTACAGTGTATGCAAGTGGTGTTTCAGTTTTCTGTGCTTTAAGCATATGGTTTCCATGGTAGCCTCAGTTTCTGTATTTGACTGCAACTCTTGTAGACACAATATAGGAACTCTACTGGGGTTATACAGAACTCATAGGGATGTTATTATTCGGTTTTAAATACGTGTGCAATCTGTTCCGTTTCTGTTTCTGCATATAGTTTCAGTTTTGATACTAAAAGCTTGGTAAGTTCAGTAGCAACCTTAAGCTTGGTAATTGTTTTAAATTACTGTAATCAAACCTTGGAGATGTTAATAGAGTGATAATAAACCCTTAAGATTAGTTTAAGAAATAAACAGAAGGGTAGGGACTGACCAGAGAAGGAGCAGATTGACGGAAACGGAGCAGGGATGAACTGGAGGCTCTCAAGAGGGAGAGAGCCGGCTCTAGGAAGTCAAGAGCCGGCTCCCCTTCAGCAAGAGCCGGCTCCTAGGGGATTGGAGCCGGCTCCAATAGGGGAAGAGCCGGCTCCTCCATTCCAAGAGCCGGCTCCAATTTGTTTTTACGTCCAGAAAGTGTTTTTAGGGCTCTGTTTGGTGTTTTGAGCACTGTTTGGGCTTCTGAGTGATTCTAATGAACTGTAGGGACTTAACAGAGGATCTAAGTAGTTAATTTTAAGTGTTATTAAACTTAATGTTGCATGGTTTAAGTCTTTAAGACAAAGGATGAAGCAGTGTAAAAATATACCACGGTGTATGCTACCAACAGAGAAAGGAACTAAATGGCTTGATTAAATTTTAGAAATTTAATGAGACTTCACGGAGGGATTAAATAGTTAATTTTTAGGTGTTATTAAGACCCTAAATTAATTTAAGGTTAATTCTAAATTAACGGATCAAACTGTATAACACTTACGTACAATTGTATACGGTTGGTGGATGAATGAAGTGTTAAATGCTTAAGCTTATTTTTAGGCATTCCAGTGGGATGTAATATATTTATTAAATGGTCTTAAATATATTATGAGGTCATTGATGTGTTAGATGTAATCTATGCAGGCTCTGGAAGTTAGTTGTTGATTTATTAATTCATCCCCTGCAACTATATGGTTAATTGGTTGGATTTAAATTGCTGAAACATTTAAAAATCTTCGATAATTAATTGGATATTGGTTTTGGATTTTAAATTGCTGTACTATCATTCGTAGTCTGTAATGTACATGGTTTTGGTTTTAAGTTGTTGAAATACTAAATACTATTTTACAACGATGTGGATGGTTGGTTTTGGACTATAAATTACATGCTTATTATTTATGCCTTGTAATTTACCTGGAATTATGTATTGGAACATAATTGCTGAATTCTTATACTTAATTCGGTCAATTATTTGGAATCATATATTGGATTATAATTGCTTAATTCTTATATTAAATTTGACCAATTATTTGGAATTATGTATTGGATTTTAATTGCTGAATTCTCACATTAAAATTCTGTCAATTATCTGGGTTTGGTTTTGCATTGTAAATTACTTGCTTATCATTTGAATGTTGTAATTTACATGGATATGGAGGATGGTATGCACCGGTATGGGACGGTGGCATACTAGGTATGGTTTAGCTCAAAATGCTAATTCCTACCTTATGGATTTTAATTGGTGAACAGTATGACTGGTTCTATCAATTATATGGACTTTGTGGATTGTATGCACCGGTATGGGACGGTGGCATACTAGGGACAGACTGATTTAAAATACTCAGTCCTACCTATTTTGGAATAAGGGAACGGGTTGTTAAATAAATCCTCCTTATATATATATAAGTCGGTACGGTTGAATACGCCGAATGACTTATTGGATTTCTTGTGAATGGTTAGGAACGGAGTTTAGATATATATGTTTATGGTACCATGAGTTGAGCTTGAGTCTCAAACTTGTTGGTTAGGGTGCGTATATGCAGTGGACGTGTAGCTGGATATAGTAGGTTGGGTGTACCCTGTTAGGTCTAGGTACTCATGCCCACCTTTGGGTGCGTATTCGCATGTTGCCTTCTATTCAGGTTGAGATCCCTACTGTAGTTCAGTGAATGTCCCATAGTGTGGATATATATATGTATGGACTAGATAGATATTGTGAGGTATCTATGGTGTATCTGCGTATCGGGTCACTGTATGGATTGCAGTTAGATTAGAACTTGCTTGTGGGCCTGACCCACCCTTTTATTATTTTTTTCAGGTGTTCGTCAGTTCTGGGCTGTAGAGCTTGATCGTGCCGAGCAGATACAGTTATTCACTCTACTGATGGCGTAGGATTTTATTTCATGTTAAGACTTGGGTTTTGTTCCAGTCTTTTGAGTACCATTGGATATTTTAGGGGTCCACTAGATAGATTCCCGAGTTGTATAAATTGGAGAACGTTTTCCATTCGTGGTGGATCAGTTGTATCAAAATAGTTTTAATTGTCAATGAAATTATTTATTCTGAGGTTTTTAATTATTAGATTATCATTCTAGGTTCTTTTCAGCAAAATTTTATTCATTCTTGTTTTCTATATTGTATTCTGTGTTCATTAATTGCTAATTGTTTTGATATCCTCGGGTAATCAGGCGTGGGCCTGGCCAACCCGCATCCGGAAATCCGGGGGTATCACAAATTAGGCGGTTTCATGATTGGGGCGGATGAGAGAAGAGTGCAAAGTTTCACAAAAGCTTCAATATAAGCTTCATCAAAATTGAATGGAACATCCTTGGCAAGAAGATTACACAAGGGCCGAGAAATTTTGCTAAAGTCTTTGATGAAGCAACGATAGAAGCCGGCATAGCCAAGAAAGGAATGGATTTGACGGATAGAATTTGGAGGAGGGAGGTTGGAGATTAACTAAACTTTGGCTTTGTCAACCTCAATTCCCCTTTTTGAAATGACATGTCCTAAAAC
Source organism: Cornus florida (assembly GCF_030987335.1). Classification (NCBI taxonomy): domain Eukaryota; kingdom Viridiplantae; phylum Streptophyta; class Magnoliopsida; order Cornales; family Cornaceae; genus Cornus; species Cornus florida. The sequence goes on along the minus strand of NW_026775572.1, from coordinate 59,741,598 downwards.
AATGCCTTTTTGGACCATGAAGTGACTTTTCTCCCAACTTAGAATGAGATTGGTTTCCTTACACCTTTAAAATACAAGAGATAGATTATGGAGACACGAGTCAAAGGATGATCCAAAGACGGAAAAATCGTCTATGAACACCTCTAAGAATTTTTCAACCATATCCGAAAATATGGACATCATACATCTTTGGAATGTGGCCGGAGCATTGCATAACCCAAAAGGCATGCGTCTATATGCAAAGGTTCCAAAGGGGCATGTGAATGTGGTCTTCTCTTGATCTTGCGGATCAATTGCCACTTAGTTATAGCCAGAAGGAAACAATAGAAGCTTTGGCCAGCTAACCTCTCTAAGATTTGATCAATGAATGGGAGTGGAAAAGGATCCTTCCTAGTGGTAGAGTTAAGTTTTCGGTAGTCAATGCACACACGCCACCCAGTGGTGGTGCGTTGTGGCACGAGCTCTCCCGCGGAATTTTCAACGACGATGAGGCCGAATTTCTTGGGGTCAACTTGAGTGGGACTCACCCACCTGCTATCAGAGATGGGGTAGATGATTCCCACATCTAGTAGCTTGATCACTTCTTTCATGACCACGTCCTTCATGTTAGGATTCAACCGACGCTGCACCTCTCTAGAAGGTTTAGCGTCCTTCTCCATATGGATGTGATGCTTACAAATAGAAGGGTCGATTCTTTTCAAATCAGCCACTGCCCAGCCAATAGCTTCTTTGTGCTCTTGTAGCACCGCTAAAAGGCTAGTTTCTTGATCCTTTAAAAGGTTAGAAGCAATGATGACTAGAAGAGTTTTACTCGCACCAAGAAACATATAGTTGTGGTGGAGATTTCAAGAAAGGGATCGGAGGAGTAGTGGAAAGTTGGGGAAGTGGTTCTCTTAGTATTTTCCAAGGAGGACTGTTCATGATAGCATTAATGTCAAGCAAATAATTTACTTCTTGGATGGATTGGTCAATATCAAAGTTTGAGAAGTTGAAATGAGACATGCAAGTTTCGAGAAGATCTTTGCTTAGAATAAAGGGGAGAAATTCTTCGACCACTTCATCAACCACATCAATAAGAAAACAATCATTCTTATCGGAAGGATGTTGAGTTGTATGGAAGATGTGGAGCTTGACTTGCATATTACCAAAGGCAATGTCCATCACCCAGATTCGGCAATTAATTGAAGCGTTAGCCGTAACTAAAAATGGCCTACCGAGGATCACGAGAATATGCTTTTTTGGGTCATGGACCGGTTCCGTGTCAAGAACCACAAAGTCTACCGAGAAGTAGAATTTCTCCACTTTGATAATGACATCCTCAAGAATGCCCCGTGGGTGCTTGACTGATCTGTCAGCAAGCTGTAAGACCATGGAGGTTGGCTTTAAATCCCCCAAACCTAGTTGTAAGTAAACTGAATATGGAATCAAATTTACACTAACTCCTAAGTCAAGGAGGGCCCTTTCTATCTTGTTGTCGCCAATGACACACGAGATAGTTGGGGCACCTGGATCCTTATACTTTGGAGGAGCACTGTGTTGAATGATTGCACTCACATTTTCAGTTAATCTTACCTTCTTTGGCAAATGATTTTTGGAAGTGCGCTTTTGAGTGCACAAATCCTTAAGAAATTTTGCATAGGGAGGGATTTGCTTTATAGCATCCAAGAGAGGCAAGTTAATCTTTACTTGCTTGAAAACTTCCCACATGTCTTGAATTTTGCAATTCTTGTTCCCAAAATGTGTCGACTCTTGAAGACGTTGAGGAAACGGAGCCTTAGGCTCATAAGAAGTCTCCACATTTGGGTTGACAAGCTTGGGATTTTCATGAGTACTAGAATTTGGATTTCTAGGAGTGACTTTTGGATTATAGAGAAGATTTAGATTTTTGGAAGGAAGAGTTGTTCCATCTTTCTCTCCATCAACCTTGTTGTACACAGCTCGACCACTCCTTAGGGTGGTGATTGCTTAGACTTGTTCATGAGTAGGCCCACTCGGAGGAAGGGTTTCGTCAATCACATGAATCCCTCTAGGATTCTTAAATGGTTGAGCGGGAAGATTCCCTTTATCTCTTTGAAGGAACTGGTTCATTGAAATGGTTATTTGCCCAACTTGATTCTCAAGTTTAGCAATAGACTGAGTGTGGGAATGAACCATTTGAAGAGCGGACTGCAAAGATGTCAACAGTTGCTTATTGGATTCCATCATTTGCTTGTTAGAGTTTCCATCATTTGCTTGTTTATAGCCAAAATCTCATCAGTTGGAAAACGCAGGAGGTTGATTAGAGACATTTGGATTATACGGAGGACGGTAGCTTGACGAGGCTTAAAATGGCCTATTTTGAAATTGAGAAGAGGGCTGATTTTGATGCCCTTGATTTTGAAATTGCGAATTTTATGGGGCTTGTTGCCTCCACGAGAAATTCGGATGATCTCTCCATCCTAGATTGTAAGTATTAGAATATGGATTATTTTTGGGTCTTGAGAACATGGCATTGGCTTGCTCTTGATTGGGATTAGAAAATTGCTCCGGTGTGGGGCAATCTTCCGAGAGATGGAAAGAACTAGTGCATAATGCGCAAACCGCACTTGCCAAATTTTGAGACAAAGAGGGAGAAAGATGTGGTGCCATCAATTGATAGAATTTATGAGCTATGGCATCCACTTGAGATGATTTTTCCCTCATTATTTTTGGTTGACAAGGGTTGGTGTTCTTGGTATTGGTTGAGGCTGGAGCCCTCGAGAATTGTGTTGTAATGAATTCTCACTCAGATTCTCTAGTAAGGTCCATGCCTCATCCGTACTTTTAGACATGAACATCCCTCCACATGATGAGTCAACCATGAATCTATGGGTGTCGGTCAAACCAGTATAGAAAGCTTGCACCAATTGCCATTTTGGAATTAGGCGGTACGGACATTTCCTAAGGAGGTCTTGTAGTCTTTCCCAAGTCTCATGGAGTTGTTCCCCATCGCTTTGTGAAAAACTAAGAATAGAACACCTCATTAGATTGGTCTTACTCACTAGATAATATTTTTTTAAGAATTCTTGTTGCAATTAAGCACATGTAGTGATGGAATTTGCTGCAAGGGAGTTCAACCAATATTTTGCCCTATCGTTTAAGGAGAATGGGAAGAGATGCAAATAGAGAGCATTGTCAGGAAAGCCCCTCAGCTTAATGGTTGAGCATATTTCAAGGAATTTATCAAGGTGCTTATAAGGGTCTTTATTTTCAAAGCCATGAAAAGATGGAAGCATTTGGATGGTGCTAGATTTGATTTCATATTGAGCGGCCTCAATATTTGGCATCACTATGCAAGAGGGAGAAGCATAAATGGTAGGGATGAAGTGGTCCCTAAGAGTCATGGGAACCACGTTTGGAATTTCAGCTCTATTTTTATGGATTCCCTCATTTTCGACATCTCTAACATTTTCAGCTATTGTGTTAAATTCAGTTTCAAGTTCTCTTATGCTAGTAGATTCCCTAAGGTTTCTTCTAAGAGTTATTTCAAGTGAATTTATGTCAACTGGCGAGTCAAGAGTTGGTAAGGAAAGTGACCTACGACCAAACATCAACAACACATAGCACAATTAAAACAACAATTCATCACCATCAACTCCACATACGATGTTCCCTTTCTCCTTAATTATCAATACAGAAATTAAATGGCCATGACAAGGACCGATACTTGCAATATAGAAAAACAAAAATAGTCTCGACCAGGGTTTCACAACTTAACTATATCTAAACTAAACACATGCAAGATATTAACAACTTTGAAACTAGAGTTTCGAAAACTTACCTGAAGTCGTCTAGACTTACAAATCTGCTAGCTTTCCTCAGCAAGCCTTGAATATCTAGAATCTCACAAATACTTAAAATGTCATAATAATCAAAACAACACAAGAAAATATTCACAAAACACAATATTGACAATCAAACCAAAGGTAATCCTAAAACCTCGGTTGCAAAACCGTTTGCAATCCCCGGCAACGATGCCAAAAATTGATCAGTATGATAATTACACATCAACCTTTGCAACAGCACAAATCATTGTAAAATAGGGCTATTGGTCGGGTAAGTCGAACCACTGAGACTGCTAGTTTATGGCAACCAAGGTCTTTGAAAATCACTTTTAGAATGATGAAAGGGTTTATAGAGTTTTGTTGGTTTGCCACTAAGATTAAGAATTAAAATACATAAAACACTAAAGTAAAAAGATAAAGGTAAATAAGAAGGTTTTAGGGAAATGAATCCACCTTCAACCTTATACACATGCTAGACAAAGACTAAATTGGGGATAGACAATATATAATGGTTAAGAATTATATAGCAACACATAATTGCCGTATCATTATGAAGAAGTTCATTAAATCAAAAACAAGAATGATCCATCAAAATTTTATACATTTGAACTACCTAAACTAGGGTGTAGCATCAAGCATACTCTCTTAAGCAAAAGATCATCAAGCCTTTAATCAAATGATGAAGCACATGAAACTAGGAATCAAGCATAAACCATTAAAGAAAATGTGACATTTCTGATTTTCAGCGTTTTTCATTTTTTCAGAATTTTGTCGCCACAAAGGCATTTTTGTCTTTTCACATTTTTCTTGTCGGACATTGTGGAGTGTACCAGTTGTGTCCTAGAATTTGTTTGGGGCATTTTGTTGAGTCCAGGACTCTTTGAAATGTAAGGGTGACCATTTTTACATTTTTCAGCTTTTCGAGCTGGACGGTCCAGTATGGGACCCGCTACCGGAATTGTCAAGCATAGGGATTTTAATTGAATTCATTTGCATCATATTTATTTTATTTAATGTGTCATGTATGGTTATGATTTAATATGTGTGCATATAGGTGTGTGGTGAGAATTAAAGGGCAAAAGAAAGAGGAAAATTATAAAAGAAATGGATCGGACCCACTACCACCATCTAAATGACTTAGAGACCACATTTTTGGTCTCAAAATCTCACTTCTCTTGTAAGTTTCTCCCTAATCTCATTTCCTTGCATTTTTTTTTTCAATTTCACAATCAAACTTCAAGCTATGATTCCATCTTCATTACTTGCCGGATTTAAGTGCCGTTTGAGGCAAAACGGAGAGCACGACGAGCTCTACGCATTGATACCAACAATTTTAGATTTGGATCTCCCTAGCAACTTCAAAAATCTAGGCCATTTTGAGGGCTTTGCGCAATTAATAGGTAGGGGCTCTTAATCCATGAGTTCTTGTGCTTTTGTGAGTTAATCCCTCTTAAATGATTGTTTGGCATGTTCAATTTGTATAGTTTCTAGCCAATTGATTAGTTGTGATATATACTTGTCAATTTTGTGCAATTATGTGTGATAAATGGTCTATGTGAAAAGCTTGCCTATATGATGATTCTTTATATGCCTATCATGCTAGATGTTATTGTATGAAAACATGTTGTAACTTCCTTAGAAATTCTTACGAATTATGTTTTGCTAATTAAATTTGAGCTAATTGTGAAATGATGAATATTAGCATGATATAAATGCATCTATGCATTTACATTGGGCAAGAAAGGGGAAGAATTGATTTTGAAATGAAAAGGGGGAGTTTTGGGAAAGTATGTTGATGAATTGTTTTGATAAAACCCGGTCGCTGCGGAGTAACCAACGGGCCGGTAGGTTAATGTAACCAAGAGGAAACTAGGGAGATTGCCCTACGTGGTTAAGCTATCTGGGCCCCACGATGACGTTGCGGAGTCACCAATGGTCTAGGGACAGTAGCCAATCCTTCTCTCGGCACTGAGGGGGTACCAAAGGGGGTTACATTAACAGTTTGAAATTGATGGTTTTGAAAATGGAGAGCGACATCGGCATGCATTGCATCCCATAGCATTCTATTGTTTATAATGAGACTTGTTATTATGTTGTGTTATTCCGACAATGTATGATCCCCATTCCTATTGTATTATTCTTTAGTTGGATTCATGGGGACACAAGAGACATGTCTTAAGTGTCACCTACTGAGCATATTGCTCACCCTATCATATTTTACACTTTTCAAGGTATAGAAAAGAAGTAGCTAAAGATAATCCAATTTAGCCTTAGCTCGGAGTAGAGAAATGCCTCTTTTCCTATCTTTTGTAAATGAACCTAATTTTGTAAAGTACTAACTCAAAGTGTATTATTTTTGAAATGTGTGTTGTATTGAGGCTCATTGTGTATATGGTTATTTGAGAGAATGTAATTAAGTTTTACTCAATCAAAATCAGTTTGTGTATTTTAAGTAATGTGTGGCAAATTACGTTAAGAACGTGGTGGTTAATATTGCAATTTAGTGTTGAAATGTATTTAAATTTGTACATGAACGTAGTGACGTGGGTGGTTAATTACTAAATGTTGGTGTATTTGGGTTATCACTGGACAGTGGGAAGTGGAAGTGAAAATTTCCCAGAACCGGTTAACGTATGGCTTCCCAAACGTCGACCGGTATCTTGTCAGTGGGTCATTTTTGGCATACGTTCCAAACCAGTCGACTTATGGCTGCCTATATGTCGATCGATATCACGTCCCAAACTAGTCGACGTATGGCTTCCCATACGTCGACCGGTATCTTGACAATAGGTATTACCACTGTTCATAACCCAAACCAGTCGATGTATGATGCATTTACATCGACCGGTTTACGTCACATATGTAATTACTATTTAAGTTCTTAAATTACACTTTGGCACCCAAGTGAGGTTATACGTAATTATTTTGTGACCTACCAAAATGCATTAATTATGTTTTAACCACCGAAAGGATTATATTGCCCCGAATCTCATTTTTATTTATTATGATACAAGTAAATGACTATTACATCCTTTGGGTCTTAATTTATTGAAATATGGCAATTTACCATCTTGCCCTTTTCGGACCTTGATATTTAAATTTAACGTGAAATGACCGTATTACCCTTGGATGTTTTTAGGTCGGGTAAGGACCCTTTTAATGATCCGGATCCATGAGGAGCTGGGTCGTTACAAATGGTATCAGAATGATGGTTCAAAAACCTTAGGACGACGGGTAGAGGCCTATGTAGGATTGCGTGGGAGGTTGTTTGCATTACGTAAGAGATTATTTGTTACGTGTCTGGATATTTAAAGAAACATGCTTACTTGTTTATTTGCTTACCTGTTTAATTGCCTACGTGCTAATTTACTTACGTGATCATATGCTTATATGTTATATGTGTGTAATACTAACTTAAATGATTCATAAATAGGTGTTATGTTTTTTGTATGTAATTGTTTAGCAAACACGTTCTTATGTTGTATTAGTTCTGCGAATTATCCTTTACGACGGAAAAGGTGTTAGTATTGTGAGCATGGGTGATGTGAATAGCATGATCTATTGAGTCCGGTTTGTTTTAGACGCATTGTTCCATTAGGAGTCTTTTTCCTAGAGACTAGTAACGATGGAAGAGTTTGATCTTAGGTGTCTTCTGAGATGGAATGTCCCATTTTCTTGCAAGGGCGAGAGTTTGAGTTATGTTTCCCATAGCATAGCGAGTGGACTCTTGGAATGATAGATTCGTATGGTATGGTGTGTGAGTCATGGGATCTTTTCACATAAGCAAAGTTGATTAGATGTCATGGGATGTGAGGTGGTATGTAGTGCATGACTTGTAGGGTTCAGGTATTGTGCGGGTTGAGCAAGGTTTGTGTTTGGATTTTTATTTAGAAGTTCATTAATGTTTAAGATTGTGAGTTGTCTTTTAGATTGCTATTTTGGGAGTAAAAGTTGAGGTTGGTCTTGAGTTGGCGACGAGATGAGTAGGTTACACCTTTTGTTATGATTTCCAGTGAAGAAGGCAGAAACTAAGTATGATGTTGTTTGGTGATCATAGAGTATTGGTCACAGATTGTGTTGAGCCAGGATGAGGACTGACCTCTTGGGCTTGGTGGCCTGTTCTATTTGATTTATTTGTTTTGTGGCCTTGTGGGCGGGTGTGTGTGAGCATGTGCAAGTGGCACCAGAGGGCTACCACACTGAGCGAGCTATAGGCACACAACTCAGATGAAATCGATGTGGACATTCCATTGTGTTGGATTGTAATTGTACCGATTGGCTGGGTAATGATAGTGTTGGGGGTATAAGAGTAGTATATCCTTTTGTTTGGTGGGATAGGTTAGTTGTAGGTGTGACTTGAAGGACTAATTAGATACTAATGAGAGACCATTGTTTTGTAGTCGTCGTCTGCTACAGTTTATGTGATTGACCATATAGTGTAGTGTTTGTTTTCCTCTTAGGGACTGTTTCTGTAGTGTGCCATGTATGATTCTTTTCTTGTGACGGGTTGTTGCCTATAGTGTTGAGCATCACGAGTAGTGTGTGTTTCATGTTGGGTTGGTATCACTCTTGAATGAGCAGTTAGTTAGTAGAGGTTTGTTGATGCCAAGGGATTAGAGTAGTGTAGTTGTTTTGGGAAGGATGATCATTGGGGTGTAGTACTTGAGGTTCCTGTATTGGAGAATAAGTCAGTTTAGGGGTGATCCTAGTATTCAGGAAGACAGCAGTGATTGATCGCATTATTGATAGTTTAGAGGAGACAGTTGGGTGTTGAGCATTTTGGATTCTTATGTTCATTTTTGTTTGAGGATTTGTTGGCAAGGCATTACCGTGTGAATGTTCTTTTCTTATGGTAAATAGTGGTTGTTATGGGAAGTACTGAGAGTGGTGCTCATTTTATTGTTGTGATGGTAATGTCTTAAAGAAAATTGAGGATGAGTCATTTAGTTATGGCTTGATAGCCGGTGGGATGGTAGGTTTGGTTTGTTGTTTGGAAAAAATGGTGGTTGAAGTGGTATGACGTGATGTTTGGCATTGATCAGCATAATGGTTTGACGTTTGATCCGAATGTAGGTTAAAAATTATGAGTGTTATTCTGTGCTAACAGGTATGTGGTGGGATTATACGCCAGTTGTGGCGATTGTGGACGGCTTAATTTTTAGAACTAGTAAGAGCGGTGTTGCCCTATAGACACCTTTTTCTTTTGAAGAGTCAGTGGGTTATTGTGACTAAGGTCACGGATCTTGCGCGTACAGTGATTGAGGCAGTGTCGACTTCAAAGGGTAGAGGTGGAACAGGCGATCAGGTGTCATTGTATTTCATAGAGTTTCTCATTGGGAGAGTATCGGGTAGGATGCGATACAATGTCCAACGTATAGTGATGGTTCCTAGTGTCAGTATGTTAAGGGCTTTGGTGTCTTTATCTGATTAGTTTTGGTTAGCATAGTGTTGCGGGGAAGTGTGTGTGAGGTTTTTGTGTTGTTTGTGTAGGACGGTCCGGTAATGGGAGAGGTCACTTAGATTGGTGTTCGTGGTTCCGTATGCGTTCCAAGTTGGTTCTTCTCCTTAGGTATAAGGAGTTCATTTTATCTCAGGTGAGATTGGGTGTCCATGGTTGGACAATTGGTGAGTAGTGTGTGATAGGGTGTCAGGTTTATTAAGGTACGAGTTGTTGGTCTCTTGTGAGAGCGAGGTTTATTACCCTTCCGTTTGTTCTAGTCCTGGCAAAGACGTTGATTGTCGTAAGTCTTGTTCTCCAATTAGGAGTTGTGCACGTCCGTGGGTGGACAGGTTTAGGGGTGGTTTGTTATGCTGTTGGGGTTCATCGGTAGCAGTTTTGGTTGAATGGGTCGACTCACTCCTATAAAAGGGGGTGGAGTGGAGTCTTTAGGTTTTGTAATGCTTGTTCCATGAATGGTTTTGACTAGTAGGATATGCGGCATGGGTTGCCGAATGGGGACTGTGTTCCTAGTGTTGTTAATTGCGGTGGCGGCAAGGATATTGTCACGAAGGAAAGGTTGAGGATGAATAAGTAACGTAATGTGACGTGACTCATGTACTCGGATGATCTTGTAGGTGTCAGATTCGAGCAGTGTTTTGAGGATAAGTGTCGTCATTGATTTAGCATTTTATGATCGGAGAAAACGAATGTGTAATTTTATTGAAGGATAATAGAAATGATTGATCTTGGGTTTTAGACCTTAGGTATGAGATAGTTGCATTGTATATTTTGACAAGGTCATAATTGGATTGGATGATGTTATGGAGTTGTTTACCTGGTATAGGTATTATGAGAAAATTAGAGAACGTTGATGTTGGTTGGTGATTGGGACATTTGTGCTGCATTATTGTGTTTATTATGGTTATGTGATTATGTTATGATTGGAATTCGGAGAGTAGGTGTATAACTGTATAATTGTTAAGGTTATGTAGAGCGGTGGATTGATTAGAAAGTGGATCTTGTGGTTGCTTTGTGGACTATGTAGAGTTGTGTTTGAGGTTTAGACCTGAGGACAGGAACGATATCTATGTTGAGATCGGATTGAGGATGAGAATGGCATGGCCAACCATTTCTCCTGAATCAATCCCTCTTCAGCACGATGTCGGGTCAAAGGTCAATGATCGTTCCGATTTGTTTGTGATAGTGAGAGTATGGTACTGTACATTGTGTTGATACGACAATGTGGATTTACATGATTTATCTTGGGTGACGAAAGGTGTTAGGTGATATTGAGTGTTTGATAACAAGTTATTAGTACAATCATTGATTGTAGAGAATCTCGTTTTGAGGATTTGTATTCAGAATACAAGGTAGTACATTTTATTGTTTTGGTGACTCATGATTATATGATTGTTGAGAGATTCATCATTTAGTTATCTTAAAGTGATCAGTATGATAATTACCGGTTGGCGTGGTTGTTGGTCGTTGTATGATTGTGTAGTTCTGTGTTGGATAGCGAGTGCTTGATTTGAGGGGAATGCATAGAATTGAGATTTTGTGTGTCCTTTGATGAATGAGTTAAGGTTGAATGTTGCCGTAATTGGTGGGGTGGTGACTGTTTTTCTTTTGGGCTTTGGAGTCTTTCAGGGTTGTGTGGAATGGACTGATGTTTGTTTTGAATTAGGCGTGGAGCCTAGTTGGTCTTGTTTTATGATGAGGTGAGAAATGAGTACCATTTTGGGTTTTGGTGACAATGGTGTGTATTTGCCGGATGACGTCCGGTGTCAAGGGCAATAATGTCTGTGGGTTCATAGTCTCAGAGTTTTATAGGGCGAACTTGGTAAGAATGTGGCTGTGGGCCTCCTTCTTTTAAGGAGGGTAGATTTCGAGAACGAAATCTCTTTTAAGGAGGGTAGATTGTGATGTTTCCGATTTTCAGCGTTTTTCATTTTTCTAGAATTTTGTCGCCGCAAGGGCATTTTCGTCTTTTCACATTTTTCCTGCGGGACATTGTGGAGTGTACCAGTTGTGTCCTAGAATTTGTTTGGGGCATTTCGTTGAGTCCATGACTCTTTGAAATGTAAGGGTGACCATTTTTACATTTTTCAGCTTTTCGAGCCGGACGGTCCCATGTGGGACCCGCTACTGGAATTGTCAAGCATAGGGATTTTAATTGGATTCATTTGCATCATATTTATTTTATTTAATGTGTTGTGTATGGTTATGATTTAATATGTGTACATATAAGTGTGTGGTGAGAATTAAAGGGCAAAAGAAAACAGAAAATTATAAAAGAAATGGGTGGGACCCACTACCACCATCTAAATGACTTAGAGACCAAATTTTTGGTCTCAAAATCTCACTTCTCCCCTAAGTCTCTCCCTCATCTCATTTCCTTGCATTTTTCTTTCAATTTCACAATCAAACTTCAAGCTATAATTCCATCTTCATTACTTGCTAGATTTAAGTGCTGTTTGAGGCAAAACGGAGAGCACGACGAGCTCTACGCATTGATACCAACAATTTTAGATTTGGATCTCCCTAGCAACTTCGAAAATCTAGGCCATTTTGAGGGCTTTGCGCAATTAAGAGGTAGGGGCTCTTAATCCATGAGTTCTTATGCTTTTGTGAGTTAATCCCTCTTAAATGATTGTTTGGCATGTTCAATTTGTATAGTTTCTAGCCAATTGATTAGTTGTGATATATACTTGTCAATTTTGTGCAATTATGTGTGATAAATGGTCTATGTGAAGAGCTTGCCTATATGATGATTCTTTATATGCCTATCATGCTAGATGTTATTATATGAAAGCTTGTTGTAGCTTCCTTAGAAATTCTTACGAATTATGTTTTGCTAATTAAATTTAAGCTAATTGTGAAATGAAGAATATTGGCATGACATAAATGCATCTATGCATTTACATTGGGCAAGAAATGGGAAGAATTGATTTTGAAATGAAAAAAAGGAGTTTTGGGAAAGTATGTTGATGAATTGTTTTGATAAAACTCGGTCGTTGCGGAGTCATCAACGGGCTGGTAGGTTAATGTAACCTAGAGGGAACTAGGGAGATTGCCCTAACGTGGTTGAGCTATCTGGGCCCCACGATGACGTTGCGGAGTCACCAATGGTCTAGGGACAGTAGCCAATCCTTCTCTTGGCGTTGAGGGGGTACCAAAGGGAGTTACATTAACGGTTTGAAAGTGATGGTTTTGAAAATGGGGTGCGACATCGGCATACATTGCATTCCATAGCATTCTATTGTTTATAATGAGACTTGTTGTTATGTTGTGTTATTCCGACAATGTATAATCCCCATTCCTGTTGTCCTATTCTTTGGTTGGATTCACGGGGACACAAGAGACATGTCTTAAGTGTCACCTACTGAGCATATTGCTCACCCCATCATATTCTACATTTTTCAGGTCATAGAAAAGAAGTAGCTGACGATAATCCAATTTAGCTTTATCTCAGAGTAGAAAAATGCCTCTTTTTCTATCTTTTGTAAATGAATCTAATTTTGTAAAGTACTAACTCAAGGTGTATTATTTTTGCAATGTGTGTTGTATTGAGGTTCATTGTGTATATGGTTATTTGAAAGAATGTAATTAAGTTTTACTCACTCAAAATCAGTTTGTGTATTTTAAGTAACGTGTGGCAAATTATGTTAAGAATGTGGTGGTTGATATTGCAATTTAGTGTTGAAATGTATTTAAATTTGTACGTGAACGTAGTGACATGGGTGGGTAATTACTAAATGTTGGTGTATTTGGGTTATCACTGGACAATGGGAAGTGGAAGTGAAAATTTCCCAAAATCGGTCGACGTATGGCTTCCCAAATATCGATCGGTATCTTATCAGTGGGTCATTTTTGGCATACGTTCCAAACCAGTCGACGTATGGCTTCCTATACGTCGACCGGTATCACGTCCCAAACCAATCGACGTATTATTTCCCATATGTCGTCTGGTATATCGACAGTAGGTATTACCACTGTTCATAACCCAAACCAGTCGACGTATGATGCATATACGTCGACTGGTTTACGTCACATATGTAATTACTATTTAAGTTCTTAAATTACACTTTGGCACCCAAGTGAGGTTACACGTAATTATTTTGTGACCTACCAAAATGCATTAATTATGTTTTAACCACCGAAAGGACTATATTGTCCGAACCTTATTTTTATTTATTATGGGATACAAGTAAATGACTATTACGTCCTTTGGGTCTTAATTTATTGAAATATGGCAATTTACCATCTTGCCCTTTTCGGACCTTGATATTTAAATTTAACGTGAAATGACCGTATTACCCTTGGATGTTTTTAGGTCGGGTAAGGACCCGTTTAATGATCCGGATCCATGAGGAGTTGGGTCGTTACAGGAAATACCTAAGCAATGGACTATCAAGTTTCTCTATTAGCATGCCATGAAAACCATTCCATGATCTCACTTGCAAGCAATATGATTAAGAGAGGTAACCATCTAAGACAAGATGAATAACTCAAAATAATCATTTATAGACATTTAAAATCCATTACAACAATTATAGGGCTCTAGATCATGAAATGATCAAAGAATATACATTGTTATCCCATAATATAATCTAAATTAAAACATGCTTACAAGGGAGGGGCTTCATCACCTCCCTAGATGAAGGTTTAGTTACCCATGGATGCACTAGTGGAAGGAAGAAGCTTGTAGACTCCTTTTATTTTCGAGCTCAGCCTTAGCCACCCAAGAACTCTTTTCTCTAATCTTTCTCTCTCTAGAAATCTTGATGTAAAATGTCCCCCTTAAAAAGTCAAGCCTTCCTCTCCTTATCTACTAAAAATCTCCTCTTTCCAACTCATTTCCGAGCTCCACTTCCCCAGGATGAAGCTGGACCACAGAAAAATGATAAGGGGACAAGGATCAGCTGGATATCAGGGGCAGGTAAGCTGCCTTCTGCAAAATAGCGAGCGCCCGCGGTGGCTACTGGCATGAACGGCGGGCGCCCGCAGGAGCTTGGCGGGGGCCCTCGAATATGCGGTGGGGCCCCGCGAAAGTAAGCAGTGAGATGGCAATTTGGCGAGCTCCCGCGGGTTCCTTGCCCTCAACTCCTTCAGCCATCTTCTTAACATCTTTTGTTGGTGCTGCGACACTGTCATGAAGTGAATGCAAGGCCATCAATTTCATACTAACGATGGCTACAAAAACTGGACACAACCAACAGTCCCCAACAACGGCTAGCTTTGGTTCTTCAAAAGTTTGCTAACACCATTCTTTTAACCACCTTCAGGGGAACCAACCTGAACAAGGACAAAATAAATGAATAAAGCTAAACTATACATTATAATCAATAACCGGACTCAACTAATACAAATAAGGGCGCTTGAATATGCAATATTCAGTGTTTATCAGAACATCAAGGCGCATACAAATTGTTTCGACACTTAGTCCACAAAGGACTCTATTGGCCAACCACAGAGAGCAATGTCAAGGTACATATTCAACAATGCAAACCATGTCAATACTATCATCCTCAGATCCAAACTCCCCCACACTTAGGGTTTGGATCTCATTAGCCCAATCAACCATATAGTTCATCAAATGCATTGGATCCTCATGGCTACAGACTTCTTTTCCAAATAGGTTGAAGCTATCCCCTTGCAACATGCCACAGATGTCACTGCTGCAGCTTTCATCCGTGAAAACATTATTTGCCGTTTTGGCATCCCAGCGATCATCCTGTCAGACAATGACACCCCTTTCATCAACTATTGGGTTGCTCAGCTCCTTCAACAATACGACATCAAGTAACGTCGATCTTCTACTTACTACCCAAAAGGCAATGGCTAGGCCGAAGTAACCAATAAATCCCTCCTCAAAATACTCAATCGCACGGTTGCCGAGCATAAGTCTACCTGGGTTGATCAACTGCCATTAGCTTTATGGGCCCATCAAACCTCCAAGAAATAAGCGATCGGTCAAACTCCTTTCTCCCACCTCTACAGAACGGAAGCTATTCTCCCAATTGAGATTGCCGTCCCTGCTGCTGCCCTAGCAGCCCGTAATGAGGTTGACCACTTCACTCATCTCGAGGCTTTGGATGAGCGACGAGAGTTGGCAAGGCAGCATCTTAAAGCTTACAACAAACATGTACGACTTTATACATTTCAGGTAGGTAATCTTGTCCTCAAAGCTGCCAAGCACATTATGCACAACACCTCCACTCCAAAATTCACCCTTAAATGGGAAAGATGATAAGCACCGAATATTGCATATTCAAGCACCCTTATTTGCATTAATTAAGTCCATTAGTTGATCATATTGTACATATTAGCTTCATTTGCGTGTTTTTGTTTACTTTCAGATTGGTTCCCCAAAGATAGCTAAAAGTGCAGTTTTATTGAGTTGTTGAAGAATCAGAGTATGCCATTGCCAGGGACCTTTATTTTGTCCAAAACCAGTTCATCGACTTTCCATAAACATAAAGTTTGCCTCAATTAGATTTGGATCTAAAGAGTTATGTCATTTTTACCCTGGGTGTGCAACGCGGAAATTTACAGCCTGGCAGCAGTAAAGTTTGACGTTGTTCTTCGTTTTTGACCTACTACACTTAAGAATTGGACTTCTATTCAAACATGACGTACTTAGATATTTGAGCTAGCTTTCCAAATCATCAAACGGTTTGTCATTTGGAGTTTGGAACAGAAAGTTATGAGCTTTTTACTAAAGTTGTATAGCGTTGAGGACAAACTGCGGGTGCTCGCCATAAACCTGCGGGCGCTAGCCAAAATGGCCAGCAAGTTCGTGGATACGCGGGCGCCCACCCTACGCCTATGGGAGCCCGCCATTTTGCAAACAAGAGAGCATGGGATCCCTCATTTTCACCAAATGTTATCCCCTTAATTAGGGGATTGCTCTGCATTTTGTCTAGGGACTTTTGGACCACAAAAATAGTGTGGTTGGATGGATATGGTTGATACATAAAAGGCATGTATGGTTATAATAGAAATATCTCACATTTGTGTAAGGCTAGAGAGAGAAATATTGAAGTCTTAAGTGTGTGGGTTGTTCTTGACCCTTGAGGTGTGAAAATGGAAGGCCTCATCCTCTCTTCTCCTTCCTCCATTGCTCCTATTGGTAACTAACTCCCTTTCTAGGGAGGTGATGAAGCCCTATTTTGTAAGCATGCCTTAGTTTTGGTTTAAATTTAGGGTAATGATGTATATATGTGGTTTTCCATGATCTAGAGCATTATACATTTTGTAATGAACTTTAATGTTTATAAATGATTATTTTGAGTTAATTATCTTGTCTTAGATTGTTTCCTCTCATGATTATATTGCTTTCATTTTCATAGTGACAATGGAAAGGAGATTGTGGAATGGTTTTAATGGCATGTTGTATGAGAAACTTGTTAGTCCATAGCTTAGGGCCTCCCTTTGATGGATTAATCTTGATTTTTAGCTTCATATGCTTGTATCATTTAATTGAGGGCTTGGTAATCTCTAACTTAGTAAGCATGTCTAAGGCTACACCCTAGTTTAGGTAATTCAAGCATGTGAACCTTTAATAGGTCATTCTTGCCTTTTGATTTAATGAATTTCTTGAAGATAATGTAGTAACCATGTGTTGCTACATATCATGACCAATATATATATTGTTCCCCAAGTTAATCTCAACTAGCATGTTCATAGGGTAGGTAGTGGATTCACTTCCCTAGTCATCTCTTATATTATTTTCATCTCTTCAATTCCTTGCAATTAATATTTTATGCAATTTTAATTCCTAATTCCAAGTGACAAACCAAACAAAACTCTATACCCCCCTTTCATCAAACTATAGGTGATTTTACAATCTTGGTTGTGATAAACTAGCAATCCCAGTGGTTCGACTTACCCGTCTAATAGCTCTATTTTACAATGATTTGTGTTATTGCAAAGGGTTGATTATTATTGATAGTCGACGAAACTAATCAATTTTTGGCTCCGTATAATCAACCCTTTGCAATAGCACAAATCATTGTAAAATAGGACTATTGGACGGGTAAGTCGAACCACTGGGATTGCTAGTTTATGACAACTAAGGTCTTTAAATTCATTTTTAATTTGATGAAAGGGGTATAGATTTTATTGGATTTGTCACTTGATAACTAGAATTGAAATGTGCATAGGTAACAAATTAAAGGAATTAAGAGGAGGAAAATCTAAGTAGAGAGGACTAGGGAAGTGAATCCACTACCTACCTATAAACATGCTAAAACATGATTTACTTGGGGAAACAACATATAAATATGACCATGGAATGCAACAACACAAAATTGCTACATTACCTTCAAGAGATTCATGAAATCAAACGACAAGAATAACCTATCAAAGTTTCACATGCATGAACTACCTAAACTAGGGTGTAGTCTTAGACATGCTCACTAAGCTACAGATTATCAAGCTCTCAATTAAATGATAAAAACACATGAAATTAAGATTCAAGATTAATCCATCAAAGGGAGGCCCTAAGCTATGGACTAACAAGTTCTTATAAAACATGCCAATAAAAACACTTCCACAATCTCATTTCCATTGTCACTATGAAAATGAAAGCAATATAATCATGAGAGAAAACAATCTAAGACAAGATAATTAACTCAAAATGATCATTTATAGACATTAAAGTTCATTACAACATGTAAAGTGCTCTAGATCATGGAAAAACCATATATAGAGATCATTACCCCAAATTTAAACCAAAACTAAGGCATGCTTACAAAGTAGGGCTTCATCACCTCCCTAGATAGAGAGTTAGTTACCCATAGGAGCATTGAAGAAAGGAGAATAGAGGATGAGGCCTTCCATTTTCGCACTTTAAGGGTCAAGAACACACAAACCCCCTAACCTTACAATATTTCTCTCTCTAGCCTTACAAAAATATGTGATATTCTTCTTTTGCAACCATACATGCCTTATATCCATCAAGATAGCCTCCCAACTACCCTTAATTTCATGGCCTCTCATCCCTAGAAGGTTGCAGAACCACCCATTGGGTCAAAGGGGACAAGATGAGCTAAATCATGGAGTGGGTGAGAAGCTCTTTGTAGATTGGCGGGCGCCCCGATCCCATCAATTTTTGGCGCCATTGTCGGGGATTGCAAACGGTTTTATGACTGAGGTTTTAAAGATTATCTTTTATTTGATTGTGAATATTTTGTTTTGTGTATATTTTTTTTTTTTGTTTTTATGTTTTGTGTGTTTCTCTGTGATCTTAGGAACTCAAAACTCGCTAAGGAGAAACTAAAAATTTGAAAACTTAAGGACTTTGGGTAAGTGTTTCATGTTCTAGTTTTACATTCATTTTTGTGTTGTATATATTTTGTGTGAATTTACCTTAATGTATCTAAGCAAGTGGCTGAATTAGTCCTTGATGGAAGGTAATTATCTTCCAACTTTATTTTACGCACCACATGAGTTTTGTGCATTTTCAGATTTTTATCTAGAGCAACCAAATGTAAATTTCTTTGAAGCGAGTAATGATCCAGACCTCAATGGTTATGACTTAGATTGGGGAGATCATCAAAACTTCTTATGGCATGACATATGAAATTCAACCCCACAATCTCATGGGTTCAAGCCAATTTCCAACCCAATGATCATTATTTCCAGCCCTTTT
Source organism: Cornus florida (assembly GCF_030987335.1). Lineage (NCBI taxonomy): Eukaryota > Viridiplantae > Streptophyta > Magnoliopsida > Cornales > Cornaceae > Cornus > Cornus florida. The sequence continues at coordinate 59,722,700 of NW_026775572.1, read as the reverse complement.
CTCTTTTTCCACTGTCTCAATTGGATAAGTTTATTGCTGCCAACAAACAAATGATGGAGTCTATCAACACGCAAATGATCGATTCCAACAAGCAAATGTTGGATGACACTGTTAACATGCAATCCACCACCTATTCTCATTTCCAATCTAGAGTTGAGTTAGATGAGCCCAAATTCAACAAATGGTTAATGCTCTAAATCATAAAAAGGAAGAAGAATTTCTTATTGAACTTGTGGCTAATCCAAAAGAAAATTCTATGAATGATGAGATTACTCCTAGTAACTTTAATCATGAGAATGATCAAATGGTCACCACATGTGAAAATGAAGAAATAGTGGTTGAAGATCAAATTGTTGCCACACAAAAAAAAAGATGAAGAATTTGTGGTTCAAAATGAGGAAATTAATGATGAATAGATTGATACACCTCCTTCAATGGAGGATCCTCTAAAAGTTTGCTTGGCTCATTTCAATTGTAAGGATTTTGATGTTGACAATTCTATTTGGGAGGTAAATTCTTTGCTTGATATTCTTCCACCCATTCACTCTCTTCCTTGGGCAACATCAAATGCATCTCTTTCTTGGGAGCTTGCATCTCCTCCCATTCCCTTACTTTAGTTATCTCAAACTGTTGAGCTTGAACCGCCGGATAAGTGTGAGGATGATGTTGAAAGTTTGAAGGATAATTTTTTGAGCATTCCCATGCTCAATATGACCCTTCACAAGTCTTTACTTGTTGTGCCCTCACTTGATCCACCTTCCCATCATCCAAAATAGCCCCTAAATAATCCAAAGATCTTCATTCAGAAGAAGAGTGGGTTGAGGTCTTTCCATTACCTCTTTTCAACTTTTGTCTTCAACCTCTTTTTCCTCCACTTTTAAAAGAACTTTCTTACTTGGGGAAGTATAACTCTCTTGAGATTCATCTAGCTATTGACATTAAATTTAACACTCATGGGAAGCAATTCTTCCAATTTCCAAGCTTCCCTCCTTCAAGTTGCCTTGGCCAAGAATTTTTCGAAAATTAGCTAAGTATAGCCAAAATGTGACCTCTTACAGAATTGTCTCGAATTGAGTTCCAAAGGTCACTTTAGGCTTACTTAGTCATTTTAAGGTCTCGGTACCATTTTCAGAATTTTTCAAGGTTATTTCAGCAATTTTCTCAAAAATCTAAAAATTCAATGGAATTTCGGACCCCAAATGAGAGCTTTTGCAAATAAGCTCCGAATCCCATTCTGAGGGTTATGCACCATGTCTAGGGTCTATAGGAACTTAATTTTCTAATTGGGTAATTTTTGGACCCCGGCCCGGCCTCCTTTAGGCCAAAAATCACTTCAACAAAGGGGTTCAGCCCAGCAGCCTTGCGAGCGCCCGTAATGAATATGCGGGCGCCCACCAAAAGAGGTAGTAGGTTTTGAATTTTGTGAGGCCCCTCTAAGCCTTGCGAGCCTCCGCCATGGGTCTTCATACACGCCGTGCAAACACTCTTGACATTGCATAGGCGCCCGCCTTGCAAAGCGGGCGCTGGCCATACTTCGGGTTTCATTAAAACCCCTAAAAGCCTAGACCCATTTTGAATCTTTTAAACTCCCTCCCTCTCATCATACAGCCGCCTCTCACCCTCTCTTTCCCAAACCCTTCTTCCTCTCCTCTCATCCTTCCTCACTTCTTATTCTCCCTTAACCATCTCGAACATCCTTCCTTCTTCCATCTTCCTCCTCATTCCATCATTCACCACCAAGCAAAAGGGCCTTTTGTTCTCTATTGTTGGGTAAGTTTATTCTCTTTCCTTCTTTCAATTTTTGATCAATGGAGGATGCGATTGATTATGTGGAGGTGTAGTATTTGTTTGGAGTTGTGTATTGCATTTGCAGGGCCAAAATTTTTGGGATTTCTCATCTCTAATCATCCTTTGGCCTTCTTCCTTTTTGTCTTGCACACCAGGTGTTCGACGAATTGCCTAAACCAACTTCATCTCTCTAAATGGCACCACTTTTGGCATTATTTTGTTATCTATTTTTAACTTGTGGCTGAATTTCTTTTATGTGTGCAGATTTGTGTTTTGTGTGGATTTTTATCTTTCAATAAAATTCATGTTTGTGTTATTAATTCTGTTTTAGTTTTTCTTAAGAGACCTATGCTTTTACATGTGTATATTAGTTGTGTTTTGACAGATCTTCATGTCCAAGTTTGGGGGAAACATTTGTGCATTCATATAGTTGGCACCCTTTGCCTTCGTCACTCTACTTGGTACTATTGTTATTCTACCCTTTTTGCTCTTATTTTGATTTACTTGTCTTAACACATTGAGGACAATGTGACATTCAAGTTTGGGGGTATATTTTGGTATGCATTTTTGATATTGATATGCATTTTTGTTTGCATGTGCTAAAATTGTTCATGTAAGTTAATAAAATCATTTTTTGGAAAGCAATGATAGAGTAATCTTGGAACTTGTTGGAGATTGAAGCATGTATTTAATACTTTGTGCATAGAGGCAAATGATAATTTTGAAAATAAAGAAAAATCTGAAATGATCATGTTGATTCGAACCGGTTTGTATAAATACTTCAATTAGATTGTCGTCGAATTTCATACTCTTCTATGATTCACACTGCATAGATGCACACCGGAAACTCAGTTGTGAGGCATGCAACCTGATTGACCTTGACCTTGACTCAGTGATTTGAATTGATGACCCTAATGAATAGACCTACCTAATGAATAGATATCTTTGGCACCAAAAAACCAAAAAAAAAAAAAAAAAAAAAATGAAATGAATAAGGATAATGACTAGTTTAAGTTCATAGCCTTGTTAACTCGAGTTATTAAGCCCTAGGAGTGTCCTTACACTTAGCACCCTAAAGCCGTCCGGTTTGGAAGTTGCTAGCCTAACACTTGCTACATGGGTTGGTTAGAAAGCTTAAGGGACTTAGGCATTGCATGGTCATTCACAAAAATAAAAATAAATAAATATGGTTCGTTGGAGTTCGTAGCCTTGCCAACTCGAGTTGTTAAGCCCTTGGAGTGTCCTTACACTTAGCACCCTAAAGCCATCCGGTTTGGGAGTTGCTAGCCTAACACTTGCTACATGGGTTAGTTAGAAAGCTTAAGGTACTTCGGCATTGCACGACCATAATATGTATCAAAAAATTAAAAAAAAAAAAAAAAAAAAAAAAAAAAAAAAAAAAGCAACAAAAGTTGTATTTTGAATAAATTCATGCCTGAGAGACCTCATTTAAAAGGGAAATTCAATGATTTGAAGCTTGTGTTTTGAAATTGGGAAAAGAAGGTAAAAGTCACATATTGGGAATCCGGCTCACTTTCATTGGAGTTGGAGTTGATTTCTATCAAAGAGATGACAATTGAAGTATTTATATAGACTATGATATTGATGCATGAGAATTGAAATGTGTTTAATTGTTGTATTATATCAAGGCTTCATATACACAAGGTAGTCTGAAAAATGATTCCGTCTCCAATATTCTGTCTGTTCCAAGTTACAATTGAGCTTTGTGCATCTTCATTCACCATGTTTGATATTTATGGGTAACATTTCTGTTAAACCCTCATGAGACTTCACTCGTCCTCTAGGGATGCCTAGGGGTTTTAAAAGGCTTGTTACATATGCTAAATGCAACCGTCACTCCCACGAAAGAGGAGATTTATTGTCATTTCATTAAGTTTCTTCATTTTGGTTTTGCTATGGGACTAGCAAAATGTAAGTTTGGGGGTGTGATAAGCACCGAATATTGCATATTCAAGCACCCTTATTTGCATTAGTTAAGTCCATTAGTTGATCATATTGTACATATTAGTTTCATTTGCGTGTTTTTGTTTACTTTCAGATTGGTTCCCCAAAGATAGTTAAAAGTGCGGCTTTGTTGAGTTGTTGAAGAATCAGAGCATGCCATTGCCGGGGACCTTCATTTTGTCCAACACCAATTCGTTGGCTTTCCATAGACATAAAGTTTGCCTCAATTAGATTTGTATCTAAAGAGTTATATCATTTTTACTCCAGGTGTGCAATGCTGATATTTACAGCCTGGCAGCAGTGAAGTTCGATGTTGTTCTTCATTTTTGACCCACCACACTTCAGAATTGGACTTCCATTAAAACATGACGTACTTAGATCTTTGAGTTAGCTTTCCAAATCATCAAGAAGGTTTATCATTTGGAGTTCGGAGTAGAAAGTTACGGGCTTTTTACCAAAGGTGTGCAATGCTAAGGACAAGCTGCGGGCGCCCGCCAAAATGGCCAGCGAGTTCATGGATCCGCAGGCGCCCGCCGTTTTGCAGACAAGAGAGTATGGGCTCCCTCTTTTTCACCAAATGTTATCCCCTTAATTAGGGGATTGCTCTACATTTTGTCTAGGGGCTTTTGGACCACGAAAATAATGTGGTTGGATGGATATGGTTGATATATGAAAGGCATGTATGGTTATAATAGAAATATCTCACATTTTTGTAAGGCTAAAGAGAGAAATATTGAAGTCTTGAGTGTGTGGGTTGTTCTTAACCCTTTAGGTGCGAAAATGGAAGGCTTCATCCTCTCTTCTCTTTCCTCCATTGCTCCTATGGGTAACTAACTCCCTTTCTAGGGAGGTGATGAAGCCCTACTTTGTAAGTATGCCTTAGTTCTGGTTTAAATTTGGGGTAATGATGTATTTATGTGGTTTTTCCATGATCTAGAGAATTATATATTTTGTAATGAACTTTAATGTTTATAAATGATCATTTTGAGTTAATTATCTTGTCTTAGATTATTTCCTTTCATGATTATATTGCTTTCATTTTCATAGTGACAATGAAAAGGAAATTGTGGAATGGTTTTAATGGCATGTTGTATGAGAACCTTGTTAGTCCATAGCTTAGGGCTTCCCTTTGATGGATTAATCTTGATTTTTAGCTTCATGTGCTTGTATCATTTAATTGAGGGCTTGATAATCTCTAGCTTAGTGAGCATGTCTAAGGCTACACCCTAGTTTAGGTAGTTCAAGCATATGAACCTTTGGTAAGTCATTCTTGCCTTTTGATTTAATGAATTTCTTGAAGATAATATAGCAACCATGTGTTGCTACATATCATGACCAATATATATTTTGTTCCCCCAAGTTAATCTCAACTAGCATGTTCATAGGGTAGGTAATGGATTCACTTCCCTAGTCCTCTCTTATATTATTTTCATCTTTTCAATTCCTTGTAATTAATGTTTTATGCAATTTTAATTCCTAATTCCAAGTGACAAACCAAACAAAAATCTATACCCCCCTTTCATTAAACTATAGGTGATTTTACAATCTTGGTTGCCATAAACTAGCAATCCCAGTGGTTCGACTTACCCGTCCAATAGCCCTATTTTACAATGATTTGTGCAATTGCAAAGGATTGATTTTTATTGATAGTCGACGAGACCGATCAAACCCTTTGTCGTCATCAAGGTCCAACCTAATGGATATTACAGATTGCAGGGTGACGGGCGCAAGGCTGAACCTATAAACTCTAGTTGGTTAAAGCTTTATCACAATTAGTTCTTTTTCTGTACTTGTGTTATTTTCACATCAATAATAGTACATGCATGTTTGCTATCAGATTTCCCATATTTTGTTTATGTTAACACAACATATCGATCTTACTAACTTCAAAACGATAGTACATTGTAGACCTGCTGGCTGTTACATCACTACCATTACACTACTCATAAGATAACAAAATCGCTTCATCGTAACCAAGCTCATTATATGTTTCTTCTACAAAAGCCCGCTCTTGTTCTGCCATCACTAGGCGAGCCTGAATCTTTTCCATCATATGCTTGTCCCTAATGATTCTGGCATCTAAATCTGCCATCTGTTGGGCTAGGAAGGCTCGCCCCACCACTCGCTCATAAGCTTCTAACCTGACATTCAACCGCTCCGTATCCACCCAATCTTTTAACAGCTCGACCAGCTAGCAGGCTTCCTGTATTAAGTCCTCAGACCCCCCTCCCCGTGCCACAACACCAAATATCTTGAGCACTCGACCTAAGGCTTCGTAGCCAAAACGTCGAAACACTGAATGTTTTCTTCCAATGGTCTCAACCGTCGCGGGGTGCGCTAGACCAACTGCCTCTAACAATGGAATATAGTTCACGCCAATCACAACCCCTCACCAGGCAACCTCTGGTTTCCCTTCTTCTATGTTCACCATGCTCCATTGACCTCTTCAATCCCCTGTTGTCTTTCCTTGTGAGGTGGCAACTCATCTCCTCGACCGTCCCCTGCAAAGGGGTTATGGGCATAATTTGTCCCCCCTGTTGCACTATTTCTTCCACTTTCGACCTCCACATTAGAGGTACGCCTGTTCACAGCACTATTTGAGCCCTCCAAAGATGATAATGGTTGTATCCCTTCTGCCCCATGTTGCCTAAAATGTATCTCAGCTTCCATATCCTCTAACCTCACAGAATCCCTAGAGGTCTGTTCTTCCATTACTTCCTCCTCCTTCGCATTGGGAGCCCCATCTATAGGGTACTATAGCAGCAACATTTGCATTAGTGTCCTTGGCATAGATGGCTCTCTACCTGTGGTATACGCAGGACGGTGACTTACGTTTTCCCTACTCTCTGTGGCTGGTGCCCTGACACAAACAAATAGTGTTAGGCAGTAAAATCAAAGGAAAAGAACTACGTACACATTATTGACAAATTACATTTACCCATCACAGTATGAATTGGAGGAAGAGAGCTCTTCGCTGTCCTCAAACGCCTCACGATATCTCTCTTGGAACCCTTGACACAGCCCAAGAGAGATATCGTGAGGCGTTTGATAACAGTGGAGAGCTCTCTTCCTCCAATTCGCACTACGATGGGTAAGTTTAATTTGTTAATAATGTGTACGTAGTTTTTTTCCTTCGATTTTGCTGTCTAACTCTATTTGTGTGTGTCAGGGCATCGGCCACAGAGAGTAGGGAAAACGCAAATCACCGTCTTACGTATGCCACAGGTAGAGGAGCCATCTGTGCCAAGGGCACTAATGCCAATGTTGCTACTAGAGTACCCTGTAGATGGGGCTCCCAATGCGAAGGAGGATGAAGTAATGGAAGAACAGGCCTATAGGGATACTGTGATGTTAAAGGATATGGAAACTGAGATGCATTTGGGGCAACATAGGGTAGAGGGGATGCAACCATTATCATCCTTGGAGGGCTCGAATAGTGCTGTGAACAGGCATACCTCTGATGAGGAGGTCGAAAGTGGAAAAAGCAGTACAACAGGAGGAACAAATTATGCCCATAACCTCCTTGCAGGGGATGGTCGAGGAAATGAGTTGCCACCTCACGAGGAAAGAGAACAAGGGATTTAAGAGGTCAATCAAGTAGTGGTGACTATAGAAAAAGGGAAACCAGAGGTTGCCTGGTGAGGGGTTGATAGGCATGAACTATATTCCATTGTTAGAAGTAGCTGGTCGAGCGCACCCCACGACGGTTAAGACTATTAGAAGAAAACATCCAGTGTTTCAACGTTTTGGCTACGAAGCCTTAGGTCAAGTGCTCAAGATATATTTAGTGTTGTGGCGCGGGGAAAGGGTTTTGAGGACTTAATACAGGAAGCCCACGAGCTGGTCGAGCTGCTAAAAAATAGGGTTGATATAGAATGGTTGAATGTCAAGTTAGAGGTTTATGAGCGAGTGGTGGGGCAAGCCTTCCTAGCCTAACAGATGGCAGATTTAGATACCAGAATCTCTAGGGACAAGCATATGATGGAAGAGATTCAGGCTCGCCTAGCGATGGTAGAGCAAGAGCGGGCTCTTGTAAAAGAAACATATAATGAGCTTGGTTGCGATGAAACAATTTTGCTATCTTATGAGTAGTGTAATAGTAATGATGTAACAGCCAACAGGTTTATAATGTTCTATCTTTTTTAAGTTAATAAGATCGATATGTTGTGTTAACATAAGCAAAAAAATGAGAAATGTGATAGCAAACATGCATGTACTATTATTGATGTGAAAATAACCCAAGTACAGAAAAAGAACTAACTGTGATAAAGCTTTAACCAACTAAAGTTTATAAGTTCAGCCTTGCGCCCATCACCCTGTAATCTGCAATATCCACTAGGTTGGACCTCGATAACGACAAAGGGTCCTTCCCATTTGGGGGTGAATTTTGGGGCGAAGGTGTTGTGTATAATGTGCTTGGCAGCTATGAGGACAAGATTTCCTACCTGGAAGGTACGAGGCCGCACTTGTTTGTTGTAAGTTTTGGCCAAAGTGTGTCGATAAACTTTACGATGCTGCCTTGCCAACTCTCGTCGCTCATCCAAAGCCTCGAGATAAGTGAAGTGGTAACTCTCACTACGGGCTGCCAGCAGGGACAACAATTTCGACTAGGAGAATAGCTTCCGTTCTGTAGAGGAGAGAGAAAGGAGTTTAGCCGGTCACTCATTTCTTAGAGGTTCAATGGGCCCATAAAGCTAATGGCAGTTGATCAACCCATGTAGACTTGTGCTCAACAACCGTGCAATTGAGTATTTTGAGGAGGGATTTATTGGTTGCTTTGGCCTGGCCACTGCCTTTGGGGTAATAAGCATAAGATCGGCGTTACCTGATGTTGTATTATTGGAGGAGCTGAGCAACCCGATCATTGACGAAAAGGGTGCCATTGTTTAACAGGATGATCGCTGGGATGCCGAAACAACAAATAATGTTTTCAAGGATGAAAGCTGTAACAGCAATGCCTGTGGCATGTCGCAATAGGATAGCTTTTCGACTTATTTGGAAAAGAAGTCTATAGCCGTGAAGATCCAATTCATTTAATGAACTATAGGTTTGATTGGGGCCTATAAGATCCAAACCCTAAGTGTGAAAGGGCCAAGGGGTAGCTTGAGGATGCAGCACGGTTGGGGGAGTATGGATATGAGGATGATAGTACTGACACGGTTTGCGTTGTTGAACATATACCTTGGCATCGTACTCCATGGTTGGCCAATAGAGTCCTTTTGTGGACTAAGTGTTAAAACAATTTGTATGCGCCTTGATGTTCATGAGAGTGGGCTTGGTGGAGTGCCTCATGAATCTTAACACCAGCAAGGCATCGCAAGAGGTTTCCTTCACGAGAGAGGTAGAATAATCGACCATCATAGAGTTGGAAGTGTGGTACTTGGTGTGTGAGTTTTGCAACTAAGGCCGGATCGTCCGAGCGATGACTGTGCTGTAAGTAGCGGATAAAGGGGGCTCACCAATCAGCCAGTTCGAGTTCAAGTACCTCGGTTTCATCAGGACACTTCTGCCAGACGACATATACGCGTTGGAACGCAGTGGCCTGACTTGACATTTGGGGCCAGTAATAACCTTGTCATTGGAGTCAGTGATAAAGGGCGATATCAGTTGTGGCACAATGCTATTGGTGAACGCGGTGTAAAATTTCGCTGGCCTCTGTATCTTTAATGACCCATTCATTTCACTTCCTTTCCTTTTTCTTAGATTTTTTACGGATATATTTTTTTTCCATTGTCTTTTCCTTTCTAAGTTTGGTTTCTCGTCACTCGGTGTCATCTCGAGTGCAGGGAATGATTTCTGAGACTCTTTTCTTTGGATTGACAACTTCCGTTAAGGACCGAGTAATTTCCATATTTTTAATTTTTAAACACTATTCACTTTTCCCGTTTGTCACTTTGTTGGCATAACTTCACTTTTCATGTTTGGAGTTGAGTTTTGACTTTATGAGTTTTCATTCCAGTTGATTTCCTCAAAATGCGTAACTTTACTTTTGGAGAAAAGCTCGTTGGTTGTCTCCTTTTCTTATAGGGGCATGGATGAAAGGATCTTCAAAAACATTTTTGTTTCTTCGGAGTTTTTCATAAATATCTTTTAAATATATTTATTTCAGAGGTTTTTAAGAAAATATATTTTAGAAGATATTTTCATTCTGGGCCAGTTTTGCAGTTATTACTTTTTGTAGGGGCCATTGTGCAATTAATGAAAGTTATTACAAAATGCCTCGTTTTTAGCCTGGATCCTCGTACGGGATTCATTTTCACTTTTTGTTAAGTCGTGTACTCTTAGAATTGTCTTTTGGTCGTTTTTCCCAGTTTTAGGGTTTCTGACCCCGGTTGCCGCCAAACTTATTCGAGGCATATCTTTCTGTTCGGGGCTCGATTTTCGATGCCGTTTCTTTTGTTATTCATTTTTTCCCATTTTGGTTCTTTTTCACTTATACTATTTTGCGATTTGAGCACGTCTGCTCAAATTCCACTTTTCCGAACCCGACAGGACCCATTTTTAGGGTTTTTCTATAAATAAGGGGTGTCATAAGAAAAAGTCAAACTTTCTCATCTTTTTCCCCTCTTTTGGCCTATAGCCATGGCAACCAAGGGGCTACCACTCTTCTTCTTCTTCGTTTGGCCTCTTCCCTCGTGATAAATGTCGTAGTGCCTTAGCGTTTATTATAGACGTTGGTGAGATCTTCCTTTCCCCATTATTAGAATCCATTTTTGACCATATTTGAGTTCGGGTTTTGAGTTTGGTTTGGATTTTGGTGCCACCTCCTTGATGTTTAATGTTCACCTTGTTGTCCCCGACATAACCTAAGAGTATCGTCGGATTTGGAGCGGTTTCCATTTAGTGGCTCATGAGATATTCGTATTAAATTGAGGTATGAGATGTTATAAGTTTATATTTTTATTGTCTTGCATGCTATTGATGCTTATACAACTTGTATGTGTAATGACCCAGTCATTTTTCTTCCTTTTCTTTTTCTCAGATTTTAACGGATATTTTTTTTTTCCATTATCTTTTCCTTTTTGGGTTCGGTTTTTCATCACTTAATGTCGTCTCGAGTGCTCTGAAATGATTTCCGAGATTTTTTTCCTTGGATTGACAACTTCCTTTGGGGATTGTGTCATTTCCATATTTTATTTTTTCGAACACTATTAACATTTTGTCTTTTTCTCGTTTATCCTTTTTCCTTGCACAACCTCACTTTTTGTACTCGGATTCGATTCTGGTTTTGCATGCATTCATAATATTTGATTTCCATGATAGTGGTATTTTTACTTTTCTAGAAAAGCATGTTAATTGCTTACTTCTTTCATAAAGGGGCATTAATGCATACTTTAGTGTAATTATTCTTAACTTGTGGGGTTTTAGTGTAATTAAATAAAGTAATTATTTTTCATCTTGGGGACCATTTTGCAATTAAATTTGGAAGATATTTTCAAAAAGGACCTTTTTGTAATTTTTGAAAAGTGTGACAAATGTTCCACTCTCATTGGTCCACTTGTTGACATTTGTGTTGAAACACTTTAATGCATTGGATGATGACATTTGGAGGGTGAGGATTCACCCACTTGTTGGCCTAGGATTGATGCACTTATTGGTTTGGATGGTTGACAAGTATAGGTGTGGGATTAAGCCTAGGAAGGAGCCATGGATAGGTGACAAGTATAGGTTCACAATTTAGTCTTGCAAATATCTTTGGGCCACTTTGTGATTATGGTTTTAAATGAGGGTTTTTGTATAATTGACCATAGATGTATGTGTTGACCATAGAGTAAGAGCACATAATGAGTAGAGGATTTCTATTTCCTCCACTCACACTTAACCACATTATTTCATTCTCTTCCTTATAAGAAAACCCTAACCTCCATGGATGGAGCTTGAAGCCTTAGGCATTGACCTTGATCTTTGAAGCCCTTCCACTTACTTTAGACCATAAAGCTTGGAATACTTTTTATACCCCTCATCCTCCTCTTCAAAACCCTTGAAGGATCTAGCCTAACTCCTAGTTTTGCTTTGGTATCTAGAGATTCAATTCTCTAGTGAGGTATTGATCTAGTATTTTAAAGTATTTTTATGTCATTATTGAGTGTTTTACATGCATGGAAGAGAAGGACTTGTATTTTTCCCTTAAACTGTTTTAACATGAAATTAATCTTGTCAAATTAAATATAGAATATGAAAATATACTCAATTAGCTTTCATTTAGTTTTGGTTTCATATAATTTGGATTTAAAATGAATTAGTTATGAATTTTTGAAGTTGCAAGCTAGTTTCGGGAAATTTGAAGCTTTTCCTTTTCTGTCCGGAAATGACTTTTTATATGGAGCTATGGTGCTTCAATTGCTTTGAAACTTTTACTAAAACTTCTCCCATGGGTTTTACACTACTCAAAAAATTTTCATGATTTTAGAGAATTTCTAAATTTTTTTAAAAATCGGAAACTATCCGCTGTCCATGTTTTTATTGCAGCTGGAAAACATATTTTTAGATAATTTATTTCACTAACCTTTTGACATTGGATCATGGCTTAAATTTTCAGTTTTACACTTTCATATGTTTACTTCCAAAATAAATTAGGTTTGCCCAATTTGGATGTCAAATGAATTTTTTCATGAATTTTCAAAGTTGGAAGCTACAGGCTGAAAATGTGTTTTCTGGGCAAAATTCGTTTCAAAGTTGTGGGTCAAAATTGTTTCAATTGAGAAAATATTTTGTTAAACTAAATTTATATTATCAAATTACACTATTTAAGCTTTCATTGGGCCTTGGATTCATTCAATTTGGGTTAGAATTGATTTTTTTATGAATTTTACAAGTTGAAGGTAGCAAGCTGAAAAATCTGTTTTGCGGACCGAAAATTTGGAGCGATTTCATTTCGGTGGTAATTGGGATTTTCATTCCAGTTGAGGTAGGGAATGTTTTAGGATTATTTGTCTATTGTATTGTGTATTTGTCATGATTATACAACATATATGTATGCCTTGTACCAAATCTAGAAAGTTAGTAATTTTTATTTCTTTGTATAAGATTTAAAATTTATGATGATGTATAACTTTGATTTGAATTGTAACATACTAGGAAATTATGCTTAGATATGTTGGTTAACATATATTAAATTTGGATCATTTGATTAAGAATTACAACTTTTATTCAATATTTATCTTTAGTGAAAGTTTAATTCACATAGTTGTATCAAGCATTAAATCAAGTTGTAATGTGGTATTTAAATAGGCCTTGACATGTTCTCTAACATAGATTAAATTGAGGGCATTGGAATTGTTTAAAAATCTAGAGGAAATTAATTAATTAGCTTGATTAATTTTGTTTTAAGTGTTTTAATCACTTAACTTGTCATTTGATGTTATATATATGATGACCATGACATGTCTTTCAATATATATTAAATTGAGGTTATTTGGATTAACTTGGAATTTAGAGAATTTAACTATTTATGTTTAATTAAATTCTACTTTATTACCCCATGGATTTAATTGCATTTTGGAAGTTGTTTCTATATTTAAATCATGGATTTGGATTTGATGTATGGTCACTTGATTACTTTTGAGCATTGGATAACATAGTTGTTACTTTTATATTCATGAGAATATATTTTTCCTTATTGAATATATTGTTGCTATGTATAAGGAATTGCACACTTTGTATTTGACATCTTACATGCCATAGTAGTTATGAATTTTGAGCATGTATTGTATAAGTTTCCAAAATTTGGATTGTGCTTGGTAAATAGTTGATATCTTGTATATACATGTTGATATATATACGTTGTTGCACATACGTTGTTGCACAATTTGTTGATTTTGGAAACTTGGAGATGTCGTTGTTTGGCTACGGCTAGGACTTGATTCTAGTACGGGGGATTGTCCCTCTATATAGTCTAGTGCGCACATAGGGAGGTTACCCATGGGCTAGTAACCCTAAAGTAACTATGTTGTCGGTCTGATCCGGCGTGACGTCCAAGTATCCACTTTGTTTGATTTCGTATTTCATTTCAAGTTGATAACTATATGATATCGTAACTTGTTGTTCCTTATTTGATTTCTTATTTTGAGCTTAAGATGTAGCTTCGTGAAAGCATGCTTCATGCATTGTATTGGAAGTTTCATTGTTGGTTAAATTGCATCGATGTCATAATTTGCGTTTTGATGTTCAAATATAGTTTAGGAATGACCTTATAGATTCATTTTGAACATAGATGTTAAGTGGCATGACCCACACTTGTTGTTTTCGTATTTTGGATTTCAAAGTTGAAGACTTTAAGAATCTATATCTTGTTGCCTTGTATAACATATTTCCATGTTGTTTGAATTGCATGAACAATGTGATTATGATAGAAATGATCTAGGTAGCTTAGGATACTCCCTGGGTCTCATCTTGACATAGACGTTAGGTGGCATGAGCCCCTTTAACATGTTTCACCATAAGGTGATAAAATTGTAAAATGCTAGGTCGATGCATGCTCATCTCCTACGAGTAGCTTTATGTTACTCACCCCTATGATACTGGGGCATATTTCAGGTACAGGACTCAGGATTTGAAGATTCCATTGCTCCTTGGATGGCTTACAGTTTCTAAGTTTCTATGTTATGCAAGTGTTAGCATAAGATGCCTCTTTGTAACCCTATTTGTTTAAACTTGTATTCGTTGATTCGTATATGTAAAATGTACGTAAGTGCACTCTTTTCAATGTATTTAACATGTATGAGATGAGGCCGGAGGCCAATGACATGTATCTCATTTTCTATGCACTTTTGTTTTCAAAGTTTATTATGAAAATATTGGAAAATGTTAAGTCATTGCTTCATAACTTTCGCATCAGGTGTTGGAATTTCATATCTTTTCTGCCCGGACTCAGAATTAGATGATTCTTGAGTCTAATTTTGTTCATTTTTCGTTGTCCTTCCAATGGTGTGCACGGTGGCACCCTTTTCAGTGAGAAATGACCATTTTGCCCTTAGTTCATCTCTTTTCAGGTTAGGCATTCTTGCTTCATTTGCTTGGCTCATTTGAGTTCCGTGGCTTCATGGAGAGTCATTTTGGGGCCTTAGGAATGACGTACATCTCTTGAGGTCATTTAGCTTCTTTCGCTTCCGCATTTCGGGTCTGTTATCGGGTCAAATTCCGGTTCATCACTAACGCATCGGGTTGAGAAATCCGGATCGTTACAGTATGCATGCTTTTGTTCATAATTTATAATTTAATTTAATTATTTTCTTTGTGTAAGATTTAATTTACATGGTTGTATATGTGATGGAATTAAATTGTGGTATGCTATTAAATTAGACATTGATATGTTTATTAACATTTATTAAATTAAGAACATTTGAATAAGTATTACAACTTTTATTTAATAATTTTCTTTTATGAAGATTTCATTCACATAGTTGTAACTAGTATAAAATCAACTTGTAATGTGATATTAAAATAGGCATTGGTATGTTCTTTAACCTCTGTTAACTTGAGGACATTTGAAGTTGTTTTAAATTCTAGAGGAAATTAATTAATTAGATTAATTAATTTTGTGTTAAATGTTTTGTTCACTTAATTGGATTTTTAACTTGATATTGTTGATAACCATGCTATGTTCTTTAACATACATTAATTTGAGGCTATTTGGAAATGATTTGAAATCTAGATAATTTCATTATTTTTATTTAATTAAATTATATCTCATTGTTCCATGGATTTAATTATGTCTTAGAAGTTGTTTATATGTTTAGTTCATGGATTTGGACTTGTTGTGTATTCACTGGGTTGTGTTTAAGCATTCAGTAACATTGTTGTTAAATTTACATTCATGAGAACATGTTCCCAATATTAAATATATTATTGTTTTGTGTAATGAATTGCACACCTGTATTTGACATTATATATGTCATTTTAGAATTGAAACCCTGAGATATGGATTGTGTGGTTTCAACCTACTTGTGCATGGAAGGTGGTTTCGTGAATTATTTATTTACGTATAAGTTGTGAACTTATTTATTGATTTTGGAGTCATTTGGGACATTGTTACAAAGACATGGCTAGAGTTTGGCTCTAGTGCAGGAGGTAGGAGTTCTCCCCATTTTATAGTGCGCATTAGGGTGGTATTCCAAGCGGGTTAGTGCTCAGAATAACCATTTAGGTCTTGGTTTTATTTCGAGATTTAATGTCCAAGTCTTCCACTATTTGATTTCGCATTCAATTCCAAGTTGACAACCAATGTATTATTGTGACTTGTGGTTTTGGTTATTGGTGATTTAATATTGTTAAGTACATTTATGCATTATGATTTTTAATAAATCATCACAGTTTTAATGTTGTTAAGTACATTTATGCTATATTATTCAAATGTAACTTAGGAACTATCCTATAGATTCATTTGGAACATAGACGTTAAGTGGCATGACCCACTTTAGTTAATTTCGCATTTTAGATATTAAGTTGATAACTTTGATAATCTATATATTGTTTCAGCACCATTTTGGTGTATAACTGGTCTTTCAGCACCATTTTGAGTCATTTCGGCCGATTGAAAGGTCATTTCGGTCGACCGATGACTTTTAGGATTTGCTTGTATAGTAAAAAGTCATTTTCCAGTAGCTTTCGCATTGTTTCGGTCACAACCGGTCGACCAGTTCTTCGTTTCGGTCGACCTAAATGATTTTCCTTCATTTTTTAGATTTTGGGCCATTATGGGTTCATTTTGGTCGACCGAAATGCCATTTCGGTCGACTTAAATGCTTCAGGTCTTTACTCTTCAATTTTAGGACAACATTATTGCTCTGATTTCAAGCGGTCATAATTTCTTCATTTATAATCCAAATAGGGTGATTTTTGAGCCTAAATTTAAGGATTTTGAGTCAGTTTTCTAATAGTACCAATGTCATTCTCAGATTCAAATCATAGTAGGAGTTATTTATGTTTTAGTGAGGTAGTATTAGATTTTATTTAAACCGGAAATGTGAGTCTTGTGGGATTCTTGGCCAAAGTTCTAAGAACCTCTTGGAATGTTATGAAATGATTATTTTAGGTTATGTGAACCTCATTTGACTTGCTTAGAGTGAAATATACCTTCTCATTTGTAAATTGACCATTTTGCGCCTTGATCAATAGATTTTGCCCGTTTTGATTCTCGTTTGCTCTTTCGTTCTCTTTGAGTTCCGTAACTTCATGGAAGGTCACATTGGTGTCTTAGGGATGATTTATATCTCTAGAGACTTTGGTTTTATCTTTTGTTTCTACATTTTGGACCCGTTACCGGGTCAACTTTTGGGTCATCACTGACGCACTGGTTCCAAAAACTTGGGCCGTCACAATATCCCTAAGGCAGCGATTGAGGATGCCAGAGGGGGATTGATGATAGAGAATACCCTGGATCAGATGAAAACTTTTCAGCTGAGCGAGGGGCAAGGAGCCTGTGAAGGTCTGCATTTGATTGATTATTGGGCGGCGCCAATCAGTGAATTCTTCAGGGGAGAGGAAATTGGCGATGGTAGGCTGTGTTTGCTTATGAACAGTAATCTATTGGGTGTCGCTAGAGATGTCTAGTTTAGATGCGAGTGTAACAAGAGCATCAGGGTAATAATTGGCAGATCGAGGGATGTAAGCCAGGTGAACAGTGGTGAACCGAGAGAAAAGTTTTTGAATGATCGTGCGGTAAGAGGCTACAGAGGGCTCGCGAATTGCGAATTTGCCTGAAATCTGTTTAACGATCAACTTGGAATCATCGTCGATACATATCCGGGAGATCTGTCTATCGACTGCTGTTAAAAATTTAAGGATGAGTGTTTTATACTCTGCTTCATTGTTCGTGCATTTGAAGTCAAGTTTGATAGCAGTAGTGGAGGTTAGGGTTGGATAGGAGAGCACAACACCGGCACCATCACCCTTTGCTATGGAAGAACCATTAAAAGATAAGTGCCACTCTTGAGGCTGCTCGAGTGAGGTAGGTCATCGAGGGGAAACTGCTCAGCCACAAGCTCGTGAGCTTCATTTGGGAATTGAGCGATTAAATCTGCAAGAGCTTGACTTTTGATGGCCTTAGGCCGTTGGCAGGTGATATCAAATTAGGCAAGAGAGATGAGCTATTGTGCAGCCTTTCCCGTGAGCTTAGGCATGGAGATGAGGTGCCTGTAGGGATCACATTTGGTGAGAAGAATGATGCGATAAGCGAGAAAGTAGTGCTAGAACTTCTATGCTGCGAAGACCAGGGCAAGTCAATGATTTTCAATAATGGAGTACCACTTTCCGGCATCACGGATCAGACGACTAATGTAGTAGACCGGGCGCTCTTGACCATCGATCTCTTGTGCCAGCAATACTCCTAGAGTTGAAGTAATATACAAGAATAGGGGTTAATCCTTCTGTGGGGCATGCATGATCTGTGGGGATAGTAACATCTGTTTGATCCGCTCAAAGGTCACCTAATGGGTATCTGTCCAGGAGAATTTTGTTTTTCCTTTGACAAGGGTGCTAAAGGTATGAGTTGCTTCAGCGAGGGCTGGCAGGAATCGGTGAAGGTAGGAAACTTTGCCCAAGAAGCTTTTCAATTGCTTTAAGGTTGTTAGAGAGGGCATATCAAAGATTGCTTTTGATTTGGTTGGATTCACCTCAACACCCTGGCAATTGACTATGAAATTTGTTATGGTTGACGCTGAAAGCACATTTAAGAGGATTTATTTTGAGGTTGTATTATTGGCAGCGCTCAAACACATGGCGTAAGTCATGGAGATGGTTGGCTGCCTGCTTGGATTTGATGACCAGATCATCTACATAGTCTTCAAGGTTGTGATGGAGCAGATCGTGAAAGATGGCAGTCGTTACGCACTGGTAGATGGCACCTGCATTTTTTAAACCAAAAGGCATAATAGTATGGTGGAAGTTGCCAAGAGGTGTGTGAAAGGCTGTCTTTTCTACATCGCCCTCAACCATCCAGATTTGATTTTAGCCACAAAAACTATCCATGAAAGAGAACATTTCGTGGCCTGTAGTGCCATCAACCAGAGTATCTATAATGGGCAAGGGGAAGTCATCCTTTGGGCAAGCCTTGTTGAGATTTCTAAAATCAACACACACCCTTATTTGGCCATTCTTCTTTTGAACTGGAACTATGTTGGCCAACCAAGTAGGGTGGATGATGGGCTTGATGAAACCAACCGCTAACAACTTTTGGAACTCGTCCTTGATTTGCAGCTCAAGTTCTGGCTGAAAGGTTTGTGAACTTTGCTTAACCGGTCAAGTGTTAGGTTAGATGTTGAGGTGGTGAGAGACTAATAAAGGGTGGAGCCTTGGCATCTCACTATACATCCAAGCAAAGACATCACAAAATTGCTGCAAGAGAGAGACGAGGTGAGAACGATCTTGAGAGTTGAGTGTACCCGAGAGGAACTTAGTGCGGGGTTACTTGTTGGGATGGGCAAGATTAACTTCGACGAGGTCCGGCAGCGGCGCTTTCTCAAAGATCCTAGGTTAGTACTCTAAGGGCTAGTAGAGTAAACCTCTGCTGACCCCAGGCGCCGTTGGGAAGATGGACTCGCTTACATTCACATGGGGCGTCGTTGTTCTGAACTAGAGATGGTGGGTGGAATATACCTTTCTGGGCATCAGCCCAGATGGATAAAGGAGTGCTAGTGATGGTGGCTTCGTAATAGTGTGCGTAGTCATCCAGTTCGTTGAAGAACAGTGCGTCAGTGTAGTGGGCTTCGAAAGTGGCAAAGGGGTGATCTGAGTAAGGGATTGTGACAACCTTGTTGTTCCAAATACCTTTAAAGCATTGATGGTAGGTAGAAGGGACAATGCCAAAGCGGTGCATCCATGCACGCCCAATGAGAATGTGATAAGATGTATCACTATCAATGATATGAAACTTCGTGGAAGCTTGAAATTTGTTAACAGCCAGATTAACATTAACATAGCCCATCGTGCGGCAGAGATCATTTCCAAATCTTGCAACATTAATTGGTTCTTTGATCAGACGGTCCTCAAAGATGCCTGCCTTGCGAAAGGTAGAGAGGGGCATGGCATTGATAGAGGAGCAATTGTCGAGGAATGCGCACTTGAACTCCACCCCCCTAATTGAATCCAACACATATAAGGGTCTATTTAGGGCACCCTGGCTTTGCTTGTCAGCATCGGTGAAGGAGAGGGCATTTTTTGTGCCCGGGGGGATGGGTTTGGCAATGGCAACCAGAGGACTAAGATCGGCTTCTTCTGAAGAAGGTTTTGTGCCATGACTTGGGTTTATCTCGGTGAGCTCATCATAGCAGGTAATGACAGCCGCACGATGGTTGGGATATGGGAATCTGTGGACATCTTTGGGAGGGGTGACCTAAAGATCGTTTGTTGCCATCCGTCATTGGAAAAGATGGCGTAGGCCCCAGTAGCTAATAATGGGATGAGTGACACTCTGATGGTAGGCATATAAGTCAGTGCTAGCTCGATCTGCTAAAGTGGGCTCGAGACACGGAGTGGGTAAAACAACAATGCCATCCTTAACCTATTGGGCCAGTGTATTCTTGACCTTTTCGATGCGAATGGGGAAGGGTGGTGGCTCTTCGCCTGTGGGCTTGGGTTAGGGCTTGTCAAATCACTTTCGTGGGCACTCTTTGATGGTTGTTGTAGGTGCAGGCCTGTGGTTGGAAACTTTTGGAGCCTCAAACTTAGGGGAATCATACTTTGGGGGTTTATACTTAGCGGTTACTGGCTTAAGGTCTTTTAGATTTCTAGCTATAATCTTGAACTCGCCAAAGCTTGCAATCTTCAAGATGACAAGATGGAGCTTATAAACCAGTAACATGCCCTGGATGTAAATATTAACTAGGTCCATTTCATTGTTGCTTTCGAAGCACTCACCCGCACGATCACTGAACCGGTTGATGAAAGTGAGGACATCCTCATTGTCCTCTTGAGCCTCCTTTATGAGGGACAAGGTAGTGACACGTTCTTCATCCTGGAAAACTTGGTAAGGAAATAATCTTTCAACTGTTCCCAAGTGCTGATGGAGTTTAGCTCGAGATTAAAATACCAACAGTATACACTATCAGTTAAAGACTTAGAGAATTCCCTTAGATAGACCACATGATTGTCACCAAAGTGGCCCAAAGCCTCAACGAAATGCATGACATGCTCCCTAGGATCTCTGGTCTTGCCATTGAATTACGGGAATTTGGGGACCAAATATCCCTATGGGCATGGGGTCTGTGCAATGGCACGAAGGTAAAGAGGCTCGCTGCCAAAGTCCAAGGCACGAGAAGTTGGTGTGCCCTTCTTGAAGAGGTCTCATACTTCAGAGCATGTGAACACCTCTTTTGGAGCGAAGTAAGAGTAAGAGGGGAGAGGGTGGTGTGTTTTAGGGTTTACCTAAGCGTAAGTAGGTGGGGAATAGAACATGGGTTCTTTTCCTTAAGATGGAAAAGTGGGAAAAGCCCCGGGGGTTACCTGCAATGCGGGGTTGTAGGGCTCTGGAGTGGGCTATGACAGTAGGTCTACACTGTGGTCTTGGCCTCTTGGTGACCGCAGAGTGGTTTATTACTTAAACTGTGGCGGAAAATTCGTGCCAGTCAGAGTGGTGGTAATGAATGTCATTTAAGTAGCTGGAGGGAACTCCGCCTGAGCTAAGAATGGTGTCGTCGAAACCCTCTTATCAAGAACATGGAAAGCTTCTTCGAACCACTCCATTCAGGTCATCAGCTGGTGCTTGATACTTTGCATAGCCTCCAAAATAACATCGGTGCTGGATCTGTGTCTGGATCTTGAGGAATGAGATCTAGTGTTGGTAACTCTAGCACTAGTAGCTCTGGTGTTGGTGGGTCTAGCGCTGGTGGCTTTGGCACTGGTGGCCTTGGTGCTGGTGGCTCCGACGGTAAACACCTCTGCTTGTGCCAGAGGAGGAGGAACCTCATCTGGATTCATCGTCTTGCTAGGATAATCCCCAGCGGAGTTGCCAAATGTACATACCTGTTTCTCGTCGGTCGTGGAAAAGTCAAAAGGTCTGGGAATATATCACTAAATAATATGAGGAATGCAGAAAGGTGAAAGAAGGGAGAGAAAACCAGTCCAGTGAGAGGATTAGATCAATGGTAGGGAAGAAGATACCGTCAGTTCTCTTATCCCTTGCCTTTGTGTCCTTACCTCCTTTTATAGCTCTAGGTCACTTTAAGTGATACATTGTTGGGCCTCCAGCTTAAAGACAGATCAGGATCATACCTCTCTTTGGTCATGTTACCCTAATCCCTATATTTCTGGAGCTGCTGCCAAATGTACTTTTCTTGTTGAATAATCCAAAAGTGGCAAGCTATAAAGGCAATTGTACTATTCCAGCTGTCTTTTGCTCTTATCCTCAAATTGGGCCTTGCCTTAGTGAACAAGGCATTACTAATTTTTCATCCTCCATTCCAAAATCCCTTCTGCATCTCTACGACCTTGAAGAGTCCTACCATTACTCTTCATTGCTTTGGTATAAGGTTGAGTCTCTCGTTCGAGAATTCTAAGTCTTCCAATTAACAAGTTTCAAGGCTAGCTCAGATTGAGGTTCAAGGCCCTTCGATTGACAGTTCGTGGTTGGGTCAGATCGAGGTTCAAGGCCCGTTGATCGACAGTTCGTGACTGGGTCGAATCGAGGTTTAAGGCCCGTCGATCGACAATTTGGGGCCAAGTTGGATCGAGGTTCAAGGTCCATCGATCGACAGTTCATGGCTAGGTCAGATCGAGGTTCAAGGCCTATCGATCAATAGTTTGGGGCCAGGTCTGATCGAGGTTCAAAGCCCTTCAATCGATAGTTTGGGGCCAGGTCGGATCGAGGGTCAAGGCCCATCGATCGATAGTTCATGGCCAAGTCGGATCGAGGTTCAAGGCCAGTCGATCAACAATTTGGGACCAGGTCAGATCAAGGTTCAAGGCCCATCGATCGACAATTCATGGCACTGTCGAATCGAGGTTCAAGGCCCATCAATTGATAGTTTGTGGCCAGGTCAGATCAAGGTTCAAGGCCCATCGATCGACAGTGGCAAGGGGGAATTGAGGTTCAAGGCCCATCAACCGATTGTTAAGTTTGGGCCAGGTTCGAGGTCCATTGGTCAATTATTGCTTCTTTTACTGAGGTGGATTTTATCCAAGTGTTGATCACTTTTGTCTTCTTGCTCGAAGATGGTATTATGGTGGGGCCACATTGACCTGACCCTTGGTGACGTGGCCGAACCACATCCACACCATTACTAGCCTTGGAGAAGCTTCTCGGCTTATTTTGGAAACTTAATACCGTAAGTTTT
Source organism: Cornus florida (assembly GCF_030987335.1). Lineage (NCBI taxonomy): Eukaryota > Viridiplantae > Streptophyta > Magnoliopsida > Cornales > Cornaceae > Cornus > Cornus florida. Next base: position 59,699,679 of record NW_026775572.1, on the reverse strand, counting down.
ACCATGTTTAGCACTTTTGCGTAAATGAATTCGTGTATGACATTGAGACATATATATATATATATATATATATATATATATATATATATACATTTCACTATTTGTATCTTCATTTGAGATATGTAATGAGGCCTGGTAGGCCCTTAACCGATTATGCATATAAGCATGAACGTATCTTTTCCTTTACGTCCTTATGATTCATCATTGTATAATGCTTGCTATGTATGGTTAGTGAGCATTCATGGATACTAGCATGGTAGGAAATGGTGTGGCCTTATCAACACTTTGCTTTTGTGTACTGATTTAAGGGATAGTACCCCATTCTTAGATCTTTGATGCTAATGGAGGTTTCATTGCATCATTCATTATTCTAGGCCTCTTAGACTCAAATAGAATGATCATTGTATTGTAAGATTATTTATTTAATTGTGGCCCACATGATTTGGACATGTGACATATTACTTGGTGGCTAAGTAAATAGATATCAATTAATATTATTTATTTTTGGTCAACTTATAATTACCTTTTTGGTAATTACTTATTGGAGAAGTGTTTTCCTTTCTTATTTCTTACTTTGATGGAAAGTAGAATTATGTTATTAAAAAGAAAACTAGTCTTCTCTCTGCCTTTACAAAAGTGCATATACTCCATCAGTTATGTACGATGAATGATACAACACGTAAAAGTTTTATGTGTGCAAAAGGCCAAGAGAGAGAAACCAGTTTTCACATTTGCCTGTTGATCAGAGTTGCAGATTAGTTCGTGATTAAAGGATCTAGACGTTGGATTTAATCTCAATAAGGTTTGATATCATGAATCGAGGTATTTATATCTTATCATTTATTTATGCATTACAGATATGTGAAAATCATGAAGTTCTAAGATTATGGGATTCATGTTTATTTGTGATGAATAGCTTAACACAAATTTATTAAAGTTTACATGTGGTATCAGAGCTTATGGTTTAGAAACTCATTATTTTCCACTAAAGTTTACATAAATAATATATGTGTATATATATATATATATATATATATATATATAAATTTAAATTTAAATTAAATAATTAAATTTGTTTTGGAATCGTGGGTGCATAATGGATTAGTATGATGGATCAGTTGATCGATTTATTTTGGTTTGCATGATCGATTTTTGAGCCTGTAAATTGATTTCTATAAAATGATTTCTTATCCTTATTGAATTGTCTAATAGTTGAAGTGTATGTATGAGTTTGTTTTTTTTTTATTTCTTTATTCTGTGCATGACTAGAATAGCAATTAGAATTGAAATAGTTGGTTTTGATTTTTACGTAAATCGAGGTGATGAATTTTAATGCTAACTACTGGTTTATGTACAAACTTACATATATACTTGTTATCATATATCATTATTTACATATAAGATAAATTAATGGAGAATGATTTATTTTATTGTAGAAAATTAAATTTCTAGAATAATGTGTGAGTTTAGAAATTTAATTTAATTTTGTTAGACATATAAATAAAGTATTATTTTGTATCCAAACATACATACATATTGGAGAATCAATTTTAAATTGATTCAATTATGATCTTCAAGTCTGAAAATTAAAAAAAAAAAAAAAAAAAAAAAAAAACATATTTTATTATGTATATATAAAAGGACATTTTTTACTGAATTTTTGGACTATTAAGTTTCTGGGATCAAACCTACTTAAATTTGGATCGATTAGTATGAGTATGTGTGTATAATGGTAAATAGGTAAATTAATGATCACTCAGTATAAGTTTGGCGTAACCATAATGGTCGATGAATATTAATTTTAGTAATAAATATAACTTAATGATGAATTAATCTCTGTCTAATTTAATATTCATATTATGTAAAGATTGGTAGCTACCAAAGTGGCCCAATCATAATGATTGATGAATATTAATTTTTATAGTAGACATAATTAATTATAAATTAGTTACCATCTAATTTAATATTTATATTATATAAAGGTTGGTAGCTACCAAAGTGGCCTAACCAAAATGGTTGATGAATATTAATTTCAGTAGTTGATCGGTTGGTCAATTAAACATCAACCTTCGCAATAGCACGAATCATTGTAAAATAGGGCTATTGGTCGGGTAAGTCGAACCACTGGGACTGCGCTAGTCTATGGTAACCTAAGTGTCTAGAATTGTTCTTAGAATGATAAGGGGGAATAGGGTGTTTGCTTGGTTTGTCACTAAAGCTATGAAATTAAGATGCATAAAATAGTAATGTGCTAGGAAGTAAAGAGATAGAACAATAGAGAAAAGACTAGGGAATTGACTTCACCACAAACCATATAAACATGCCTAATTGCAATTAACTTGGGGAACAAAGTATACATGCAACCATGATATGTAGAAATGCAAGATAACTACAATATCTTCAAGAAGTTCACACATTCAAGAATTAAGTATAATCCATCCAAGGTTGGCATAAGTCATCTATCTAAACTATGGTATAGAATGAAGTATCCTTCCTAAGCTATGAACTATCAAAGTCCTCAATTTGTGTGGTAAGTGCACATGAAGTCTAGAACTAAGCCACAATCCATCAAAGGTTTCCCTAAGCCATGGAATATCAAATTTCTTAAACAACATGCCATTAAAACCATTGTATAATCTCATCTTCATTCTCACTATAAAGATGTAAGTAGCATAATCATGAAGAAACAATTTCTAAGACAAGATAAGAGTCTCTACAAGATTAAATATGGAATGAAACACAAATACCTCAAAGTGTATCTCTAGATTAGACAACTTGTTACATAAATGCAAAGTTCCCCAAATATAAACACAATTAATACATATTTACTTGACAAGGGTTACATCAACTCCCTAAGAAGAGGTTTAGTTACCCATGGTAGCTCTAGATGAAGGAGGAAGCAAGGCATCCAACTCCATTTTCGTGCTCCCTTGTGTTGGCTTGAAGAACTCCTCCTCCTTGCTCTCTTCTCTCTCCTCTAATCTTGTAGAATATCAAGCTCTCCTCATTGTGTGGCTCTTATCCCTCTTAACTACCACCCAAAATGCCACCAACCAACATCTCCAACCACTTCATTAAAGAGGAAAGCAAAATGAAGAAACCAAGGTGCAAGTGGGCTGAAATGAGCCATTTCCGAAGGGCATTCTGCCCAAAATTCGAGCACTCTAAGCAAGGCCTCGAGCACTCGAATTTAGTGTAAAAATGCCCATGCTTCACTTGCTCCGCCCAGACCTACTTTGGTTAAATAGCCATAACTTTGCGCTCCGAACTCCGAATGATGAACCGTTTGAAGATTTAAAAAGCTAATTCAGAGCTCTAAATATTTCATGTTTTGGTGGAGATCCAATTCTCAAGGATGGTTGGTCGAAAATGAAGATCAAGGCAGAATTTCATTGCTGCCAGGCAGTTCTGCGCGCCTCTGGTAACAAGGCCATAACTCTCTGCTCCGAGCTCCGAATGACAAACCGTTTGAAGATTTGGAAAGCTGATTCAGAGCTCTAAGTCTTTCATGTTATTAGGGAAGTCCATTTCTCGAGTTTGGAAGGTCAAAATGGTGAGCAAAGTCCAGGTTCTACTGCTGCCAGAATTCAGCATTGGCACCTTTTGTTGCTCAAGATTCCACAAGGCCTTATTCTTGTTCCATTTTGGCCAATGAACCTGAAAATGCATAAAAAGATAGAAATGAAGATAATCTACATAAATTAACATACAACGGACTTTAGTAATGCAATTTAGGGCACTTGAATATACAATATTCGGCGCTTATCACACCCCCAAACTTACATTTTGCTAGTCCCTTAGCAAAACTACAATGAAAAACTTAATGAAAAGACAACCATGGGCTTGCTACTACAAAAATATCATCCATGGTAAAATAAGATATATACATTGCTCAAAAATAACTTGAAATAGAAAAAGAGCTGGAGATGGGGTCATTGGGAAGACTACCTTGCATATATGAAGCATTGATACAAAAATTGGCTAAATACATTTCCACATACATGCATCAACATCAAAGTCTATATAGATAACTCAATTATCATCTCTTGAATGGAAATCAACTCTAGCTTCAGTGAAAGTGAATTAGATTCTCAACATGCGGCTTTTACTTTCTTTTCCAATTCCGAAGCACAAGTTTTCAAATCATTGAATTCCCCTTTAAATGAGGTCCCTAAGGCATGATTTTATTTACAAGACAACTTTTGTTGCTTGTTGACAGTTTATTGTAACTCATAAGCGAAACATAGAATGGTTGTGCAATGCTGAAGTCCCTTAAGCTTTCTAACCAACTTATGTAGCAAGCGTTAGGCCAACAACTCCCAAACCAGATGGCTTTAGGGTGTTAAGTGTAGAGACACTCCAAAGGGTTTAATAGCTCAAGTTGGAAAGGCTACGAACTCCAACGAACCATGTTTATTACCAGTTTATTTTTTTTTTGAATGACCGTGCAATGTTTAAGTCCTTTAAGCTTTCTAATCAACCCTTGTAGCAAGCGTTAGGCCAACAACTCCCAAACCAGATGGCTTTAGGGTGTTAAGTGTAGAGACACTCCTAGGGCTTAATAGCTCGAGTTGGAAAGGCTACGAACGTCAACTGGTCATTATTTTCTTTCCTTTTTAGTTTTTTTTTTTTTATTTTATATTATTTTTTTATTTTTTTAGACAACTTAAATCATGCCAAAGATATTCATCTATCAGGTTCATCAAATCAAATTAACTAGGCCAAGGTCAAGGTCGATCAAGTTGCATGCCTCACAGTTAAGTTTCCAATGTGCATCTGTGCATTGTGAAGCTTAAAAGAGTGTCAAATCCAGCGAGAATTTAATTGAGACATTTATACAGACTAATTTGAATCTACATGATCATTTCAACTCAAATTTTTCTTTATTTTCAAAAATGTCAATTGCTTCTATACACAAGGTATTAAACATATGCTTCATCTCCGACAAGTGTCAAGTTATACTATCATTGCTTAGCAAAAATTATGAAACCAAAAATGCATAAATGCACCCCCAAACTTGAATGTCACATTGTCCTCAATGTGTGAAGACAAGCATACCAAAATAAGAGCAAAAAGGGGGGAAAAGAACAATAATACCAAGTGGAGTGACGACGACGTAGATGTGCAGCCATGTGAGTGCGCAACGGCGTCCCCCAAACTTGGACATGAAGACCTATCAAAACACAACTAAAGTACACAGGTAAAAATCAAAACATAAATAAAAAGAAAAACATGACTTATTTATTTATTTATATATATATATATATATATTTTTTGTTATAATATTATTATTATATATATAGTATTATGTTTTTTTTTTTTTTTTTTTTTTTTTTTTTGGAATGAATGGCATGCATGAGTTTGTGGTGAGTGAGAAGGTGAGGTGGGTGAGGGTGGATGCCGAGGGGGTGGCATGAGAGAGTGAGGGGCATGCATGCATGGGCTTGCATGCATGCATGCAGGAGGGTTGAGGTTGGTTGGCATGGTTGAGGAATTTCAGCGAACACCTGGCGTGCACCACAAAAAGGAGAAGGTGAAAATGAGTGGGGTGGAGGAGGAAACCCAAAAATTTTTGTACACAACAAGGCTCTAGCATAGAGCAACATCAACAGCACCACAAAACCTCCTTAAAAGTATTTCCCATACTCCTCAATATGATCACAACAACTTAACTAAGAAAGGGAAAAGAAAAGGTAGCAGAGGCATACCTTGAGGGAGAGGGTAGCCGAGAGCAAGAAGGACTCTATCCTAGGTGGGTGGGGTGGTGGTGAAGGTGGGTTAAGGTGGTATGGGTTGTGTGGCCGAGGGTGGTGGAAGAGGTGGGGAAGGAGAGTGGGGGCTTGGTTTGGCTGGCAGCCGAGAGGGGGAAGGTGGTGGGGTGGGGATTGGTTTATGGTTGGGGCGAGAGGTGGTGTTTAAAAGAGGGGGGGCTTGGTTCGAGCACTCGAAGTTGGACTTCGAGTGCTCTAGAATGGGGCAGAGAGTTGGGAGCTGAGGGGTGAGAGGACTCAATCAGCTGCGAGCACTCGAAGCTTGGGTTCGAGTGCTCGAAAATTTGGCAGAGAGGGTTGGGTGTGGGTTGGTGTGGGTTTTGGGGTGGCATGCATGCATGGGGTGTGCATGCATGATGTGTGGGGTTACTTGGGTTGAGAGAAATGAGAAAGAAAGTTGGGTTGATGAGAGGGTGGTTTTGGTTGGAGATGAGAGGAATGGAAATTTTTGAGCACTCCACAGGGGATCTAGAGTGCTCGACAATTAGGCAGCGAGCAGGCTAAGCAAATGGTGAAGCTTCGAGCACTCGAAGCTTGGCCTATGAGTGCTCGATTCTGAGGCAGTAGCTGCGGAAGTTGGGCTAAAAAGTTTAGAGCACTCCAAATGGGAGCTAGAGTGCTCTAAATGAAGGCAGTAGGCTCGTGATTTTGGTGTTGAACCTTGAATGCAACTGCAAGGAATTTCGATCACTTCACATGGAAATTGGATTGCTCTAAATTGAGGCAGCCAAATTGTAGCCAAATTAAAGTGAAGCTTGAAAACTAAAGCACTCGGCATGGAGCTTGAATGCTGTTGCATGGCCATGCATGAGCTTGCATGGATGGTTCAAGGAATGAGATCATTAATATATGGAAGCATAAAGAATTTGAGCAGTGGGCTCGGATAGGAAGGAATGCATGCATCAGAGAAATGCATGCAACAATGCATGAAATATAGAAATGCATGCAAGCAAGGAACTTTGCGGATCATGATAAAATTTTTGAGAAGCATGAAATTCCTATGCATGCAATGTTGATGGATTCAAGCCAATGTATAGGAAAAATTTAAACGGTGCAACATCCTCTCATTCAAATGGATGGAAAATTTAAAAAGAACAATCTCTCTCTCTTTTGTTTTTTTTTTTTTTTTTTTTTTTTTTTTTTCAAACTTTGCAATTTCTAATGCATGGAAAAATTGCCAACTTTCAGAACATCACACAAAGCATAGGTGGATGTAAGAAAATTTTCAAACCTTTGCAACATCACACAATGCATGAATGAAATTTCTGGAGAAAATTTTTAAACTTGCAAATTCATTCCATTCCAATGCATGGGAAATTTTGAAAGTTTTGTTTTGAAACCTTGCAATTTTTCAACTTTTTAAACATCTCAAATGCATGAAGAATTTTGAGAAAATTTTCAAACTTTTTAGTAAAAATGAGAAAATATGCACATGAGTCGCATTTGAAAAATCTAATGAAATTGCTAGAAAGCGATGGAGACTTCCGGGAATGAAAATTAGAGTTGAGAAGGTCTAAGAAAAATCAAATTTTTAGCTTTTCTAAACCGTTTCCCAGAAAATTTCATGGCTCAGGCAATTGAACATTAGGGAGGCATTGAAGTCGAAAGAATTGCTCCCCATGGGTGCTAAATTTAACGTCGATAGCTAGACGCACCGAGATCAGGTTAGTCCTCCTTACCCTATACCATGTCTCTCTAGAGAGTCATAGGTCCCCAAATAGGATAATTCTTTTAAAAGTGGAGGAGGAAGACTTTGAAGACAAAAGTAGAAAAGAGGTAACGGAAAGACCTCAACCCACTCTTCTTTCTCAATGAAGAACTTTGGACTATGGGGATGATTTGGATTATAGGAAGATGGATTAGGTGAGGGTGCACCAAGCAACGACTTATGAAGGGTCATATTGAGCACGGGAATGCTCAACAAGTTATCCTTCAGAATTTCAACATCCTCCCCACACTTATCCGGTGGTTCGGGCTCAACAGTTTGAGATAACTCAAGTGAGGGAATGGGATGAGATGCAAGCTCCCAAGAAAGAGATACGTTTGATGTTGACAAAGGAAGAGAATGAATAGGAGGAATATCAAGCAAAGAATTGACCTCGCAAACAGAATTGGCAACATCAAAATCCTCATAATTAAAATGAGCTAAGCATGTTTTTAGAGGATCCTCCATTAAAGGAGGTGCATCAAGCAAGGGATTATGTAGGGGCTGTTTTGGAGTAGGGTAGACAATCTCTACATCATTATTTTTCCCATTTTGAGCCACAATTGCTTCATTTTGATGTGGGGCAACAATTTGATCTTCAACCACCATTTCATCATTTTCACATGTAATAACCACTTGATCATTCTCATGATGAAAGTTACTAGGAGTAATCTCATCATTCATAGAATTTTCTTTTGGATTGGCCATAAATTCAAATGAAAATGTTTCCTCCTCTTCATGATTTTTAGCATTAATCCTTTGTTGAATTTGAGATATTTGGTCATCTATCATTGCACTAACTTGGGACTGGTGATATGGTACCACTTGATTGATAGACTCTACTGTGGATTGCATGCTAGCAAGGGAAGCCAATAGTTGATTGTTGGAGTCCATCATTTGCGTGTGCATAGACTCCATCATTTGTTTGTTAGCAACAATTAGCTCATCCAATGGAGACGGTGGAAAAGGAGAAGAGGGCGGGAAAGAATGATCATTGGGTTGAAAAGGTTGCATATGAGATTGTGGGGTTGAATTTCCTATGTCATGCCACAAGAAGTTTTGTTGGTCTCCCCAACCCGAGTTGTAACCATTGAAGTATGGATTACTACCCGGTTCAAAGAAATTTTCATTTGGTTGCTCTAGATAGAAGTCCGAGAATTGTCTCGTTGGAAGACAATCTCTTGTATGATGTGTATTACTAGAGCAAAAAGCACAAAACGCATGTGGTGTGTAGAATTGAGTTGGAAGATAACTACCCTCCATCTAGGACTTAAATATCAACAACACACAACATAATCAACACAACAATTCTTTATCATCAACTCCACATACAATGATCCCTTTCTCCTCAATTATCAACAAGATAGGAAATAAATGGCCACGACAAGGACCGATGCTTTGCAATATAGTAAAACAAAAATAGCCTCGACAAAGGCTTCACAAGCTAAATTAAACACATACACAATATTCACAATGCGAAACTAGAAGTCACGAGACTTACCTGGGGGCCTCTAGACTTATAATTTGCTAGCGTTCCCACGGCGAGTTTCGAGTCCCTAGAATCTCACAAACACGAAGATGATCAAAAATACACAAGGAGTATTCACAAGACACAATATTCACAATCAAACTAAAATTAACCCTAGAACTTTGGTCGCTAAACCGTTTGCAGTCCCCGGCAACGGCGCCAAAAATTGATCGGTTGGTCAATTAAACATCAACCTTCGCAATAGCACGAATCATTGTAAAATAGGGCTATTGGTCGGGTAAGTCGAACCACTGGGACTGCGCTAGTCTATGGCAACCTAAGTGTCTAGAATTGTTCTTAGAATGATAAGGGGGAATAGGGTGTTTGCTTGGTTTGTCACTAAAGCTATGAAATTAAGATGCATAAAATAGTAATGTGCTAGGAAGTAAAGAGATAGAACAATAGAGAAAAGACTAGGGAATTGACTTCACCACAAGCCATATAAACATGCCTAATTGCAATTAACTTGGGGAACAAAGTATACATGCAACCATGATATGTAGAAATGCAAGATAACTACAATATCTTCAAGAAGTTCACACATTCAAGAATTAAGTATAATCAGAGCTCTAAATATTTCATGTTTTGGTGGAGATCCAATTCTCAAGGATGGTTGGTCGAAAATGAAGATCAAGGCAGAATTTCATTGCTGCCAGGCAGTTCTGCGCGCCTCTGGTAACAAGGCCATAACTCTCTGCTCCGAGCTCCGAATGACAAACCGTTTGAAGATTTGGAAAGCTGATTCAGAGCTCTAAGTCTTTCATGTTATGAGGGAAGTCCATTTCTCGAGTTTGGAAGGTCAAAATGGTGAGCAAAGTCCAGGTTCTACTGCTGCCAGAATTCAGCATTGGCACCTTTTGTTGCTCAAGATTCCACAAGGCCTTATTCTTGTTCCATTTTGGCCAATGAACCTGAAAATGCATAAAAACATAGAAATGAAGATAATCTACATAAATTAACATACAACGGACTTTACTAATGCAATTTAGGGCACTTGAATATACAATATTCGGCGCTTATCAGTAGTAAACAAAATTGCAATATTTCATGAATTATGATGTTTATTATTTTTTGTGTTTTTACATGAATATTGAGTTTATTTAATTATGAGAAATAATTCTTCAAAGGGAATTGATTTTCAAGTGATTAAATGAAAATTAAGGGATTACATGTATTTTTTAATCAGGTAGATATAGGATATCCAAAGGTAACTTATCTGTTTAATTAAATAATACATCACCAATGAAGGTATATATATAAATACATGTAAGCATCATTATTAGTATTTTATAATTGCCACCCAAAGGGGTACTATAGTTATACATTGTATTTATGTTTTAAGTTATTTATACATACGTGTTGTTAACTCAAAGTATTATTGTTGTGAGCATTTTATCTTATTATGTTTCTTTGTTACATCCATTAATTCGCATTCTACATCTGTTTTGATTCTCAATAGGACTAACTTCTCATAATAGAATGAGTAAGTTAAGTATTATGGTTATGCGAATTATTGTTCCCCATATTAATTGATATCACTACTATGCATTTGTGTTGGTATTCATACCATGTATGAACATAATTTTGAGATGACTAATGTTGCTATAAAATTGAGAACCTTATGGATGATTGTAGATGAGAATTTTCTTATTTAATTATTCTCAATTTTTTGTCTACTCAGCATGGGTCATTCTGAATTAACACTATTAAGACAAGTGGAAAGTGAATTAATTAACCATTATGTTAATTTAGGAGTAGACAAGGCTTAAGTAGCAAGGTAATCATTATGTTCATCTCATGACCCAAAAAGCTAGAAAGAAATTCGGGAATAAGCCTGAAAAGATATTAAGTGAGCAACCCCAAAATTAAAAGATTTAGGTCAATCTACTAAAAGAAAGGAATGTAATAATGTAAAAGTGTCATTAATGTATTGAATACTTTTAGAAAGATTATATGGAATATAAAGAATGATTCGAAAAAGAATGATAAGTTTTTAGCTTTTGTATATTTTGAATTACTTATTGAAATTCTTTCTAATACGTGATAAGTTGACTTAAGTACTAATGTTTATGTTTCTAATAGATGCAAGAATTCCTTATGGCCTAAATCACAAATTAAAATAAGAATTTCTTATTTATGATAATTGGAAAAAAGTTTTGTTGAAACCATTGTGATATTATGTTTAATGTTAGACAGTGGATTTTATTTAAATTATTTTAAACTTTTTAAGTTTATTCAATTTCCTATAATTTGATTTTATTTCAAAACTTTATGTTAATGGTTATTCATTTAAATTTGATAATGATGTTTATTTTAAGAAATTATAATTTGTGAGTTATGGTATTATTGTTGATAATTTCAGTAAATTTAAATTTGATAGTTTATTTATTAAAAACTTTTTGATCTTGCATTATAATGTTAGAATTAAGCGTAACTCAATTAATAGAAAATTTATCTTTCTTGTGGCATAAAAGACTAGGTCAATCTCTAGTAAAATGTTAGGAAAATTAGTAAAGAATGTGATTTTTCTGAATCTAAACTTTAATAATTTTGGTGTGTGTGTGTGGATTATATTAAGGGTAAACAAACTAAACACACAAATAAATGAGCTACAATAAGTACATAACTTCTTAAAATTATTCATACAGACATTTGCAGACCTTCTGATGTTCCATTTTTTGGAGAAAAAAAATATTTTATCGCCTTTATAGTTAATTTTTCACATTATGGATATATTTATTTGTTGTATGAAAAATCTCAAGCAGTGGGTATTCTTGAAGTATACATAAATGAAATTGAAAAACAACTAGATAGAAAAGTGGAAATCATAAGGTCATATAGATGTGGCAAATATTATGGAAAGTATGATAAAACAGTTTAATACTCTAACCGTTTGTTAAATTCCTCGAAATATATGGCATTTGTGCTCAATACACTTTGCTTTACATGCCACAGCAGAAGCGTGTAGCTGTAAGGCGTAATCGTACTCTTATGGAATTGGTTAGGAGTATGTTAAGTAATTCCTCGTTATTCATAATGTTATGGATATTAAGTAATCTAAAGGGTACAAGTTTTACTATTCTAAACATAGTACGATAATTATTGAAACCGGTAATGACAGATTCATTAAGAATTGTGAAAATCAGTGGGAGTGATAAAAATAAGAATTTGATCATTTCAGAAGTTAGAGTACAAATCTCTTTACCCATAACTTCTAAGGAAATATTTGTTCCTTCAATTGTTGAACCGTATAACAACGAAGAACAATTGAATGATCAACAACTCTATAATGAGATTGTCACCAATGAATAGATTGTAGAAGAATCATAAGGAATAACATTAAGACGATCTCAAAGAGAAAGAAGATCTGCTATTTCAGATGACTATGTGATATATCTGCAAGAATTTAATTTTGATATATAGTGAGATATATACGGATCCGGTTACATATTCACAAACCATTAACAATAATGATTTTACTAAATGGATTAGTGCCATGAATGAAGAGATTATAAAGAAACCTTCTCTCCAGTATCTAAGAAGGAATCTTTCAAAATATCATGGCATTAGTAACTTATTATGATTTAGAGTTACATTAAATGAATGTGAATATAACTTTTATGAATGGGAGTTTATAAGAGAAAGTCTATATGGAACAACCTGAAGGCTTCACATTAGAGGGTAAAGAATTCATGGTCTGTAAACTTAAAATGTCAATATATGGATTTAAACAAGCTTTCTAACAATGGTATATTAAGTTTAATGATACTATTATTTCTTTTGGTTTTAAGGAAAACACTGTTAATCAATGTATATACTAGAAGGTTAGTGGGAGTAAGTTTATATTTCTAATTCTATATATTGATGATATTTTATTTGCTAGTAGTGATCTTAGTTTATTATATGAAACTAAAAGTTATCTCTAAGAACTTTGAAATGAAAGATATGGATGATGCGTCATACATGATAGTAATAGAAATATTTTATAATAGGTCACGTGAATTTTTAGGATTATCTCAGAAAGCATATATTTAAAGAGTTCTAGAAAGATTTGGTATGGAACATTATTCAACCAGTATTGCTCCATACATAAAAGGGGATAAATTCAGCCTAATGCAATCCCAAAGAATGAGTTAGCTAGAAGGTAAAGAAGTGAAAAATATTCCTTATACATATATTGTGGAGTTTGATGTATATACAAGTTGGTATGTGATAAAAGATTATATGCTCACACTTAGGAAGACATTTTTTAATTGGTTATTTGTTTCTTTTGGCTGGAAAAACAATATTATAAAAAAGTATAAAGTAATTTTTATTACTTTGTCTATTATGAATTTTTTTTATTTTATTTTATAACATGCTTTGAGGTTACAATTTATGATTACAGAATTTATTTCAGGACTTGGAGTTATGGGTACCATTTCTAGATTGCTGAAAATTTATGCTGCAATTGTTGATCTTCTTGTATGAAAAATGATAGGTATTCTAAAGTTGAAATAATTTATCATTAAAAAAGATGTTTAGAAATAACGAATGTCTATTAAAAATATAAGCACACAACTTATGATTGCAATCCATTAACAAATGGACTACCCCCCAAGACATTTATGAAACATATTAAAAGAATGGGTCTTGAATGTAGTCAATGATGATTATTTTTAATTATAAATTGCTTAACAGTGCTTATATATTTGACATTTTGCGCTCATTTAATGTGTTTCTAATATTTCCTATTAGTTAATGTACATGTACGTATTGCTTTAATAAGTGGTAATAGGAATAGTCTTGGAAAAGACATTATTGTTAGATCATTATTGATGCTTCTCATTTATAGACTATGTTGAATAGGTTACTAGTGTTGTGGTACATGGAAGGGACTATGTCATTTAGGGATATACAACCGCTATGACTCACATTGGTAGTTTGTTTATCATGGTATTTATGATGACCAACTTAATACCTTAATTTGATTTATGGTGCACACTAATGACTATTTTACTAAACCACTACAGTAATTATCATATGTGCCAAGTGGGAGAATGTAAGATTATTTATTTAATTGTGGCCCACATGATTTGGACATGTGACATATTTTTTGGTGGCTAAGTAAATAGATATCAATTAATATTATTTATTTTTGGTCAACTTATAATTACCTTTTTTGGTAATTACTTATTAGGGAAGTGTTTTCATTTCTTATTCCTTACTTTAATGAAAAGTAGAATTATGTTACTAAAAGGAAAACGGGTTCTCTCTCTGCCTTTATAAAAGTGCATATACTCCATCAATTATGTAAGATGAATGATACAACATGTAAAAGTTTTATGTGTGCAAAAGGCCAAGAGAGATAAACCAGTTTTCACTTTTGCCTGTTGATCAGAGTTGCAGATTAGTTCATGGTTAAATGATTTAGACGTTGGATTTAATCTCAACAAGGTTTGATATCATGAATCGAGGTATTTATATCTAATCATTTATTTATGCATTATAGATATGTGAAAATCATGAAGTTCTAAGATTATGGGATTCATATTTATTTGTGATGAATGGCTTAACACGAATTAATTATAGATTACATGTATGACTCTTGATGAATCAGAAATGTTTGATCAGGTTTCATGTGGGTTGGGTAAAAATTTAGGCATGGGTGGTGTTTCCTTTGATTGTGGTGTAAAAATCACTACACGCTTCGCTTTTCTTAATGAAATGACAAATGGCTTCTTTCTCGATCAAAACGATGAAGGGATTCATGTTTATTTGTGATGAATGGCTTAACACGAATTAATTATAGATTATATGTATAACTCTTGATGAATCAGAAATGTTTGATTAGGTTTCATGTGGGTTGGGTAAAAATTTAGGCATGGGTGGTGTTTCCTTTGATTATGGATGTTTAATTTATCATTTTTTTTTTCCTAGTTGGACTCACACACACGTGTCTCTTCTGAGACTTGAACCTTTTACCTCTCTTTGGGAAGTAAGAGGCCGATACCACTAGGCCATTGACCCGTCGGTATGTTTAATTTATCATAATTATAAATAATTTAATCAATCACAAAAATTTGGCAACTTTACCTATTCACTCCCTCTAAGTTATTCAAAGAGTAATTAACAACTTAATCAGCTAACAACTTCACCGCGCTACTCACATAGGCTTCATTTGGATTCTAGATATGTGAAAGACTTAGACAACTGATGAGTCGGAAAGAGAATTGGAATTTATTATAACCGCGTAAGATTTTTATCAATGTTGGTTTTGAAGTCGGGAGGAATGTGTCCTCAATTCTATCATTCTTCAAAATCATCTCTAATAAAAATCTTACATGGCTATGATAAATTCCAATTCTCTTCCCAACTCATCAACGACGCACTCATCTATCGTCTGAGTCTTCCACCGATCTGGAATCCATTCTTCTTTAATCAAACCTTAAATTTGGTTTTTTTTTTTTTTTTCTCTCATTTTTCTTTTTTCTTTTTTTTTTTTTTCTTTCCTTTTTTCCCACTTCTTAAAATTATTCTTTTTTCACTTTTGCACTCATGTATTGTTTTAAGTGCTCTAACATTTTTTCTTTAAAATAAAATTTCACTTGATCAACATATTATTTTATAATGATTTATTCTTTCTTGTTTGTCTTTCAAATTCTTTTTTTTTTTTTTTTTTTTTCTTTTTTAAGTGCACCGATGCCCTTTAAAATGAAAATGAAGTTTTGGCTCCACTGTGACTCCGGTACAACATCTATTTATAGAGTAGATATCCGGTGCATTTGGGTAAGTGCACCCACCGCACTGAATATTTATTCCTAGTTACATGATCCCCCAACATGATTTATTTATTTAACGATGGTAAAGTCACAGATCCAAGGGTACAAAAAAAAAAAAAGAAAAAAAAAAAAAAAATTACCATACCTAATTTTAGTTCAGTCTAAAAAAAAAAAAATTATTATTATTATTAGAGCATCTCCAACCGTTTTGTATATATATATTTTTTTGTATAAATCTGATTTGTCATAATAGATTTATACAAAAAATTTTGATTATTTATTTTTAACTTTAGCGATTATTTTATACCTTTTTTGTAAAAATATATCTTCCAATAACAACCAGATAAAAAAAAACAATTTATACATCATACGTGTGAGTATATATTTTATACAAAAAAATATTTTAACAGTACTGCTCTTAGTTCACTCAAAAAAATATTAGCTCTGAATAATTCTTGAATTCGAAAATGTTACGGTTTTACTTGACATTGGATTACGGATAAACCTCAAAAAATATTTACTGAGACTACACAAAACGAGTCTAGTGACACGTACACGTCCGCCTGTCCTCCCCTTGTAAGCTCAAATCCTCTACGCAAGTCAAACCCACCTTCACATTTAGGGGAAGTCACCACACCCCTTCTTTCAACCGCCTTTTTGATTCTTCATTCTTTCTTCTTTCTTGAAACCCAAATGGGTCCTCACATTTAAATTACGTTTAAAATTGGCCCGTTGAGGGGCTCGCGTCTAATTAGCTACTTGGTTTCACAAAAAATTTCCCATGATATTAGTAATCTGCTAAGCCAAACACACTAAACTATTTTAATCACTTATCCCATACACCAAACCCCGATAGTTTACGTAGGAGTTTGTTGAAAATTGTCGGGTAATATTCTATGTCTAATATTGTCATGATGTTCAAAAATGCACTATGTTCTTGTAAACTTAAACTTGTACAAGTTGTGGTGCTAGGTCTAACATTTACCTATATTTGAAACCTCTTTCTTAATAATTGTATGAAGTGTCACATATAGATATTGAGCACATGCATTTAGAAAGTGTCATCTTTTCTTGGCTTTGAACAAATTTGTCCAAGCTAAAAATCAAGTTACTTCACCGCTTCATTGTTTACACTAGTCGTCTTCTCACCTGATTCAGACTTGCCGAAAAATATTACTTTTGAAGTCATTGCAGATAATACTTTCAATTCAATGATACAATTAAACATCTTTGCAAAATTATTATTGTTCAATAAATGCTTTCAGTAGTCAAATTTTAAATGATTTCTTTATTTATGTAATTTTCTCTTAACATTTTGTATTTTTGCTACATATATATTTAAATATGCATGCATTGTAATATTGTTGGTCCTATAGATTTCCTGAATCCATCATGATTCATGTTCACAAGTCAAATTCATTACACAAAGCAACTAAAATAAAAATTATCAAATGATCAATTGGTCCAACGGTATCACCTCATCCTTCTCAAAGGAAAGGTCGAGGTTCTAACCTCGGTGGAGATAAAGTATGCGTAATTACTTTAACCCTCGGTGGAAGGTGTGTGTAATTGTTTTAAAAAAAAAAAAATTGCACACTGATGTAGCCGTTACAACAGTTCTTTGAACTGCTCCTGGGCTAGACCCATTAAATTAAAGAATGGGCCTGATGCAAATCGTTTGGGCTTTTGGTCTTTTTACATGATTTGGACCTCCTAATGGTTTTTGGCTTCTTTTAACTTGTTTTTAAAGCTAAGCGGACCATTTGTTGACCCATCAACGGGTCAGTTGGAATTATGAACTTTTATTTATAGAAGGGTCGCGAGTGTTAAACATTCATTTGGTACGCAAATAAACACTTCTTTGTTATGCTTATGCAATAGGATATATAGCTCTTTACAGGTTTGAAAAAGTTCTTAATTTTTGGTATGTAAATAGGGTATATTACCACTTATAGATTCTTAAAAGTCTTTAATCTTTATTTTTGGTGCGAACAAAGCTTATTGTCAATGGAGTGATTAAAAGACTAATGCGCCCTTATGTATTTGAAAAAAATTTAAAAAGCGAAGACAAAATAAATTTTAAATGACCAAAGTATCATAATTAAAAACAATATGATGTGTTTATATGTAAAATGGTATAAAGGTATTTTGAAAAAATCATAAGGGCATTTTAGGAAATTTGTTACTTAATATAGGCAAATTAAATGGGATTTTTTGACATATTATACAAATTAAGTCCTTATTTGCTCAATTTTTAAAACTTAAAACCCTATAAACCTAAATTAAAGGTTCAAAGTGTTATCTACCTAAATTTTAAATATTATGGATGTTTTTATCACTTTACACTTTTTACAAATTTCTTGAATTTCTAGAAGGAAAAAGAAAAAAAGAGAGAAAGCTGAATTAATGCAAACCAATAGTCAGCAGATAAAATGCTCACACACTGTCATGCATAACACATTGGGATAACCATAACTGTAACATGAATTTCTCCACATTTTGGACCAATTTAGAGATGGACATGCAAAGTGTAATTGTGATGCCTACATTAAAATTAGTATTTATATGACACAACGAAGCAACCCAAAAGAGCAAACAAACAGGAAATCTAGAGAGAGAAAGGCAAGAGAGAGAGATGGCAGTGTCAGCTTCCACCCATTTCATGGCTTTGGCAATCCTTGTGATTGTTGGGATGATAAATTTTGGCTACAGTACAGTACCTGGGCAGTGCAAAGGCAACTTGGATGATTTTGCAGAACAATGCTACGAGTCAGCAGGTATAGGAGGGCCAGAAGTACAGCCATCTGTAACATGCTGTGATGTTGTCAGGGAGTTCGATATTCCATGCTTGTGCAAGTACCTCTCTAGTGATGATGAGGTGTTCGTTGCACCAGATAGAATTGTGTATATTGCGGATTCGTGCGGCCAAGCTCTTAGCCATGGAACCAAATGTGGAAGTAAGAAGCGATCTTTCTTTTGTTTTGTTTTGCTTTTTTTTTTTTTTTTTTTTTGCCCCGTCAATAAGATTCGTGGAATGCGTCCCACATAGATCGGGTAAAACTCACGTTAGATCCACAAACTTAACCCTTCAAAAATTGTTTGTGCCTAAAAGGAATTGATTCTAAAGTCTCATGCTTCAAGAGGCACGAGGCTTAAAGTCTTTTTCAATTAAGCTAGTCAAACCCTTTAGGATTAAAGCAATCTCTTTTATAGATCCATTTCCACTAATTAGTTAATGCATTCATATATATATATATATATATACACCTATACCTATACCAAATTGTGTTACTCTTAGAACTTGAATGATTGGAGATGTAACTCTAATAATTATAGTCTCTAAATAGTACATTAGTGTTGCACTTAAAGGGGACCAAAATCGTCTCCAGTGAAACAAGAGACCTGTTTCCCCTGGTTTTCACTTCTCACTGTTCTTGCACTATAGCGACAGTAAAAAATGGGCCAAACAAGACTTTGGGTTAAAAAGGGTATCTGAGAACTGTAACAACTTCTTCTTATAACCTTCTTCTAACTCCACTTCCGAAAACCTAAGTCCGAGAACTGTAACAACTTCTTCTCACAACCTTCTTCCAACTCCACTTCATCCCTTTCGAAAACCTAAGTCCAAGAACTATAACAACCTCTTCTCTTGACCTTCTTTCTAAACCTAAGTCCGAACCCTGTAACAACCTCTTCTCCACGACCTTCTCCTTCTTCCAATTCGACTTCCCTTCCAACCTTCTTCTTCTTCCAATTCGACTTCCCTTCGCGATTTTCACCGCCAATTCCACTACCTAGAAAATGAAGGATATTTTGTGAGATTTTTTAATATGAAGGATATTTCAGTAAAATCTCTCAAATATGCATATATATATATATATGTATATATACACACACACACACACTAACATATACACTCCAAATACACACAACTGATGATAAGTTTTTGAACAGTCTATGTTTTTTTTTTTTTTTTTGATGTGACCCAATCTGGACCATAGATCCAAACCGGCTGGAATAAGACTCCTGCTTGACAGGAGAGGATTTTTGTCCCACTTAGAGGAGGTGACACTATAAGTTTCTTTGCATGCATTTTGAGTTTTGAATTAATTGTTTTTCCACGTGTGGAAATGTTAGAAGTTTAAAAAAAAATCCTAATCTTTTGAATCCTTGTTGCAGAGATCATTATATTGTATTCTATAATCAACAAATGTTGAAACCACCATGCTTTTTGCCCCCACATTCCCACAATAATATTTATACATGTATTTCCCCACAATAATATTTATATAAGCACAAATACATAAATATATTTTTGACCTGTCAGGATTGCTCGGATGGCAGAATTCTCGAATTATTAACTTGAGTTTGAGTCCTTAGTCCAAAAAGTTTAATTGGAACAATTTTTATCCAAATATTAAAAAAAATAAATTAAAAAATCTGTAATAAACCTCTTTAGCTAATTAATCTTTTGCTTCTTCTTCTTCTTCTTCATTTTTTTTTTTTTGTTTTGTAGGTTACACAGTTCCATGAGGCAATGTTATATACACATAGATATCAATCAAAGCAGTGTCTCATTATGAGGATATGCAATTGATTTAGTATTTACTGGTGACTAAATTTGGGCAGAGTCAGCTTTGTCCTTGTATCAGAATAACGTTATTTTCGGAGTGGAAAGTAATTTGAAGCAATACAATGCCTCATCAAAATCATCTTTCTTGTTGCTAGTGGTGAAAAATGTTGTGACATAAGCATTATACTGTATATATTATAGGCATGTTATTCGCACTGTGCACCTTGCACCCATTTTTTTTTTTTTTCCTTGCAAATAAAAAGAAGAAAAATATTATTTGGAGACGAAATTTTGAAATTTGAAAGATGATTTTAATGAGACGATATATTGTTTCAAAAGTTTATTTTGTTTATTAAGGGTCTTGTAATTTAGTGATATTTTCTTTATCTATCAAAGTAAATGACTATGATTTAAGTTTTTTATAAATGGGTGTGAATTTTTTATTACGCGAAAAAAATAAAAAAAATAAAAAATAAAAAATGAAGAAGAAGGTGAGAGTTTCAGTTTACAAATCACATGAATGTGTGTCAATCTGAGTTCACATAACACATATAAAATCAAGGAGATAGAAGATAATGGAATTTTATAAATTCAAAGTCAATTCCATAATAAAGTCAATTCCCCCACAAAGTCAAGCAAATATATTGATAAAGGGATTTATACAAATGGGCTACGTATGACCAAGGAGGAACATGTGGCGAGGAGAAGAAAGGGTCCAACAATTGAAGTGGGCCAAAACCAAACAAAGATACAAAAATCCGGCCCATGGCCTGTTCAAGCAGCTGTTGTGGCTGCTGTATACATCCGGTGGCTCGGGCGGTGGTCTGATGTAGGAAGGAGAGAGATTCCAGTCATTCATAATTCTTTGAGAAGAGTCGTTGTCCTTCATTGACTGTGAAATTGTTCACAGTTAAAAAATAAAGTTGATCCATCATATATTAGATGAAACTAATCGTTCTGCAAGCGTAAAAAAGTCTGTACATATGAGTCCACCTAGACGTTACTATGACGGGTCTTATATAGTAAAATAACCCTTTAATAAATTAACATTTCATGCAACATTTTGAAGAGGTGAACTTTTGTACGCATATTCATTCATTATTGGACTGTGAAATTATTTCTGTCATGACTCACCCACAGCGTGCAGATATTTTCCGTTTTGCACCCTCTACACTCTGCAGTATGAGCAAGGCAAAAGTAGTTTCTTTTCCACTTGCAGGTCATTTTTAGCTCAGTTCTAAACAATGTCCTACGTACAAGTGAGGAAAAAAAAGAAGAGATGAAGAAAGTGCCTTATGCATCAGCAGTTGGTAGTTTGATGTACGCCATGGTATGCACAAGACTAGATATCTCTCAGTGTTGTCAATCAGTTCCTCTCTAATCCGGGTAAGGAACATTGGGCAACAATGAAATGGATTCTCAGGTATCTTAAAGGCACTTCCAAAATATGTTTGCGCTTTGGTAGTGATGAACTTGTGTTACATGGGTATATAGATGCAGATACGACAGGTGATGTTGATTTCAGGAAATCCACTTCGGGTTAGTCGATGACATTTGCAAGGGGTGCAATATCATGGAAGTCTAAGCTTAAAAAATGCGTTACTTTGTATACGACTGAGGCCGAGTATATTCCAGTCACTGAAGCTTGCAAGGAAACATTGTGGTTGAAAATTTTCTTGCAAGATTGGGATTGAAGCCAGGAAGATAAATGCTTAATTTATTGTGACATTCGACTCGTTATCCATCTATGTAAGAATCTAAGTTTCCACTTATGATCGAATCAAATTGATATAAAGTATCAATAGACCCGTGATGTGCTAGAGAAGAAGTTGCTACAGCTCGATAAAATCCATACTGATGAGAATGGGTTAGATGTGTTAACAAAATCAATACCCAGAAAACACTTAATGCTTGTAGACAGAGAGCGGGCTTGGTGGAGACAAATAAAGCGGAGGGGGAGAATTGTTGGGTTTGGTTCATCCCACTGTGGGGTTGACCAAGTGGTCATGTGGGCCCAACCAACATTTATAACTAGTCAAACAATAAGGGCTGTAGCACTCACCTGAAGCGACGCATCGAAGAAAAGTATTAGAATTGTTGCTCCGTTTTTTATTGAAATTTCAGGTTGTGATTCCTAGCAACAAGCTCTACACATCTACCGGATCAGATTATTGGTAAAGCCTCTCCAATTTATTGATTGGATTCATTCTCTTTTACTCACTAGCTTGGGAAAATCTAAACCTTTCTTGTTGAGTTTATTGTTGAAATCCATTTGTATTGGTGAGTATATAGTTGTGGTGAACCAAGGGTATGTTACTCTTTGATGATTGTGAACCTCTAGTGGTGACTAGAGAAGGAACTTGTGTATCCCATTATTATCACATAGTGAAAGTTGAAATCCTTGTGATTTTATTCCCCTTTGCGGATTTTTTTCACATACATCTTAGTGTCACTTGTGGATGATTATTATTACTTATTTGCTTGTGCTTAGTTGATTGGAACACATATCCTATTTTAATCACACAAAAACAGAAAAAGATTATTGCTGCGTATTGTTGTTGTTTCTGTTAACAAAAATTGTTGTCTCTAATAACAAAAATTGGCAGCAAAACTCTCCCATTGCCGTCGTTGGTCCTTGTCTTAATGACGTAGCGGAAGCGATTAAATGTTCGTAAAGAATTCACAAACTAGAAGAAAATTTGTAAAGAATTCTGAAATATTATTGATAGAATTGATTGATCTTTTCTGCTCTCGCATGCATGCATATTTATAATAAATAAAACCCTAATACTTTATAGGAAACTAATAGCAAAAAATAAACTATTTACTTAAGGAAACAAAAAATATAAAGAAACTAGTGAAAATTAAACTCTCCGATCCTAAAAATAAAATAAATATAAATAAAACCAATAAAATTATCCTGCATCAGTCCCTTCTACGTCATTGTTGAGTTTATTGTTGAAATCCATTTTTATTGGTGAGTATATAGTTGTGGTGAACCAAGGGTATACTACTCTTTGATGATTGTGAACCTCTAGTGGTGACTAGAGAAGGAACCTGTGTATCCCATTATTATCGCATAGTGAAAGTTGAAATCGAACTCCAATCCTTGTGATTTTATTCCCCTTTGCGGATTTTTTTCACATACATCTTAGTGTCACTTGTGAATGATTATTATTGCTTATTTGTTTGTGCTTAGTTGATTGGAACACATATCCTATTTTAATCACACAAAAACGGAAAAAGATGATTGCTGCGTATTTTTGTTGTCTCTGTTAACAAAAATTGGCAGCAAAACTCTCCCATTGCCATCGTTGGTCCTTGTCTTAATGACGTAGTAGAAGCGATTAAATGTTCACAAGGAAAAGAGATTACCTTGATTCCACAAGGTGGTACCTTGAATCTATAAGGTGGTGTAGTTTGAATCTACAAATTAGAAGAAAATTCGTAAAGAATTTTGAAATATTATTGATAGAATTGATTGATCTTTTCTGCTCTCGCATACATGCATATTTATAATAAATAAAACCCTAATACTTTAAAGGAAACTAATAGCAAAAAATAAACTAATTACTTAAGGAAACAAAAAATATAAAGAAACTAGTGAAAATTAAACTCTTCGATCCTAAAAATAAAATAAAATAAATATAAATATAACCAATAAAATTATCCTGCATCAGTCCCCTCTACTTCAAGAAACGTGTCCTTGAGTTTCAATATGGATCATATTTTCTTTCATTGTCAATTTTCTTCTATTGTCAAATTTTATTTATTTATTTATTTTCATAAGGTTCGATTCCACTTCTCTCTCTTTCAAACCATCTTCAACTACATGTGCAACAATAAAATTTTGTTCACATCCAATTTCTTTTTTGGCAGAGTTATCTTCAATTACAAGAGGCGAATTAATATAATTTTTCTTCTAATCAATGATTACTATTTGCTTCTACAAAATCCTTGTTATTCTTATTCTTGTAATTGTTGGCACTAAAATAGTTCGCATTGGCCGAAAGGCCACGTGAAGGTACATGAACATTAATCATATTCGGTTGGCAGTGAGAAACATCATCGGCGAGAACTTGAACTGGTTCATGATCCTGGTTGCCATCAATCCCAAGTTCAACGAGTCTCTGTCGGATTTGCAGCATCATGTGTTCCATCCGAACTAATCGTTGTTCTTCGACATCAAGTCGTTGTTCAACATCAATGGTTGCACAAAAGGCCTGCACCCCCTATCACCGTCGCCGTTCACAAGGTACAGGGCTTACCTTGATTCCATAAGATGGTGTAGTTTGAATCTACAAATTAGAAGAAAATTTGTAAAGAATTCTAAAATATTATTTATAAAATTGATTGATCTTTTCTGCTCTCGCATACATGCATATTTATAATAAATAAAACCCTAATACTTTAAAGGAAACTAATAGCAAAAAAAAAAAAAAAAACTAATTACTTAAGGAAACCAAAAATATAAAGAAACTACTCAAAATTAAACTCTTCCTAAAAATTAAAATTAAAATAAATAAATATACAATAAAACTAATAAATCTATCCTATCACTGAATTAATGAAAACCACCAGTCCAACCAAGATTGACCATTGAAAGCCAAAATATCCACATGAAATGGGAAAAATCTCTAAACTTGCATGGTTCTATTACACCCACACACTAGGTGAAATAGAATTTTAACTTCTAACCCACAAAACTAACACATTGGATTTGCAACCGCCTTTTTTTCCAAAGCGAGTCCTTCCTAGGGATATAGTTGTGAAGACACTGTGAAAGAAAATGCTTCACTTTAGGATTAATCAGTAAAGACTCTAGAGGATTGTGTCAATGTGGAAGGAAGGTACCAAGGTTCCAGAGGTGTATGTTCTCAAACTATGTCTTACAACTTTAGTTTATTTCATTTGGAATGAAAGGAATAGGCGACATGCCTTGAACCAAATGGCTTCTACTACTGCGATCACTAAACTGATTTATAACAGTGTGAGGAACCGTCTCATGTCTTGCAAGCAAAGGTTTGCGAGGTCTATCGCTGTTGCGTGGAGTTTACCTTCCTCGATCTTTCATGGAGATCATTGAGGGTTTGCCCTGTGTTGCCTTTGCAACTTTTGTTTCTGTTTCTCATTGCTGTTGCAAAGTTTTTTCCTTTTTTCCCTGGGCTGGGCTGCTTATAGCTATCCTGGGTTGTCGCCTTTGGGCTGTGGGCTTTTGTCCTTCCTTTGTACAGTTTTTGCTTTTGCTTTTTCATGAATTGATTTACCAAAAAAAAAAAAAATCAGTAAAGACCAAAATCATCCCTAATAATCTCAAGAAAGAGATCGAGAGGTACTTGCTTCACACATCCTGGCCAAAGCTTGGACTGCACATGGCCTTCCAAGGCCTCAAAAAATGTGGATCGAACAGTAAACAACCCATTTTTCGCACCACCGCACACTTGACGATCCGACCAATGGGTGAAATTCATAGGGATTTGAAGAATCTTTCCACAATCTTTTTTTTTTTTTTTTTGAAAGATAAATTTTAATTTTTTTATATTTAGTGTGAGAATATATAACCCAAAAGGGAAAGATGCCTAACACATTAGCCAAAACATAAGTATACATTTGTAGCCTACAAGTGACACTGCCCAAAAGGCCACAACCCAAGCATTTAGAGAGAGAACCAAATGGAGAAAACCGTTGCAGGAAACTTCATAATACGATGAAATCAATGAGGGATCCTCCGCAAATCAGTGATCTGGTGGCTTCGCTGGTGGACGTAAAATAGAGATAGATAGTTCCCATTCATCAGCAATCTACCTTCCATTCCAAAATAGATGATAATGCGAGCTTAATTCTAACTATATATAGGGTGAGATGAAGTACTGAATTTTGTGAAAGACTATTTTTCTTGAAGATCTTTCGATTACGCTCATTCCAAACATTATAATTAAACAAGTGATGATAATGTCAATTTCGAGACTAAGCAACTGTGAATAGAGTTATCTCTTCTCCAACGGTGCGAAATATATGATACTAAACTTGACTAGTTTGGTGGCTGAATGTGAAACCCGTAACGCATTTGAAAAAAGTCCACAAGGGTTTTGACAAAGGAACAAGTAAAGAATACATGGTTGTGGGATTCCAGCTCATTGTGACATAAAACACAAATGGTAGAGTTAATATGGGAGGTGCATTTTCTATCTGATGTTGGCAGTCTGTGCTTGATAGCTACCCATAATGTGAATAAGTGCTTAGGAATGAGTGGTTTGGACTATACTAAGTGAGCCCAAGGTAAGGTTGGTAAGAGCTGGTTAAGGTGTTTCATGGTCTGTTCAATTTGGGAATCACCATTTGGGGATGGGATCCAACTAATCGTGCCTTGCTTGTGTAAATATGGTAATGGCAGTCTATTGATGTCTGGTAGCTAAGGTACGATAGTGGTGATTGAGGATGGGAAAAACCATGTTGAACTAATGATAAATGTACTAACTTGGTTGTGCTATTATGGGGTGATTCATTAAGTTATTGGGGAGAAATGAATTGGTGTAAGGACCCAAAACAACACCAATTGTCAAACTAGAAATTGGTCCTTCCATCCCTAATTTTAAGGTTGACAAGGGGCCTAAATATTAGCCTGAGTTGGATAATTCTCCTCCAATTCCATGAACACTGGCTAGGAATCTTGACTTCCCAAAGACTCCCTCCCTTGAGAAGGTAAGTGTTGACCTATTGGACCCATAGCATATCCTTAGATTTGAAGAGGTGCCAAAGATACTTCATAACAGTTACCCTGTCCCAAATGTGCAACTTTGGCAAACCCAAACCTCCTGCTCTTTTGGGAAGGCAGTAGAACCTCCAAGCCACCTTGGTACATGTTCTCTTTAGTGCTGGACCTGACCATAAAAAGGTATTGAAGACTACAGTCAATTTAGTGATGATGCTTAGGGGAAGTATAAATGTGACGACCCAAATTCGTTGGGTCTAAATCGCTATTCGGGTCTTTACCCGAACCCGAGGTCATGCAAGGGTACTATGGTTATTTCCCATTAAATTTAATACTCTAAGGTCATTTAACATAATCATGATGGTTTAAGACCAAAAGGGTAAAATGATCATGTACTAAGGCTATCCAATGATTAGGATGAAATTCGGGGGTAATATGGTCATTCCTGTGGTTAAAATATAATTAATATATTTTACTGGGTCACATAGTATATACTAGAAACATTAAATGGGTGATAAGGGATAAAACGGGAAAATAAAACATAAACGGAAAGTAACAAGAACCGGTCAACGTGTGAACACTACACGCCGACTGGTTTAGGACATTTAGTCGACGTGTGAGTACTTCATGTCAACCGATAGGGCCACCCACAGTGAAATTACTCACTTATTGGCCAAGAGTTTTGAGATGCATTTGTATATGGTAAAGCAACAAGAGATTGGCCTGAAGTCATTCATAGATGATGGATTGGATACTTTGGGAATTGGAGAGATATAGGTTGAGTTGACTTTTCTGAGTAACTTCCCATTAAGAAAGATTTCTCTAACTGCTATGGTAACATCATGCCCAATTACAGGCCAAGCTTTCTTAAAAAAGAAAACACTGAAGCCATCTGGTCCTAGTGCCTTGTCACTATTAAGTGAGAAAATGCATTGATGGATCTCCTCATCAGTTAGAATGAAGCACAGTAAGGTGGCAAAGTGTGGTGGGAGTGTAGTTTGTATAAAGGGAGTGCATACCTGGGTCTGGATAAGGATCCATACAAAGAACATTGTAGAAATGGGAAATAATTAACTTCCTGTTTGATTGCCATTTCAATGTTAAGAAGAGCACCAGTGGAAGAGGTGATTGATGAGATCTTGTTCATATTGAATCTTGAGAGGAATGTTTTGTAGAAGAATTAATGAGTTATTTGAATCACCTTCTTTGACACCTTGGATTTTTGTTTATAGGTGGCCTCCTCAAAGTTTCTAATGCTGGTGTAATGTAATAGAAACTGTTTTTCTTGGGATCTCAGTAAGAGATCATTTGGAGTACTATTAAGGGCTAATTGGCAAATGGAGAGTGCATCTTTAGCTGCTTCGACTTCATCCTGAATGACACTGATGTTTTGGAAAATTCCAATCTGAGAGGGTGTTTAAGGCGCGCTCTTGAGTTTGGACAATACTTGAAACATTGTATGACCTTGAACCTGATTACTCTATAGTGAGTGAACCAGTGGCAAAAAAGCTTCATTGTTGGCCCAACAATTAAAGAACCTGAAAGATACTTTCATTTAGGGTTACCAATAATGATTAAAATAGGACAATAGTTAAATATACCTGGTGGCAAGAAGTTGTAATGGGATAGTGGAAAACAAGGATTCTATAAATCATTGATGAGCACCCTATCAAGTTCTTTTGGAAATATTAGATGTATCAGGGCTCTTATTTGTCCATGAGTGAAATAATCCTTAAAAATTGAGGTCCTCTAAACTGGATTTGTGAAAGCAGTTTCTGAAGTCAAGCATTGGCTTGGTTGTTTTCTTGGAGCCTCCAAAGTTTTCACCAACTAATTTGATAATATTGAAGTGTCCTCCAAGGATCTAAGGATGCGAAGACAAGGTGGATGAGTGACTGATGATGTCTGCCTAGAGTGTCTATCTTTCAAGAGTATCATTGGCTCCATAGATGAATGAAATGTGGAATGAGGTTCTCCAACTTAAATTGTGATATGACAGTGAATGGCTTGTCTCTAACTGCTGAGTACATGGAGATCAACTAAATTGGGCTTCTAGAGGACCCAAATTCTTCCTAGTGATAAGAATTGATAATTGTGAGCAAGTTTGCAACCTTTAGCAATAACATTGTGGACCAAGGTAACATTATCAAGCTAGATCTTAGTTTCAATGATAGTTGCAATGCATATCTTCATTTCAGTGAGAAGATTTTTAACTTCCTTCTGCTTTAAGGGGGAATTGAGTCTTCTTATATTCCAAATGGCTATTGATACCATTTAATGGTGTTTAAAAAACTGCCACCTAGGAATAAATTCCCTCTTTGAGGAGTAGAGAGCTTCTTAGATAATTGTTCCCTCTTGGGCTTGCCATTATGCTTAGATTTCATTTTGTTAAGGACATGGGGTAGGTTATTTGTTGAGTCAGAATCTGAAGCACTTGTGTTACCTGCATCTGTGGATGGAAGGAGCTTAGTGGAAATGTCACAGTTGAGACTGAGTGGATTAAAACCCTTTAAGAGAATTTTCAAAATACCGTAGAGAACAAATATTTGACTCCACATATTTTTCAGATAATTTCAAATCTCATAAAGTAATCAAAACATAAAATCAAACTTACAAACTTTACTAAAAAATTTAGAAATTTATCTACCAAGTTCATGTGTGTGTGTGAAATCCAATCTAATCCATCTTTAGTTGAATTTCAATAGATCATTGTCTAAACCTCATTGATCGAAAAGCACCAAGATAAAATTATTTTGAGCAATTTTTCTAAGTAAGGCGGCTTTCACTCTAAAGAGTAGTCAGCAATTCCCCAACTCAACTTATCTCCACTTTTAGCTTCAAGTCACAGTTTAATGGGAACTTTCGATCAAATCTCAATAGGTAGCCTTTTCCTTAGCAACATATTCAGCATCTTTCAAATTATTTCTTTCTTTTCAAGCTGAATATTTTCAATTTTTTTTAAGCTCCTATTTTTTCAGACAACAACCTTTATAGCTTTTGTGAACAATAAACCCTAGTCAACATATTGAAAGATTTTCAACCAAATTTGTCAGAGATGGACAAGTGCACAAAAGTTTATGAACTTAAAAGATTCAAATTTAAAAATTCCTTAATCAATGCAAATCATCTTTTATTGTATAGATTACAGACCAAGAATCTATATTTATCCAAAATATCATGTGTCTCAATTTGCATTCAAAGATAGATCATAAATTTCTTAAAAGAATTTTCACATGTATATCAAGAAGATTATGATTAGAAAATCAAACCCTAAACAAACCCTAACAAGTGATCCAATGGCAACAAATTTTTCTTTTAAAGCACAAGCCATGATCACTGAATTTTATAGGACTTAGTTTGAAGGTGATTTCCTTTTGGAATCTAGTTCCAATGAATCAACAGGCACAAAATTAATCAAATTAATTAATCTTTTTGATCCAAACAGTCTTTACTCTTACTTCCTAAAATTCTTTCTCATTCTTTACCTCTTTCTTAGGCAAATTTATAGCTTTAGAAAACTTATGTGGCAGAAAATTCTTTTTCTTTCTAGAAAACACCTTTTTCTTAGCTTGAATATTCTGAGAATGAATTTTCAAAGATTTTTCCTTTTTCCTTTGAAAACATAAGTGATACTTATATCCAGTTTTACCACAGAAAGTGCAATGCAACATTTTAAGCATATAAGACATATCAGAATGCAGTGAATCAGACAAAAAAGGTTTTGGTATATCAATAGGTTTAACAAAAATTGTTTTACCTTGACCACTAGATGAACCTTTAACAAATCATAACCCAATCTTATCATTTATATCTTTTCCCATGTTAATTATCTTATTTAAACTGTTGACTCATATTGAACCCTTTCAGTTTATTTTGTTCAGATTTCAATTCAACTTCAAGATAATTATTTTTCAAAGTAAGACATTCCTTCAATGAGTTAGCAATACTTACCTTATCCTCAAGAATGATAATCTGCTTCTCAAGCTCAGTAATGACAGAATTGCTTTCAAAAGCTTTCATTTTCCTTCATCAATCTGTTTCTTTAGATCTTCGTTCTCTTTTTTTGCTTAGATAAGCTCTTTTGCTAGCTTATTGATTGCCTATTTGACTTCCGTGGTTTCTTTGACCATTTTCTTCAATCTCTCATCGTCTTTTTTAGCTCTTCCACTTGTTCATCATGAACATCATTGTCTTCATTATCTGAACTGTCAGAGTCAGATAAATGAACGATATGAGAACATCTTTCAAGAAAAGCGACATAAGAAAAATCATTAGTATCATCCCGAGAATAATCATTATCACTTAAAGTAGAATTTTCAAACATAGAAACTTTTATTACTTTTCCTTTATTCCTATCCTTTTGTTCTTTCCTAGGATTAGGACAAACATTGGATGTGTGACCTTTGCTACCACAATTCCAGCAAATAAATTTAGTTTCTTTTAATTCTTCTACTTTATTTTCATTAAACCTAAACTTTGACGTTTTGTCAAAATTTTGAGGATTAGCCATGTTGCTATTCCTTCTCCTCTGTTGCCTTTACAAAATCTAACTAAATTGCCTTGACAAGAATGCAATATCATCATCAGAGTCATCATCCACAGAATTCTCAACCTATGTAGATTTTAAAACAAGATTCTTCTTCTTCTGATTTAAATCAAAATTCTGCATTTCAAAAGTTTTTAATGAACCTATCATCTCATCAACTTTACAAGTATTCAAATCTCAATGTTCAGTGATGGTTTTAACTCTAATCTGAAATTTTTTAGGTAAAGACCTTAAGATTTTCTTACAGATTTTTTTATCACTAACTTTTTTACCTAAGTGACGCAGTTCAGAAATTATTTCAAGAAGACTAAAATAAAAATCAGAAAAGAATTCATCTTCTTTCATCACGATGTTCCCAAATTTATGAGAAAGCATCTGAATTTTGGACAACTTCACTTTTGAAGTTCCTTCATGAGTAACCTGCAAAATATCCCAAGTTTCTTTAGCTATTTCACAATCAGAAATTCTAGCATATTCAGATGGAACAACAAAATTAATAATTGAATATAAAGCTTTGCCATTAGCATCGTTACGCTCAGTTTTAATAGCAGTAAAAATAAAAGTATCTTTTAACTCTTTGACTATTTTTTCATCCACAGTTGTATCTACTGTTAGTGATGTATAGCCAGATTTAACAATTGCCCATGTTTTACCACCAAAATTTTGCAAATAGGCTCTCATCTTTAATTTTCAAAAATTGTAATTATCTCCTTCAAATAAAGGACCACGTTGATTAGAACCGTCTTCTTTCAATGCATAAGACATGATTTTGAAAACAATTATTGAAAAACATAACAAAACTTTCCAACAAGGATCAACTCAATCTGTAGAGATTGGCTTTGACACCAATTTGTATGTTGTACGCAGCGGATTGTACTAGGAAAGTTTTGATTATTTTAAAATAGATCTGTGTCTTTACCAATTTTCTTTATTTTAGCAATTAATGAATCAATATCATGTAATATAAAATAAAGCAAAGTAAAGTTAGAGATGACACCAAGGTTTTAGCGAGGAAACCCAATTGCTAAAATACGTCAACTGTTATGAGAAAAACCTCGTGAACTGTGCAGTCCAAAGTAAACCAATCAACTATTCTTGGAACAAAGTATACTGAATTTTGACTCTAACTCACACCTTATCATTCTACCTAACACCAACTACTGACAATCCTCTGGCTTTGCGATTCCCCGTCCAACAGCAACTTGACCTCAGCCTTATGCTTGATCTTTTTAGAAGAGTAGTAGGTATATCAGACAACACTTATCGAATGCTCTGACCATTTACAAGTGTGATCGCTTTTACTTCTATTCAACTTCTGGATTTGATGTAGAAGTAGATATGCCTTTGTCCGATCGATGTATATGCAACTGTTTGATCACGATCAGGATTCAAACAACACAACTCTCTAAACTCAAGTGTTTATGTGTATATGTTTTAGAAAGACAAACAAAAAATTCTCTAAGAATTTATGAGACAAAAATCTTCCTAAGGCTTTTTAAGAACAACAAACTGATAATGCAAAAGACGTGAATAAACCAATGCATATGACATGGTTTATATAAAATATAGAATTACCTAATCCCTCTGAAAATAAGGAAAAATTCGTGCATAGGATTTGGTACAATTCTAGGCCAACTGGAAAACAATTCAGGAAAGGAAACTGAAAGTTATATTGTAAACAGGATACCTTGAACCAGTTCAAAAGGGCTGAACCGATTTAAGTTTGGCAGACTTGAAACTTTGGTTCCTTTAGCCTAAAATCATTCGACAATAAATTCTGAACAAAATGGAAAGTGCTGAATGTGTCCAACAATGTTTAGAATCTTTCCTAAAGTGTTGTTCTTACCTTTTTCTTCAAAAGATCTTCAATCATGGTAAATTTGAATAACTTCCTAGTTCTATAGTCGCTATCGAATTTGATAACTTGCACAACAAGTAATTTGAATTACAACTCGACTTGGACTTATTTTTTTCTATGATAATTGTCAAAAATAAAATAATATCTCACACAGTCGGTGAAAAAAAATTGGTCCATACACAAATTTGGTGAACTTCCATGCAATCAATGCAGTCCATGTCTTGATAGGATAAAATTAAGTTAAATCGTTAAACATTTTTCAATGTCTATCCGATACCATATTCACATTTATTTATTTATTTAGGGATAAATGTGATAATTGCGTTCCATAAACTTCCTCTAGCGCTCTAACACTTTATTTTAGTACACAATATAACTAAACTGTCCTTCTCTTCTTATTTTGTATTCTAATCTCTACTACATTATCTTATAACTCTATTTGAATAATTCTATACTGGGACTTTTCTATCATGAAATATATATATATATATATATATATATATATATATATATATATATATATATATACATATGAAGATGCAATAAAAAGCTCTCTCTCTAGAAAAGTTTGTTATTACACTTCAAAATATCTTCTCCCTCCCAAAAAAAACCATTTTTTTTCCCTCTTTTTTCCCTCTATTTATAGACTTTACAATTGTTCTAGAGACTTCTTAACTAACTCTCCACGCTGGGCTGACCCTTTTGGCTCATCTAGGATGTGGGCCTATTTCCTTTGCTCTGGGCTTTTAGATTAACCCTCCAGTCCTGGGCCTGATCAGTGATGATTTGGCTAAACCACGTGCTCTTCCTAACCTGTTTTTACTGATCTGGGTCGTGCCCGGCCTACGCCATTTTTGGTATCCTTATTTGCCCCTATAATCCTTCCTTAATTAATTAGGGTGGGATTATCAAAGGGACCTAATCATGATAAGACAGCTCAAGGCGGTGGCGTGGGGAAGCGAACGGTTGGCTCAAAAACCCACGTCTTGAAACTTAAAACAGTATCATTGCCACGATTCTTTGGAAATTGGGCCACTTTCTCTTTAAAACCCCAAACCCTCATCTTTTGTCTTCACTCGGCCTTTCTCTCCTTTACCTCCAAGTATAGTCTCTTTCAACTACTTCCATCAATAACCAATCTTCTCCGGTGAGATTCCATTATTTTCTCTGGTGAGCTCTCCCTGCTTCCTTCGGTGAGTTCTTCCTTCTTGATTTTTACTTCTTCGCTTTGCTACGATATACCTTGCAGATCTCTTTTTCAAAGGTTAGTTCCATTCCTTTGATATTTTCCTTAGAAGAAAGAAAACTTAAAACTTAAAAATTCACCCATCTTTTTAGTGGCTCTTGATTTAGATGTTCTTCGTTTGAGGAACAACATTCCAAACAGTGTTTCCCTTCGAGTCTACCCTATGGACCTGGACTAGAGATCCGGGGAAGGTCTTCTTCGTGGCGAGATCCTCTTTTCAGTTCTTCATCTGAATGTAGTTAGATTTCCCTTACATCCGTTCTTCTGTTATATCTTTAGCCAATTAGGGCTTTCCCCTCTCCAAGTCAACCCCAATTTTCTTAGGGTAATATCAGTTCTGCTACTCCTAAACCGTGATAAGAACCTAGTTTTAGACATCATAGATCTCCTTCTCTATTACTAAGTCACCAAAATCAGAACCAATGACATGTACTTCCACCTCTTTCCCATTAAGAAACGATCTATATGTACGGACAAACTCTCATCTGAAATGGGTTGGAGTAAAATTTTAATTGGGTCAGTGGAGATTGGAGAACTCCATTCACTCGAACTTTCCCTATCCCAACCATTTTCGGAAAGTGTTCTATCCCTTTATACAAAAAATATAAGAAGCATCTGAACGATTGCCCCTGTGAAATTTGTTTTCCTCGTTTCTATATTTTTTTTTTTTTTTTTTGTGATTGCCATCACATCCCTCATGATGAACTGGTTTACAGAGTTTGCAGGGCTAGACTTGACCTTCTGGAGGAGAGAGTTCTGAATGACATCCCCTCTACCACTGACCTACTTACTGTAATAACCCGAACCCGAAGGCCTGAACCGCTAGCCAGGTCTTTACTCGAATCCGAGGTTACCTACGTCAAACTCGACATTTCTAGAATCAAAACGTCATCATTACACTTGAACTATACATTTAGGAAGTCTCAAAACACATTTCGACTTTTGGCGTGATGAATGCCTGAGGGAAAAGATAAAGAATGGCCAAAGCTTCATTTCGGTCAACCGTTCGGTCGATCGAAATGATCTCCCTTACTTCGATCGACCGAAGTGCTTTTTCGATCGGCCGAAACCTAAGATCCCAAGAGCATGCAATTGGTTCAATCGACCGATATGCCATTTCGGTCTACCGAAATGGCTTCTTCGAGCCCTAATCCTGAGACTGAAGTGCTGCACTTTGGAGATGAAGGAGAAACTGAAATGAGGACTTTGAAATGGATTAAACGTGTCCCAAACATTTAAAAGTGGGTAATTCAACAATCTTGGACATGAGTACCAACACTTGATCACGATTACAACATCATATAATTCAATTACATGGAGTTTATACATAATCTTTGCTATTGTCTTAATTTACAACAAAATGGATTCAAGCTTCAAGTTATAACATGATTTACGTGCCAAATAAAGTCGGTAAATTGCATATCATGTTGCTGTACAAAACACATTCAAGTCTTTACAAAATACTCTCAAAATGCTTTCAAGTTCTCTTATGTCTGTGGTAGATTATCATCCGCCAATTCCTTGCCACGTCCTAAAAAATGTTAAGTATATTGGGGTGAGCGAATTGCTCAGTAGGTGGTGCCTAAGACACACCTCTTGTGACCCCGTGAATCCAAACAAAGAACAGGACAATGGAGAACGGGATCATACTATGCCGGGAAAGTGCAACATCATATCCAATCTTAACATAAACAATACGATGCAATATAATGCAATGCATGCCGATGTCGCTCCCCGTTTTCAACATTCAAATCCATCACTTTTCAAATCGCTAATGTAACCCCCTTTAGTACCCCCTCAGCACCGAGAGAAGGATTGGTTACTGTCCCTGACCATTGGTACCTCCGCAGCATCATTTGGGGCCAGATAGCTTAACCACGCTAGGGCAATCTCCCTAGTTCCCTCTAGGTTACATTAACCTACCGGCCCTTTAGTGACTCTGCGGCGACCGGGTTTTCATAAAACACTTTAATCGAAACCTCTTCCCCAAAATTCCCCTTTTTCATTTCCAAAACACTTTTCCCATCTTCATACGCCATAGTATGCATGTATGTCTCATGTTCACTATACCATGGAAATAAGGAATTTTATACTACACAATTGAATATTATCTACAAGTATTTTAGGAAGAATTCACATGCCATCACATACCATCTCTAGCAAGTTTTATAACATAATAGGCATATAAGATCAACAATTAAATAAAAAGATTAACACATAAGCATGTTTTTTTTTTTTTGTACAATCCAAATAGCACATATGATCATAAACTTCACATATAACATTTACATCATCTTCAAGATAATTAATTCAAAAACAAGCATGCTTTGCAACAATTTATGAGATATAATTCATAAAGGAACAAGAAAAACATGGATTAGGAACCCCTACCTCAAGTATGATGCAAAACCCTCAAATGGGTCTCAAATTTCGAAAGCACTAGGGAGCACCAAAACTGAAATTGTTGGTGTGGTTTCGAAGGCCTCGTCGTAGGCTTCAATTTGCCGCAAACAGCTTCTAAAAACTCCAAGTATTGAGAGAGAAATCTTGATTTGAAGTTTGAATGTAAAAGAAAAAGAAAAAGCAAGACAAAGGGAGTGAGAGAGACGGTTACGGGAGTGGGAGAGAGAGAATTCAGAAAGTGAGGCTAAATTGTGGTCTCTAACACATTTATATGATAATGGTGGGTCCCACAAATTATATTTTGTTTTCCCTTTTTCTTTTATCTTTAATTCTACACCACATACATATATAATGCACCATCATATAAATGTCACATAAAATAAAATGCATAAAATATAAATGGACCCAACCAAAATCCCAGTGCATGACAATACCGGTAGTGGGTCCCACACGGGACTGTGAGGCCCGAAAAACGAAAAAAATGTGAAAATGCCTAACCTTGTATTTCGAAGAGTCCTGAACTCAATGGAATGTTCCAACTAACCATCTGACACACCCAGCACACCCCACGGTGTCCGGTACGTAAAACGAAAAATGACGAAAATACCCTCGCATTAACAAAATTCTGAAAAAAAAAATAAAAAATGCCAAAAATTGGAAACATCACACTTACTCCAGATAACCTCTCTGACATTTCAATCATCGACGCTACCATAGATCAAATTCAGATTCCTTTATTTAGCAGAAGAAGAAGAGCCCCTTCTATAGCTACTCATTCGGTCACTCCAGCAGCATCTGAGGCTATCCCGAACGTCCCGGTTATGGCTCAGAACGATGAGCAACCTGTCTTTGAACCCTCTGCATCCACTTCTGTCGGTCTTCAAACCACTTTATCAACTGATGGTTCTTATGAAATTCTAAATGAAGTTCCTCCGCACGTCGCTCAGAATACTGAGGGTTCTTCTCAAAATGATGAGGGATCTTCCCTCACCCGAACTAATGTTTCAAAAAAAAGCCTGAGCAAAAGACCCCAGCCGGATGGTGGCTCTACTCAAAGTGACCTTCCTCCAGCCCGAAGGGCTCAGTCTTTCAGGGTCACCAACACTCTTCCTTCTCCTCAGGTAACCATTCCAGATGGTGAATCATCCAGAACCTCCGTCTCTTCACCAATAGTGGTTCCATGGCGTCCCTTGTTCAAATGAGAGGACGGGGTTGTTGCCCCCACAAATTCTTTGTTAAAAGATCCAGTTACCTCGTTTGCTTTCTACAAGGGCATTTGGACCGCCAAGGATATAAAGGTACAAAACAAAATGACCTTCAACGAGATATACCAACGCTTTCCAGCAGCTGCTGCTGAGGTAGTTCTTTCCTTTTTTTTTTTTTTTTTCTAACCTTCTGTACCAACTCTCCTTTGTTTTTCCTGTTCTAATTATTTGACACGTGTCTTTGTGTAGACACTATTTGGGATGTTCACATTCCAGAAGAGTCTTGAACACGTAAACAAGAAAATCAAAGCTTTCCCTATCAGTCTTAACAGATCTGTTAAAGGGGCGAATAAAATGGAAGCCAAAAATACAAAGCTGCTGGTTAAACTAAATGAATTGGAGAAGGAAATTGACGCTCTGAGGGCTGAGAGAGATGCTTTAAGAAATGAACGGGACTATCTTCAGGATGAGATGGATGTCCTGAAGATATATAAGATTGTTATGCAGACAGAGATAGATGTTTCGAAAGTTGAAAAGGGAGACCTTTAGCGTACTCTGGTTGGTGAACGGTTGACCCATTCTAACTCTGAAGAAAAATTCTTGAACGAACGCACCACTCTGCTTAATGTCATCGGCTGGGTTGATGGTGGTATAAGGGTTCTTCACTCTCATTTTTCCCGAATCGGGGCCCTTAGATATGCCGAAAGGTATAGGGATGGTTTTATTGACCAATCTCCACCTGAAGATGAATCAAGCTCTTGGGCAGGTCCAGATAAGCTAGACCCATCTCTAGATATCGACTCGCTGAACGATTATAAGGATCCACCCCTTGCTCCTGCTGAGAATATATTCATTGAGTGCAAAGAGATTGCAACCTCAGGGATCATCCTCCCTATTCATCCTCTGAGCATCTCTCCCATTACCACCATTGCCCCTCCAGCCATTGTTACAATCAAAAGGATTTCACTAGCTGAGGAGAGCATTTATCTGGACTCTCCCTCCAAAAGCGAGGAAACATTCAATGGTGGGGAAGGAGATAATCAACCGGCTGGGGGTGACGAGTCAGCCAATGATGACAGAATGAGCAATTGATCAGATCTATGAGAATATAGTCTTGCTGGCATTTACACTTGTTTCTTTTTATTTCAATATCACTTCTCATGTATCAAGAACTCCTTTTTAACGATGAATGGAAAGATTATTTTATTTTGTAAAACATCAATTTTGCATATGTGCTTAAATGAGTTGGCAATCTAATT
The DNA here is from genome assembly GCF_030987335.1 of Cornus florida. NCBI lineage: Eukaryota > Viridiplantae > Streptophyta > Magnoliopsida > Cornales > Cornaceae > Cornus > Cornus florida. Next base: position 59,660,112 of record NW_026775572.1, on the reverse strand, counting down.
TTTCCATTTGTTCTGTATTTTGCGCAAGTGTTTGGCGTACGGCTCTTCTTACTTGCCTAAGTGTTTGGCGCTCGGCTAGAAAACCGTTTGCCACTTGACTTTTATTTTATGCATGTGTTTGGCGTTCGGCTCATAGTGCCATTTGCCACTTATTTTGCTTATTACTTGGCACTCGGTTAAAATACCACTTACCACTCTAAATTTCATTTTGTGTAAGTGTTTTGCGTTTGGCTCATAGTGCCACTTGCCACTTACTTAAGTAAGTGCTTGGCGCTCGGCTCATAGTGCCATTTGCCACTTATTTTGTGCAAGTGTTTGGCGTTTAGCTCATAGTGCCACTTGCCACTTACTTGACTAAGTGCTTGGCGCTCGGCTCATAGTGCCATTTGCCACTTATTTAGTACAAGTGTTTGGCGTTCGGCTCATAGAGCCACTTGCCACTTACCTTGCTTTCACCAATTGTTTTTTGTTCAATCAATTTTTTGAAACAAAATGAGCTTCTTTCATTAATCTTGAAGAATTTTATACACTTATAAACACGTAATTCTAAATGACCATTACTCAGAATGGAATTTAATCTTTACTGGTAGTACATTTTCAGAGACGTGACGTTCCATGGTTTATTGACCAATCTTCCAGCCATGGTCTCTAAAACGTATGCCCCCTTTCCTATGGCTTCTGCCACTCTGTATGGGCCTTCCCATGGTGACATCTTCTTTTTGACAATTCCTACCTTCTTTCTCAGAACTAGATCACCAAGTGCAAAGTCTCTATGCTTCACATTTTCATTGTGGCTATTCACAAGCATTTGCTGATAAGATACGAGCCATCTTACTGTTGCATCCTTTTCCTCTTCCAGTAGATCGAGGTTGAACTTTAACATACTATCGTTCTGCACTCGATCCCATGCCAAGCTCTGAACAGTCGGAACTAAGTGCTCAATCTGTATTACTGCCTCGGTACCGTACGCCATAGCGAATGGACTTTTTTTGGTTAGTCGTCTAGGGGTTGTTCTGTAAGCCCACAAGACATTCGGAAGCTCGTCTAACCATTTACCCTTCTTATCTTCAAGCTTCTTCTTTATACAAGCAAAGATTGTTCTATTTGTTATTTCAGTTTGGTCTTTCTCTTGAGGATGGCTAACTGCTGCCAATTTTTTATTAATTCCATACTCTTCTAGTAGGCTCCTTACTTGCTTACTGTCCAGATTGGTCCCATTGTCCATAACGATCGATCTTGGCACACCAAAATGATAAATGATATTGCTCCAGATGAAGCATCTTACTTGAGTCTGAGTTACACTAGGATACGGTTCGACTTCTACCTATTTGGTGAAGTAATCTGTTGCAAGCAAAACGTACTTGTTCTGTGATATGGCCTTTGGTAGAGGGCCAACCACATCCATCCCCCATTGCACAAAAGGCCATGGTTTGGCCATTACGTACAAGTCTTCAAGTGGTTAGTGGATCAGTGGTCCGAACCTTTGGCAATTATCGTACCTCCTAGAGAATTCTTCTGCATCCCACGACATGTTTGGCCAAAAGTATCCTTGCGTCATTGCTTTGTGTGCCAAAGATTTTCTCCCAAGTGATTGCCACACATTCCTTCATGGATAGCGCTCAGGATCTACACGACTTCCGAGGGGGTAACCCATTTCAAATACAGGCCCGAAAAGACCTTCTATACAATTAGTTGTGGATAATGGCATATTTCGCAGCATTTGATCTGATTTTCCTTACCTTATCTCTTTGTTCGAGTAATACACTATCTCGAATAAAGGTTATGATTAGATCGATCTAACTTGGCTCGTACAGTATGATATTCACTTGTCAATGATCCACGCCGAGTGATTCTTCGAAGATAGAAAGCTGGGATAACACGTCAACCAGAATCACCCTTGCCAGTGCTTCTCCAGAACTCGACGCACTGCAATCCAACCGATCGGTATCCTCATTAAATTCTCTTGGCAGTTGGGTGAACTTGATCTGATCAAAGTTCTTCGCTTCACGCGTAATGGCAGAACGATATGCCTCCATTGTTTCATCTTTCGTACCATACTCGCCAGTCACCTGCCAAATGATCAACTGTGAATCGCTATGCGCAACTAGACTATTGACATGCAGTTGTTTGGCCAGCCTCAATCCTGCCAGTCATGCTTCATATTCTGCTTCATTATTGGTCGCTTTGAAGTCAAGTCTAATTGCTTGGCTCAGCGTGGTGCCTTCTGGTGTCTGCAATTTGATCTCAATGCCTGCCCCCATTTGATTTGAAGAGCCATCAATGAAAAGCTTCCATGATGCACTTTCAGACTCATCTTCCATGTCTTCTACATCACATTCTAACAGGAAATCAGCCACCGCTTGCCCCTTTATGGCCGTTCGGGGTTCATACGTTATATCAAACGAGCTCAACTCTATGGCTCACTTTGTCATTCTTCCTGATAGATCTAGCTTATGCAGGATCACCCTTTTAGAAAAGGTGGTAAGAACAACGATAGGATGGGATTCAAAATAATGCCTGAGTATCCTCTTTGCATTCACCAATGACAGGATCACTCGTTCGGCCTTTAAATATCTTTTTTCTGGCTCAGCCATTGTCTTGCTAATGTAGAACACTGGGAATTGTTTTCCTTCTTCACACTGAACTAGGATGGCATTTGTAGTAATGTTGGACATGCCAAGATACATAAAAAGTGTTTCACCTGGCTTTGGGCCGATAAGACTGGAGCGTTCCACATATACTCTTTCAGCTTGGTCAGTGTATGTCATTGTTCACCCCCCCCCCCCCCCCCAGGCTTGCCTCTCGTGGCCTCTTATTGTATCGAAGAATTGTTTGCAACAATCCGACAGCTTAGAAATGAATTGACTCAGTGCTGCTATTCGTCCGGTAAGTGCTTGTACCTCCTTAACTGTTCTGGGTATCTACATTTTTTATCAAGGCTTCTACTTGAGTTGGGCTGACTTCAATTCCTCTATTATTGACCACATACCCCAGGAACTGCCCAGAACCCAGGCCGATCAAGCACTTGGCCGGGTTGAATTTCATACCGTACATCTCAATAACTCGAACACATCTTGCAAGTGTTGCAAATGATAATCATTTTTTTTACTCTTTACCACCATGTCATCAATATAGGCTTCTACGGTTTTACCCATTTGGCTTTTAAAAATCTTACTAACCAGCCTTTGGTAAGTGGCTCCAGCATTTTTCAATCCGAACGGCATGACCTTGTAGCAATAGATCCCTCGCTCGGTTATAAAAGAAATTTTTTCCTCATCATCTGGATCCATAGGGATTTGATTATAGCCTGAGTAAGCATCCGAGAATGTTAGCCATTCATACCCAATTGTAGCATCTACTATCTAATCAATCTTTGGCAATGGAAAACTATCCTTCAGATAAGCTTTGTTCAGGTTCGTAAAATCTATACATACTCTCCATTTGCCATTCTTCTTTTGCACCATAACCACATTTGAGAACCAAAACGGGTACTGAACCTCTCTGATTAACCTTACCTCCAGCAGCCTGTCAACTTCATCGACTATGATTTGATTGTGCTTTGGGGCGAACCTTTTCTGCTTCTATCTTACTAGCTTGACGTTTGGATCCACATTGATGGAATGGCAAGATACAGAAGGGTTGATTCCTGGCATATCCGAATGACTCCAGGAAAACGCATCCGCGTTCTGAGATAGGAAATCAATTAGCTGTTGTTTCTCCTCCTTTGAAAGCCCTGACCCTATTCTTATAGTTCTGTCTGGCCTCAGAGAATTAATCTGCATATCAATGAGGGGTTCTTCGGTAAGAGCCAAAGGCTCGCCCTCCTCCCCAATCTCCCTAGGTGGAGGCTTCTGTGATTGCTATTTTGGGTTATCAGACCGGGCTGGAGCTTTTCCCTTCCCAGCCGCTTTCAGAGTTACAGAATAACACTCCTTGGCTGTGACCTGGTCCCCATGGATATCAATCACCTTGCTCCCATCTGGGCTCAAAAACCTCATCGCCTATTGTAGAGTCGATGGGACACCTTGGACCCTGTGGATCCATCCTCTTCCCATCAAGAAATTATAGGACGGGTGGATCTCGATGACCACAAAACTTTCAATCAGATCTCTTTCAGCAGCTCATACTAGCAATTCGATCATACCAATAGGTTCCACCCACTTTCTATCAAATCCCAGTAGTGGGTTTCTGGTAGGTTTAAGTTTCTCTAGCTCAATCTTGAGCCGATCAAATGCTACCCTTGGCATGACGTTCGCACTGCTCCATAGATCAATTAAAACTCTTTAAACTAGGCATTCTGCCACAGTCAAGCTAACGACTAAGAGATCTTCATAAGGAATCTGGACTCACAGCAGGTCTATTCTATTGAACCTTATCTGAACTGGATCATTCTGCTGGTGCAGAGCATTTATACTGCCTATCCTCCTCTTCATCTGTGCTTGATGAAATAGCTCTTCTGTCCCTTTGGTGGGCTTAGGTCAGTTATGAATTACATTTATTATTCAAACTAGATGAGCGTTATGGTAGTTCGGCTTTTGAGCTCTTTTCACCTGCCTTGTCGGTCGGTTCTGCTCCACTGCTAGCCTTTGGATGTATCCAATGAACTCCCCCTTTGCTATTAGCATCTCCACTTGCCTCCTCAAGTTCCTGTATTCATTAGTCTGATGACCAAAATCACTATGAAAAGCACAATGTTTAGATTAATCCCTTTGCTCAAGGGGCTGTCTGATTGGTAGGGGAGAACGGAACTTATCTTTATTTTCCTGATACAGCCTTGCCAGGGTAACTTTGAGTGGAGTGACTGACTCATCCTCTCGAGGCCTCTTCTCTGTTTTCCAGGAGGTTGGATGCTGTGGTGCGGTTTACTTTTGCCTGATTTTCTCTTTGGTCTTCTCCTCCGTCGCGACCATGGATGTTTTTCTTGCGTTGGCAACTTCCTCTTCTTCCAAACACATGAAACCATCAACTCTAATGTTCAGCTCGTCCATGGTCTTTAGCATATTTACCACCAGATTTGTGTGGAATGGAGTCCCTTTAGTTATGGCCAATTTAAATACCTGAACCGCCGTAGACGGATGGCACTCTATTACCATGCTCTTTACTAGGTTAAATTTGGTGAGGAAAGTTTAGAGACGTTCGCCTTCTAGCTATTTCATTACGCTTGTTTCTATAATACTGGCTTATGAATCTGTCGCATAGGTTCCGAGCTATCCACTGAACCCCTTGCCAGGTTCTTGAACCAGTTGAATGCTGGTCCAGTCAGGCTTGTAAGGAAAACCTTGCACATCAGGGGATCATTCTCCGTATTCAGAGCCATTTTTAATTGAATATGATAGACATGCTCGATCGGATTACTTATTCCGTCGAACAGAATGAAAACTGGCATGGAGAACTTTCTTAGATTTGGAACATTCCAGATTGCGTCCGAAAATGGTGAATCGACAGTCCGAGCTAACGAACGGAGGGCCTCGTTTTCCCTCAAGAGTACCTTTTGCTCTGTAGATCTCCTGTTTGAACTTCTGTAGTCGTACATTGCCATTGATGGACGATGGATCGGATCGAACGACCTTTCCTCCGTCAATTTTCTTTGCTATAATGCGGTGGCCTTGTTGCAACCAAACTTCATGGTTTCCTCTCGCCTAAGCCTTTCTTGATACGGATCAAACGCCATGGCTTCTTCTTGCCTGATCCTCTCGCAATGCGGATCGATCTCCATAGCCTCTTCTCGCCTGATCCGCTCGCGATGTGGATCCAAATGAATAGATCTTTCTCGATCTTCCATATGATGGACATTTGGCGGTAAATCCTCTGGCCTGATCTCATCACGATGAAGATCTAAGCGAACACATCCTTTTTTATAATCCTGGCGAGCAACATTTGGTTGCAGAACTCTTTCCCCAACCGGAGGTGGTCGTGGAATTACCGGAGCTTCGCGACGTTCCATTCCGGCTCTCAATTCCGCATTCTCTCTTCTTAGAGCTTCAATCATACTCATCAATTCGTCGAGCTTTGAGCGTTGTTCATTCTCCTGCGAACAAGAACTTTCATCTCCTATCATCGTTCCTGAGCGAAGTAGAGTCATCAACCAAGAACTTCTTGACCGGATTCACACCCTAACGATGTGAACGCACTAGATCTGGCCTAGGAATGGCCAAATTCTGACCTCCGTCGACTAGATCTAAATCTTTGCTACCAAAAACTCGTCGGCTCTGGTCCTTGTCAATCAAGATCAAATTTCCTCAAAACAGACCGCAATTTTCCAAATCAAGATCCGATTTCTTCAAAATAGAACTCAATCTTCCAGATCAAGATTGGATTTCCAGAAAATCAAGCTTCAGTCTCGCAAATCAATCTCGTTTCCCACATACAGCGCCATTGAAGATGCAATAAAAAGCTTTCTCTCTAGAAAAGTTTGTTATTACACTTCAAAATATCTTCTCCCTCCCAAAAAACCGTTTTTCCCTCTTATTTCCCTCTATTTAGAGAATTTACAATTGTTACAGAGACTTCCTAAGTAACTCTCCACGCTGGGCTGACCCTTTTGGCTCATCTAGGATGTGGGCCCATTTCCTTTGCTCTGAGATTGGGCTTTTAGATTAACCCTCCGATCCTGGGCTTGATCAGTGATGATTTGACTAAACCACATGCTCTTCCCGACCCGTTTTTAGTGATCTAGGTTGATCTGGGTTGTGCCCAGCCTAGACCATTTTTGGTATCCTTAATATATATATATATATATATATATATATATATATATAAAAGTCAAAACCAATCATGAAATACCATCTCTTAGGAGTGAATTTTGATGTTGATAACTTATGGACTGTTATTATTATTATTATTATTTTCCGGTAAATAACCTTGTTCGATGTTATTGTGGGCGTGAATTTTCAAATTTTGATTCAACCTTGAGTTATTAAGTAAAATTTTCTGACGGCTTGCAATGGGTGTCAGACATCTACTAATGTTAACTTTATTATATATAATACTCCTAGGATGGACTAATCATGTGAGAAATTTAATTAAAGAAGAGAACTAAATAAAGATGGAAAAAAAAATAATAAAATCTCATTGTCGGCTCTTTCTATGTATTTATATATGTAAATGTGGGTATATATATATATATATATATATATATATATATATATATATATATCTTTATGAAAATGGAGTTCCGAGTTTAGTGAATTCCTCAACTACGTTTTAAGATAAAGGACAGAAGGGTGGCTTAGTCATTTTGTTTATTCAAATAAGGAGTTAGAGAGCTAAAGAAAATTTATGAAACGTCAATATCACCCCTTTTATTTATTTATATTTAAAAGGTCAAGTAAATTGTATAGATAAAAAAATGGATTTAACCCGAAATCCAAACAACTTGAGACTAATATACCAATAGAGGCCAAAGCAATTTTGGACGGACTAAAACAAAATGATACAAAATCAACCCATAAACAATTTGGAATACCTATGGATAACGGTCACTTTACCTGTAAATCTTTGACTATACTAAACAGTTCCGGTGACTAGGGTTGGAATCAATTTATCAATTGATAGCAAAATTGGTCAATTGGCTCTGATGGGGCCGACCGATAGTAGTGGTGGAGGTCGGCAGCGAGGAGAGAGACTCCATTCTGAGATAAGATCGGCAAAATCAGTATCAGGAAACGTGGGGAGCTTCTCAGCAATAGAGGAACGAATTTGTCGAAGAAGCATTATGTGAAGAAGTTTTTGCTGAAATATTCTTGTATTTCTTCCATATGTGGTAAATTGCTGTTGGACAATGGCATGAGAACAATAGGTGAGAATAACTCTCCGGCGAGTCTCTGCACAATACGTGTCACGCCCCGAATCCAAATTACCCGATTATGAGAAAAGATGCAGGAAAATGAAAGAGTTGAAGTGAAACCCGAACCCGGAACTTGGTCCCAATGCGGAAGCAAACACCACATCAACCTTTACGGTTAACGAGCTCACGTAGAAGTGGGTCACTAACCAACAATATCGACCTCATTTTACTTTGTTTCCGTTTAAACATTTTGATGCCATTGAAAGAAATAAGGGAAGAATAAAAGAACTTGATGAAAACAAGTGAACTCGAATTTAAACTAAGCCAAAAGAAGGGAATGAGTCCCAACTGTCCCATACATGCATTAGAATAACCCTCTAAAACCCTTACATGAGTTCCCAAACATACCCTGTACCATAACCCTCATTTACATTCCAAACGCACGCAAAAAGTAGCAAAAAGAAGAAAATGTTGCACCGGTGCAACTTTACCTGCACCGGTGAAGCTGAGTGCTGGAACAAGAAAGAGAGAATTTTTTTTTTTCTTCTGGTTGCACCGGTGAAAGTAAAGTTATACTCACCCTTGTTGATTATACATTTTTCAGAAGTGAACTCGTTACGGGAGACCATTAGCCTTGGAGAAGCTTCTCGGTTTATTTTGGACACTTAATACCCTAAGTTTTACGATGTTTAGCACTTTTGCGTAAATGAATTCATGTATGACATTTAGACTTATATAGATATACACACACACACACACACACACACACATATTTCACTATTTGTATCTTCATTTGAGATAGCTAATGAAGCCTTGTAGGCGCCCTTGACCGATTATGTATATAAGCGCGCATGAACGTATCTTTTCCTTTACGTCCTTATAATTCATCGTTGTATAATGCATGCTATGTATGGTTAGTGAAGATTTATGGATACTAGCATGATAGGAAGTGGTGTGGCCTTATCAACACTTTGATTTTGCGTACTGATTTAAGGGATAGTACCGCGTTCTTAGATCTTTGATGCTAATGGAGGTTCCATTGCATCAGTTCATTGTTCTAGGCCTCTTAGACTCGAATAGAATGATCATTGCAGGACTCTTGATGAATCGGAAATAGACTCTTGATTAATCGGAAATGTTTGACTAGATTTGATGTTGGTTGGGTAAAATTTTAGGCATGGGAGGTGTTTTCTTTGATTGTGGATGTTTAATTGATCATAATTATAGATAATTTAATCAATCACAAAAAGTTGTCCTATTCACTCCCTCTAGGTCATTCAGAATAATTCATTACTTAATCAGGTAACAGCTTTTGCACCACGCTACTCACAGATGTTTCATTTGGATTCTAGATATGTGGAAGACCTGGACTATTGGTGAGTCGGAAAGACATGCAATTGGAATTTATTATAGCCGCCTAAGATTTTTATCAATGTTGGTTTTGCAGTCGGGAGGAATGTGTCCTCAATTCTATCATTCTTCAAAATTGTCTCTTTTAAAAATCTTATATGGCTACGAAAAATTCCAAATCTCTTCATAACTCATCAACGACGCACTTATCTATTGTCTGAGTCTTTCATCGATCTGGAATCCATTCCTCTTCTTTAATCAAACCTTAAATTTGGTTTCTTATTACTTTCAAATTTTTCTTGTTTACTTTTTCCTTTTTTCCCGCTTCTTAAAAATTTTCTTTTTGCACTTATGTATTGTTTTACGTGCTCTAACACGTTTTCTTTAAAATAAAATTTCCCACGATCAACATATTATTTTATATTGATTTATTTTTTCTTGTTTGTCTTTTATTTATTTATTTATTTTTTTCCTTTTTTAAGTGCACCGATGCCCTTTAAAATGAAAATGAAGTTTTTGCTCTACCGTGACTCTGGTACATCATCTATTTATAAAGTAGATATCCGATGCATTTGGTTCAGTGAACCCGCCACACTAAATATTTTTTCCTAGTTACACGATACCCCCAACATGGTTTATTTATTTAACGTTAGTACAATCATTGCGGATCCAGGGGTGGGTTAAGCCCACCCAAAAAATAATAATAATAAATTTTAGTATGCCTAATTTTAGTCTAGCCAAAAAAAAAAAAATTATTAATATCATTATAGCATCTCCAATGATTGTGTGTATATATATATATATATATAAATCTGATGTGTTATAATAGATTTACACTAAAAATTTTAATTATTTATTTTTAATTCCAACGGTTGCTTTATAGTTTTTGTGTAAAAATATATGTTCCAATAACAATCAAACAGTGTCATATATGGACCTCATGGTAATTTTTATAAACGTATTTAATATATGCTTAATTAATGAGGAAGAGGGAGAAAAAATGAAATATGTTGATGTGACTGTGTAAAATGATTGTGTAAAATACACAATAATTTTACACATTAATGATGTGACACTATATTTTAACATACTACTGAAAATAAAATAAAAATATTACACATCATACATCTTATATTTTATACAAAAGAGTATTTTAACAACTACTGGCCTGAGATGCTCTTAGTCCACTCAAAAAAATATTAGCTCTGAACAATTCTTGAATTCGAAAATGCCTGAATTCGATAAATGCTACGGTTTTACTTGACGTTGGGTTGCGGATAAACCTCAGAAAATATTTACTGAGACCTGTGACACGTACACGCCCGCCTGTCCTCCCCTTGTAAGCTTAGTTCCTCTATGCAAGTCAAACCCACCTTCACATTTAGGGGAAGACACCACACCCCTCCCTCAGGTTTCAACCGCCTTTTTGATTCTTCTTTCTTTCTTCATTCTTGAAACCCAAAATAGCCCTCACATTTGAATTACGTTGAAAATCCATCCGTACATGGAGGGGCTCGCGTCTGATTAACTAGTTGGTTCTACAAAAATTTCCTCATGAGATAATCTGTGAAGCCAAACACTCTAAACTATTCTACTCACTCATCCCGTACACCAAACCCGATAGTTTACAGGTGGAGGAGTTTGTTATCGGGTAATATTCTTTGTCTAATATTGTCATGATGTTCAAAAATGCACTCTGCTTGTAAACTTAAACTTGTTCAAGTTGTGGTGCTAGGTCTAACATTTACCTATATTTGAAACCTCTTTCTTAAGAATTGTATGAAGTCACATATTGATATTGAGCATATACATTTAGAAAGTGTCATCTTTTCTTGGCTTTCAACAAATTTGTCCAAGCTAAAAATCAAGTTACTTCACCGCTTCATTGTTTACGTACACTAGTAGTCTTCTCACCTGATTCAGACTCGCCCAAAAATAGTTACTTTTGAAGACATTGCAGACATAGTTCTTCAATTCAATGATACAATTAAACATCTTTGCAAAAATTATTATTCTTCAATACATGCTTTCAGTAGTCAAATTATAAATAATTTCTTTATTTATATAGTTTTCTCTTAGTATTTTGTATTTTTGTTAGTATTTTGTATTTCCAATTCGTGTTATGTTTGGTTGTGTACAATTTGATTTTATTGAGTTAACAAGAATCAATAGTTGATGTTGTGATTTATTTCTAGCTTTGTACTTTAATTATTTTTTGATATTTCTTGTCAACTAATCATCGACCACTTAGCTGGTAATTTGTTGAAGTAATTATTGCTAGTAATTATTGCTAGCGGCACTGGGCGATTCTATAGATATTATTGTCAGGGCGGTTCGAGCTTAGGCGAATTAGACTGCCGCCTAAAGCCCTAACTAATAAAAAAATCCCAAAATATTATAGTTGCCTTATATATGATATATTGTAGTAATTGTTTTCTTATTGAACACGAATTCTAACTCTTCTTTATTTTGTTTTTTAAAGAGATAAATTATTTATCTCTTAAAATATCTCATTTTTTTATTTATCTCCCAAAATATCTAATTAATTTTTTTTTTCTTTGTCTATGCCGTTGTATGGGGAAGCGAATAAACTTTTCATATTCTCTTTTTTAGATTTTTATTTTATTTTATTTTATTTTTTTGTTTTTTCTTATTCCTTATCCTCACGTTCATTCTGATTTCTCTCCTCTCTAAGCAATCTAAACAAGTTAGTTGCAAGTTATAAATCATCTCCCTTCTCAGTTCTCTCTCATTATAACTTTACAATTTTCTTTCTTCTCGACTCAATAGTCATTAGTCTCAAAATCTCAATTTGAACGCACTTTTCTTTTATTGAAAAATTTGTAATAGTATTGAATTGGGGCTTTTTAAATCAGATTATGTTATTCTTTTTTCTTTAATTATTTTTTAGTTTTACTAACTTTTGTTATTATAAATTTGTATATATCTATATTTTTCATATATTTGTATATTTGTTTGTGAGTTGTGAGTCTTGTGACTATTTTTACCCATATTTTTTAATATGTATGCTAGAAAGTATGAATTCGGATTTGAAAAACTTAATAAAAAAATAAAAAATAAAAAAAAGGGAAGATAAACTAATTCAATCTCAAAAGGGAGCATTTATAAATTTGTTACAACTAATAATCAAAACGTAATAAAAAATTTAGCTAAAAGTTTGGCAAATGAACAATCAAATCATCTAAAAGAATTAGAAGATTATACAATAGTAAAAGAAAAAAATACCAATGACTTAATTCACAATAAAATCATATCTACGATCAACTATATCACAAGAAAGATTAAATGGATTGGCTGTATTGTCTATTGAAATAGATATTTTAACCGCACTTGAATATAAGAATTTAATTAGTAAGTTTGCATAAAAAAAATAATAATAAAAAAAATTAATTAATTAATTAATTATTATTTAATAATTAATATATTGCATATTATGATATGAAAAGATCACTTTTTATTTTTTGCTTAAGGCCCCAAGTTACATCGAACCACCGCTGATTATTGCTAATGATGAGATTGTTTGAATAGAAATCACAAGTTCTTGAAATCACAAGTATAACAGTGAAGGTTCACTAGTGTACTTGAAAGATTAAGAATCAAGTAAAAATAAAGGGTAAAGTGCATTAAACCCCCTTGAACTATTCACGAGTGTACTTGAAAGATTAGTCATTTGCAAGAAACCCCCCTAAACTACAAACCCCCTCCCCCCCCCCCCCCCCCCCCCCCCCCCCCCCCGCGAACTATAATTTTGTTGCAATTTACCACCTTCAACTATTGATCATTTGCAAGAAACTCCCCTGAACTACAAAAAATCCCCCTGAACTATGTTTTGTTGCAATTTACCCCCATGACATCAACTTCCGGCACCAAAAATTTTGAAAGACCAGTTTACCCTTATAACACACTGCGTCGTTTTAACTTATACACTTCTTACATTTTTTTTTTCTACCAAAAGATATTTTTCACCCAACACAACCCAAAACAGAGAGTTAGAGAGAGAGAGAGAGAGAAGAGACCAAAGAAATCCGAGGTCGGCGGGACGGCTCGGTCTCGGATGATGGCAGTTTGTGCGCAGAGGACTCGGCTATGATGAGAGCTCTGTTGACTCGGCCGTGAACTGTGGAGGCGGCGGCGAGCTCAAGGGGGCTCGTCGGTGAACTGTGGATGACTGTGTGCTCAAAACACGGACGGCGGTGTGCTCGGCTATGGAGATGGCGGAATGGGTCGGCGAGCTTATAATGGACGGTGGAATGGACCGGCGAGTAAGGTGAGCTGAATGGCGGGCAAGGTAGTGACAGCGATGGGCTGACACAATGGTGCAGAGAAGTGTGATATATATGGTCAACGGATCTGGCGGGTGGTGCAATGGCTATGATGGAGCTATGACAGGAGACCCACCGATCCCAGCAACAGATTCCTTGGCTTATCTAAACACTCCTCAGACGACATCTACCACTCCAATCCCAGCCACAAATTCCTCGGTTGCATCGTCCCTTTCAGTCAATCAATTTGTGTGGATAGGGTAAACTGCAAAAAAATATATAGTTCAGGGGAGTTTCTTGCACATACCCCAATAGTTTAGGGGGTTTTTTGCAACTTTTATAGTTCAGTGGGGTTTTTTACAACTTTTATAGTTTAGGGGAGTTTCTTGCACATACCCCAATAGTTCAGGGGGGTTTAATGCACTTTACCCAAAAATAAATCACAAGTACTTGTCTCCGGAGTTAGCCTGAAATTACTTTTCAGGTTTTTTTTTTTTTTTTTTTTTTCATTGCTTGTGAATTAAATTTGTGAAAAATTTAAAGTTTATGGTAAAGTGTAAATATGAATTTGTTTCTGGCCAAGGTCAAAAATAGTAAAAAAAAATTATGAACAATAAGTGGTATTGCTGGCTTGTTGCAATTAAAGTGGTATTACAAAGGATGCCTTGATATGACTTCATAAAATGTGGTACTACAAAGAATTTTTTAATATTTTTTTTAAAAGGTACTACAAAGAAATTGACCTAATCATCTGTTTGAGTATTTTAAATTGCCTTAATATGGACATGTACGTAAAGTGTGTATCAACAGTGTGTGTGTGTGTGTGAAGGCCTGAGAGGTCCCGGATTAATAAACACAACGTACATATATAATATACACATATATTATATATATGTAAATCATATGTGTGCATTATAATATTGTTGGTCATATAGATTTCCTGAATCAACATGGAATCATGATTCAGGAAATTCATTACCGTTTCGAGAAAGCAACTAAAGCAATATTTTCACACTGATGTAGCCGTTACAACTCTCATTTGCACTGCTCATGGGCTATACCCATTAGACTTAAAGAATGGGCCTCATGCAAATCGTTTGGGCTTTCGGTCTTTGTACATGATTTGGACCTCCTAATGGTTTTGGGCTTCGTTTACCTTGTTTTTAAAACTCACCGGACCATTTGTTGACCCATCAACGGGTCAGTTGTGATTATTAACTTTTATTTATTTGATATACAAATAAACACTCATTTGATATGTAAATAGGGTATATAACCCATAGTAGGTTCTTAAAAGTCTTTAATGTTTAGTATGCAAATAAGGTATATAGCCCCTTATAAGTTCTTACAAGTCTCTAATCTTTTTTTTTTTGGTACGAATAAGAGCCTGTTGTCAGTGGAGCGATTAAAAGGCTAATGCGCCCTTATGTAATTGAAAAAAAAAAAAAAAAGTGAAACAAAATAAATGTAAAATGATTAAAATACTCTAATTTAAAACGAAATGGTGTGTTTATATGAAAAATGGTATAAGGGTATTTTGGAAAAAATCATAAGGGCATTTTAGAAAATTTGTTCCTTAACATAGGCATGTGCAACGCACATGAATACTTAAATGTGATTTTCTGACATATTAGACGAATTATGCCCTTATTTGTTCATTTTTAAAAACTTAACTGACTTATAAATCTAAAATAATGGTTAAGGGTGTTATCTACCCAAATTTAAATATTATGGGTGTCTTTCTCACTTTACCCTTTATACAATTTTCTTGAATTTCTGAAAAAAAAAAAAAAAAAAAAAAAAAAAAAAAATCGAATTAATGCAACCCAATTGTCAGCTGATAAAATGCTCACACAGAGTCATGCATAACACGTTGGCATAACCATAACTGTAACATGAATTTCTCCACATTTTGGACCAATTTAGAGATGGACATGCAAAGTGTAATTGTGATACCTACATTAAAATTAGTATTTATATGACACAACCAAGCAACCAAAAAGAGCACACAAACAGGAAACCTAGAGAGAGAAAGGCAAGAGAGAGAGAGATGGCAGTGTCAGCTTCCACCCATTTCATGGCTTTGGCAATCCTTGTGATTGTTGGGATGATAAATTTTGGCTACAGTACAGTACCTGGGCAGTGCAAAGGCAACTTGGATGATTTTGGCGAAGAATGCTACCAGTTTATTGCAGCAGGTACAGGAGGGCCAATAGTAGAGCCATCTGTAACATGTTGTGATGCTGTCAGGGAGTTGGATATGCCATGCATGTGCAAGTACCTCTCTAGTGATGATGAGGTGTTAGTTGCACCAGATAAAATTGTGTTTGTTGCGGATTCGTGTGGACAAGCTCTTAGCCATGGAACCAAATGTGGAAGTAAGAAGCAATCTTCCCTTCTTTTTTTTTTCTTTTTTTTTTTTGCACCGTCAACAAAATTCATGGAAATTATCCCACACAGATCGGGTAAAATTCGGATTATATCCGCGGACGTGACCCCTTAAGAAATTGTTTGTGCCTTAGAGAAATCGATTCTGAGGTCTGATGCTTCAAAAGGCACGAGTTCAAGTCCTTTTTAATTAAGCCAAACCCTTTAAGGTTAAAGCAATCTCTTTTTATCCATTTAGACTAATTAATTAATGCATTCATATATATATATATATATATATATATATATATATATATATATATATATAATGTGTAAATTGTGTTCACTATCGTTTACTTTAAGAACTTAAACTATTGGAGATGCAACTCTAATAATTATAGTCTCTAAACAGTACATTGCACTTAGCGGGGGTGACACTATAAGTTTCTTTGCATGCATTTTGAGTTTTGAATTGTTTTCCCACGTGTGGAAATGTTAGAAGTTTAAAAAACTAGTCCTAATCTTTTGAATCCTTGTTGCAGAGATCGTTAAATTGTATTCTACGCTCTACAAATTTTGAAACCACCATGCTCTCTGCCCCCACAACAATATCTATATATGTATCACCCCCACAATTATATTTATATATGTACAAATACATAAATATATCTTTGACCTGTCAAGATTGCTTGGATGGCAGAATTCTCGAGTTATTTTGAGTCCTAGTAGCGTCCAAAAAGTTTAATTGGAACAATTTTTATCCAAAAATTAAAAAATCTGTAATAAACCTCTTTGGCTAATTAATCTTTTGTTTTTTGTTGTAGGTTACACAGTTCCATGAGCCAATGTTATATACACATACATATCAAGCAAATAAGGCAGGGTCTCATTATGAGGATATGCAATAGATTTAGTATTTACTGGTGAATAAATTTGGGCAGACTCAGCTTTGTCCTTGTATTAGAATAACGTTATTTTCGGAGTGGAAAGTAATTTGAAGCAATACAATGCCTCATAAAAATCATTTCCATATATATATATATATATATTCCCTTGCAAATAAAAAGACGAAAAAAAATTTTGGAGACGAAATGTTGAAGTTTGAAAGATGATTTTACTGAGACAGTATATTGTTTCAAAAGTTGATTTTATTTATTAAGGGTCTTGTAACTTAGTGATATCTTCTCTATCTCTCAAAGTGAATGACGAGGGTTTAAGTTTCCGACAAATGGGTATGTGAAAATATATATATATATATATATATATATATATATTTTCCCTTGCAAATAAAAAGACAATTTCAAGCCAACATTTTCATGAAAATGATACTTCAAGTCTATAAAACTTCCATAGCTTAGTGTGCATCCCAAATCAAGGTTCCTGTACCTGAAAAATGTTTTTACCCTCATTTATTGTATTTACTATCAAGAAATCGGATTAGTGGCATAATATGATCATATTATTTTACATATTTTTATTATGCTACCTCAGACCTTGTCATCTGCTCTTGCTGAATCTCATTGGGCCGAGCCTCATTAGGCCGTACCCTATTGACCTAAGGGTCGTTAACTGGAGGAGCGTTTTGATTTTGGTTTGATTTCGTACTTTAAATTCCAAGTTGATAACTTTGTGAGTTGCAACTTATTACATTGTATTAGGAGTTCCAATGTCAGTTAAACATTATGAATTGATTTACATCGAAAAAAAAGAAGTTTGAAAGATGATTTTACTGAGACAGTATATTGTTTCAAAAGTTGATTTTATTTATCAAAGGTCTTGTAACTTAGTGATATCTTCTCTATCTTTCAAAGTGAATGACGAGGGTTTAAGTTTCCAACAAATAGGTGTGTGAAATTTGGGAGTTCCAGTTTGCAAGTCACATGAAATGTGTGTTAATCATGAGTATGAGTTGCCTGAGAGGTCCCGGGAATATACAGCACGTAGCACATATACAGTCAATAAGATAGAAGAGTGTTAGTATAATATATACTATTAGATTATATTATAGCCCTTATATAGATTATTACCGTGATTATTGTATAGCCGTTGGAGATCCTAGCCTATTTATATCTCTCTTTGTACATGATTCAAATACACTTCAATATACACAATTCCTCAAAGGCAAGAAACTGTGGTGCATTGTAACTGGAGATATTCTTGAGCCCGTACAGGAAGCAACCAAATCCAAAGAAAAATTTGGTGACCATCTTGAAGAATGGGATAGCAAAAATCATCAAATTATCACTTGGTTTCGCAACACTTCTATCCCATCCATTAATATCGAATTTGGCCAGTTTGATTATGCAAAATCCATCTGGGCTTTTTTGAAGCACCGCTACACCACTACTGATCTCGCCCATCAGTATCAACTTTTGACCAATCTTCACAGTAAAACTCAACAGCCTGGTCAATCTATCAGTACCTTTGTCTCTGATGCATGCTCTTTGGGATCAACTATCTCTCTTTTTAGGTCATGTGCTTCTGATACTACAAAGTTTACTAACTATCGAGATCAACAACGTCTCATTATGTTTCTCATGGCTCTTCATAAGACCTTCGAACCTATTCAAGCTTCTTTCCTTCATAGGCGTACGTCCTCGACCTACCTTAGAGGATGCTATCACTAAGCTTTTTTAAAAAGAAACTCGCCTAAGTACATCTCAACCTTAGGATATAGATATCGTTCTTGCTACTCATTATCCCAAAAAGAAATCTACTTCACAGAGGTGTAACCTACTGTCACAACACAGATCATGCTATATTAACCTGTCCCATCAGAATTTGCAAGTTTTGTCACATGAAATGTCTAGGTCACTACCAGCATGACAATCCTAAAAATTGGCAATCTCGCACCTGTTCTTCCAGAGGTTCTTCATCCAGCTTCTTCCATCACTGTTGTTAATACTGAAGGGTCCTATCATTTGGCTTTGACAGTCACACCGATGACCACCAACTATATCGAAGCCCTCCTTAAGTAGTTTATCTCCAATAATGGTACTCCTCCTTCCACTGATATGTCATCCATCTCAGGTAATTCTTAGTTTTTTTTTTTTATTTTGGCTGCTGCAATTACATGACCTCCGATTCTACAATGTTTTCTTCCCACCATCATGCCACCAATACACCTACTATTCATATAGCTGATGGATCTCATTTATATGTCAATCATATCGGTCAAATCTCAACCCCCAATATTTCACTCTCTCGTACCTTCCACATACCAAACCTTACAATTAATCTTATCTCTGTCGGTCTAATATGTGAACTTGGACTTAATGTCATCTTTTTTTCCTCTAGTTGTCATGTGCAGGATGCACAAATGGGGCAAACCTTTGGGATAGGCCGTAAAGTGGGACGTCTTTTTGAGCTCATTCATCTCCGCATTCCTTCTCATTAGCTTTATACAAATTCTATTGTTGCTTCAACCACCTGAACTCCTTCACTCAGCCTCTGGCATTTCCAATTAGGTCATGTGTCTGTTGGACATTTATGCTCCTTAATGTCAACAGGTCAATTAGGCTCAGTTAGAAATGATGATGTAACTTGTTTACCTTGTCAACTTGTCAAACAACCTGGTTTACCTTTCAATAAAAACACATATGTTACTTCTACTCCTTTTGACCTAATACACTCAGATATATTGGGACATTTCCCCCACATTATAATAGGAGGATCCAAATACTTTGTTATCTTCATTGATGATTACTCACGGTTTACCTGGCTCTATCTCATGAAAAATTAATCTAAATTACCCCAACTTTACTATGATTTTGCCAACATGGTCAAAACCCAGTTCTCCCGATCTATCAAGGTCTTTTGCGCTAATAATGTTATGGAGTATAATGAAACAATTTTTTAAAAATTTCTTCACCAACATGGCACAATCTCTCATTATTTTTGTCTTAGCACATCCCAATAAAATGGCTGGGCTGAACGTAAACATAGGTATATCTTAGCATTCTCTCATAATATCCAGTTCTTGTCCTTAGCGTTTTTTGGGGGAAGCAGCTCTCACTGCTAGTATATACCATTAATCGTGTTCCCATACCTATTATTGGCAACCAATCTCTCTATGAACGCTTATATGGGATCGTTCCTGCTATCTACTCAAAGTTTTTGGATGTGCCAGTTTTGTCTTACTTCAACCTCATAAACGCACCAAATTAAAGCCTCGGGCTCGACTATGCTATTTTCTAGTTATGGAATTAAACAAAAAAGATACAAATATTAGGATCCCATTTCCAAACATCTTCGTATCTCTCGTCATGTCATCTTTTGGGAACACAAAATGTTCGCTTCTCTCTCCAAATTCCATCTATCTTCATTTTTTACTCTTTTTTTATTTACCGATTCTTCAGTTGAACTCTTCCCAGCCGATACAGATATATTATCCTCACCTAAGTTCCCAAACACTACTCCAGATACAATGTCTCGATGTTAGCTCCCACAAATAGCCTTACCTGACGAATCTGCTTCATCTGATGGTCCTGCCATTGAATTTTCTCCATCAGATATCATCACCACTGCTAAACCTCCTCAACAATCTAACCGGCTCAGAAAACCTCCTAGTCATTTACATGCCTTAGTATTACTTATGTTAAACCTCTATAGAACACATTTAATATAGTCGATCAGCCGCATTCAACTGGAAAGTACCTCTCTGCTTGTCCTATCAATCCAAATACATCATTGATGTGTCCATGCAAATTCGGTATTCTAGTTGTGTCTGTGAAAATAGAGTTACGCAGGATGTGAAAACTGTTAGTTGATTTCAATTGTGATTAACTCATTTAATGACCTAAATCTAATTATTATGTCAACTTACTCAATTTATGATTGATTAAATTGTATGATCAATTAAACATTCACAATCATAAATATAAATACTTAAAAGTAAAGTAAGTTAAGTTTAGAGATATTACACTAAGATTTTTAGCGAGGAAATCTCAGTTGATAAAATATGTCAACTGTTTGCATGGGAAAAACCTCCTGGACTATTTAGTCCAAAGTAAACCAATCCACTATGTTTAAAACATAGTACACCGAACTTTAACTCTGGTTCACACCCTGTCGTTCTACCAAACACCAATTGCTGATAATCCTCTGACTTTGTGACTCTCCGTCCAACAACAACTTGACCTCAGGCTTATACTTGATATTTATTGAAGAGTAGTAGGTAGATCGGACAACGCTCCTCGAATGCTCCAACCCTTTCAAAGTGTGATCGCTTTTACTTCTATTCTTCAAGATCTGAACTCGATGTAAAAGAATTAAATCCTTCTCTTCATTCGGAATCTCTGAATCTTCAATATAGCTTTAATTTCGAAGAGATAGAGAACAACACAACTAAATCACTCATGAATATATTTGTGCTCTCAAAAATAAATTCAGAATAATCAGATTTGATTTTCTGAATTTTTCTCTCTCTAAAGACTTTCTCAAAATATAGAATTGATTTTCCCTAAAGTCATGAAATAAACCTAGATGACTACCGAGGTTTATATAGAGTTTAGAATGTCCTAGTCCATATGAAAATATGAAAAAATTTGTGCATAATACTTGGAAAGAAGTTGGGATCAAAAAGGAAACAATCAGAAAAAGAAACTGAAAGTTCTAACACTGTCAGGACTCTTGGTACCGGTTCCCAAACTTGGTACCAGTTCAAGAAGGTCAGAAGCCTTTTCGACGCACTTTAGCTACCGGTTCCCAACTGTGGTACCGATTCAAGGTTGGCAGTGACCAAACCTGTTGTGAACCAAGTTTTGCTACCGGTTCAAGGATTCTTATACCGGTTCCCACTAGACAGAAAGGTATTCTCTGTTTTATTCACTCACATACCTTCCTAAAGCATTGTTCTCATCATCTCGGAGTGTAGCAACTAATGAACACTTGAATTTCTTCAAATCCGCATCCGAACTTCAATCTTCAAAATTTTGAACTGAAAAATTACAACTCAATCGGACTTATTTTGACAACGAAATTAGCCAATTGTAAAATATATTTCACAATCTCCCCCTTTGGCAATTTTGTGACAAAACTCTAAAAACAATTCAATAATCTACCCAAGAAAGAAAGTAAATTACAACGATTATTAAAGGAATTAAAACTGCAGAAATTTTCTTGAACCTCATGAAGCTTCAACACATATAGCAACCTGTAATCTGCACATTAGCTCAAACACAACTACCCGTGAAGCTTAATCAAGAAAATAAACACAAGCTCAAAATAATAAAGCTAATAATGCCTTAATGTCAATGTGTATTGTATTGCATTTACATTGCATTGATTAAATTTTCTCCCCCTTAATTCAAAAAGTATTTCTCCCCCTGAATGATAAGTGTTTAAACTCTCTCCCCCTTTTTGTCACAAATTAACAAGGGTCTGAAAGAAGAAATATCCTAGAAGTAGGAAGCAATCAACCATATAAATCTTATAAATTGAAACCAATGAGAATGTAGACTCCCCAAGATTATATGTATCAATAGAAATAACCAAGATCAATTCTTTTAAGTTCTACAAACTTAGTAAGTGTAGTAAAATCACCACCAAGTTCCAAAAATATATGATCTGTCAATTGTTCAGATTTCAGATAATAAATTAATGATATCACATATCCTTAGAAATCAAACAATCAACATGTGCAAAAGACTTTTTTTTTTTTTTTCTCTCTCTCTCTCTCTCTCTCTCTCTCTCTTTGTGCTCTTTTTTCTTTTTGCACATTGGCGGTTTTCACGCTTATGGGCAGCCAGTTCTTTCCCTTATTCCCATTTGTTTCGAGTCAAGGCAGTTTTCGGACAAATCCCAAAGGCAGCATTTTTCATCTCACCTTTTTTTTTTTTTTTTTTTTTTTTTTTTTTGTCAAAACAATAAAAAAATTTCTTTCTTTTCCAAAAACTTTTTCATTCCAAGTTGTTTTTCAATTTTATTTTCTTTTCACTCTTTAAGTCTAAAACACATAAATCAAGTTTAAATTCCAAGACAATGATCAATCATGTCAACATTACCTTTAACCAAAACAATGATATCTCAAGTAATTGTACTATCAATGATTCATTTACTATACGAAATAAGTAAGTAAAACCAATTTCATCAATTCATCGTCATTGTATGCTTTCCATAGATAATCCATGTGTCATTAAACTCCTTGTGTTCAACATACTCAATCAATATTGTTGCTTAACTTCCCAAAAACACAATCTAGACTCTCAAGATATGCATGAAAATCCTTTCTAGACTATGTTTTTGCAATGCATCTAATCAAGACAACAGACACCAATAGATTTCCTATAATGAGAAAACTTAGGAGTATCTAATGGCTTAGTGAAATATCAGCCAAATTTTGATCAATACGCACTTTTTCCAAAGACAAGACATTTTGTTCAACAAGTTCCCTAAGAAAGTGATGCCAAATGTCAATGTGCTTAGTCCTAAAATGCAAAACTGGATTCTTTGAAATATTAATTGTACTAGTATTATCACAAAAGATAGCAATAGTACCTTGATCAACTCCATAATCCAGAAGCATCTGTTTCATACAAAGCAAATATGTGCAACAAGTTCTAGCAGCAATGTATTCAGTCTCATAAGATGATAAAGATATGCAATTTTGCTTCTTGCTGTACCATGAAACAAGATTAGTACCAACATAGAAACAACCACCTGAAGTACTCTTTCTATTATCCTTGTTACCAACCCAATCATCATTAGTATAGCCTGCAATCTCAGAGTTAGACTCGGAAGAATAACGCAATCCATAATTCAATGTACTATTGATATAACGAATAATACGCTTGACTGCAAGAATGTGTTGTTCTCTAGAATTTGTTTAATACCTCGCACAAACACCTACATTAAATGAAATATCTGGCCTAGTTGCTGGCAAATATAACAAGCTACCAATCATACTCCTATACAAGAAATGATCTACCTTGTTAGGATCAAAGTCTCAATCTAATTTAAATGAAGTACTCATAGGAGTTTGCACATGCTTTGACTCTTTCATACCAAATTTCTTATCTAACTCATTTGCATATTTTGATTAAGATATGAAAATCCCATCATCAAGTTGTTTCACTTGGAGACCTAAAAAGAAAGTCAGTTCACCAACCATGCTCATTTCAAAAGTATTACTCATATCTTTAGAAAAATTATGAACAAGGTTATCACATATAGCACCAAAAATAATATCATTCATATATATTTGAGTAACAAGAAAATCTTTTCCTTTCCTAAAAATAAACAATGTTTTATCAGATCCTCCTCTTTTGAAGCCCTTGTGCATTAAATAAGAAGTTAACTTCTCAAACCATGTTCTAGGTGCTTGCTTCAAACCATAAAGAGCCTTTTTTAGATGAAAAACAAAATCAGAATTATGTGGATCAATAAAACTTTTTGGTTGTGCTACATAAACTTCTTCCTGCAAAATATCTTTTAGAAAAGTACTTTTCACATCCATTTGAAACAATTTGAATTTAAATTGACATACAAGAGCAAAAAGAAGTCGAATAAACTCAAGTCTAGCAACAGGTGCAAAAATCTTATCAAAATTAATTCCTTCAACTTGAGTGTATCCTTGTGCAACTAATCTAGTTTTATTTCTCATCACAAAACCATGTTCATCAAGTTTATTTTTAAAGATCCATTTGGTCCCTATGATATTAACATCACTAGGTCAAGACACTAATTCCCAAACATCATTCTTCACAAATTGAAGCAATTTTTCTTGCATAGCCATAAGCCAATCAGAATTTTGAAGAGCTTTATCAACATTTATAGGTTCAAACTGAGCCATGTGATATGAATGTCCTATATCATCTATAATGCATGAGTGTCCTACATGATCACGGACTGTACTCCTAGCACCCAGCTTATCCCATGTGACTATCACATTATCAACTGGATGACTCGATCGAACTTTAGAACTGCTAGATGTAGGAATATCTAAGGATGGTATAGGAATTCCTATAGGTTCATCAATGGTGACCTCTAATTCCTCATCATCATCTTCTTCAACCTCTTCAACTTCTCCACCTAAATTCTTAACTCTTTCTTCCTCTTGAATTGTAGGTTTTATCCTTTCTCTTGCAATTTCATTATTAATTTCTTCTTCATCAAGTTGGGATGAGGTTATCTTAGATTTTGTATCATCAAATACAACATTTATAGACTTCAGAACCACTTTGGTTCTAAGGTTTAAAACCCTACAAGCCCAATTTTTCTGTGAATAACCCAAAAACACACATTCATCACTTCTAAAGTCAATTTTTCCTAAGTTTTCCCTATCTCTAAGGATATAACATTTACTTCCAAAGATTTTAAAGTATTTAACAATGGGCTTTCTATCATACCATAATTCATATAAAGTCTTTTTAGTTCCAGGCCTAACATAAACTTTATATAGGATATGACAAGCAGTACATACTGATTCAGCCCAAAAGTAACTAGTTATTTTATTCTCATGAAGCATAGTACGAACCATACCTACAATTGTCCTATTTTTTCTTTCCACTATACCATTCTGTTGTGGTATTTTAGGTGCTGAAAATTCATTTTTAATGTCATTTTTATCACAATATTCAATAAATTCATTAGGTTCGAATTCACCTCTATTATCGCTTCTAATCCGATTAATTCGATATCCCTTCTCATTTTGAATAAGTTGGCAAATAGACCTGAAATTCAAAAAAGTATCATATTTTTCTCTCAAATATGCAACAAAAGTAAATCTAGAAAAATCATCAACCATAACAAGCATATATCTTTTTCCTCCAATGCTATCAGGTGTTATGCGACCCATCAAATCCATATGAATCAATTCTAAAGGCCGAGAAGTGATTTTATGAATAAGTCTCTTATGTGACACTCTAGTTTGTTTTTCTAATTGACATAAAACACATATTTCATTCTTAGGCATCTTTAATTTAGGTAAACCTCGAACAAGATCATTATTTGAAAAATTCACTAAATCATTAAAATTCACATGTCCAAGTGTTTTATGCCATAAAAGAGCCTCATCAGTAACTGTAGAAATACACATTAGCGAAGGATCTGAAGGCACAACATAGCAATTATAGGAAGTTCTAGTTATTTTCAAGATGTATTCACCTTTATCATTAGTTACAAAACACCCTTATTAAGTAAAATTGACTTGAAACTCCTTATCACAGATTTGACTAATACTCAACAGATTAGCAGCTAAACATTTAACATATAGAACATTCTTTAACTCCCCAATTCATAGAAACTTGATCTTACCTTTACCACTTACAGTGGAAGCATTACCATCGCCAAAAGTAACAGTACCAACTCAGCATTCCTTAAAAGTGGTAAATAATGTTCTATCCCCTGTTATATGCATAAAGCAACCACTATCAAAGTACCAACCATATGGACTAAGTGCCCTAAGTGTTGTGTGCATGGTAAGGCATTTAAAATTCTCTTTCTTTACCCAAACAATTTTAGATTCATTATGCAATGATTTCTCTATTGTTCTAGGTAAAGTGTCAAAAGGCTCAACAATTCTAATCTTCTTCTTCCTCAAATTTGAACTTTCTAGATTTTTCAATTTTTTTCCTAATTTAATTTTTTGTTTCTGACACTTATATTTGATATGCACTTTTTCACCACAAAAATGACATGTTGAAATAAGTTTGGTAGAACTAGAAATAACACAATGTTTGATTTCAACTTTCACAAAAACATCTTTAGAGTTTTGAAAATACAAATCATTTGAAATTGAAGCCAATTATTTGTTATGACTAATATTCTCAACCACTCATTTCAACTTATCTATTTTACAAGTGTCAAATTCAACTTTCTGAAAAGATTGTTTTGATTTAACAAATTCACTACTCAAATTATCAATTTTAAGTTCCAGTGATTTATCAAACAAATTTACCTTCTTAAGGTCCTTTTCTAGAAAATCATCTTATGAAGAATATCCAAATTTTTATGGCTAATTTCTTCCAAATTTTTATTAGAGACAAAAACTTATAAATTATAAATATTTCAATCAAGTTCCGCAAGATTCAATTTCTCTAACAAAATTTCAAAATCTTTTTTTAAACTTGGACCACTCAATTTGTATGCTTGTGACAAAATCAAAAACAGGAATTAAAGGCAACACATCAATAACAAATGAATTTTCAGATATGATGCAAAAATCAACAATAAATCAACAAATATGATCTACAGTGTATATCGAGTAACCTGTTCTGATACCAAGGTGTGAAAATAGAGTTATGCGGGGTGCGAAAACTGTTAGTTGATTTCAATTGTGATTAACTCCTTTGATGACCTATATCTGATTATTAGGTCAACTTGCTCAATTTATGATTGATTAAATTGTATGATCAATTAAACATTCATAATCACAAATATAAATACTTAAAAGTAAAGCAAGTTAAGTTTAAAGAGATTGTAACAGGATTTTTAACGAGGAAACCCCAGTTGATAAAATATGTCAACTGTTTGCATGGGAAAAACCTCGTGAACTATTCAGTCCAAAGTAAACCGATCCACTATATTTGAAACAAAGTACACCAAACTTTGACTCTGGCTCACACCCTATCGTTCTACCAAACACCAATTGAGCTTACGAAATCTGTAACAATCTTTATCTCTGTATTTGATCTGAACTTTTGTGAACAAGTCATGGGGATGAGATGGGGTATAAATAGGACTCTTAGGTTCAGTATTAAGGTGAATAAAGGGTTGAGAATGGTTGGAGACGAAGCTGGTAGTTAGACGGAGCAACAACGGAAGAGAGAAAGCTCTCAGAGAGGGAGAGTCGACTCTGGGATGCAAAGAGCCGGCTCCAACTCTATTAGAGCCAGATCCAAGGTTATGGGAGCCAGCTTTAGGCAGGTTGGAGCCTGCTTCAGGTTTCTAAGAGCAGGCTCTATGATCCTATGTGTGTACTGAAGCTGTTTGTGCGTTGTTTGGTTCAAACTGTGTTTTTCTCCACTGTGTTTAGGTTAATATGATGGTTTTAAACATTAATTCATGGAGTGTTAAAGGCCTATGATGCATTAATTTAATTGTATACTAATGTCTTAAACCGTAGGAACATCTAAAGCAAGTCGGAGGCAGTTACGGACTTAATGGACCAGAAGGATTTAATTGTGCAACTGTGTCTAGAAATTAAAAAGGATTGGAACATGGATTCCAAACGATATTACCATGCTATATTAGAGCCACATTTAATAAATTAGGGTCTTAGTACTCACGGATTTATCCGTAGGAAAAGTATACAACGGTACAGGCGGTTAACAGATGGAAAGAGTTTAATTGTCTAATTTAATTTTAGCAATTTCACGGAGTGTGTATATGTTTATAAATCTTATTTTTGGTGGCATGCTAGGATCATTTAATTAACAAGTTTGATCTATGCATATCTTGAATGTTAATGGTTGAAATACTATATTCTTTTCTATAATCACTTGGACTATGGATTTGGATTTTAATTGCTAGACTATCAAACTGTTTATGCACTTACTGGGATTCAATGCTTGGATTTTAATTGCTGAATTATTAAATTGTTTATGCAATTACTTGGATTATGGATTTGGATTTGTATTGCTGGACTATTAAACTGTTTCAGCAATCACAGTGATGGTATTTTGGGATTATAGTTGATGTATTGTTTCAATTCTATTTTATCAACTATTTGGATTATGTGGATTTATGTGATGTACTAATTTAGTTGTTGCATCATTTATGGATCACATCCATGGTATACACCAGTATGGGACGGTGGTATACGGAGGGACGGATTAGATCAAAACGCTAATTCCAACCCATTTATACATACAGAATGGATTAACTAAAATAGTTAAATCCTATATGGTTTCATGTCCTATCAACTAAAATAGTTGAACGACATATTGGATGGTTGTTTATATTTTCTGTTAATAGGAAGGATAGGGATTTAATTAAAACATTTAAATCCTAATGTTATGTCGTGTCATGGCAACAAACAGTTGAGCGGCACTACATTGGTTTGGATGGGAATTTATATATATAAATTATGGTACCGCGATATGAGCTTGAATCTCAGGATCGTTGGTTAGGGTGCGTATATGCAGTGGATGCGTAGCTGGTTATAGTAGGTTGAGGTGTACCCTGTTAGATCTAGGTACTCATGCCCACCTTTGGGTGCGTTTTCGCATATTGCCTTCTATTCAGGTTGAAACCCCTACTGTAGCTCAGTGAATGTCCCTTAGTGTGGATGTATATAATTTACGGACTATATAGATATGGTTGAGACATATAGGATGTATCTGGGTATCGAGTCTCTATTTAGATTGTAGTTAGGATAGAACTTGTTCGTGGGCCTGACCCACTATTATTTTTCAGGTAACGGACGGTTCCAAGTCTTAGAGCTTGTTCGTGCTGAGCAGAGACGGCTTCTCATCCTTCCGACGACATAGGAGTTTCTTCTGAATTTAGCATTGGAGTTCTTCAGTTGTTGTTTTCAGTGTTGGAGTTTATTAGGGGTCCAGCTGGTGGATTCCCGAGTTATATTAGAAATGGAGAATTTGGATGTATCAGAATAATTCTTTATTAATAAAATTTTATTCTGAGGTTTCAGTATTTGGATTATCATTCTAGTTTCTTTTCAGCAATTTATTTATTCATGTTTTCTTAATTGTATTATGTGCTCGTTTATTGCTAATTAATTTGATATCCTCGGGTAATTGAGCGTGGGCCTGGCCAACCCGCATCTGGAAATCTAAAGGTATCATAGTTGGTATCAGAGCACTCCAGTATCTAGTGTCCTTAGGAATGTTTTCGTTATAAGACTTCCGCGTTGCATCTCTTAAAAACTTAGAGCCATGTTAGGATTCGTTGTACTCTCTTTACGATTCGTTAGGAAGAGTGGATGTCAATTATATTCCATAGTTATGAAATGGTTGACACTAGGAGGAGGATGGGGTCCACGACGAAAGCGATACGGACCTAACGGAGTAAAGAAGATATTGTCGAGTTCTTTGCCAGAAACAGAACTTGGGGATTGAAGGTTTAGTTTCGGAGTTAGCACTACTTAGAAAGAATAAGCCATGGAAGGATTAAGGTGCAGGTGTTAAGTCACCGTATGTCGGGGCCAACACAATTTCGGTTGTTCTTAAAAAGGAGACAAGCGAATAATAAAAGTCTGAAGAGGATCCTAAGGGAGGAGATTTTCGCGTATCCAAGAAAAGGGGATATAGAATTTTGAGGATGAAGGATCGCACAAGTGTGCTCTCATTGACCAGCAGTATAATGAATGGTACTAGTGGAGTTGGTGTGAACCAATCTATATATAGTTAAAGTTTCGTATCGTCTCTCCGGGAGTTATTAGAGAAGTACTCTTCTGGAGGGTCAGAGTTGATGGAGTTCTTATCAGAACGAAGATGTGATTTTATATCACATTTCGAAGCGTATGGGGATTAGGTTGTGACGTTCTAAGTTGCTTTGTAAAGCCATGATTGACGATTTGCATTCTGCGTATAAGGAGGATGAGGGTTAAGCCTTTGGATATTTGTTTAAGCAAACAATTGTGCAGTTAAGCTATGTTTAGCGGATAGGTTTCAAGGTTGGACGACTACCAACGAAACTATAGAACGAACTTTTGTGAACTTAAGTTCAAAGGAGGTTTTCTTCTCTAGAATGGAGTATGTCTTAAGTAGAATTATATTTTGGGTTGTTTTGTGTATTGTGTGTATTTACGTGTTTCATCTTTGATTATTATGTGTTTCGGTTTTGTTATTACGTGTTGTTTTCTGTTAATTAGTCCGAATTGGGAGTATAGATTGGTTGGGGACACAAGTATGTGATCAACCAACTAATATTTTAATGACATAGGGAAATAGCGCTATGTGCGCTAGGATTTAGGAATGTATGGACATAGGATTGGGTAGACATATAAACGCCTAGCCAATCTATCGGACCTGGATATGCAGCACTATGGTATGCTACTTGGGAAGCGATAGTTAAACTATCAACAGGAGTCAAATAGTCTACAATGATTAGATTCATATGCTCTATGCTAGGTAGGGATTCGTTAGTACAACGCTATAAAAAAAAATGGTGGTTGTTAATGTTTTGGGGATTCGTGAGGTTATGGTAGGTAAAGATCACTGTAATGCCATTATGGTTCGGATGGAGGATTTCGTGCTGGTAGGCACTTATTGGAGATAGTGGACTAATGAAATCTTCATCAGTCTATTCGTAACCAAGACATTATTTACGAGGGTGTCATTTGGAGGAGTGGCTGGTATGCACTTGGAGGAGGAACCAAAGTTTCTACACTATATAAAATGTGGAATTTTTTTTTTTAGGGTCATAATTTGCAACAATTAGCTGTTACAAGGACATTGATGACTATATGGAGGATGGGAAAAGTTCCATAAGCATTTGAAGCGGGACAAGGAGTTAACTTGACACTTACCTATAATAGAGAGGTAGGCTGTGTTAAGAACAGGAAGATGAGACCGAACACCTATATAAGGAAGCGGTGCACGGTGTGTGTGAAAAAGTTATAATGAGTTGACCTTCGATGAATGGAATTACGAATTAATTGTATTATTGGTAAGGTTATCACTAACTGGTGATGTATAGATACAGTTGCAGGGTTAGCTTTTGACAATGCTTCGATGTAAGCAATGGGTGCAGATGGAAGCTAGTGGTACCAGACCAGTTGGTACTTTCTATAGACAAACGGGAAGGAGGATGTAAGGACTGAAATTCACATCTCTTAGTTCTTTATTCATCCCGGTGCAACATAAAATGCTTCAAGGTATGAAGCAGTTGTTTGGAGGATCGGCAAGTAGAGGGACGTGGTGATTTGGATACCATTTCTAATAAAAATGAAATGGACCATTCGAGATTACGAGACCCTTGTAGACATTTTATATGTTTAACTGATAGACCCTTTTCATAGATTTGGGTGAGGGGTTGCTAACTTTTACAAGGGGTTAGGATTTGGTTGGGATGTTGGTTCGTTTCTTTATTAAATCAACTAAATTCTGGTTTATTGCGAACTGGTGGGTCATCAGTTCGTATGAATAGAGGGGACTACAAGACGACTTAGATGCCTCAATGTGGTGATTCACATTTTGCATTAAGTTCTGTCCGGGGGAAAGGAATAGGGAAGTGGATGCTCTCAACAACCGATCGGATATTCATATCCTGCGAATCATTGTTGAGTTCACAGGGTGGCAGTTTCGCTTGTATAACAGTGACATGGGTTGTTATCACAGGAAATAAGGAAGTCAACTGCACATATTAGGGTTGATCTTCGTGGAGGTGTACCTTACTCAGTTAGAGCTTAAGGTACTGACAGGTGATTTGTAGTTTTGTTAGTGTTGTCAGAATGAATGCGATTTCACAATCGACACTTCTTCTTAATGTACTCGGATGGTTATCAGGAACATCAAGACATCAACTGTCATTTCTAGGGATCAGGTTTGGGAAGAGACGTGTATATAACAGTCTATACAAGTAACACTTGTTTGAAAGGTGGACAATGGATAACCGGAACTCATTGGAGATTTTTGCCACTACCTAAATCAAAATGGGAGTGGGAAACAGTTGATTTGGGGATGTCTTCTATATCAGAAGCAAGGTGCGTTACTGAGAAAGGTCAGTTTTTATATATTACATTGACGTTCATGAAGGGTGTGTTTCCATTTAAGCAGTAGCCTATCGATTCGTGATTTACAACGTTAGGATGAGACGCATAGAAGTTTTACACATTTATGCTATGTACCTTGGAGGAATGTGGATTGGTACCTTGTTTAAACAATTTGGGTAAGGATAGGAAGTTGCTCAATACAACTTACGTGTTGCATAACTTTTATGTTTCCTTGATATGGAACTCATAAGTTTCCTTGACGGATTTGGAATTCAGTATAGCTCCTATATAGCGGTAGCATCTACATTGGAATGGAAATGAATTTTAACAAAAATTATTCAGAGTTTCGTGAATTCCGAGGACAGAATTCCGTTTGTTAGGGGGGAAGAATGTAATACCCCTAGTTTTAAAGGGGATATAATCGAAATTTTATTTTTATTTTATTGTTTTCAGTATTTATTTTATTTTTTTTAGGTGTGTACGTGGCTATGTGTGAAATTTACTTTACGTGTTATTTGAATTGACTTGTTGATTTATTGTAATTATATGTTTAATTGGTAAATTTAATTATTTGTTTTGATTGTATTACATGATTAAATGGCATTTGATTGTTGAATTAAATGTATTGTTTTTATAATTTTTACAAAATAAACTTGGGCTCGGATAGGATTAACGGACTATTTGGATAATGTAAATGCGTG
The DNA here is from genome assembly GCF_030987335.1 of Cornus florida. Classification (NCBI taxonomy): domain Eukaryota; kingdom Viridiplantae; phylum Streptophyta; class Magnoliopsida; order Cornales; family Cornaceae; genus Cornus; species Cornus florida. The sequence continues at coordinate 59,627,010 of NW_026775572.1, read as the reverse complement.
TAGCTTTTATACATGGAGGTATATCCATTTATATATGGGTATATATGTATTTAGAGTTAGTTTTAATTATTGGTATATATTAATAATTAAACTTGTTTTATTAATCATAATTTAATATATGTTATAATTTTAGGGTTACGTATATTCTCATGTATTTAGCCGACTGAGAATATAACTTTTGTGGTTGTTCTTTTCTTTCTCGGATTAAACTTAGAATTAGGGTTTTAGTTTTCTAAACCTATAAATACAATATTATGTCGGCTTAGGGTTGGAAACATAGGTAAGTCTTTTTCACGTACAGTTGATAGAGAGAAAATAGAGAGGAACAGAGAGAGGTTGTGAGAAACAAACAGAGCCACGGTGGTGAGGGTTTGGCCGTGGCTTGAAGGATGGGTGTAGGAGAAGGGAAGATGGAGCAATAGAAGATTTAACAGTGAGTTGGATCACCGAAAAAACTTAGAACGACAGCAACAGAGTTTTGTATCCAAAACTGTAAAGGCAAGTTCTATTCTCTCTCTCTTCCTTTGGCCTGTGTTCTGTGCATTCGTAGATGTTCTCTAGGATCTTAAACGGATATTAAATGGATCATGCATACTTAGTATAGCTTAAATTAACTGTCTGAATGAGTTGGTGTTAAACTGAAATTGTTTTTATAAGTTTGGTGTCACTTTATTCTTTGAGCTTACGAAATCTGTAACGATCTTTATCTCTGTATTTGATCTGAACTTTTGTGAACAAGTCATGGGGATGAGATGGGGTATAAATTGGACTCTTAGGTTCAGTATTAAGGTGAACAGATGATCGAGAATGGTCAAAGACGAAGCTGGTAGTCAGACGGAGCAACAACGGAAGAGAGAAGGCTCTCATAGAGGGAGAGCCGGCTCTGGGATGCAAAGAGCCAGCTCCCACTCTATTAGAGTCGGCTCCAAGGTTATGGGAGCTGGCTCTAGGTAGGTTGGAGCCTACTCCAGGTTTCTAAGAGCAGGCTCTATGATCCTATGTGTGTACTGAAGGTGTTTGTGCGTTGTTCGGTTCAAACTGTGTTTTTCTCCACTGTGTTTGGGTTAATGTGATGGTTTTAAACATTAGTGTTAAAGGCCTAGGATGCATTAATTTAATTATATGCTAATGTCTTAAACCGTAGGAAGATCTAAAGCAAGTCGGAGGCAGTTTACTAACTTAACGGACTGGAAGGTTTTAATTGTGCAAACTGTGTCTAGAAATTAAAAAGGGTTGGAACATGGATTCCAAACGATATTACCAAGCTATATTAGAGCCACCTTTAATAAATTAGGGTCTTAGTACCCATGGATTTATCCGAAAGAAAGTATACAACGGTACAGGCGGTTAACAGATGGAAGGAGTGTAATTGTCTAACTTAATTTTAGCAATTTCACGGAGTGTGTATATGTTTATAAATCTTATTTTTGGTGGCATGCTAGGATCATTTAATTAACAAGTTTGATCTATGCATATCTTGGATGTTAATGGTTGAAATACTATATTCTTTTCTACAATCACTTGGACTATGGATTTGGATTTTAATTGCTAGACTATCAAACTGTTTATGCACTTACTGGGATTAAATGCTTGAATTTTAATTGTTGGATTATTAAATTGTTTATGTACTTGGATTATGGATTTGGATTTGTATTGCTGGACTATTAAACTGTTTTAGCAATCACAGTGATGGTATTTTGGGATTATAGTTGATGTACTGTTTCAATTCTGTTTTATCAACTATTTGGATTATGTGGACTTACGTAATGTACTGATTTAGTTGTTGCATCATTTACGGATCATATGCATGGTATATACCGGTATGGGACAGTGGTATATGGAGGGATGGATTAGATCAAAACGCTAATTCCAACACATTCATACATACGGAATGGATTAACTAAAATAGTTAAATCCTACATGGTTTCATGTCCTATCAACTAAAACAGTTGAACTACATATTGGATGATTGTTTATATTTTCTGTTAATAGGAAGGATAGGGATTTAATTAAAACATTTAAATCCTAATGTTATGTCGTGTCATGGCAACAAACAGTTGAGCAACACTACATTGGTTTGGATGAGAATTTATATATATAAATTATGGTACCGCGATATGAGCTTGAGTCTCAGGATCGTTAGTTAGGGTGCGTATATATAGTGGATGCATAGCTGGTTATAGTAGGTTGAGGTGTACCCTATTAGATCTAGGTACTCATGCCCACCTTTAGTTGCGTTTTCGCATGTTGCCTTCTATTCAGGTTGAGACCCCTACTATAACTCAGTGAATATCCCTTAGTGTGGATATATATAATTTACGGACTATATAGGTATGGTTGAGACATTTAGGATGTATCTGCGTATCGGGTCTCTGTTTGGATTGTAGTTAGGATAGAACTTGTTCGTGAGCCTGACCCACTATTATTTTTCAGGTAGCGAATGGTTCCAGGTCTTAGAGTGATGCGACCCGAGCGTGTGCACAAAATAATGCACAACACTTTGGTTTTGGAAATGGTATCAAGCGGGCATCATAGTTTACATTTATAAACCGCTAGACACTTATACTATGTAGTATGAAGTGAGAAGGGATCGAACCCAAGGGATTGAACACGTGTTGGGATTAAACTTGGTTTTAAAGTTAATTAGATTGTAAAAGAGAGAAAAGAGAGAGAAAGAGTGTGAGAGAAAAAGATTTTGGTGGAGTGATTAAACTAGAATTCAATTGAAAGCATGGAAATAGAAATGACAATGCAAGTAAATTAAACTAAGAATTTAAGAGATAGGAAGAGAGTCTTAGGGTTAGGATTCACCACTAAGCTCATGCAATTAACCACATGCTTTTAATTAATGGGGAATTCATTAGTGTAATTTTAGATGTAGCCACATTATCATCACAAATCACAATTGTAAGCATAGATTATCAACATCAAGAATGAGTTGTCTACTTAATGACAATTAAACTAAAGTGTAGAACCCATTCAAGACTACGTCATAACCCACCATACATATTCACAAATGTATCAAATAAGAGCACACATCAATCAAGAGAATAATACTAATTGTAATTAGAAGCATGGATTAACATAATCAAGCACAAATTGCCTACTTAACTACAATTAACTAATAACAAGAAAGCTAATTTGTAGAACAACCCATCAAGATTAAGCCTTTATCCATCAAATTAATTCACAATTGTATCAAATAAGTATCATGCTATGGCCATCACTAAACACAACTACAAAAAATATTTAATGTAGAATATAATCCTAAAGCAATCACACATAGACATGCAAATTACATATAGAATTAATGAAAGAATTAAGTTCTAATCATCTAATGAAGAATAAAATCTCTAATTAATCATACATAGACATACAATCAATTGGAGATTTCAATGAAAGAATTCATCCATACAAACCCTAATTTATCAAATCAAGCGTGTATATATAAAGAAATCACAAGGTCATAAAATTTAATTACAACATAATAATTCCCCAAGAAAAGAAATACAAAGGTTAGGGTTACATGAACTTAGGGCTCATCCAGGCCCTAAGTGAAGAACTAGCTCATGGAGAAGATGACCATGGTGTTAACAAGCTCCATCTCCATCTTTTGGCTCCTTTTTCTTCTTCCTTCAATTGTAGACAAAGCCTCTGTAAAAATGTTCTTCAAACCCTAACTTTTCCTTTTTTCCAGAGAGAACGTAATATCACGGTACAGAAAAAAAATAATAAAACTTCATTCTTCAAATAATAAATCACTAAACTAATAAATACTAACCCTAAAAACAATGAGCCTCACTGGGCTTAAGTAATAAACCTATTAAAGCCCACTAGGTTACAAAATAAGCCCAAACATTAAAATAAAAATATGCAATGTTGCCAAGTCCTGGGGGATTGATCCCCCACCCTGGGGGATCGATCCCCCAGAGTTGAAAAATTCCTTTAAGCCTTATTCAGCTCCATTTTTGTCCCGGGTTATTTGGTTTGCTTCTCCATCTTTGGGAACATCATCAAAGGCCCGAGATTGACCGCTTTGTGCCATTTTCTGAAAATCTTTGCTTAACTCCAAAAAGGCTTAATTGGACCGTTCTTAACTCATTTTAACTTTATTGCCCTGAAATACACATAAACATAAATTAGGACTAAAACATAAACTTAAGATAGATGCAAAGACTGAAATATCCTAACTTAGGTGCTGAAATGTGCAACATTTAAGCACTTATCAGACCCCCAAACTTAGATATTGCTAGTCCCTAGCAATGAACTACAACATGGAAATGAAACAAACATATATACAACTATGAACTGATTAAGCAAATAAAAATAACACCACTTTCGTAGGGATCACGGTTGCATTTAGCATATGCAACAAGCCTTTTAAACCCCTAGGTTACCCCTAGTGGACGAGTGAAGTCTCGTGAGGGTTTCCAGAAATGGTACCCACAAACATCAACAGCTCTTTCTTACTTGAGAAGTAACGACACATATCAAATAAGTGTTTAAAGTAGACTACTTCAAGTATGCAAATTTCTGCCATTTCTAAGCTATTCTCAATATTTCAACATCATGTAAGCAAAAATGGTCCTCCACACATCAAGCAAGTTAATCATGCAAATTGAATCAATTTTATCATCCTTTTTTAGTGAACCGGTATCAAAATGTGTTGCTATCCTAGCAAATCAAAGTAATGGCATAACCTTACCCTCAAACTCGCATACAGATATAGTACCAGACATCAAGACATTGAATGAACCTTATTATTCAATCAAATATTTTTTTTTTTATTTGATTTCATCAATTATATATATATATATATATGTATGACCATGTGCAATGTCCAAGTTCCTTAAGCTCTCTAATCACCCCATGTAACAAGCGTTGAGCCAACGACTCCCAAACCAGATGGTCTTAGGGCGTTAAGTGTAAAGACACTCCTAAGGGCGTAATGACTCGGAATGACTAGGCTACGAACTCAAACTAATCATACATCTTACATTCTTTCCTTATCTTCCTTTTTAATCAGTTGACATGTTGAAAGAATGCAGTTTTTTTTTTTTTTTTTTTTTTTTTTTTTTTTTTTTTTTGTTCCTCACCTTTGGTGAGTGCTTTTTTTTCTTTTCTTTGCAAGGTCATTTTATCAAGAATGAAAGCTTCCAAAGCATACTAGCTCAATTGGAATAAACCAAGACAATAATCAACTAAGCATGTACCCCACAAATTGAATGCTAGTGTGCGTAATTGCAAGTGTAGAATTCTAGAATCAACTCTCAAAGCATTTTCAACCAACAAGATGATGTGTACCACAAGACCAAAGATGATATCAAAAATTAAAAATTTACCCCTAAATGACATCCTAGAGCATACAAGAAGTATTAGACTTTAACAACTTGTTTTTTAAAAGTACTATGCTTCAAAAGTTCAAAATCATTGCCAAATACATCTCAAATTGCATCATGCATTTAAAACTCGACTTAAAATAGAATGAAGCATGATAACCTTACCCCCAAACTTAAACTGTACATTGTCCTCAATGTGCAAAGAGAACAATGAAAAATGATGGAAAAAGTATACCGTGATGGCAAAGATTATGAAGTCCAGCAATGATCCAGTAAGAAAGATGTCTCCCCCAAACTTGGATGCAAAAACCTAGCCGTAGAACCATACTAGCAAACTCACATCAAATATCATATAGGATAAGCAATGCATACAATCAAAAACAATATAGAACATGATGCAAAGAGATATGAAATGAAACCCAGGATAAAAGATGAACATGTATAACCAAGCATAAGGGTATACTAGTAACATATTTTTTATTTATTTTTTATTTTTTATTTTTTGTGAAAAAGAATAAGTATACAAGACATAATAAATAAATAAATAACATGGACTAAATTTAACGTCTTTAGTAAGACGGAATGCGACTTTGAAAAATTTTGAAATTTTTTCTTTTTTTGGACATTTTAAAAGAAATAATTAAATAAATAAAAACATTATTTCAAAATCTACTGAATTGGTTTTTTTTTAGTATTATTATTATTTATTTAGTTTGAGTTAACAATTTTAATTAAATTTTTAAAATTTTTTTTTTTTTTTGTTTTTTTTTTTTTTAAATCAACAATTCAATATATATATATTTTTTTAATGCACATTTTTTTGTTTTAAATAATCAAGTCCATTTTTTTTTTTTATTTATTTTTAATCATCAATTTAACACTTTTCTTTTATTTTTTATTTTTTTAATTTTTAATTTTTTTTCTTATTTTTTATTATTATTATTATTTTATTTAATTTTTTTCTTATTTTTTATTATTATTTAATTTTTTCTTTTCTTTTCTTTTCTTATCTTATCTTTTTCTTTTTCTTTTTCTTTTACTTTTTTTTTTTTATTGACAACACGTGCCGTCGGAGAATGAATCACGGCCGGAAGGAACCTGCAAACTCGTCGGCTAAGATCCCAGTCGAAAGCGCCGGAGAGATCCAGCCGAAATTGCCAGAGAGACACAGCCGCGATGCCGGAGAATGAACAGCCGCGAATCGTTGACGAACCCAGCCGCGAATCGCTGGAAAACGAACAGATGGGACGCCGGAAAGACGAACAGAGGCGACGCCGGAAGACGAACAGCCGCGTCGCCGGCGCAGCGAACAAGCCGGCGAAATCTCTACCCAACAGCCTCAAACGCAACCCACAGTCGGCGAAATCCACAACCCAACGCCTAAACTGCCGGTGAAGCGAACAAGCCAGCGAACGAACCAGCCGCGACGATGTAATCTCGGCGACCCAACCTCGTCGGAGAAATACAGCGATTAACACACCCGCCGGAAAGACCCAGCTGCGATATGAAGAAGAAGAACCGAACCGCGACTTACTAAATCGGCGCACCCACTTCCTCAATCACACCCAACCAAAACCCAAAGAGGCAAAGCAAAGGGCAAACCTCAAACCGCAATCGCCGGAGAAGAATCGGAAGCCATGGCGTCGGAATTTGATGCCTTCGGCACCGCGGTAGAGAGAAGCGAACAGAGAGGGATGATCTAAGAACTTGGGAATTTGGATTTGGGTGAAGAAGTTTGAGGGTTGGGCAATGAATAGAGGCCAGAGAGAGATGGTAAGGGCAAGGTTAAGGGGTTCGATCACCCTGAGCAAGGGATCGATAATTTTATACAAAAAAAGTTCTCCTTCATTGTGTAATGCGAGAAATTGGTGGGGGCTTGATCCCCATTGTTGGTGATTGATCCTCATGAGCCTTTTTTTTTTTTTTTTTTTTGCTAGTATCTGTCAGAAAAATGAGATCGATTTTCCACCCATTTTGGGGATCGATCTTCTTTTCTCTTTTTTTTTTTTTTTTTTTAAAGCAAAACTAAAACTACTATATACACAAATATAGATAAAATAAAATAAAATAAATAATAATAAATAAAATTACAAAGCAACTTATATAAACTAGTACTATTTTTTTACTCTTTTTTTTTTTTAATTTAAGCAAAACGAAAAATATATATACTAAAATGAAATATATATAAAAATAAAATCAAAAATAAAATAATACTACTAAAATTATAATAAAATCAAATACTAACCTAAACTACCCATCACAACATTTTTTATTTTATTTTGTTATTTATTTATTTTTCTTTTTGAATTTAAAAATGCATAAATGTACAAACGGAAAAGAAAATAAAATAAAAATAAAATGCAATTTTTTTTTTAATTTTTTTTTTTTCAAATCAACGAAAAACTAGTGTTTAACGTCTCTAGCAAGACGTTGTAGCGACTCACTAGTCGAAAGAATCAAAAACCGGATATGAGACATCCTCATTGATCCATTTATCTATTTTCCCCAATGGATGTTCTCTCACAATAATGAATACATCTCCTAAAAGAATGATTTGGAAATAAATGATGGAAGATGCAATTTGTTCCCTTTCATCCACGGTCTTGAAGATAAAGTCCATCATGATCGGCCTTGCACTTGGCAAGGTAATGTCTTTCAAAGACTCGGTTGGATTATTAGAAAACTCAATCTCTTTCCTTCACTAAGGTCGCCTCAATGACTTCATGCTCAATATTACAAGGAATGTCTTCATAAATTGGATTGGCCATTGGTGAACTTACAACTTCTTCTTTTTTTTGATAAGAAAGAATACTTGCGATTGGAGGAAGAGGTTCTTTTGAGTTTTTCCATGGCGAGAAGTTTAAGATGGCCATGGAGTCCATTAACTTCATATATGGAGCTTTCAATGTCAAATGCGTCCATATTGAAGTGATAGAGGCATGCCTCAAGAGGATCTTCAGAAGGAATGGAAGGAAAGACTTCTTCAACAATTTCATCCAAGACATTCACCATGAAACACTCGCCTTCATCGATGGGATGTTGGCGTGTGTTGAAAACATTAAGCTTAACCATCATATTGCCAAAAGAGATGTCCATAATGCCGGACCTACAATTAATTGTCGCATTAGCGGTGACAAGGAATGGTCTTCCTAAGATGATGGGAATGTAAGTGGTAGGATTAGGAACCTGCTCAGTGTCAAGCACAACAAAATCAACCGGGAAATAGAATTTGTTGACTTTGATGAGGATGTCCTCAACAATTCCCCTTGGTTGTTTTGTAGACCTATCGGCGAGTTGAATAACTACCGAAGTTGGCTTAAGGTGTCCTAAACCTAATTGAAGATACACGGAGTAAGGAATAACATTAACACTAGCCCCTAAGTCAAGAAGAGCCCTTTTGACCTCATGGTTCCCTATGGTACAAGAGATGGTTGGCGCGCCGGGGTCTTTGAACTTAGGTGGGGTGTTAAGCTTAATGATAGAACTCACTTGCTCCGTGAGAAGCACTTTCTTTGGGCTTGGTCCCTTGTTCTTCCTCTTTTGAGTCCACAAGTCTTTCAAGAACTTGGCATATGGTGGAATTTGTTGAATAGCATCAAGAAGAGGAAGGTTGATTTTAACTTTTTTAAAAACTTCCATCATGTCATGGATTTTTCCTTCTTGCCTAAAAAATGGAGTAGCATTTAAAGCTTATGCAAATGGAGCTTTGGGCTCATAAGACTTCTCTACATGGGAGGAAGATGATGATGATGGAATCTGCTCATTAATGTGACCATTTGTCCCTAGTGAAGTAGGAATGGAATTAGGAATGGTAAATGTGCTAACACTTGGTTGCACCGGAACACTAACTTCACTAGGTCTCTCAACTTTGTTATCAATTTTTCTCCCACTTCTCAAAGTGGAAATGGAGTATGCCTTTTGGTTAAGTTTGGGTTGAATAGGCCATTTCTCTTTCATTGTTTGAACCATTTGCCCAATTTGGGCTTCAAGTTTTGCAATTGATTGAGAATGTGAATGAAACATTTGATTTTCCTTTTGAAGATCACCCAAAGCTTCTAAAACCTTATCCTCAAAAGTGGGATTCCTAGGAGGCTCTTGAGGTGGATGAGAATAAGATTGATGATTTGAAGAATGAGAATTAGAGAATTAATTCACATTTGGAAGAGGATAAGATGGAGAGTGGTATGTTTGAGAATTTGCATTTCGGAGGTGGGGAGGCACATACTTTTCTTGGGAATTTTTATGAATAGGAGGAATGATACCTCTTCCTTGATTTCTCCAAGAAAAGTTAGGATCACTCCATCCAGAATTGTAGGAGTTAGAATTTGGATTACTTCCCGGATGAATGAAAACAACATTGACTTGTTCTTGATACTCACTCGGAAAAACTTGTCCAAGAGGACAATTGAAAGTATTGTGAGTATAACTAGAGCAAGTCATGCACATCACACTTTGAGAATGGAAAGAGTTGGATGATTGAATTGCCGGGTTTTGGCTCAAAAGAAATTTATCAAACCTTTGAGTAAGATTTTTGACTTCGGCGGCAATTTCCATGGAACTTTCCACTTGAGAAAGACTGGAGGTTTTCTTCCCTCTTTCATTCAAGTTTTGGCCAAATTGGGACGATGAAGAACGATGCATTGAATTTTCGCTCATGCGATGAAAAAGATGCCACACATCGTCTTTATTTTTGTCCAAATAGGCTCCTCCACATGAAGCATCAACCATATCTTTTTGGGTATCGGATAAGCTTTCATAGAAGCAACGAACTAATTGCCACTTAGGAATGTTGTGATGTGGACACTTCCGTAGCAAATCGTTCAAACGCTCCCATGCTTCATGCAAAGGTTCTCCCTCATTTTGGGAGGATTCACGGATAGAAGCTCTCATAGCATCGGTTCTACTTGCGGGGTAAAATTTTTTTAGGAATTCATATTGTAGTTGAGCCCAAGATGTGATTGAATTTGCCCTCAAGTTATTGAACCAATATTTAGCCTTTTCCCGACTAGTGAAAGGGAAAAGCTTCATTTTTAAGACTTCTTCCGGAAGGTCTGTGATTTTCACGGTTGAACAAACTTCCAAAAACTCATCCAAATGTTTATATGGTTCTTCATGGTTTACCCCATAGAAAATGGGGAACATTTGGATGGTTGCGGGTTTAATTTCATAATGGGTTGCCTGAAAGTTTGGCAACCGGATGCATGTTGATACATTGTATACATTGGGAGTGTAGTGATCCCGAAGAGATAATTGATGATTGGGGGGATTCACTACATGATCTTGAAGATGGATTGGCATTATTGGAGGTTTTTGCACTTGATTGGGTTGTGGCAACACATTAGGATGGGGAATTCTCAAAGGTGGATGCACACCTTGAGGTGGATGCCCATTAAACAATGTGATAGCCTCGACAAGGGCTATCTCGCAAGCATGTAGAGAATTGAACAATTATAGTAAAAGAAATTCAAGGAAGCTCACAAAAGTCTGTAGCAACAATGTCACAATGGTGCCAATATCCAATGCTTGCTCCTCTTCTTTTCAAGTACCTAATTGAACAAGAGGGATTTGTAAGAAAATAGTAATTTAAAGAAAACAATCAAATTAGCCCTAATGCCTAATTCAATTCCAACTAAACCGTCAATCCCCGGCAACGGCGCCAAAATTATGATGCGACCCGAGCGTGTGCACAAAATAATGCACAACACTTTGGTTTTGGAAATGGTATCAAGCGGGCATCATAGTTTATATTTATAAACCGCTAGACACTTATACTATGTAGTATGAAGTGAGAAGGGATCGAACCCAATGGATTGAACACGTGTTGGGATTAAACTTGGTTTTAAAGTTAATTAGATTGTAAAAGAGAGAAAAGAGAGAGAAAGAGTGTGAGAGAAAAAGATTTTGGTGGAGTGATTAAACTAGAATTCAATTGAAAGCATGGAAATAGAAATGACAATGCAAGTAAATTAAACTAAGAATTTAAGAGATAGGAAGAGAGTCTTAGGGTTAGGATTCACCACTAAGCTCATGCAATTAACCACATGCTTTCAATTAATGGGGAATTCATTAGTGTAATTATAGATGCCACATTATCATTACAAATCACAATTGTAAGCATAGATTATCAACATCAAGAATGAGTTGTCTACTTAATGACAATTAAACTAAAATGTAGAACCCATTCAAGACTACGTCATAACCCACCATACATATTCACAAATGTATCAAATAAGAGCACACATCAATCAAGAGAATAATACTAATTGTAATTAGAAGCATGGATTAACATAATCAAGCACAAATTGCCTACTTAACTACAATTAACTAATAACAAGAAAGCTAATTTGTAGAACAACCCATCAAGATTAAGCCTTTATCCATCAAATTAATTCACAATTGTATCAAATAAGTATCATGCTATGGCCATCACTAAACACAACTACAAAAAATATTTAATGTAGAATATAATCCTAAAGCAATCACACATAGACATGCAAATTACATATAGAATTAATGAAAGAATTAAGTTCTAATCATCTAATGAAGAATAAAATCCCTAATTAATCATACATAGACATACAATCAATTGGAGATTTCAATGAAAGAATTCATCCATACAAATCCTAATTTATCAAATCAAGCGTGTATATATAAAGAAATCACAAGGCCATAAAATTTAATTACAACATAATAATTCCCCAAGAAAAGAAATACAAAGGTTAGGGTTACTTGAACTTAGGGCTCATCCAGGCCCTAAGTGAAGAACTAGCTCATGGAGAAGATGACCATGGTGTTAACAAGCTCCATCTCCATCTTTTGGCTCTTTTTTCTTCTTCCTTCAATTGTAGACAAAGCCTCTGTAAAAATGTTCTTCAAACCCTAACTTTTCCTTTTTTCCAGAGAGAACGTTATATCACGGTACAGAAAAAAAATAATAAAACTTCATTCTTCAAATAATAAATCACTAAACTAATAAATACTAACCCTAAAAACAATGGGCCTCACTGGGCTTAAGTAATAAACCTATTAAAGCCCACTAGGTTACAAAATAAGCCCAAACATTAAAATAAAAATATGCAATGTTGCCAAGTCCTGGGGGATTGATCCCCCAGAGTTGGAAAATTCCTTTAAGCCTTATTCAGCTCCATTTTTGCCCCGGGTTATTTGGTTTGCTTCTCCATCTTTGGGAACATCATCAAAGGCCCGAGATTGACCGCTTTGTGCCATTTTCTAAAAATCTTTGCTTAACTCCAAAAAGGCTTAATTGGACCGTTCTTAACTCATTTTAACTTTATTGCCCTGAAATACACATAAACATAAATTAGGACTAAAACATAAACTTAAGATAGATGCAAAGACTGAAATATCCTAACTTATGTGCTGAAATGTGCAATATTTAAGCACTTATCATAGAGCTTGTTCGTGCTGAGCAGAGACAACTTCTCATCCTTCCGATGACGTATGAGTTTCTTCGGGATTTAGCATTGGAGTTCTTCAGTTGTTGTTTTCAGTGTTGGAGTTTATTAGGGGTCCACCAGATGGATGCCCAAGTTGTTTTAGAAATGTAGAATTTGGATGTATCAGAATAATTCTTTATTAATAAAATTTTATTATGAGGTTTCAGTAGTTGGATTATCATTCTAATTTCTTTTCAGCAATTTATTTATTCCTGTTTTCTTAATTGTATTTTGTATTCGTTTATTACTAATTGATTTGATATCCTCGGGTAATCGGGCGTGGGCCTAGCCAACTCGCATCCGAAAATCCGGGGGTATCACATTTGTGCTCTCAAAAATAAATTCAGAATAATCAGATTTGATTTTCTGAATTTTTATCTCTAAAGGCTTTCTCAAAATATAAAATTGATTTTTCCTAAAGCCATAAAATAAACTTAGATGACTACCAAGGTTTATATAGAGTTTAGAATGTCCTATTCCTTCTGAAAATATGAAAAATTTCGTGCATAGGACTCGGAAAGAAGTTGGGATCAAAAAGGAACCAATCAGAAAAAGAAACTGAAAGTTCTAATGCTGTCAGGACTCTTGGTACCGGTTTCCAAACTTGGTACCGGTTCAAGAAGGTCAGAAGCCTTTTCGACGCAGTTTAGCTACCGATTCCCAACTGTGGTACCGGTTCAAGATTGGCAGTGACCAAACCCATTGTGAACCAAGTTTTGCTACCTGTTCAAGGATTCTTATACCGGTTCCCACTAGACAGAAAGGTATTTTCTGTTTCATTCAACCCTCTAAACTCCCTAAAGCATTGTTCTCACTCACTCACATACCTTCCTAAAACATTGTTTTCATCATCTCGGAGTGTAGCAACTCATGAACACTTGAACTTCTTCAAATTCGCATCGAATCTTCAATCTTTGAAATTTTGAACTGAAAAATTACAACTCGATCGGACTTGTTTTGATAACGAAATTAGCCAATTATAAAATATATCTCACAGAGTCCAACCAAAAAATAAAATATTCAATTTTCAGGATACTTCTAACCACATTTGTTCGGGTATCTGACAAGTACGGTGTTTGATACTGTCACGGCACCTTAAGAGAAATGTTGTGCTTTGTAGGATAAGATTGATTGATAATCATATCCATAAAAGGATTTGGAACAAGAAAATAGTTTTTCTCCTCGTGCAGGGAAGCTTGTGTACATATAATAATCCTTTGTAAACCTTATAAAGAAGACAGTCTCATCCGCTAACTAACCCTTGAATTAATTAGCATTATTTGAAGAGGTGAACTTTTGTACCTAGCATGTTGGATTCATGCCTGGACCGAGGAATAATTTCCCTAAATTTTTAATTTTTTTATTTTGGCAGCTCTATATTTGTCTTCCGTGTTCCATAGCCATTAAACTGTTTCCACAAATTTGGTCCTATAGAATATTCCCTGAATCCATCATGTTCACAAATCAAATACATTGCCGTTTCAACAAAGCAACTAAAACAAACTTACAACGGTCATCTGAACTGCTCCGGGGCTGGACCTCCTTAGAGTTAAACAATTGGCCTGACGCAAATGGTTTGGGCTTTCTGACCTTTTCATCTTTTGACAAGCCACGATTTGGAACCCGAAATGGTTTTGGGCTTCCTTTACCAAACCCTTTGTAAACCCATCAATGGATAAGTTGTAATTATTATTTTTTATTTATACCCAAATATATATATATATATATATATATATATATATATATTGAACATAGTCAGCCGATAAAATGCTGATACAATAACACACATTGGGTCATAACCATAACTGTAACATGAATTTCTGCAGGCATTTGTCCAATTTAGAGATGGACATGCATAGTGTCATTGTGATGCCTACTTATTAATACTCCTATTTATATGACACAGTCATGCAACCCAACAATAACCCAAAAGAGCACACATACAGAAAATCTAGAGAGAGAGAGACAGAGAGAGAGAGAGATGGCAGTGTCTTCCACCCATTTCATGGCTTTGGCAATCCTTGTGATTGTTGGGATGATAAATTTTGGCGACAGTATACTACCTGGCGAGTGCAAAGGTGACTTATATGCTTTCTCAGACCTATGCCACGAGTCGATTGTAAAGGCAGGGCCAAAGGTCAAGCCATCTCATGCATGTTGTGATATTGTCAAAACGTTCGATATGCCATGCATGTGCAAGAAACTCTCTAGTCATGACGAGACGATCGTTGCAGCGGCCAAAATTGTCTATGTTGCGGATTCGTGTGGCCACGCCCTTAGCCATGGGACCAAATGTGGAAGTAAGAATCTATATCTCTTTAATTTAGCCTATCTACCGAATTAGTTACTACACTTGTATATTTGTATACAATGTGTAAATTGTGTTAAGTACTATCATTGGGTCCAAAAACTTAAATTATTAAAGAGATGAAAGTTTAATAATTATATTTTTATCAATGGGATAGTGACCTAGCGGTATTATACCTTTATTTCTTAAAGGAGGATCAATGATTTAAATCTCAGTGTGTGTTAGTACCAACTGAAAAAAAAAATTATATTCTCTAACTACATTAGTATTGCACACTGTTGTAGTGCCACTATATTAGAGGGGCGACACTATAGTTTTCTTAACATGCATTTTGAGTTTTGAATTGTTTTTCCACGTTTGGAAATGTCCAAAGTTCCCAAAAAAAAAAAAATTACCTAATCTTAATGAGTTGTATGTTGTATTCGTGATAATCTCATTTATTTCGATGGAGAAGAGGTCCACCTTCTTATATTTTTACATATAGGATCTAAGCAGGCATGCCATATATAATGATTTCATTATTCACGAGATATAATAAAAGTGAGAACCCTCATAGTGAGGTCGATAACTAACTAGTTAGTTATATTCTATTATCTACAAATTTTGGAACGATCATGGTCTCGGCCTATATATTTATAAATGTACAAATTAGAAATATATTTCTGACTTGTCAGGGTTGCTTGGATGGCAGGATTCCGGAGTTATTAACTTGAGTTCGAGTTCTAGTATTTGTCAAAAAAAAATTGTTGGAACCTCTTTGTACATCGTTGTCTTGTTAATCTTTTACTTCTTTGCTGTTGCAGGTTACTCAGTTCCATGAGGCAATGTTACATACACATGTCAAGCAAAGAAATATCTCAACATGATATGAGCATACGCAATACATATAGTACCTACTGGTGGATAAATTTGGGTAGCCTCAGCTTTGTCCTTGTATTAGAATAATATTATTTCCCGATTGGAAAGTAATTTGAAGCAATACACTGCCTCACTATAATCATCCTTCTTGTTGCAAGTGGTTTTGTGACATTACCAATGTAATGTATATATCATAGTATCTCAATTGTACTGTGGATACTTTTTTTTTTTCTTTTTTCTTTTTTGTGCCAAAAGAGAAAAATAAAAATTGAAGATTTGATGACGAAATTATGAAGTCTAGTGGTGAGAGGAGAGGTGTAGACCTAGTGGGACCCACACCTGTTCTATCGGATTTCAGAGTTCAGTCAATCACAATTCCTTAAACCCTGTGTGAAATTTGGGATGGCAAACATTGTTGATAAATCCCCATAAGTAATACCAGTACTATATGCCC
This sequence comes from Cornus florida, assembly GCF_030987335.1. Taxonomy (NCBI): domain Eukaryota; kingdom Viridiplantae; phylum Streptophyta; class Magnoliopsida; order Cornales; family Cornaceae; genus Cornus; species Cornus florida. The sequence goes on along the minus strand of NW_026775572.1, from coordinate 59,610,594 downwards.
TTGAAACTATTGGGCATTAAAGACAATCATATTGCTTCTCAATCCTTTAGGCAGTTTGGGCTCGTTTGACAAAAGTGATTTTTTTTTAAGAAGAAAAGGAGAAATATAATTCATTAATGTTATTTGGTTTAAGCGTTTATGTTTGCGAATTGCGACTCTATTTCAAAAGAGATTTCAGTGCCGGAATAGTGTTTTTTTTTTTTTTTTTGGGCCTATTTGGTAGAACATATGCGGAAATTCAAATGAGGAGACAATTTTCACTAAATACCATACAAATAAATCATTCAACGTGATCAAATGAGGAGACAATTTTCATATATAAGAGCACATTGTGGTTAAGAAAAAGTTCACCTGCAGTTTCATCCCATCATTAATTAAAGAAAACAAAATGTTTATTACGGACCTCTTTACTCATTTTGTTTTTGGTATTTTTATATTTGTTGGGTACTATAATAGTGAACAGTGAAAACATGTAAAATTGTTTTGTTTTGGACAATATAACCAATTTGATATTTTATATGTTTTCTCATTGTAGCATTTGTTACTGTAGCGATTAACAGTATTTTTTATTTTTTTTGAAAAACTCTTAAAGGACATTTTAAAACTAACCATTATAAATTTATAACTTATAACATTTTTTTACAAAACATGTTTTCATGTAATCTTACAACATATAAACGCTACCAAATATGCTTTCGATTGCTATTTAAAAAACTCTAAAACAAAGCACTTGTGTTGTTTCAAGTTAAAACAAAATACCAAAAACAAAACAATGTACACAAATAATTGAACAAAGAAAGTTCACACTTTTCTAAATAATTAAATATTTAGAAAAAGAAAATTTAGTTGTAAGCACATATGAACAAAATAGGACTCTAAACTAATGAAGCCTTTGCTCTGTGGTCTGGAAATGCTAATCCAGCAATAGGCAAATGTTTCTTGAGGCTTATTACTTCTCCTTAATTGTAAACAAATTGTGTTGTTGTTGTCATGAACAAAGAAGAATGCAAATTGAATAGACATGAAATTCCTGTAGATAACCACCATTACCACATACCTCAAGCAGTCAAGCATACTAGAACTGTGACCATTTGTTTAGAGTCTCAAATTGCAAGCGTGAACAAAGTGACCGGAAAAATAAAATAAATAACGTTTAGATTGATGGCCATTGCAAAGTCAGATGTAGCATAATCAAAGGGTGTTGTATCCCATATTATGCACAAAGGAGACTAGGAGAGTATTACTTATCTAGACGTAGCAAGAAAGATTCTTCAATCTGAAAGGATTGCCTAACGAAAATTCGCATATATATATATATATATATAAATGAAAGGATTCGCTAATAGAGCTGGGCTAGAATATCTAAGAAGGGCTGTAGATGTGATATGGGGGAAGAAAAATTTTGCCTAAAATTTCTTGTTTTTTTTTTTTTTTTTTTTTTTTGAAAAATAAGATGAGATAATATTAATTGGTAAAAGGTTACATAATTGACAAAGTTTTCTTATCACTACGTTTCTTTGAAAGGAAAAAATGGTTAATTGCAGGAACTGGTTCATGCAGATATCAAGCATCATCAAATTTTTCATGACCAAATGTAAGTAGAATACCTGGAATGTGGTATGGTGGTTAGTAGCCTGTGACCGTCTGAGACGTTGGTTGCCCAGGACAGCTTCCAGAGGATATCGTTTTTGCAATGAGAGTTTTGTCAATGCTAAAGTTTAAGGAAGAGGAAGAAAACAAAAAAGGGGTTTTATATAGGGACACACTTGAAATTATATTTTTTTATCGAGTAATAGACAGGTACGTTTGAAATTTTAAAAGTTTAACTTAAATATCAATTTAGCGTTCCGTGTCTTTTTAGAAACACAAAAATATTTTTAAAGAAGTTTGTGAAACACCACTCAAAACAGATTTTAAAGCTAATCGAAATAGGGCGTTTTTATATATCTATAAAGTACTCTAGCTGCATGTTCATACAGGATGTTTGTAAAATGGCTAAGGTATTGCCACAAGCTAAGTATTCAAATTTTTTTGAGAGAAAGGCCTAAAACAAAATTAAAAATTAAATAAAGAAAGAGAGAGAGAGGATGTTTTCTTTGCTTTGTTTTTTTAGTGGTTTGTTTTGAAAATCTACCTTTTTTTGAAGAGTTATTCCATGCTCCTATTTAAGCTCCGATTGATGTATAAAAAGTCAGTTTTTGATGAATTTGGAATGATTTTTGAGGCTTTGGTTTTTAAGGAGGAGTTCTTCTTGTGATCTTTGCTTTTATTCTGGGTGAATTTCTTTGGATGGCAAGCTTTTCTATCGATTCACTTGTGTTATCAGATTTCACTAAAATAGAGCACAATAATTAATTTACCAACGTAATTCTCAGTTCTATTCAACACTGGCACGCCCCCACAATAGCATAGGTTAATCACACAAGCAAAATTCAAATTCAACTCATATGAAACCACAAGAGAGCACACAAATAGAGAGAAAAGGTCAAATGCATATATATATTGTTATTCGAGATATTAACTCCCTCCAACTCACTCAACAACGGTTGTTGTTGAAATTTAAATCCCTCATTCCTTATACATAGCAGAAGCATCATAATCACACAAGCATATATGAAGATAATAATGATACATATCCACGCACAAAATAAAATTTTACAAGGTTCACACAAATTTTAGGACTACTTTTGTAGAGAGATTTCGCTATTATGTATTAAGGAAGAGAATATACAATTAGGTATCAAAACCCACTTACTCGGTCACTCATCATATCTTTTGAGGCAACATCTATACACTAGCTCAGGAATTAAATATACTCTCCCCTCGAACAAAACTCTATGATAAAGTTAAGAAACACTCTAACAATCTCCACATTTTCTCAAATTCCATCATGCTCCTTTTTCCATCTTCTCTATCCATTTCGTTGCTGTTCAATTACTCACGTATGACAACATACCAATCTTCAAACTCATCCTCGTCAATTGATTTTTAGGCTCAAAGCAACACACCTTTCTTCTCCAGTACTCTTCATTGCTCTTTATCAGGCTTAGAGCAAATTCTTTCATTCTTCACACTATTCTTGTCCCATTTGAGAACTAGCACCCACCATCTAGCTTGTCCATAAAACTTATTCATCATGGGCTTCACACTATCAACATACATTCGTGTCATCATTGAAGCCTACCTGCATGGTATGGGATCTTGGAGGTCTAACAGGGATTTTCTCAACCAAAATCCTGCAGTCATGGCCTTCAATCTAGTGGATATCAATGGTGTTCCCAGATCTCTGATAGGGAGACTTCCTAGCTTAAATCCACATTTGTTGAGGAACAAATTCTGAGTTTCTACCATAACCCCTGAAGTGAAAAGTTGATTCTTAGGTGTTGTTCGATTACTCAATTCAACTTTTAATTCTGAACTAATTAAGCGAGTTTGATAATGCAATTTGTATATCACTTAAAACAATAAGCATTACTTAAAATGTGATAAAATTTTAATTAACACGAATGGGATAAAATTTTAATTAACACAAATATCACTTATCACTGAATGCTAAATAATGAAAATTTTACCAAAAATATATATATATATATAAAAATAAAAATAAAAATTATTTTAAATTACCACTTAAAATCTTCGCCGCTTAAAATTCAACTCTTAAAATTTTCAATACTTAATTTTTAATTTTATCAAATAGCACCTTAGAGTTGTTAGGAGAAAGACAAGACATAGTAGAGAATGTGTTAAGAGCCTTAGAAACCACGTGCAGCCAAGAGAGTTGGAGTTTTCATGAAAATATCATCAAATCATCTGCAAATATGATATGTTATATCTTGCTTCTCCTACACTTGCAGGTGACATATTTTAATATAGATAGAGAGTTGGAAATCCCACTAACTTTATGTGAGTAAGGATGGACATTATCACCACATCATGAATATTAAAAGTATTAGGATGAAATCAGGAGAAGATATTCAATGGCCAAGATGCCTCATCATTGGTATGCCCAATAAGTAGAAATACATCATTCTATAAAATTGGTCTCATCTATTTTTGAAAACTACTCTCAACTAATTGCTATATTGATTTTCATTGGCTGGTAGGTGACTTTGTATGCCCAGTCGTACCCAATATTTCATATATGCGCCTTCTCGATCCAGCAGTACTCAGCAGATATTATGCTCATGCATAACACATTACTTGGTCATAACCATAACTGTGACATAAATTTCTCCGTGCATTAGTCAGATTTAGAGATGGACATACAAAAGTGTCCTTGTGATACCTACATACTAAAACTAGTATATATGTGTGTGTGTGTAGATATATGTACATATATATGACATAACAAAGAGCACGTACACAGACAAACAGGAATCTATAGAGATAGAAAGATGGCAGTGTCTGGCACTCATTTCATGGTTTTGGCAGTCCTTGTGATTGCTGGGATGATAAATTGTGGCAAGTGTATAGATATAGATATGCCGTGCAGAGGCAAAGGTAACGTGTATGATTTATTAGACAAATGCTCTGATGCATTTGCATCGCTACATGTGATGCATTTGCATCGCTACATGTTGAGCCATCACAGGAATGCTGTGATGTTGTCAACACGGTGGATATGACATGCTTTTGCGAGACCATCTCCAGTAATCAAGATGTTCTCGTATCAAAAAAATTTGTGAACGTTTCGGATTTATGCGGCCAAGTGATTAGCCCTGGAACCATATGTGGAAGTAAGCATCATTAATCTCTTTCGTATATACAAATATATGAATATATTTGTACATTGTATATTCTCTCATACAATAGTGTCGCACGCACTGTTTTAGTACCACTATATTTACAGGGGTGACAAAATTTGGCTGTTTTGTTCCTCTCAATACTGTGAACATGGCAAGGGATACTTTCATGATCGATTTCACCTTCATTTGTATTCTATAATCTATAAATTGGAGTTAAAAGTTGGACAACTCCGACACTAATTTATGTGAGTGGGGCTGATATTATTGTGATGTCATTCATCTTCATAATATCATGATAATATCAGTCTTTACTCATATAAAATTAATCAAATTTACCCATTATATATCATTACTCTGTTTTTTAATTTGGTTGCTCAAGTTAGTATCTAAACCGAAGAATAGAACCATATTTTGCCATTTTTATGTACAAATAAATAAATAAATCTGTGACGGTCAGAATTTCAGTCCTATGCACAAATTAATAAATATTTTGCTTTTTGGTATTGCAGGTTACACAGTTCCATGAGGCGAGGTAAAACATATATACATACACATATAGTACTTACTAGTGAATAAATTTGGGCAGCTTGTCCATGTACTAAATAAAGATTATATAAGAAGGGAAGAGTATGTTGACACATGGCGAACATACTTTGAAGGTATATTTTATGTGTGCTATAAAGATATACTTTAAAGGTATATTACACCTTCCATTCTAAAATATTTGTTTATTTCTTTATTTTGAAATATTTTAAAAAACATGCAGCATTTCAAAATTGAATGGACTATTTTTTATAACATTCTCAAACTATCATTTTAACTAAATAACTGCACTAATTACAAAACATTATTTTGTCTTTTAATAAGATTATATTTGAAACTTGATTCTTATCAATATAATAAAAAAACATTAAAATTTCGCTACCATAAAAAGTTGAATTCCCCTTGCAGAACATGTATTTTGGGACGGATGGAGTATCAAATATAAAAGCTTTAAATTTTAAGCACTCATTCTTGTGGCAACACGATCGTCTAATCACACATGAATACACAATTTTTTATTAACAATTACGGAGAATAATGAAAATGGATAAAATAATGAGCCTTAGTTTACTAAATTCATTCTCAGTAATTCCTCAAACAAGAAGTAACAAAGAAACAAAACAACAATGACGAATAAATTGATGGAAAAGTAAAAATCTATAAGGACAATTATAAGTTGAAGATCAATACAAAATTAAATACCAAACTAAACAAATCATGACACTTAACAAAAACAAAAACTGGACAGAGAAGATCCTAATTTAAGTGGGTTTGACGAAAATGTACTTCCGATCTGCTACATACCAGAGCAATAAACAGCTTTCCGATGGTGTACCAATGGGTGTGTGTGTTGTGTGAGTTAAGTTCAAATGGTTTTAGCCCAAAGTTTTTGAAGTGAGTTGGAAGATGGAAAAGATGAGATGGAAGAGGTGTTCTTAGACAAAGAAAAGAGTCGCCTTGTTTGGTTGAAAGGAAAGCAAATTAATGATCAAGGGAATCATTGGGTTGTAAACTTGTATTTATGGACTGTTTTAGTGGGCCTCTCTTGGCCCAAAAGGTCTGGGCTACTAATCTGCTTAGAAATGCTTGGATCGTTCCCTATTGTAACATTGTTCGGGTCATAGATAATGTTGGGTCAGACCATCTTATAATATATTTAGGCCCTCTTTGGCGTGGCTTGGGGCTCCAAAATGGACTTTTAAGGGCAGGAAGGCATTCCATTAAAATGTGTGTGTTTGGTAATTTTTTTAAATAAGCTTCTCAAGGAAGTCCATGTCCTCAAAAGCCCGTTCAACGGAAGCCGTAAAATGAGGCTTTTGAATTCCATTTCTCCAAATCTGAAGATTTAGGTGATAAATGATGTGATCACAATTTTGACCCTACAAATCATAAAATATGTTCCAAAATAACCTTCTTTCTCCATTTTATTTCAACGGAAGGGATCTATGTCTCCGATCTTCTCTGCGAAGAAGACGGGGAGTTTCGGCACAGTAGATTGATTTTTTTTTTTTTAGTAGTGGAAGAGTCCAGATGTAAGCATGCAAGTATGTAAGCCCTGTGTTTATTCCTAATTTTATGTGTTTTTTAAGATGACAAAATTAGTCCTAATATGATTCATAATCGGGTCAAAATGTAACATAAATAAATATTATTTCAGAGTATTAGCTAAAACTTGTGGTAATTACAATTTTGTCACCAAACAGTGCCATGTAAGTAAAATCACTTTTGCAGTTAGAGTGATGTTAACCAAAGGCCTTTTTATTCTCAAATTCATTCCCACCAAGTCATTCTTGTAAAGGACTTTTCATTATGGATTTGCTTTAACTTCCTAGGAAAATAAAATGTGTTTATATCATTTTATTTCTCCATAATACACGTCAAATTAGTTTAGAAAAAGAAAATTATGCGTGACCATATTCAGTATTTTCAAGTATTCATCTCATTGTTTTGCTCAAGGAAAAATTTAGTTTATAAATAATCTCTTAGATTTTCTTTTATATTAAAGATCTATTCCAAGACTTCTATTGTCAAAATAATAATAATAATAATAAACATAAAATTTATATATATATATATATATATATATATATATATATATATGTTAGATTTTATTTTATTTTATAATACTACTTTTTTTTTCCTGATTTTTTTTTTTTTTAATACTAATTAGTCTACTTTGATTTTTTACCCGACATTCAACATTTATTTATCTTTCACCAAATTTATAATAATATGTATTATAAAGAATTAATATTTCATGATTTAAGTGTACACTACAACCAAATCAATCTTAAATATCATTCTTTTAAATTAGAACGGAATCAAATCAATTGAACTGTTAATTAAGCCCATATGACATTAATTAGGACAAAAATTTGAGTCCATTCTGTTTTACAAATTGATTTTTGTTTTCCATATATGGAGTAGAATACAAAATCTCAACTCCATAATCATATCTTTTTCCGATAAAATTAGTCTACTACTAGTCCAAATCCTACATGTAATAATTATCTAAATAGTTAATATTTTATTTGCGCTCTAGAGATACCAAAAATAAATATAGAAAGAAGTTGAAGAGGTTTTGACTACCCCTCTCTATCTTTCTGATTTCTCCATTCCTCTTCTTGACGCACAATTCTCTCTTTTTTCACTTTGCAAAATTGATTCATAAAATTCTGGGAAAAATACATATAAACGTATATGTTTGCTTGAAGAGGAAAAAACAAATCTTATCAGGATTTCTAAAAAGATTGAAGGTATGTATTCATCTTATATATATATATATATATATATGTATTCATGTCTTCTTAGAGAGTGAATTCGAGAGGAAGAATCAAGGAAGTAACAAAACAAATAAGAGAAATGGAGAAGTCAGATAGATAACTGATTCAATAATACCTCAAAATTTTATCCATGTTTATATACATAATGACGTGATTTATGGTTAAAAAAAGGAACTTAATTAAACATCAATTTTTGCATTATTAAATTATTCCATTTAAAATTGAGGGTCAAAAATTTCCATTTGTATAATAGAATTCTCAGCAACGAAACTTGCCTACCAAAGGTCACAACCTTTAGTTGGCGTGCCCTGATTGGTCAACGGAACAAAGGAGAAAGATATTGCATAACAGCTTCTTTTTTCCCTTAAAGTAGAAGTCGATGGTTCTTCCAGTTGGTTTTACTTATATGATTTGTCAAAGTAGCCGTTGCAGTACCCCTCTCTCTCTCTCTACACCCCCTCTCTCTCTCTCTAAAAATTAATTATGAACACCTGTTTTCCATAGATTCCACTCTAGATTTATTTGTTTTTGGTAGGTACCCTCCGCTCCATGGTAGTAGTTAATTTCTTTAGTATAAAACAATCCCCAAAACCTCAACTTTCTCCTGTATATTTCAATTCCTCTTCTCCACAATTTCACCCGTCTCTCTCTCTCCTGTCAAAAAAAAAAGAAGCAATAACCCTTCTTTTTCTTTTCAATAACAGAATTGAAGAAGACATGGTGAATCCAATATTGAATCCTCTTATTTCAGACAAGAAACTATCAACAACCCCATTGTTATCTGCCGCAACAACAAGCAGCAGCAGCGCCAGCAGCGAAGCCGACGACAGCCCTGTGACATCTGATCGTTTCGAGCCACACCTCCTCGCCAAACATCAAATTTCAAGCGTACCCTGTTCGGGTTTCTACTCGTATAAATCGCTGGCTGTGCTGTCGGGCCATATCGGATCGGTTTCGTGCCTGGCCTTGTGCGGCGAGTTCATCCTGAGCGCCTCGCAGGGCAAGGACATCATAGTGTGGCAGCAGCCTGACCTCCGGCAGTTCACGAAGTTCGGACAAGGCGACGGCTCGGTGAAGGCGCTCGTCACCGTGGGCAACAAGGTCTTCACAGCGCATCAAGACAGCAGAATTAGAGTGTGGAAGGTGTCGAGGAGGTCCGAAAATGTGTTCAGACTCGTCGACACTCTTCCCACTACTAAGGACTATTTGGGGAAATTCATGAAGCAAAGCAATTATGTACAGACTAGAAGACACCACAGGCGTTTGTGGATTGAGCACGCCGATAGCATCTCGTGCTTGGCGGTCTACAACGGGTTGATCTACTCCGGGTCCTGGGACAAGACTCTAAAAGTGTGGAGGGTTTCGGATTTGAAGTGTTTGGAATCAATCAAGGCTCATGATGATGCCATCAATGGGCTGGTGGCAAGCAAGGGGGTGGTGTATTCGGCGTCGGCGGACGGGAAGATCAAGGCGTGGGGGAAGGAGGGGAAGGGCTCACATTGCTTGAAGGGAATCTTGGAGGGGCACAAGGACATTTCGTTGAATTCAGTGATCGTTTCGGAGGACGGGAGGGTGGTTTACGGAGGGGGGTCGGATGGGTATTTGATGGGGTGGTTGGGGAATGAGGGATTTGATAGTTGGAAGATGGTTTGTGAGGTGAGGGCTCATGAAATGGCGGTTTTGTGTGTGTGTTTGATGGGGGAGTTTTTGTGCAGTGGCTCAGCTGATAAGAGTATTGGGATATGGAAGAGAGAGGTTAATGGTGGACTGTTTAGGGTTGGGGTCATTAGGGGTCATGAAGGGCCTGTCAAGTGCTTGCAGGCTTCACCTAGTAGTGTTGGAGGCGGATGTTTGCTTTACAGTGGAAGTCTTGATAAGAGCCTCAGAGTTTGGTGGGTTCCAAAGCACTCTTGTAAGGCTGAGGAAGAGAAAAATCCAATCATCTTGTGCTAGGAGGTACAATTTTTTTTTTTTTTTTTGAAAGGGTTGGGAATGATAGAGCACTGGTCCTTTTTTGTGTGTCTGCAGTGCAAGTTTGATAGTCGTGTCTATAGTCAATCTCAAGAATATTGAAAAGAGTATACTTTGGTTTAGAGTTTTGTGGTCAAGGTGGAGAGGGCCTTATCCATTTTGAAGTTGGTTTTTTTTTTTTTTTTTTTTTTTTTTTTTTTTTTTTTTTTTGAGTTACTATTGTGAATTGGTATAGGGGTTTAATATATTTTTAAAGGATTTGGGTGCAAGGACATGATACAATGTGTGGTCTTTCTTTTTTCTTTTTCTTTTTTCCCTCTTAATTTATGTATTGGTATAGATTTATATCCTTTGTGAACTGTGATTTAGGGCATTGAGTGATTCAATTCAATGCAATATACAATTTTTTTTTTTCTTTTTTTTTGTCAGTTATATATTGTTCTGAAACATACAATTAAGGCTCCAGATAAGAAGAAAGCATATGACTCAAGGTTTCATGGTGAATGCAGAATTACGTAACCAACAATGATGTTATGTTTGATTGCTTCGAATTGACAATTTGGCTGTGGAATTGAATAAAATTTAGATAAAATTTTAAATTAAATTTTCTTTAATCCTAAATTCAAAGTGTGGATTAAGTTCTCTCAAACTGTATAATCTATTAACAAATATATAATATCAGATCAAACCTAAAGAAAATTCACGAAATAAACTCAGTTTGGCCTTGGAATTGAATGAAATTTAGATACAACTTTAAACTAAATTTCTTATATCCTAAATTCAATGGGTGAATTCAGTTCTCTTCCACTAGACAAACTCAAGTTTGGCAATTGACTCCTTGGAAGAGCTACCAGTCACAAAATGTAGCCTCTAAATAAATAAAATATTTAAAAAATTATTTTGTTAACCACTTTCTAGAAATTTTCAAACCTGAGATGAATCCCCTTTTCCCATTCTACTCTACCAAGACAATGACAATTTTTTTTTTTGGGACAATTACCCGGATAAAAGTCTTATATAATTTTTATATAAAGAAGAAAACTTAAAAAAATATTTATATATAAGGTTTTTGTAATAAATTAAGGGAAAAAATAATTTTTTTTTTTTACAAAAAAAAAAAAAAAAGTCTAAATTGACAGGCTATATGTTAATTAAAAAAGTTAGGTTTTTAAAAAATTTGAAGGATAGGAGGAGGCCATGATGGGCCCCTGAATCTACATGTAGTTCCGGTCCCTTTTATATATATATATATGTGTGTGTGTGTTGAAGTTTACTGCCTTTTGTTCAATTCTTTTTTGTCTAATTGGAGACTTATATTTGCTTGGGACAAACCGACAAAGTTAAAGGCAAACCCTCTGAGAAGCTGTGAGAAAAGCCCAAGAACATGGCAATGCAACTTCAAGACACAGCATTGCTACCCCACCAAACAGTATGTATACAAATTTACATAGGATCCATGATTTGAGTGCTTCTTAAGATTCTAAGGAATCTTTCTTTATTTTTATGTTTCTTCTTATTACTATTTTTTCATTCTTTTCAATACTGTTTTTATTTTTTTTATATTTATTTTTTTATTTTTTTAATTCTGTCTTTAGCAAAGTGGAAATAGTAGTTGACCCCTTCGAGGACCACCCTCAAACTTAACAATATTGGTCTACCTCTTTTCTTTTATTTATTTCTCTCTCTCAATCATCATGAAAACATTTGTCTAGTCCATATGTAATAAAGGAAAATAAAATATAAAATATAATAAGGGATGTTGCTGAACAAACCCACCTAATAGAAATCTTTCACTAGGCTTTCCTCCCTATTAGTTAAAGGTGTTTTTTATTATGTATTTTATTTTTAATGACCATCTACATTTTTCCTATTTAATTATCTCTAAGTCTCTTGAAGGCTTTGTTTGGTAGAACGAATAAATGCTGGAAATGGTTCTTGACAAGTCGCAATATCATCATATTTTGACATTTTCTTTCATTAAAATCTTCAATCTTCCTTGTGATTTTTTTTTTTCTTTTTTTTCTTTTTTTCTCCGTCTTTTCAGCAAAAAAAAAAAAAAAAAAAAAAAAAAAAAAAATCTCACAATAATCTTGCTGAGATTTGAACTCTTTATTTTTTATTTTGAAAGAAAATGAGATAATGTTGAGCTTTTAAAAGAAATGAGATGTTAATGGAGGGCAAGCCTTGGTGATGGAAATTGACTTGGTCAAGTAGCTTGATGTAGGTTGACTCTTGATGTGCTAGTGTAGCATTTTTTTTTTGTGAAATTTGATTTTTTGTATGAATGATGTAATTTGACTATATTAGATGTATTTTTGGAAGAGAGATGTTATAGAAACTCAATTGCATCTTTTAGACTTCCTATATGATTTCTACTCTATCGTTTAGTCATTTTATGTTTGTAATGGCATGATTCGTAAAACTATGTAATGAGGCCAAAATGGCCATTTCGTTTATTCATGTATGGTGGAGACCGTGGCGTTGAATTCTAAAAAAAGGCCATGGGAATTTTCGGTCGACAGGTTGCCCTTGACAGATATCCCATTTTAATTCAGACAGTAAGTTAGGTTTCCTCGATTCATCATTTCGGTCGAGTGAAGCTGAGCTTTGGTCGACCACTTTGACCATTTCGATCTGCCGGTATACTTAACGGTTGACCAAAACCTACCCAGTTGGGCAACCTTGTGTGGAACCCTTGTGGGTCTAGTTCATGACTAGAATTGGACAAGAGTGAGAGTAGTAGGACCCTTGATGATGTTGAGGGCACAGTTGCGCACATTGGTTAACCATTTTTCATGATAGCTTCTGCACTTGGGACTAGGTTTAGAGTTCAATTTATCTTTCCTTTATCAAGAACCATGTTTAGCCTACACACACCGACTTAATCATCCTATATAATAATTCAGACAATAAGTTAAGTTTCCTGAATCCATCATTTCGATCAAGTGAAGCTGAGCTTCGGTCGATCGCTTTGACCATTTCGATCTGCCGGTATAATTAACAGTTGACCAAATCCTACTAAGTTGGGCAACCTTGTGTGGGACCCTTGTGGGTCTACTTCATGACTAGGAATGGACAAGAGTGAGACTAGTAGTACCCTTGATGATGTTGAGGACACGTTGCGCACATTGGTTAACCATTTTTCAAGATAGCTTCTGCATTTGGGACTAGGTTTAGAGTTCGATTTATCTTTCCTTTATCATGAATCAGGTTTAGCCTACACGCACCGACTTAATCATCCTATATAATAATAAAAATAGATCTCACAGAAAAATAATAAGTGATCCGAGAGAGCTGTGTTTATCTTGATGATTTCATCCCATATAATAATAATAATATCTTCTATTACTTATATAAATATAGTCAGATATGTCCAATTTTCGAACCGTGTACCACAACCCCAATCTCATAAATCTATCTACTACTCTACCAACAATGTTTTTCCCTCCCTTTTGGGACCTTGACCACTTTCCTTCGGGTTGGAACCCCCAAAGCCTCAAAAGAGAAAGGAATAGTTTCCTTTAATTATTCCCAATTATGGAAGCAAGCAACCATCTCATACCAACACCTAAAGGAGATGCTGCTTACCAAACCTTTCCAAGAAACTGTTTAAAATTGTCTTTGTATCCTAATCTACAGCTCCAAACATCATTCCTCCACACACTTTTTTTAATTATTATTTTAATATAATTACCAAATCAATAATCTGGTTTTCATATAAGAACTCTGAGTAAGTGTATGTGCATATGTATGCAATTTACCATGTGTCAGCTTGTGTATACAACCATGTATTTTTAAGTGCAAAAATGTAGAAAATATGCATGGAGTAGTTTTTTAGTTAGAAAAGATGTGCCTAAACAATCTAGCTAGTCAGACTAGAAAAACCCAATTTAAACACAAATCATGCCTAGAGTTGTATTGATAGAACTCTCTTAATGTTACACTTCCTTAAGAACCATTTTGCACAGGTGCAAAAGTTTATGCCTAGAGTTGTACCAGTAGAAGTTAGATATTTTATGGTGTAATTTTTTTTTTGGGTAAGTATTATCGTGTAATTTTATATCCAGTAACTTATTGTATTAATACGCAAGTGCCTTGTTGTCTTAATAGTTGGGTAGTTTCCCGTGTCTGGGAGCCTGTATCCGAGCTTTGCACCATCCTCCTCCCCTAACAACTAATCACTAACCATTAACATTCTTGTCTTGAAAAAAATAAAAATTTAAGCACGAAATTTACCAACAATTAAAACTACTTAAGTTCTATAGTTATATATGTATATATATGATGAACCACCACCAGATGAGCTTTTAGGACAAGTGTTCTAAAACATGGCAATGCTACTCCAAGACATGGTATTGCTATACCCACCATAATTGGAAAACAATACTCCATGTTTTAAGAAATCCAAAGGGTTAACCACCCTACAAATAAAGAATATGAAGTGCAGGACTTTGCTTTAAGGATATTTTGATTAAGGAACCTTTCCCATGATTTGATGATTCTTTTCAGTTCATATATTATTTATCAATGTATTTGTTTGCCTTTTGTTTCTTGCTAAATGGGGGAGAGAGTTAATGGTTGTCCTATGTACGAGGACCACCTCCAAGTTCAAAATTCAGACCAATGGTTTGGTCAATGACTCAATGGTTTGGTCGTTTGTTTATTTTTATTATTATTATTTTTTAATGAAGTTTGTTGTCGAGAAAAAATAATAATTTGGAGGTGTAACTATCGTAGACAACTTGAGGTTTACTCTGGCTGAATTTTAGATATAAAATCTTCAATTTAAGTCTAACCTAACCCGGCCTTCATATTCAAATTTTTTTAACTTGGATTGAGCTCGATTAGAAAAATTATATTGAAAATTGAGTTGATTTTGAATTTAGTTTCTGTGCTCTACACATAATAAGTAATAAAAACTGAATGTAAGTAGGTAAAGAAATTAAATTAATTAATTCCCCAAAGGATTAATATACAATAAATCAATATCTAAAGAAAAGAGGTTCATCATGATTATAAAAATGTATTAAATATTTTGAATTATATATATATATATATTGGAATAAGTTAAAATTTCATATCTGAATTAGTTACTAATACCCATGACCCTAAATCAACTGAAGATCGTGTTGATATTTTTCAGTCTAAACTTAAACCTAAGTAGTTGAAAATTCCAAAATTGCTTCGTTTAGTTTAAATTTATCTCCCCGAGTTGCAACCCTATAAACGGGCAGTTTTGGTGAGCAAATTTCCTCTCCCCTCTCTCTCTCTATATGTGAAATAATTTATATTATACTGGAAAGTATTTTGGACCGACTTTCATAAAAAACAAGGCTCACATACATTATAGTTAATTTTATAACTTGTTACCTACAGGGATTGCATTGTAAATATGCCCCCCTCATATACATTTTGTGTAGCTTGTTGCTTTTCAATAAACTCATCTGCTTTCCAGAATACACAAAACACACACATGTATTCATATTATATTCTCTCCAGTGGCTGTCCTATATATATATATATATATATATATAATAAAAAGAAATGATCCATCAAAAACCAGCAATTTGGACCACTTCTTAGCTTTGTGTGTGTGTGTGTGTGTGAGAGAGAGAGAGAGCAGGAAAATCATACCTTAAAAGCGATGCTACAGTCCTCCATAGTTGTAAACAAATATAACGAGCCGTCCAAAAAGTTGAAGCAACTTGCTTGACAACTTTTGAAGAAACATACTAATTGGTTAACACTAGAAATATACCTAAACAAATGTTAGTTTCAAATATAAATAGCATTTTACATGGGACTAATGTGATATTGACTTGTGTAAAATACGGAAAATGCATTAAAAAATGTACTTAAAAACTATATATTAACGAAAAAAATGTAAAGATTGGATACGGTGTTTACTTTGAATATATAAGAAATATTAAGAAAGAAAAAGGTTGAAGTTTCAAAGAAACATAAGCAATCATTTCAACGAACATGCGTTTTATTAATTTTTTTTTTTTGTTTTTTTATCACACAAACATGTGCTTCTATTACCATTGCGTACCATAGTAAACATTTGTTCGTGCACCCTACCATGCCGTGTTTTTTGGCATGGCAATGACCTTTAACTCTCATTGGAGCGAAACAAGTTTTCATTTTCTTAAGTTTTAAGATTTCGGAGGAAATTAAGAACCTGGAAGCACGTGCCCATCTAAATTTTCTCCCTTTTTTATTTTATATATATATTTTTTAATAATACTTTTTTATATAAAAATATGAAAAAGTGCCTCCCTAATTTTCTCATTTCTCATAGAATTTTATATATGTTACAAAAGAACCTTAACTCTTAAGATGAAAATATATATACGTGGCATTAATCAAGTTTCTACATTGGTTACCGATGGGGACTAGGGATGGCAATTTTTTCCAACCCGGCGGGTTTCCGCCCCACCCCTAACGAGGCGGATTTGGTAATTCCTTAAATTAGTTTAAAACAAGTATAATAAAATAATTAAAACTCCGAAACGGGTTTGGGGCGAAGGCGGATTTAGTGATGAACCCGCACTAGCCCCACCCCGATTTTATATGTACCTTAAATATATATATATATATATATATATATATATATATATATGTATAAATAATATATTTAATATTTTTAAGACTCTTATTACTTTGAAATATCAATTAATATATTAATATTCACTACTTAATAATTTAAAAGTTAAGCCAACTTATTAATCAACTCAATTTGAGCACATTAGGTTAGTTTTTTTTTTTATAACATAATAAAAATGTCATAGCCCGTCCAATCTCAAAATTAAACGTAATACGCGGGATGAAGTCGGTACTTTATCTACAGGAATAAGGACGAGAATAGTATACCAATTACAAATCTATTCTGGAGTAAGGGCGAAATTGGTATGACGAATTTTCTAGGGTTTAGCCAAACCCGTCCCGATGCCATTCTTAATTGGGACACCTCTATGTAGGCGCTTAACATGATACCTGATCTAGAGTCTATTTTAATACTATTTGTCACTACCCGAGTGTTTCGCGGTTCAACTTAAATTATTAGATTATGCTAACAAACTCATGAGTAAACAAGATCTAGTTCCCTCTCCATCCAGATTGATGTGGTTCCTTACTAAGTCACGTGGCGTATAAAAATGGAGAGAAATAAAGTCTCGAGTGAGCCACCGTATTTGATGAATCGATGGGCTTGTCCACTTTGATATAGTGGGTTCAGCTTTAGAAAAAATGTTGGGCTAAAATGGGCAGTTGAGGATGGACTTTGAAAAAACAAATTATATTAAGAAGCCCAAGATCTAACCACACGATCAAGCGGAATTCGTGGGAAAAAATTGAGAATGACTAATCATTTTCTTGAAGACCAAGGAACCAAAAAGTAGGGCTCAAAATGGGTAAAAAGTGGTGCCTATGAAAGATGGATTCTTAGATCACATTTGTAACACGGCTTACGAGTCTTAAATTTAAATAAGCACAAACTTGCCCCAAAATATATTACCCCAATCCAATTGCATTTGCAGAAAAAAAATACAAATAATAATAAAAAATATCCAATTGCATTAAATATTTAGTAAGTTAACATTGTTTCAATTCAATAGCAATAAAATATATATATATATCGATATCTATATTACTGTTAAAAGTGTTGAGGAATTCTTATTTTTTACATACAATTTTATTAATAGAAAGGTTGCAACTCTTGAATTAACTATCTCTCGTGGTAAAATAATAAAATAAAAATAAAAATAAAAAAATTGAGCATCTCTCTATGTTTTTTTTTTTTGTTTTTTGAAGAGTTACACCTCTTGAGTTATTCATTTATTTTTTGTTGTTTTTTATATACATTTTATTATTTGAAAAGTTAAAGCTCTTGGATTGTGCTTCTCTTTATTTTTGAAGCATTACACCTCTTGAGTTGTCCATTTGATTTTTGTTCATTGTGGCCAATTGTAATGGTGGGCACTTGTCCATTTACCCAAAAACTCAAGTTGTTGAGTAGTACTGCATACCCACCCATTTAAACCCAATCAATTTTCTATCCGAATCTTATGTAGGACAAATGACCCTTGTTACATTCTCCCCTATCCAAACTCGTAACGTTCTCGTTGCGGCTCGGGCCACCCTGCCTACCCGGGTGCTCACTCGGATGCCTTCCGGGCGGGGCGCTTGGCGTGAAACCGGATCAAGGATTGCGTCTAGCTCTGATACCAATTGTAACAGGTGGGCACTTACCCATTTACCCCAAAACTCAAACTGTTGGGTAGTGCTTCATACCCAATCACTTTCCCATCCGAATCTGATGTGGGACAAATGACCCTTGTTATACCAATACAAAAGACATGTTCCTCTCAACCCTCTTAATGGATAATACTATCACATGAGGCGAGCGTTCAAAAGACCCAAACCTCGAGGATCCGTCTTAAGAGGTGAGATTACAATGAATGCATACTAATAAATAACAGTAAGAGAGTAAGGAAATATTTAAGGTATATTGAACGTATTACAAGAGATAATCTATAGACTTTACAAGAAAGTGTCTCTCGGTTAGTTCCTCTATATAAAGAAATAAATAACCACTTGAGATATTCATGGTCAACTAATTGAATTGAGGAAGCAAGTAACATCAACTTTGAATGGAAGAAGTCTATGTACAGCTATCATATGATTTGGTGGAGTTGATATCATGATACTCCCCTTCAAGATGGAGTGTGGATGTTGAGAATACCCATTTTGCGAATGAGTCTTCAGAAAGAATCTTTTCCAAGTGGATTGGTGAATATATTAGCAACTTGAGATGGCAAGGGTACGTATTGAGTAGACAATAATTTGTTTTGAATCTTTTTTCGCATGAAATGACAGTCTATCTCAATGTGCTTTGTCCATTCGTGAAACACTAGATTGTGAATGATGTAAAGAGCCGCTTGATCGTCACAAAATATGGTCATAAGAGATGTATGTGAAATGCCCAAAATCAGCAAAAAAAATACTTTAACCATTGAAGTTTGCATACAAGGGTTGTCATTGATATTTTTTTTTTTTTTGGCCTCTGTAGAAGATTTAGATACGGTTGGTTGTTTCTTTGTCTTCTATAAGATAGGGTTGGAACCAAGGAAAGTGCAATAACCACTAATAGATCAGCAAGTGGTGGAGTAACTGCCATAGCCATAGTCACAAAAACCAACGATGTGTAAAAAGCTAGAAATGGATAATAATATACCTTTGTTGATAGATCCTTTGAGATAACAAAGTACATGATTAGCAATATCCATGTGTGTGGTACGTGGGGATTACATGAATTGGCTAAATTGCTTAACGACACAGGTGATATCGGGTTATGTGATAATCAGGTAAAGAAGACGAACAACAAGGCAACGGTAAATTGTAGGGTCTGATAATAATGTGCCAGTCTCTATAACAAGATTGAGATATTGTTCCATAGGGAACTCAGAAATCCGACTATCTGTGGTTCCTGTATCGGATAAAATGTTAGTGGTGTATTCGGGTTGGGTGAGGAAGATGCCTTTCTTAAAGTGTACTACTTCGATGTTAAGGAAAAATTTTGATTGCCCTAATTCTTTGATGTAGAACTTTTGTTTTAGAAATTGCTTCAATTTTTTAATAACGAGGAGATTAATAAGAATGGCATCGACATTAATAAGCACATGTGGACTTAAAATTAATCTGGGTAAATAAAGAATAATTAGATTTAGATTGAGTGAACCATGATTTGATCAATGTTTTAGAGAACTTGGCAAACCATTTTCGAGAAACCTGAGTCCATACAAGAATTTATTGAGTCTAAATAACTTTTGCTCCCCTTGTTTGGAGAATCTCGAAGGTAAAGTCATGTAAACCATCTCATCTAAATCCCCTTATAGGAACACATTATGGACGTCCAATTGATAAATGGACCAATTTTTGATAGTAATAATGGAAAGAAAAAAAATCGAACAATGACTAATTTAGCCATATGAGCAAATGTATCATGGTAATCTTAGCCCTCAATCCGATTGTATCCTTCATAAACTAAATGGACCTTATAACGCTTAATGAAACCATCTTAATGATACTTTATCTTAAAACCGAGTTACAGCCTACATGTTTGTGATGTAAGGATAAAGGAACAAGAGTCCATGTTTGACTTTTTTCTAATACTTCAATTTTGACAGACAATTCATCTCTCTAGTGTGGAATGTTGACAACTTGAGAAAATAATTTTTATTCAACTATGAAAGATATTGTAGATAAAAATAAAATAAAAAATAAATAAAAATAAAAAGCTCTGTGGGACATAAGGAAATTAGTGTTAGAAACATACAAAGTAATATTGAGTGGAACTCATAGTTACCTTAGAGTTCGATTGAATGAGATTAGCTGGATGAGGGATGATGGGGCAATGAAAATATTTGAGATGGGGCGGTGGGTGTCCTTCTCTGGAAAGTCGTGATGAGTGAGGAACAATGGGTTGTAATGTGAAAGTTGTGGACTCTAAATTCTTATTGGGTGAGATAGTGGGTTGTGTGGAAAGATTACAACGATGATATACTGGTAATGGCTGAACTTGATGAGGTTGGATTGCGATAGAGGACCGTGAGATGAATTAGGTAGGGGAATTGGAATCTATAGTATGAGTAGCTAGATCTAAAATTTCATGTGGAGAGGGTGCATATAATTGAAGGTGTCATTGTCAAGGAGGGGTAAAGGTAAACTTGCAGGTCTGATGGAAAGGCGGAGATATCTTAGGAAGGAAAAAGTGATCTCGTGAACGATCATATCATGAGATGTGTAATTTTTTTTAGAAATGGTATTTGATGAGCACTGAAAAGTGCGTTTTTAAACCCCTTAAACTTAGGCATTCTAGTACTTTTATCTATCTTACTTTACCGTTTTAGATTGATTTCGTATTATTTCCATTTTCAGGCACTTATCCCGAAAATAAGCTAACTCAGCCAAATAAGAGCTTAATTGAAGCAATTTTGAGATTAAACAAAGAATGGAGCAAAGTGGAGAAAGAAAGAAGCAAAATGAAGCAAAGCAGCAAGTTCGATCGATCCAAGTCCAAGGTTCGATCGATCGAATATTGATCGATCTCAGCACTTCAAGATAGATCCAAGTCTTGACCCAAAGCACTTACGTCCAAAAGTTCTATCGATCCAACATTATTCTTCGATCGATCAAACACCTTTGTCCTTATTCAAATGATTGATCCTATCCACAGTTGTACCACTCACTAACTACTTTTGTCCTTTTCCCATAAATATTTCCCATAAATATCTCGGATTTGTCTTTTTCCAAAAAGCTCAGCCAGTGGGATCGATCCTGCCTAAGTTCGATCGATTTCAGTTACTTTCGATCGATCTCACTTCCTCCAGTGTAAAAAAGTTAAAATTCAATCTCATTGAAAGTTGTCCTTTATCCAATCATTAGGGAATATTGTGTGCACAACTCCAGCTCATTTTGGGTGTCATTTTGACCTACCTATATAAAGATAAAGATTGTTTTTTCAAGGGGAGGAGGCCAATATTATCATTTTCATATCATCTCTTGGAGAAGAAGTTTAGAAGAGGAGGAGGTTAGAGACACCATTGGAGATCTTCATCAACAAGGAGCAAACCTCTTCCATGGAGTTAGCCCTTGAGGGTTGGATCATCATCACCATGAGTGGCTAGACATCCTCTTGGGGCTAGAGTTAGCCCCAAGCATACTTTCTATATCTTAATCTTGTGTATTATTGAGGGATTAGTGTTGTAATTAATGTTTTGACACTTTGATATATATAGATCTTGTTTAATCAATGATTTATGTGGTTTAATGCTTCCAATTGATCATTTCATTCATCTATATGTCTATGTATGTTAGAATAGATGTTCATGTGCTTATTTCTAGATTTTGTGTTGTTGATGCATGTCTATGTGTATTGATGCCATAAATTTAGAGGTTGTCAAAACATAGTGCTTAAAGGAATGTTCTTGTGATTCTCTAAATGGTTCATGCTCATATCTTAATGGATTGTGTCTCCTTCTTAGCTAAATTAGTTTAATTTCAATGGCTTAATTGTAGTTTAGTGATATTATAATATTAGATGGGAAGACAATGCATGCTAGTTGTTTGATGCTCCATACTTTTGAATGCAAGTAGCATATGTCTCTAATTTTGTGTTATGCACGGTTTTGAGTTCAATGAAAAAGATCAATGATTTGTTAGATATGTTGTACTTTTCACATGCTATTTAGACAATATATACTTAATTGCTAGATATATTGCGTTTTTCACATGTTGGTTAGACAATGTATGCTTAATTAGTCATCCTTACTTGTTGAATCAACCAAATACACACACACCAATATTGCAACACCCTAATTGCCCTCATTAATCACTTGTCAATAATATAGAAATGATTTTCTTGGTGGTGATCTCTAAACCCTAAGACTTTTCTCTGTCTCTTACTTACTCTCCATTGCATTCAATTACTTAGTCTAATTTAGTTGCTCTCTAATCTAATCAACCAACCAATCAATTGTTTGATCACTCGACCTGTTAACCCTAATAACGATTCCACAATCAATTCCGACTCCAATCGCTTGGGACAATCCCTACTCGCCCTAGCTATATTTATAGTAAAAGGTAGTAGTGGTTTTTACAAATGTAAAACTTGGCCCTCGCCTAAATTGCACGTTTCTCCAAGCTTGTAGTCACCGCGACCTACACTATTGGAAAGACCAACAAGTTTTTGGCGCCGTTGCCGGGGATTAGGCAACGTTGTATGTAATACTTGTAACACCCCCACATTTTCCACGCATAAGTTGATCAGGCTTATACACGAAAAACGAGGGATATCAAAAACAATTGGCAATATACAAGCATGGAATACAAAATGATGGAAATAAAAGAATTTAGACAGGAAAGAAACATTAAATAATACAACATCCATTCATCCTTTATTTAATACAGTACTTCATTACAACTTGGAAATCCTACGTCAGGGATCCCTAAATATAACCCTGAGAGTTCAACGTCAAAAGTAAATAAAAACTGAAACTGAAATACTACATAAAACTTCTACCCTGCACTGGATCGTAGGAGTAGATGAGTTCGGATGATGGTCCCACACTGCCAACCTCAGCCTTGAAACGGATACTGACCGTATCCTGAAATAACAACAATGGTGGGTCAACCCCACGAGCAAGTCCTCTCTACTATGACCCAAATCAGAGAATCCAATAAATTAATCATTATGAATCGGATGAGTACTATATCTGTATACATCCTATGGGAACTATCCGATGTATAACATGACCTCAACCAGAATAGACGGTGATCACTTAGACTCACACTAGGTGGTTAAGTGTCGCCTTTCCCTACCCGGGAAATCAGCTATTATACATGGTGCACGGTACTGACAACACAGACTATAACGAACTACACAATGATAACACCTCGCAAAGTACTGATGAATATACTGAGCATATAAATTAGGCAACACATGCCAACAATATTAAGAAATATACCGAGTATGTCAATTAGGCAACACATGCCAATAATATTAAACCACATACCCCGACAGCCACACATCTGTCTATCGCAACGAATGCATAAGGTATAAATGAGTCTAAACTTATTAGCCAGCTCATATGGTTCTATATGGCAACACATCCATATAATATAAATGCGACATAATTAAACAGTCCATTTATTTCCTGAAATGCACACAGCATAATAATCATGGTTTATATATCAATTAACAGTATAAACATCCTATAAGATATCATGGATAATTTATCTGACTAAAACCATGGCCTTATTTAATTTAACAGTAATGTTTGATACCATTAAATACGATAATAACACTATTTATATTTAACAATGTCGTTAAATAAATCACATTAGTATCTGTACTGTGAACGAGCCAATAAATGCTTAGAAAAGATTAATCGGCCATAAGAATAAGTAACGGGTATTAAAATAATAATTTCGTGGCCCGTTAAACCCGTAATTACCAACACAGTACCTAAAAATCCAAGTTTAAGGTTCTGGAATTTACAAAACAGGCCCTAGGGGTATTCTGGTAATTTCCAGCAGCTGTAGGGACCCCACACGCGCCCTCACGCCTCCCAGAGCCTCCCCACGCGCAGCCCAACCTTCCCCACTCTCCCACGCGCCTCCACGCGCGTCTGGCATCAGCCACGCGCTCCCACGCGCGCGCACGCGCTGCCACGCGCGCACTAAGGGTGCCTTGCTGACGTGTCACTTCCTGGTTGGTTGGCTGCATCCGGACTCCGTACTCGCGTCACACCGGATCATCTCACCCTATCTTCCCTCCATCCAACGCCCACAGATCCGGGTGTACCGCGGTATCATGGACCGCGATGCACCGGATCAATCAGACTCCACTAATGGCCAGGATGCGCGCGTACACCCTCCTATGGTGCGCCGCGTTGCACCGGATCACTCCGGTCGTCTCCCCCACTGCCGGCGACCGGAAAACTCGCCGGAAGGTCGCCGGAAAGTGCAGAAAATGCCCGGAAAAATCTAGAAAATTCTAGAAAAATCCCTAAAGTCTTATTTAATTATTTTTAGCCATTATTAATTTCATAGGACATTAAATAAATATATACCATCCTATATAATTAAAATTCCATTAATTGAATAAAATAAAATTAATAATTTATTAACCTCTAAACCTTGACTCTATGCATAAAACTAAGCTAAACAATTAATTTATTAATTCAAAGGGGAAAAGTAGATAATAACTTGCCTTTTTGGATTTAAAATAAATCCGCCGGTCTGCGCGTAGTCGGGTAAAATTGCCTACACCGGTCCAAGCTTCTTTCTCTTTCTCTTTTCCTTTCACTCTTATAAAATAGCTCTCTAGAATTTATACTTTGCTTCTAACTCCCTTTATTTTTTTCTAAGGCAAGCTAGTTAATTTATACACAAAATATATAATATAAATATTACAAATATCTTATTTATAATAACTTCTCACCCATTTCTCATACTCCTACCTATATGGCTTTAAGACAATGCTATCTTTAATCAAGATATTTGATCCACCATTCTACCATAGTAAATGAAATTCTATCCTAGTATTTAATTTTTCATCATTACCTTGATTTAATACTAATATTATTATTACTAATATTATTATTAATAAAACTTTTATAATAATTATTATTATATTATTATTAATATTATTATTATTATTATTATTATTAAACTAATATAATTATTATTATTACAAAATAATACATTATATCATCATAATACTATATAACACAAATATAATATTCTAATTAACTAATATTGCTTAATTAAACAAAATAAACAAATAATAATACATGCACAATTAAATACATAAATTTACTATTTTAACATACACAATTAATTTACATGCACCATTAAATGAACTTAATATAACAATGAAGCATGCACAATAATAGGTACAGGAATCCACACATAATTGAATTTAAATACACTAAACTCTTTAATTAATTACGGGGTATTACATTCTCCCCCCCTAATAACGGAATTTCGTCCCCGAAATTCACTACATACCTGTATTAAAGAGCTCTGGATACTTGGCACGGATAATATCTTCCCGTTCCCAAGTAGACTCTGTAGCACTATGATGACTCCACTGTACACGTACTAATGGAATAGTCTTCGTGCGCAGTATCTGATTCCTACGATCGAGAATACAGTAAGGTTGTTCCAAATAGGTTGCATCAGGTTGCAACTCAATCTCACCCACATCAATGTGTTGATATCGGTCTTCGTCCCGTAGAAATTTTCGCAGCATAGATACATGAAAAACATTATGTACCCTATGAAGATTATCTGGTAGAGCCAGACGATAAGCTACTGCCCCAATCCGATCTGTAATCATAAAAGGACCCACAAAACGAGGCGATAACTTACCCTTTGACCCAAACCGCATTACTCCCTTCATAGGAGAAACCTTAAGCAAAACCTGATCACCAACCTTAAACTCCAAAACACGAGTTCGACGGTCAGCATAACTTTTTTGTCTGCTTTGAGCTGTACGCATCCGATCCCTAATGATAGCGATCTTTTCAGACGTGTCCTTAATAAATGCAGGACCCAAAAAGCTGTTCTCACCAACTCCAAGCCAACAGACAGGAGACCTACACGGTCTACCGTACAAAGCCTCAAATGGTGCCATACCAATAGTTTTCTGATAACTATTGTTATACGCAAACTCTGAAAGCGGCAAATATTCCTCCCAATTGCCTTTAAAATCAAGAACACATGCCCGCAACATGTCTTCTAAAATCTGATTAACTCGCTCAGTCTGTCCATCTGTTTGAGGATGATAAGCAGTGCTAAGATATAGTTCTGTACCCAAAGCCTGCTGAAAGCTCCTCCAAAATCCTGATACAAACTTCGGATCTCTATCTGATACGATGGACAATGGTACTCCATGAAGTTTCACCATTTCTGCAATATACAGCTTAGCATACTGTTCTGACGTAAAGTTTGACCGAACAGGCAGAAAGTGAGCGGACTTGGTCAATCTATCAACAATGACCCAAATAGAGTTGTGATTATGCTGTGAAGTAGGTAATCCCTCTATGAAGTCCATGGAAATACTCTCCCATTTCCACTCTGGTATGGGAAGTGGCTGTAACGATCCTGGCGGTCTCTGATGATCAATCTTAATCATCTGACAGGTGCTACATTTAGAGACAAAGATAGCTATATCTCTTTTCATGCCAGCCCACCAAAACTGGCGTTTCATGTCCTGATACATCTTGTCTCCCCCTGGATGTACAGAGAACTGAGAAGTGTGTGTCTCTCTCATCACAACATTTCTCAAATTATCAGCTGAAGGCACAATTAAACGTCCCTTGTACCTCAATCCTCCATCAGTCCCTATAGAATAAAAAGGAACATCTCCGGAGGCTAACTCCGAAACCCGATCAATACACTGTTGATCTGAGAGTTGCGCTTGAATGACCTGATGAATGATAGAAGGAGTTACTACCACACATGCCATAAAAGCGTCTGCTAACTCATCAACAGTCTTCAAAGCATCCCACTCTGTTGTAAACAAAGCTGAAAGGCTGACATAGGGTCGGCGGCTGAGTGCGTCTGCTACAACATTCGCTTTCCCTGGATGATACTGAATAGAGAAGTGATAGTCTTTCACGAATTCCAACCATCTGCGTTGTCTCATATTCAGTTCCCTCTGTGTGAACAAATACTGTAGACTCTTATGATCGCTAAACAATCGAAAAGTCTCCCCCAAAAGATAATGTCTCCAAATACGCAAGGCAAAAACCACTGCGGCGAGCTCTAGGTCGTGAGTCGGGTAATTAAGCTCATGAGGCTTAAGCTTCCTAGATCCATAAGAAACTGGTCGCTCTTCTTGCATCAACACACAACCCAAACCCTTCAGAGAAGCGTCGGTAAATACTAAATACTCGATTCCACTCTGAGGTGTGGCTAAGACAGGTGCAGAAGTTAACTTGCTCTTCAATTCAGCAAAAGCAGTCTGACAAGAATCATCCCATACAAATGGTACATTCTTCTTAGTCAGATGAGTAAGTGGACCCGCAATTTTGGAAAATCCCTGGATGAACCGGCGATAATACCCCGCTAATCCCAGAAAACTGCGAATCTCTGTCGGTGAGGTAGGCTGTCCCCACTCCATAACGGCCGCAACCTTGGCTGGATCTACTGCTAACCCTTCTTCTGACACTACATGTCCCAGAAATTTGACCTCTTTCTGCCAAAATTCACACTTCTCAAACTTCGCAAACAACTGATGTTCTCGAAGTGTCTGCAATACTGTGCGTAAATGTCTGGCATGGTCCTTCTCCGACTTGGAGTAAACCAGAATATCATCAATGAAAACAATGACAAACTGATCTAAGTATTCTCTGAATACTCTATTCATCAAGTCCATAAAGACAGCTGGAGCGTTCGTTAAACCGAAAGGCATAACACGAAACTCATAAGATCCGTACCTCGTGAGAAATGCTGTCTTTGGAACATCTTGTTCTCTGACTCGTAGCTGATGATAACCAGACCTCAAATCGATCTTTGAGAAGTAAGTAGCTCCCTTCAACTGATCAAACAGGTCATCAATTCTGGGCAACGGGTACTTGTTGCGAATAGTGACCTTGTTCAGTTCTCTGTAATCAATACAAAGACGAAGAGATCCATCCTTCTTCTTTACAAACAGTACTGGTGCTCCCCATGGTGAAGTACTCCTGCGAATAAATCCCTGGCTGAGCAACTGTTGAATTTGATCTTTCAACTCTCGCATCTCCACTGGTGCCATTCGGTACGGCGCCTTAGCAATAGGCGTAGTGCCTGGAGCTAAATCAATAACGAAATCTATCTCTCGACTCGGTGGCAAGCCTGGAATTTCCTGGAATACATCCTGGAATTCCTGTACTACCGGGATGCTGTCAAGAGATACCGCAGTCGCTTCCTGTGAGTCCTCCTCAAGAACGAATAAATAAGTGCTAGGCCCTCTATCAGGTTGTGGTACAACAAGAAGATACATCTCCTGTCCTGGTATAGAAAATCCAATAGACTTTTCGTAACAGTTAACCTGAGCATGGTACTGAGATAACCAGTCCATCCCAAGTATAACATCATACGAATGCATATCTAACACTAACAAATTTGCAAGAAATCGAAGTCGGCCCATATCTATAAGGATATCACCGCTATACTCTCGTAAAATTGCGCCAACTCCCAATGGTGTATAAATATTAAGAGGTTGGTCACATAACTGAGTCGTCATACCAGATAAGATAACAAAAGATCTAGACACAAAAGAATGTGATGCACCAGTGTCAAACAGTATACGAGCAGTTCTACCATGTATAGAAAACATACCCTCAATAGCCTGAGGAGCCTGCGCATTATGTGACATGAAGTTATAAACTCTGCCATTATGCAACTGCTGTGGAGGTTGTCCCGGAGGAAATGGTGGTGCTGGAAGTGCCGGAAAATTCTGAACTTGCCCACGTGGCATCGGTGGGGCCGGTAGAGGTAACGGCTGATTAGGTCTCGGCTGCCCATACTGTCCCTGCTTAGCTTTGGGACACATCTTGGCCGGATGCCCAATCTCTCTACAGTGATAACAACGTCCCGTAAAAGGACCTGCCTGCCTTCTCTGTTGATTTCCCGACCACTGTTCCTGTCCGGTCTGAGGTATCCCACCTTGTCTACCCTGATTAGGGACTCCATCCCTCTGCACATCTAGGTTTCCTTTGTTTTTCTTCCAAGGTTGATGTCCTTGAAATCTGCCCCGATCATTGGACTTGGCACCACTGCTGCTTCCTTTCTCCCCTGTCTGGTAGTCTCGGTTAGTCCGCTTATCTCCCTTGGACTTCCGGTAATCACTCCTCATCTGGCAGTGCTGTAAGGCGGCATTAACCACCTGGATATAAGTAGTATATGCAGGACTACCTAAGATCACCACTTTAATCGGCCATATTAATCCCTTCACAAAGCGGTCTCTCTTCTTTTCTTCCGTATTGACCTCCTCTGGTGCAAATAATGACAAATTTATGAACTTCTGTTCATACTCAGCCACAGTCATATCTTCCTGTTGCAGATCCAGAAATTCGGTCTTCATCGCTGATCTTACTGACATAGGAAAATACTTGCCGTCAAAGCGAGTCTGAAATTCAGCATACGTCAATCTGGTCCTCTCATCGACAGTAGTAATAGACTCCCACCACTGCAATGCATTGCCTATCAGCATAAACGTAGCCAGCATCTGTTTCTGCACTTCGGTACAGATTACCATCCGAAGATGACGCTCGCTCTCCTGTTTCCACTGATATGCTAACAGGACATCTGTGGACCCCGCAAACGTTGGTGGATTTCCCCGGATGAACGAGTGACGAACTTTGTCCCATGACATTGGCTGTGCCACTGGTTCAGGAACAGGTACTATCGGAGGAGGTTGCTGGTTTCGTAGAGCAGATGCTACTCCTGCTGCCACCGCTCGTGCAATGATATCAGCAACTTGAGGAGAAAATTCCTGATTCTCATTTTGAGTTGGGGAATTACTGCGATGACGGTTCGCATTCCTTGTCCCACGCCGAGACATCCTTCTATTAAATTCAGAAAAATCTAACGTCAGTACATTATAATGGACCGACTAAAAGAATACAAAGAACCCTAATACTTAGGCTCTAATTATCAGAATACACAACGCGGAAGTATAGTAATCACAGATCCCTAAGACACTCGAACCTGGAATGCTCTGATACCAACTGTAACACCCCCACATTTTCCACGCATAAGTTGATCAGGCTTATACACGAAAAACGAGGGATATCAAAAACAATTGGCAATATACAAGCATGGAATACAAAATGATGGAAATAAAAGAATTTAGACAGGAAAGAAACATTAAATAATACAACATCCATTCATCCTTTATTTAATACAGTACTTCATTACAACTTGGAAATCCTACGTCAGGGATCCCTAAATATAACCCTGAGAGTTCAACGTCAAAAGTAAATAAAAACTGAAACTGAAATACTACATAAAACTTCTACCCTGCACTGGATCGTAGGAGTAGATGAGTTCGGATGATGGTCCCACACTGCCAACCTCAGCCTTGAAACGGATACTGACCGTATCCTGAAATAACAACAATGGTGGGTCAACCCCACGAGCAAGTCCTCTCTACTATGACCCAAATCAGAGAATCCAATAAATTAATCATTATGAATCGGATGAGTACTATATCTGTATACATCCTATGGGAACTATCCGATGTATAACATGACCTCAACCAGAATAGACGGTGATCACTTAGACTCACACTAGGTGGTTAAGTGTCGCCTTTCCCTACCCGGGAAATCAGCTATTATACATGGTGCACGGTACTGACAACACAGACTATAACGAACTACACAATGATAACACCTCGCAAAGTACTGATGAATATACTGAGCATATAAATTAGGCAACACATGCCAACAATATTAAGAAATATACCGAGTATGTCAATTAGGCAACACATGCCAATAATATTAAACCACATACCCCGACAGCCACACATCTGTCTATCGCAACGAATGCATAAGGTATAAATGAGTCTAAACTTATTAGCCAGCTCATATGGTTCTATATGGCAACACATCCATATAATATAAATGCGACATAATTAAACAGTCCATTTATTTCCTGAAATGCACACAGCATAATAATCATGGTTTATATATCAATTAACAGTATAAACATCCTATAAGATATCATGGATAATTTATCTGACTAAAACCATGGCCTTATTTAATTTAACAGTAATGTTTGATACCATTAAATACGATAATAACACTATTTATATTTAACAATGTCGTTAAATAAATCACATTAGTATCTGTACTGTGAACGAGCCAATAAATGCTTAGAAAAGATTAATCGGCCATAAGAATAAGTAACGGGTATTAAAATAATAATTTCGTGGCCCGTTAAACCCGTAATTACCAACACAGTACCTAAAAATCCAAGTTTAAGGTTCTGGAATTTACAAAACAGGCCCTAGGGGTATTCTGGTAATTTCCAGCAGCTGTAGGGACCCCACACGCGCCCTCACGCCTCCCAGAGCCTCCCCACGCGCAGCCCAACCTTCCCCACTCTCCCACGCGCCTCCACGCGCGTCTGGCATCAGCCACGCGCTCCCACGCGCGCGCACGCGCTGCCACGCGCGCACTAAGGGTGCCTTGCTGACGTGTCACTTCCTGGTTGGTTGGCTGCATCCGGACTCCGTACTCGCGTCACACCGGATCATCTCACCCTATCTTCCCTCCATCCAACGCCCACAGATCCGGGTGTACCGCGGTATCATGGACCGCGATGCACCGGATCAATCAGACTCCACTAATGGCCAGGATGCGCGCGTACACCCTCCTATGGTGCGCCGCGTTGCACCGGATCACTCCGGTCGTCTCCCCCACTGCCGGCGACCGGAAAACTCGCCGGAAGGTCGCCGGAAAGTGCAGAAAATGCCCGAAAAAATCTAGAAAATTCTAGAAAAATCCCTAAAGTCTTATTTAATTATTTTTAGCCATTATTAATTTCATAGGACATTAAATAAATATATACCATCCTATATAATTAAAATTCCATTAATTGAATAAAATAAAATTAATAATTTATTAACCTCTAAACCTTGACTCTATGCATAAAACTAAGCTAAACAATTAATTTATTAATTCAAAGGGGAAAAGTAGATAATAACTTGCCTTTTTGGATTTAAAATAAATCCGCCGGTCTGCGCGTAGTCGGGTAAAATTGCCTACACCGGTCCAAGCTTCTTTCTCTTCCTCTTTTCCTTTCACTCTTATAAAATAGCTCTCTAGAATTTATACTTTGCTTCTAACTCCCTTTATTTTTTTCTAAGGCAAGCTAGTTAATTTATACACAAAATATATAATATAAATATTACAAATATCTTATTTATAATAACTTCTCACCCATTTCTCATACTCCTACCTATATGGCTTTAAGACAATGCTATCTTTAATCAAGATATTTGATCCACCATTCTACCATAGTAAATGAAATTCTATCCTAGTATTTAATTTTTCATCATTACCTTGATTTAATACTAATATTATTATTACTAATATTATTATTAATAAAACTTTTATAATAATTATTATTATATTATTATTAATATTATTATTATTATTATTATTATTAAACTAATATAATTATTATTATTACAAAATAATACATTATATCATCATAATACTATATAACACAAATATAATATTCTAATTAACTAATATTGCTTAATTAAACAAAATAAACAAATAATAATACATGCACAATTAAATACATAAATTTACTATTTTAACATACACAATTAATTTACATGCACCATTAAATGAACTTAATATAACAATGAAGCATGCACAATAATAGGTACAGGAATCCACACATAATTGAATTTAAATACACTAAACTCTTTAATTAATTACGGGGTATTACAATACTCCTAATTTTAAAAGGATAGTCTAGGTATTTATTTATTTATTTTTATTGTATTTTTTTTAATTGTTTAATTGATTATTTGACTAATTGTTTATGTGTTTAATTGAATTAAGTGTTACTTGATTAATTGGCTACTTATCTATGTGTTATTTGTATTTTGTCTAGGTGTTATTTGTATTATTTGTTTAATTAGATTATGTGCTTAAATGATGTATTTGATTAATTGTAATTAATTGTAAATTAAATGATTAAATGTTTTATTTTATTTTATTTTATGGTTATGGTTAGTGGTAATGGGCTAACTAATTAGGTCCCATGAATTACTTGGATAGGAGGTTGGATGGGTATGGATAATTACCCATGGATAGTTGTATATGTATATATATAGATATATATGTATATATATATATATATATATATAAAGGAAAGTAATTTATTAATATTATAGTAACTTTAATATTAATAAATAATCTGATGTAGATATTTTATATATTTATATAATAAGGATATACATATATTTTATACGTAACATATTTTAAGTTACCTTTTTAATATTATGGTAACTTTAATATAAATAAATAATCTGATGTATATATTTTATTTATTTAATGAGGATACAGATAGATTATATACGTAATATGTTTTAAGTTACTTTTTAATATTATGGTAACTTTAGTATAAATAAATAATCTGATGTATATATTTTATTTATTTAATGAGGATATAGATAGATTATATACGTAACATGTTTTAAGTTACCTTTTAATATTATGGTAACTTTAGTATTAATAAATAATCTAATGTATATATTTTATTTAATTAATAAGGATATACATAGATTATATACGTAACATATTTTAAATTATCTTTTTAATATTTTTATTTTTTTATTTTTCTTTATTAAGTTGACTTAGATTGGAAAAAGGAATAGGGTTATTATTTAGCCTATAAATACACAACTATAGGTTGAAAAAGGAGTGAAAATATATCACGTAATATATTTTAGAGAGAAAGAGTTAGAGAGAGAAGGAGAAAGAGGAAGGAATGAGGAGAAAACCCTTTAGAGAGAAGATCAAGGAAGAAGAAGTTTAACTTTTAATCTGAAAGTTTAAGGCAAGTTCTTCTTCTATCTCTTTCCCTCTGATTCGTGTTTCTATACATGCCTAGAAAATTTCAGGATTTATTAAACACATAAAATTAAATAATTATGCATGTTTAATTGGATTAGAACATAAGTTTTATGAATTTGGTTCATATCTATTTTGTTTTATGAATTGATAAATGCATGATTTTGATTTGATTTCCGGTGTGAATTTTTACATGTTTAAATTATGTATATTTCATATCTGTGGAATGATAGAACGTAGAAACATGCCTAGGATTCCTGAACATTAAATAGGAACTAGGTTTGGGTTTAAATAAATTTAAATAGACTTAATCATAATGATGCTTACTATTTGAATGTTTTAAACAAACGAATTAATTTAATCTTTTAATATGTTTTAACAATTGAGATTAAATGTGTAGGATGAATTGGATATGGAGAATGCTTATTTGACAGTATAATAAAATATCATCATATGTATAAGATTCAGTTTATGTAGGATATATGATATAGGAAACTTAAATAAATAATAAGTCATTCCTATTTTGTGATAACTTGATATCATATTATCATAGTTATTTTTGGATTGTTTGATGTATTTCTTTAATCGTTACATCAATTGTTGAATTGTGTGATTTAATGCACCGGTATGGGACGGTGGCATTCTAAGAACGGATTAACTTATCAGTTAAGTCCTACCTATTTTATATAAGGGAATGAATTAACTAAAATGTTAAGTCCTACTTATATTCAAGTCAGGTCAGCTGAACAAGTTGAATGACTTATGGATGATTAATTTATTATATAAGGGAATGGATTAACTAAAATGTTAAGTCCTACTTATATTCAAGTCAGGTCAGCTGAACAAGTTGAATGACTTATGGAGGATTAATTTATACCAGATAGGATGGTTACTAGATTATATATATATAAGTATGGTGCCATGATATGAGCTTGAGTCTCAGGATCAGTGGTTAGGGTACGTATATCGCCAGGGATGTGTAGCTAGATATAGTGTTGTTATGTACCCTGGTAGGTCTAGGTATTCATGCTCACTATATGTGCGTTTTGCATGTTGCCTACTATTCAGGTTGAGACAACCCTATAGTTTAGTAAGGTTCCTTTAATGTGTATATATATATATATACGGACTACTAGTTAATGTTGGATTGACTAGGATGTATACGTGTATCGGATTTCTGCTTGGACTGTAGTAGAGTAGAACTTGTTTGTGGGCCTGACCCACCATTATTTTTCAGGTGTTTGTCAGGAGTAGAGGTTGTTCGTGCTGAGCAGGGATCAGTCTACTTCATTCTTCCGATGCTACATAGGAGTTCCTTTATGATTCAGTTTCCTGATTTAGACAGTTATTGCTGTCATTTGTTTAGTTTGGATTTTCTAGGGGTCCACACAGTATGGATTCCCGAGTTGTATTTTGGAGGATCAGTTGTATCAGAAGAGTTTATTAATTAATGGAAATATATTCTGAGGTTTATTATTAGATTATCATTTTAGTTTCTTGTCAGCATTTTATTTATTCTTCTTTATTCTTTTGTACTCTGTGTTCGTTTATTATCAATTTGTTTTGATATCCTCGGGTATTCGGGCGTGGGCCTAGCCAATCCGCATTCGGAAATCCGGGGGGGGGGGGGGTATCGCATTGTAATTGTGGAATCAATTAGGAATTATTACTCTTTTGATCGTGTCTTTACTTGTTTCATTTTTCTTTTGGTTACTTATTGTGTTTGTTCATATTTGACAAGGAGCAGTGAGTAAGAAGGCAAGCAAAGGAACATCCAAGTAAAGAAGCTAAGCAAAGAAAGGAAAAATGCTAAAAACTTAAAAATTGCCAAGATAAGCTTTAAATTTAGAGTTGAAGTGCTTAAGGACCTTTGTGAGATTTTCTTTACTCAATCCCTTAGTTAAATCGTCGGCCCGCGTAGAGGCAAGTTTTTAAATTCTTAGATAAATCGTGAGCCCGCGTAGAGGCAATTTACTTTTCTTTGCATGTTGTTCAAGCATGGGAGTGTGGGTACAATGTATATGGAGGAAATTTGTTGATGGTTGATTTGTTGCAAAGGGGGAGTGCTTGCTTGTTTTGTGGTGATTTGTGTGTCATTTGTAGTTTTGTGTAAACCTCGCCATACCATTCATACTAGGCATTCACATGGAAAATCTAGAGGGTAATCGTGGCTACTTAGACACACGTTTCATGCAAAACCCACCACTTAATCAACATGGCCCCGGAGTCCAAGCTCCAATTCCTCCAATGGTCCTTCGTGATCATTATAATCTTCATGCATACCATACACCTACTTGCATCGTGTTGCCTAATTTTGAGGCTAATCAATAAAAATCAAGCCCGAGACCATTCAAATGTGTCCACTCTTTTATGGCTTAGATGAAGAGGAACCATATAGGCATCTTAATGAATTTCTTGAACTATGTTCCACCGTGAGGTACATGAATGTCCCGGAGGAAGTTCTTAAACTACTCTTCTTCCCTTTCACACTTAAAAACAAAGCAAAGCATTGGTTCAATATTTTAAGGGTAAATTCAATCACATCTTGGGCGCAAATGCAAAATGAGTTTTTAAAAAAAATTTAACCCATAAGTTTAACCAATGTGATGTGTACTTCAATTAGAGAATTTTCTCAAAGGGAAGGAGAGTTGTTGCATGAGGCTTGGGAGAGATTGAATGACTTGCTAAGAAAATGTCCACATCATGGCACTCCAAAATGGCAAGTGGACCAATACTTCTATGAAAGCCTATCTGATATGTAAAAGGACATTGTTGATACCTCATGTGGAGGCTCATATTTTGGGAAACATGAAGACGACATTTGGCACCTCTTTGAGAAAATGAGTGAGAATTCTTTGTACAAACATTACATTTCTCGGTTCGATCATCATTCTAAGGAGGAAAGTGAAAAAGTTTGTCAAATTGAAAGTTCAAGGGAAATTGTAGCCGAAGTTAAAACTCTTTCTCAAAAACTTGATCAATTCTTGTTAAGTCAAAGACCGGCTACCAATTCATTCCCTCTTCATCATTTTTCTCAATCTTGTGAGCCTTGCATGACATGTCCAAGTGTTCTACATACTACTTCCAATTGTCCCCATGGATATGTGTTTAATGAACATTTTGAACAAGTCAATGCTACATTTGCTCGACCTTATTCAAGTGCATATGTTCCAAAGTGGAATGAGAGTCCCAGTCCTTACCCAATCAAAAATTTTTAAAGCAAATACATCCCATCTCATAAGAGGAATGGAGGGTCCCAAGGAATTGTTTCTTCTTCTCATCACCAAAGAATGAACCACTTTTCACATCCTCAAATGTATGATTCCCAAATTGACAATCATTATCCTCATGCATTCTCTAGCAATTCAACATTTGAAGAAAAGGTTTTGGTAGCTTTGGATAGCTTAGAAATGAATACCAACTTGTTGCATTCCCATTCTCAATCAATTTCAAAGCTTGAATCCCAAATCGGGACCATAGCTAATGCATTGAATGCAAGAGAGGTTAGGAAATTACCTAGTCAACCTGAGAGGAATCCAAAGGCCCAATTTTGTGTGGAAGCAAACCCTACATCGGGGTGTTCTTCCCAAGCTCAAGCGCAAGCCATCACCACTTTGAGAAGTGGCAAGCAAGTGGATAATAGGGTTGAACTACCGAAGGAAGATAGTGAATCGGTGCAACCTAAAGTTGTCACCCATCCAATTCCCAATCTCACTCCTACTTCCTTGGATGAAACTGTTCCTAACCGGAATTCTCAATCTTCTCCATCATCTTCTCAAATTACAAAGTCTTGTGAGCCAAAAGCTCTATTCCCTTATGTTTTAAAAGAAACTTCACCTTTAGGGAGGTAAGAAGGGAAAACACATGACATGATGGAATTTTTTAAGCAAGTCAAGATTAATCTTCCTTTTTTGGATGCCATTAAGCAAATCCCACCTTATGCAAAATTCTTGAAGGATCTTTGCACACAAAAGAGGAAGAGCAAGGGTCCAAGCCCTAAAAAAGTGTTCCTCACGGAGCAAGTGAGCGTCATTCTTCAACAAAACACTCCATTTAAGTTCAAAGATCCCGGTGCTCCGACTATTTCTTATGTAATTGGAACATATGAAATTCGTAGAGCTCTTCTTGACTTAGGTGCAAGTGTCAACTTGATTCCTTACTCCGTATATGTCCAATTAGGGTTAAACGATTTGAAGCCAACCTCGGTGGTACTTCAAATGGCTGATAGATCCGTCAAAACACCTAGGGGCATGGTAGAGAACATCCTTGTAAAAGTGGATAAATTCTACTTTTTTGTTTATTTTGTAGTTCTTGATACCGAGTCGGTTACCAATCCTTCCACCCACATCCCAATCATCTTGGGAAGACCATTCCTTGCCACCGCAAATGCAACAATTAATTGTAGATCTGGGATCATGGATCTTTCTTTTGGCAATATAATGGTTAAACTCAATATTTTCCATGCAAGTCGACATCCCACAGATGAAGAAGAGTGTTGTCTTGTTGATGTGTTAGATGAGGTTGTTGCGGAGTCAATTCCAACAATGATTATAAAGCAACCAATTGAGGATAGTCTTTCATCTCTTTTATCCGATGATCCTCTTGCTTCTTGTCTTCTTGAAATGTATGGAAATTGTGGATTTGATGATGAAAAATCAATGAATAAAGTAAACAATTTCATGGAATCGGTTGCAAGTTTAGATTGTCCATCTTGGAGAACTCCAATAGAATCCCTTCCTCCACTCTCTAACACTCCACCGGTCTCATCTTTAATCTTTCCACCAACTCTTGAGCTTAAAACTCTTCCTTCCAATCTCAAGTATGCATTCTTAGGTCCAAAAGAGACTCTTCCGGTTATCATTTCTTCAAGTCTTGAAAAAGATCAAAAAGAGGCACTCTTAAGTGTGCTTAAAGAAAATAAGGAAGCCATAGGATAGAGTGTGGCGGATCTTAAGGGAATTGACCCTTCTATTTGCATGCATCGCATGCTTATGGAAGATAAGACAAAACCCTTAAGGGACACCCAAAGGAGACTTAATCCAAACATGAAGGAGGTAGTCAAGAAGGAAGTAGTCAAACTCTTAGATGCCGGAATCATTTATCCAATCTCCGATAGCAAGTGGGTGAGTCCAACTCAAGTAGTTCCCAAAAAATCGGGGATTACGGTGGTTGAAAATGCAAAGGGCGAGGAAATCTCTAAGCGTACCACCAATTCATGGCGTGTATGCATTGATTACTGTAAATTGAATACCGCCACTAGAAATGATCACTTTCCTTTGCCATTCATTGATCAAATTCTAGAAAGATTGGCCGGACAACAATATTATTGCTTCCTGATGGCTATTCGGGGTACAATCAAGTAACCCTTGACCCATTAGACCAGGAGAAAATCACATTTACATGTCCATTCGGCATATTTGCTTATAGACGGATGCCTTTTGGTTTGTGCAATGCACCTGCCACATTCCAAAGGTGTATGATGTCAATTTTCTCGGACATGGTGGAAGAGTATCTAGAAGTCTTCATGGATGATTTTTCTGTTTTTGGGTCCTCATTTGATGCATGCCTTAAAAATCTAGATTTGGTGCTTAAAAGATGTCGAGAGACAAACCTTGTTCTTAGTTAGCAAAATAGTCATTTCATGGTTCAATAAGGCATTATTTTAGGTCATGTCATCTCTGAGAGCGGGATTGAGGTAGATAAGGCGAAAGTTGAGCTCATTTCTGAATTACCTCCACCTTCAACGGTGAGAGAAGTTCGCTCATTTCTAGGTCATGCCGGCTTTTATCGCCATTTCATCAAGGACTTTAGCAAAATTGTTCGACCTTTGTGCAATCTTCTTGCTAAGGAAACTCCTTTCGTCTTTGATCAAGCATGCCTAGACGCTTTTCATAAATTGCGTGAATTATTATCATCTGCTCCTATCATGCAACCTCCCAATTGGTTATTGCCATTTGAAATCATGTGTGATGCTTCTGATTATGCCATGGGGGCAATTTTGGGACAAAGAGTGGGTAAGCTTCCTTGTGCCATATACTATGCAAGTAAAACTTTCTCGGGAGCTTAATTGAATTACTCCACTACCGAGAAAGAGTTACGTGCCGTGGTATATGCCCTTGATAAATTTTGATCCTACCTCTTAGGGTCAAAAGTTGTTGTTTATTCTGATCATGCTGCTTTGAGGCATCTTTTGACAAAAAGAGAAACAAAACCTAGGTTGATTAGATGGATTCTGCTTCTTCAGGAATTTGACTTTGAAATCAAGGACAAGAAAGGCACCGAGAATATGGTTGCCGATCATCTTTCTAGGTTATCGATAGAGCCTTTCCCTAGTCTACCAATTTGTGACTCATTTCTGGATGAACAACTTTTTCAAATTTCCAATAGGAAAATGCCTTGGTTTGCCGACATTGTGAATTATTTGGCAGTGGGCAAGCTACCAACTTCTTGGTCGAAGAATGAGAAAAATCGTTTCTTTGCCAACATCCGGAATTACTATTGGGAAGACCCTGTCTTATACCGATATTGTCCGGATCAAATTGTGAGAAGATGCATTCCAGAGAGTGAGGTTCCAAGTGTCCTACTGTTTTGTCACACTCTCGCATGTGGTGGACATTTTAGTGCAAAGAAGACCGCCTTGAAGGTTCTTCAAAGTGGGCTCTTTTGGCCCACTATTCATAGAGATGCCTACAATTTTTGCAAATCATGTGAGAGATGTCAAAAGATGGGAACAATGTCTAGAAGAGATATGATGCCCTTGATCAATATACTTGTTGTTGAGATATTTGATATATGGGGCATTGATTTTATGGATCCATTTCCTATGTCCTATGGTTTTCAATACATTCTTCTTGCCGTTGATTATGTTTCTAAATGGGTGGAAGCATGTGCTACCAAAACAAATGACCACTCCGTGGTCATTCAATTTATCAAATACAATATCTTTGCTCGTTTTGGTATGCCAAGGGCTATAATAAGTAATGAGGGAAAACATTTTTGCAATCAATTCTTGAGGCACTTATTTCTTAAGTACTCCGTCACTCATAAGGTAGCCACTCCCTACCATCCTCAAACAAGTGGGCAAGTTGAAGTGTCTAACCAGGAAATTATGCATATTCTTAAGAAAACGGTTAACACTACCCGAAAGGATTGGTCAAGGAAGTTAAATGATGCTTTGTGGGCTTATCGGACGGCATATAAGACCCCCATTGGCATGTCTCCTTATAGGCTTGTATATGGGAAGCCTTGTCATCTCCCGGTTGAGTTAGAACACAAAGCCTTTTGGGCGGTTAAAAAGCTCAATTTTGACCTTGATAAAGCCGGAGAGAATAGGCTTCTTCAATTGAGTGACTTAGAAGAATTGAGACACAATGCCTATGACAATGCCAAACTCTACAAAGAGAGAACCAAAACCTTTCATGACAAGCATATTGTGAAAAAGACTTTGGAACCCGGTAAAAAAGCTTGGCTTTTCAACTCTAGACTTAAACTCTTTCCGGGGAAATTGAGAACTAAATGGGAAGGTCCTTATGAAATCATCTTTGTTGCACCTTATAGGGCGGTTGAAATCAAAAATTTGAAAAAGGGAAACATTTTTAAGGTTAATGGGCAGAGGTTGAAACCTTTCATCGAGGGTCAAGTCTTTCAAAGATATCTTGAAGCTGCACATTTAGTTGACCCGGTGTATGAGCACATAGAACATTACATTGACAAGGAACCAAAGACTCCTTTTGAACTTAATCCAACGAGTTCTTCAAAGAACCGTTTGTTGGGAAAAATTCAAAGCATTTATCACCCCAACAAGGAGGGGATGCATCACAAGATCTTTGATCCGGGCTAAGAGAGCCCAACGTCTTGCTAGAGACGTTAAAGACTAGCAAAGACATTCGTAGGGTGTCAGAACCCTATTCCTCTCCCATTTCTTTCTTTCATTCTATTCCTTGTGAAGTCTAGATACCTGTTTTTGGTTCTCACATGTATTGCAAGGAACTTTGGTGAGGATTGCATGAGCTTTTATGTCATAATTGAGCATTTGGCAAAGTTCGATCGATCTCACATCGGAGTTCGATCGATCGAACTGTGGATTGCACTCAACACTTAGAAAATTTTTTGACCTGCATCCACCTGCATCCAAAATCAGCTCTCTGTCCCATCGTTCGAACTCATTCTTAGATCGATCAGATATCTTCGATCGATCCAACTTCCAGGTTCGATCGATCTTAGGATTCAGCACTTAGAAAAATTTTGAGCCTGCATCCACCTGCATCCAAAATCAGCTCTCTGTCCCATCCTTCGAACTCATTCTTAGATCGATCAGATATCTTCGATCGATCCAACTTCCAGGTTCGATCGATCTCAGGATTCAGCACTTAGAAAAATTTTGAGCCTGCATCCACCTGCATCCAAAATCAGCTCTCGATCTCATCGTTCGAACTCATTTCATGATCGATCTAAAAAAATCTTCGATCAATCCAACTTTAAGGTTAGATCGATCTCAAGTTCCAACACTTAGCCATTTTCTGAACCAAAAACCTGCATACTCTTGCCTCTGTTGGATTGATCAAATTATTGTTTCGATCGATCTCGGTTTTGCATTTCATTATTCTGACTTTATTTTGACTTTATTTTGAGAGAGAGAAAGTTCGATCGATGCAGAACTACCTTTCGATCGATCGAACTAATGAGCAATAGTCTTTAAACAGAATTAATGATACTATTTCATTTTCTCTCTTCTTGGATCTTCCTCCTTTTCACAGTCCATCCCTCATCTCTTCGATTCACACCTTGCTTTGTTAATAATATGCTTTCAGTGTCTGATTTGTTCAAATTTTCATGAAGATTAGTGGCCATGGATGAAGCTTTAAGTCTTTCGTATACATATGTCTATATCCATCTTTATGCCATGTCCATTG
This sequence comes from Cornus florida, assembly GCF_030987335.1. Taxonomy (NCBI): domain Eukaryota; kingdom Viridiplantae; phylum Streptophyta; class Magnoliopsida; order Cornales; family Cornaceae; genus Cornus; species Cornus florida. The sequence continues at coordinate 59,567,494 of NW_026775572.1, read as the reverse complement.
TCATGAGTTTTTCTGATTTTTGGGAGTGTGGACCATTCCAGGTTTGTTGTGTACCTGGGCCCTCGAACATTTTCATGCGGGTCCCTTGCTTCCACAGTCACAGATCTGTGACTCCTTGTTTTTCACAGAACACAGTTCTATCGATCGAACTTGTGTTTTCGATCGATCGAATCTATGAGATCGATTTCACTTCTTTTCTGATCGATCGAATTTCATATACACACTTCATTCATTTGGTATTCACTTCATCCTATCATATCTATGCCCAATGCCTGTGATATTCCACATTGGAAGCAATTCATACTTATATCGCCTAGCATGCTTCACATCCCATCACTTGCATAGATTCGTGTCATCTCTATTTTGTTTATCTTATTTGACATATATGTTTCTATTGTGCTTTCAATTATTTATTCTAGCACTTAATCCCATTGCAAGATTTCCTTTTTGCAGACCATGACTAAGAATAACAATTCTTCCACTTCAGCCACACCTGAGGCTCATGACCAGATATGTCGCTTAGAGGAGCACCTCCAGAGTTTAAAGGATATGTTGGTTACTCTTAGAGCTGACATTAGTACCCTTCGTTTGAATATGATGGCTGCCATTCGAACTGACATTTCTCGCCTCCGTACAGAGATCTTGACTACCATGATGACTTAGCCAGGGAGATCCGTGGAGCTCCCTCTGCCTGAGACATATAGTCTCTTTATCTTTTTATGCTCTCTATCTATGTTTTGTGTCTGCTACACTTGTGATACTATTATTTTTGCAACCGGGTCTGTCGGCTTTGACAATCGATGTATTACACTTTATTGTTGTTTTTATCTATGATGGATGTTGTATGCTTTTATTGATACATCTGCCTTTTTAACTCCATTAGGTGCATCACAGTGACTTCAGTGAGAGAGCGCTACCCAATTTCTAGGACCACCCTTATACCTCTCTCATTTCGTTATCTGTTTATCCCATTTACACTTGTATGTTCACTGTGCACATGATTATCCCATTTTGTTATCTGATAAGTTTATCCAAGTGCCAATTTTCAGGACCACAGTTCATCCCAAGTTTGGGGGGCAATGCCACCCACTTCGGATACTTCAGTCCCGATCATGCTTGCTCAGTGGCACTGGTATACTCTTTCCTTTGTTCTCTTTGCACATTGAGGACACTATGCAATTTAAGTTTGAGGGGAATGGTGCTCTACAGTGATAGTTTTAAATTCAAACTTTTAGCATGACTCGTGTATTTGAGGGATATTTCTATGATTGGTCCATACCTAGTTATGATTTTGATCTTTTGAGGACTATATTGCTTAAAATTTAAAAATTGCTTGACTTGAGAATCCAATACTCCTTGTATGCCTTATGAATGCCATTTAGGAGTAAATTTTTCAAAAGATTGATATCTTGTTTGCATTTGTGGTCCACATCATCCTGATTTTGTGATTGTTTTGAGATTCATTCTAGGATTTTACACTAGCACAGGCGCACACTAGTATTCATTTGTGAGGTACATGCTTTATTGATTATTGAATTGGTTATATCCTAATTGGGCTAGTAGTGCATTGAAAGCTTTCATTCTTGATAAAGGTGGATAATAACCCCTTTTCATAAATAGCAAGGATTCTAGCCTCATCAAGCACTGAACTTCTCGCCCCGAAAGGTGGAGGGCCCAAACTCTAGGTTAATAATTGTTTGATTTAAAAAAAATAAAATAAAATAAAATAAAAAAAGGCAACAAAAGTGAGGACTTCTCTCAAAAATTGAGAAGTGGGAAATGATTAGATGGTTGTTGTCTTGATTTGTAGCCTAGTTGATTTGAGCTTGTAAGTTCGTAGGGGTGTTTGAACACCTAGTGCCCTAAAGCCATCTGGTTTGGGAGTCATTGACCTAACGCTCGACCTCATGAATCGCTAGAAAGCTTAATAGGTCAATACATTGTACTATGCTTCCATCTTTGATCCTCTAAAAAAAAAAAATCAAAAAAAAAAAAAATGAGTGAAAAGAATAAGCACACCTAGAACAATAAAGCTTTAATAAAAGGTCCACTTTTTGTCTTGATGATCGGTACTAGATTTGTGTGCTTGTTTGAGGGTAAGGATGTGATTAATTCTTTAGTTGGCTAAGATAGCAACACATTGATGCCGGTCTACTCAAAAGAATTTTAGAATTGTTTTGATTTGTATGATTATTTTCTTGATGTGTGGAGGACCATACTTGCTTGCTTGATGTTAAGATTTTGGGAGATTGCTTGAAAGGTTGAAAAATTGCATACTTGAGGTAGTTTTCTCCCAATACTTGTTTGCAATATTGGTACCTCTTTTGAAAAAATGAGCTTAATGTTTGTGGGTACCATTTCTGGAAACCCTCACGAGACTTCACTCGTCCACGAGGGGTAACCTAGGGGTTTAAAAGGCTTGTTGCATATGCTAAATGCAATCGTGCTCCCTACGAAAGTGGCGTTATCCATTTATTATTTTCTAGTTTATAGTTATATAGTTATTCATTTCATTCCTTTACTTTCTAGTTCATTGCTAGGGACTAGCAATATTTAAGTTTGGGGGTGTGATGAGCACTGAAAAATGCGTATTTAAACCCCTTAAGCTTAGGCATTCTAGTACCTTTATCTATCTTACTTTACCGTTTTAGATTGATTTCGTATTATTTCCATTTTCAGGCACTTATCCCGAAAATAAGCTAACTTAGCCAAATAAGAGCTTAATTGAAGCAATTCTTAGATTAAACAAAGAAAGAAGTAAAGTGGAGAAAAAAAGAAATAAAATGAAGCAAAGTAGCAAGTTCGATCGATCCAAGTCCAAGGTTCGATCGATCGAACAATGATCGATCTCAGCACTTCAAGACAGATCCAAGCCTTGACCCAAAGCACTTAAGTCCAAAAGTTCGATCGATCCAACATCATTCTTCGATCGATCGAACACCTTTGTCCTTATCCAAATGATTGATCCTATCCACAGCTGTATCACCCACTAACCACTTTTGTCCTTTTCCCATAAATATTTCCCATAAATATCCCGGATTTGTCTTTTTCCAAAAAGCTCAGCCAGTGGGATCGATCCCGCCTAAGTTCAATCGATCTCACTTACTTTCGATCGATCTTACTTCCTCTAGTGCGAAAAAGTTAAAATTCCATCTCATTGAAAGTTGTCCTTTATCCAATCATTAGGGAATATTGTGTGCACGACCCCAGCTCACTTTGGGTGTCATTTTGACTTACCTATATAAGGATAAGGATTGCTTTTTCAAGGGGAGGAGGCCAATATTATCATTTTCATATCATCTCTTGGAGAGGAAGTTTAGAGGAGGAAGAGGCTAGAGACACCATTGGAGATCTTCATCAACAAGGAGTAAACCTCTTCCATGGAGTTAGCCCTTGAGGGTTGGAGCATCATCACCATGAGTGACTAGACATCCTCTTGGGGCTAGAGTTAGCCCCAAACATGCTTTCTATATCTTAATCTTGTGTATTATTGAGGGATTAATGTTGTAATTAATGTTTTGACACTTTGATATATATAGATCTTGTTTAATCAATTATTTATTTAGTTTAATGCTTCCAATTGATCATTTCATTCTATCCATATGTCTATGTATGTTAGAATAGATTATTTATGTATGTGCTTATTTCTAGATTTTGTGTTGTTGATGCATGTCTATGTGTATTAATGCCATAAATTTAGAGGTTGTCAAAACATAGTGCTTAAAGGAATGTTCTTGTGATTCTCTAGATGGTTCATGCTCATATCTTGATGGATTGTGTCTCCTTCTTAGCTAAATTAGTTTAATTTCAATGGCTTAATTATAGTTTAGTGATAGTATAATATTAGATGGGAAGATAATCCATGCTAGTTGTTTGATGCTCCATACTTTTGAATGCAAATAGCATATGTCTCTAATTTTGTGTTATGCATGGTTTTGAGTTAAATGAAAAGGATCAATGATTTGCTAGATATATTGTGCTTTTCGCATGCTATTTAGACATTATATACTTAATTGCTAGATATATTGTGCTTTTCACATGTTGGTTAGACAATGTATGCTTAATTAGTCATCCTTGCTTGTTGAATCAACCAAATACACACACACCAATATTGCAACACCCTAATTGCCCTCATTAATCGCTTGTCAATAATATAGAAATGCATTTCTTGGTGGTGATCTATAAACTCCAAGACTTTTCTCGCTCTCTTACTTACTCTCCATTGCATTCAATTACTTAGTCTAATTTAGTTGCTCTCTAATCTAATCAACTAACCAATCAATTGTTTGATCACTCGACCTGCTAACCCTAATAGCGATTCCACAATCAACTCCAACTCCAATCCCTTTGGACGATCCCTACTCGCCCTAACTATATTTATAGTGAAAGGTAGTAGTGACTTTTACAAATGTAAAACTTGGCCCTGGGCTAAATTACACGCTTCTCCAAGCTTGTGGTCACCGCGACCTACACTATTGGAATGACCAATAGTATTGAAAATGCAATACCCCTTTCTTAGCATGAGGATATCTAACGAAAATACCAATTTGCCTCTTTGATCGAATTTACTTTTGATGTTAACATTATGGCTAAAACATAAACAACCGAAAACTCGAAGGTTTTTATAATTTGGCGGTGTGTGAAAGAGGATTTCATGTAGTGAGATGACTTGCCACCTAACAAAGGGGTGCGAAGTTTGTTAATTATATTGGCTAAAGTTAAAACACATTCACCCTAAAAGGATAATGGGGGATAAGCTTGAAAACGTATGGCATGTGCAACATTGAGTAGGTGATGGTGTTTTCTCTCTACTACATCATTTTGTTGTGGTGTAGCAACGCAATTGTGCTGATGGATGACTCCATGGGTAGTGAAATTTTTTTGCATGGTGTAGGATAAGAAATCGGTTCCATTGTTGAAGCGAAGAATTTTAATATCATTGAAGTGTTCATCTATATCACCAATTCCAGAAAATGAGCAAATTAATTTTTGAACTAAAATGAGTGCAAAACATGACAAAAACGATTGTAAGATTTTCATAGTTTCAGATTTAATATTCACTAAATATATCCATGTAGCATGCACGACTATAGTCATCAACTATATTTAAAAACAATCCAGCATTAGAATGAGATGGTAAAGAAAATGGGCCCCAAATATTGTAGTGAATCATTTGAAATGGTCTACTAGTTTTGATTAAGCTATTTGGAAAACATAAACATGTTTGCTTAGCTTGTGGAGATATAATGCAAGTGGTATTATTTGGGCAACTAATAAGATGGAATTGCTTAGTTAACATTTGCAAATAATTGATATATGCATGTCCTAATTGACAATGCCATAAATTATTGGTGGTGAAAATTTGAAATGAGAAAATGGAGGCTAATTGAAGGTAATATAGTCCGTCATGTAGGTTTCCCAATCCAATCTTCCTCTTTAATAACCGGTCCTAAAAAATACAAGAATCGTTACTGAATGTGTTAGAGACGGTTTGGGACTTGACTAATTCACTATCAGAATTCAAATTAAATTGAAAGGTGGTGACAAAATAGACAATATCAAGACACATCAATGGTAATAGAATGTCACTACCAACGTGGATATCAAATAATATGTTCCATCCAGAAGCTTAAAAGTGGAATGCTTGGAACAAATAGTATAAGTTGAAAAAAAATGTAACGATGAACTGACATAATTTGTAGCATTAAAAGATCCACAAAGAATTAGATGAGCATGAAAGAGATATGCCTGTCAAATTTTCTTGTGGTGTAGGGCTACCTAACTCAAGCATGCTCAAGATCTTGTTATATTGTTCGATAGAGAAAACAAGAAGGGTGGCCAAATAGTGAGATGTGTTAGCTCAAACAACATTAGCTTGGATTTTTTATTAGAGTGTCCATAAAGCTTGTAACATGTACCCCTATAATGTCCTACACGATTTCAATTATCGCAAAATGGGCGCAGTCTCCCACCACGCTAAATCTACTCTTGTTGTGAATTGTCGTTGTGGTTTCTAAAGAATTTGCCATTGTTTTGTGGCTCAAAATTGTGTTGAGTTGCCTTTGCACCGAAGCCTAGTTGTTAGTTCTATTATCAATGAATCGAGCACTCAAGATTGTAGCTTTAAGAACGAGATTTGAAAATGCATATATTTCATGCTGCTCCTCTTTCTGTCTAACAAGAGAGTAAATTTTGGTAACGATAGGAAAAGAGTTCATTAGTAAAATTTGACTTCGAAAAGCTAAAAAACGATAATGACCTTGCAAAAAATCCATTGCACGGTCTTCTTAAAGCAAGTTGCATTGGTGATGGATTTGTTACAAGTAAAAACAGGAACGGTAGATGAAGAGTTTAATTCATTCCATAGGGATTTAAGTAAAGTAAAATAGATAGATACCGTAGTGTTGTCTTGCTTGATCTAGGAGATTGATTGCTTGAGTTGGTAGATCTTGGTTGCATTAGTCTGAGAGAATTGATCTTAGAAGTCCTTCCAAATGTCATGAGCAGAATCCGCATAGAGAATACCATCGCATAACTCCAACATAATTGAATTGAGAATCCACGAGGCAACAAAATCGTCACATCTAGACTACATGGATTTTTCATTGGGATTAATAGGGATTTTGATTGAGCCATCTATAAAAATTATTTTATTTTTGGCTCGAAGTGCCCTTGAAATATATCGTAACCACGTATTGTAGTTGTCATCGGACAACATTGGAGAAACAAGGATGGTCTTGGGACTATCCGAGTGATAAACGAAGAAAGGATCCTCTTGCCCTGAAGTTCAGAATTATGAATATCTATTGAATCAACCATTGTAAATGGATTGAGGAATTAAGAATAGACAGATTGATAGAGAATACTAATTCAGAGTTGTGAGTAGAGGCATTTTTATCCCATGATAAACAACAGTAAGAGAGAAGAGTTGGGAAATATTTGATGTATATTTAACTTGTTACAAGAAAGAATATATAGACTTTATAAGAGAGTATCTCTCAATTACTTCCTCTATCTAAGGAAACAAATAACCACTTGAGATAGTCATGGTCAACTAATTGATTTGAGGAAACAAGTAACAACAACTTTGAATGGAAAAATCCTATGTATTGTTGGCATGTGATTTGGTGGAGTTAATATAGTGACACACAAAAATGGAACACTATCCTTTGAAAAAAATTATTCCTAATGCTTTATTGTTTCATAGTGAGGACTTAGATAGGCACCATCCATTTTACATTCAATGTTTTCTTTAAACTTATATACGCGTGCTACTTAAATATTTTAGGTTCTTAAACTATATTTGATCTAATTTTCTAATATTATGTGTTTATATGGTAGTGTATATTGGAGACTAGTGTATATGAATGAGAGCCAAAGCTTTTCAAGGAGCTGAAGAATGCTACTACATAACACCCATTATAATTGTTCTCTTTCTAACTCCAATATGCAATTGACTATTATTAATTATTCTTGTCCTTCATGTTGATGATCCCTAGTTCATATTTCATAATATTGAGTTCTGGGAAAGAGAGAAATCAAATCTTGATATGATAGTTTTATCAATTAACTTAGGAGCGAGATTAACTAAAAAGGTCTTGACTAAGATAGTACATTAAAAATCAAGAACATTGTGTGTAAGATCAAATGATCACGATTAGCCTACGACAGACATAGAGGGAGGTGCATAGGTCTACAGCAGAAACTTACGTAATTTTAATATTCAAGCAATATTTTAAACAATTTAACATTTTTAATATCACTTGTTAAGATGACATTCACTCCTATACCAATTCATAGATTTATTTGGTTCTATATATCGCCAATTTTAAATATGATATAATTCTATATCAACTTGTAAAACAATAAACAAATAAACAAATAAACTTAACAACTGAAGTTTGACTAATCTGGTAAATTATGTAAACAAACAAAAACTTATGCAGATTGATATCGATATGATAATCACATTTGAAGCATTATATCATCCATGCATAAATATAAAGTAATTTGAAGTGCAATAAAAGTAAATAGAGTTTGAGACATGCACATCAAAATATATTGTTGTGGCTAACGTTAGATGTTTGGCCTAAATTGGTCATATGATGCATGTGCACCCTAATTTTTCTCGCAACATCCTCGCATGGAGAATAGTTATGTAAATAATATGAATGAGGGTGCTATTGAGAAAATAAGACTTTAAATGCGATAAAATATAAATAAGGCCTAAAGAATGGATTAGCCACCAAACTTTGAGTTTTACTATGGTAAGTCACCTAAAGTATGCGAATGTGAGTTAAATGAGATAGCCATATCGATGACATTCATATGTTCACCTAAAGTATGTGAATATAAGTTAAATGAGATAGCCCTATGTGATGACATCCATATGGTCTAACGAACTAGATTAGTGGTTTCAAAAGTCTTATTATATACGGGGAAGGTATTAGTCACCCCATATATTCATACATATGTATGGTTGCCAATATTTTATGTGATTCTCTAAGTTTTTTTTTTTGTTGTGTAAGTGCATGTAGAACCCTGTGAGGTTCTTTATTATCTTAGCCTTATTTGATATGAGATTAGACCTATTATGAAGACCGAATCCAATTGCACTATGACATAATGAATGTGACTTGTTAGCCTAAACCTCAACTTAGACAGTTTGACAATATGAACTAACCAATTCAAAATGACCTATGTTACACACGTTACGATGAAACTAATACTAAATCAAATTGAAACAAACCTAAGTTGTTTCCTTGATGGATTCAAACCAAGTGTGGCCTTAGGTTACCTACATATCATTCCTCTGAAAATGAATGATTCAGATCCAACGTAATTCGAAAAAGACATGTTTTGACATAATGGTACTTATCTCAATTTCGACAAAGTTTTGTTTTAAAAAATGAGTATTTGAACACCTTGAAAAGAATTATTTTGAATGTATAAATGAGTTAAGAATATCAATGAACTTTTAAAAGAATTTATGAAAATTCTAAAAGTTTTGAAAATGATGCATTACTATGCATTGAGAAGCATTTGACGAAATTTCGACAGAATACCAACATAGGTTAATGTCTTAAGGACCTAAGAATAAAATTTTAATGATATCATCAAAACCTAAATAATCTATAGATGCTTAAGAATATGTCCTAAACATACACCTAAAGATTGGTTGCAATTATGCAATAATATGCCCATTATGTTAAACAATATCACTTCCAAAATTCTCATTTTTGAAAAAAAAATTTGTAAATTTGAAAAGGGCTATAAAAATAATTTTTTCATAATCAAAATAAATTTTAAAATGTTGGAAAATTGTGAAAAAAATTATTTGATTTCGAAAAGATTTCAAAAATAAAACTTTATTGGTAAAAAAAGGAGCCTTTTCGGGATTTCGACAGCATTTTCACTTAACATATGTACATATGAATGTGATGAAACTATTTTTTTTTATATAATATAAATGAACCCTAAATGATTAGTTATGATGCTAAAATATGAATAAACTTGAAGGATGAAAAATGATTATTAAAAAAAAAAATAGTGTAAAACATTGACATTGCCACAATTCCACAAAAAACTCGAATTGAACCTATGATTAAAAGACTTTTTTGAAGTGATAAAACATCATTTTCAGAATGTTCTTAAGTTGAACAAGTGATGGAAATTTTACTAAAATAATATGTTATTTGGAAATTTCAAAAAACAAAATTTGACAATTTTTTTTGGCAGTTATAACTTTTTTTTGGCAAAAATGATTTAAAATAATGTTATGGGGCTTTCATTTGAACTAAAACTAAAATAAAAAATTGATATTTTACTTACAAGGTTCATTAAAACCCTTAATTTGAAAAACATGTTTTTAAATAGTTATACAAAACTGTCAAGTTTTAGGTTCCATCAAAAGTTCGGCAGAATAACGGCATCTACCCTTGGGCTAATCCTAATGAATGGGACTTAAAAGTGAATGATACCAATGATTATATTAACTTTACATTCTATCAAATTCGTGAAAATCATGGTTTTGACCAATGCTTAACTATAAACTATTTTAAAACAAAATTGGCTAAGAGTTTTTTCCTTATTTTATGAATTATTATTTTTTAACATGCTAAATGGACTAATTATGATTTTTAACAACAGAATTAGACTATTCATGAATGAATGCACAAGTACAATTATTTATTTATTTATTTATTATTATTATTATTATTTTGATGAAAAAGCCTAAAAGGTTTTACGATTGAAAAGTTAGTTGGTTAAGGGAGGTGCTTACTAGTTACCACTCTTTTCGTTTTGACACGTGTTGTAATCCTTTAGTGTTCCCATCAGTGAGATTACAGCACTCCAGTCAAACTCAGAGAGATTGGCAAGCAAGATATTTGGACATAAATATGGGCTCAAAAGATGTAAAGAGAGAGAGAGAAAAAAATCAAAAAGACAATCATATTAATGCATCTACAGAAGGGGGAGTGCATACAAGAAGAAGGTTTGGAAACCCTACCTTGGGTCTTCTAAAAATAAAAATAAGAGTAAGAGACTGCCTTTGATCAGATTTGCTCGTTTGCTCGTTTTAACTCAAATCTTCAAGTGTTGGAAACTCCCTCTTAAAAAAAAAAAAAAAAAAAGAAGAAGAAGATTTTTATGTCTTCAATAGAGGATTATCCCAAGCTGATTTAATAAAAGAGAAGATTGGTTTTAAGCTTTGGTGGGATTAGAAAGGAGTTGGAGAGGTTTAGAGGATGTTTGGAGGCATATAACACTTTTAGGATGCTAAAAAGAACTAAAAAATGTCCTTTTCAAAATTAGGTGGACCAAAAATCAGTAATTATCTGAAAAAAATAAATTAAATAAGAATTTTATAATTTTTTATTTATCATGATCTAAGTCACGTAAAGCGGGAACGAGAACAAGAGCGAGAGCGAATTCGAAAGCGAGAGCGTAAAAGCGGTAAAATTATGTCATAAATAATGAAAATTTGAGCGAGAGCGTGCGCGAAGTATAAGAGCGGAATCGCGCTCGGAGCGTGAGAGCGACACCTGTTGAGGAAGATTGTGTGACTTAGATCGTGATCGGACAGTCCGGAGGCCTGAGTGAAATTTTGAGTGCTGAAATTATCAATTTGGTGATTTGATAATGGCAACATGAAGATCGAAGAATTTGGGAATTGTAGTCACGATTAGACGACTCAGATGGTTTGAATTCGATTCAAAAGTAAAAGTAACTCGAACGAGAGGAGAACTTGAGGGTTTTTGGATAAAATGAGATAAATTGCATCATGGAATTATCAATTTGAGTGTTTGATGATAGGAAAATAGATATTTGAAAAATAAAAAATGGGTAATGCGGGTCCAAAAGCCCTACTTTTCTGATTTCACAAAATTGGCTTAATTGAGTAGGCTAATTTGAATGGATTATGATTCAAATTAACATTTTGAACCAATTAATTGACTTTGATAAGGGATTACCACCCTCCAATGTCGGCTGAATCGAAATTAAGGTACTAAAACCCTAATTTAGGCCCAGTTTGCACTCAATTCCACGATCCAACAATGGGAATAATTCAAAATGTAGGAAAATGGTAAAATTCACCCTTGGGGCAGATGTTGAGTCTTTGGACTCCATAATTTAACGGATTGATGGACCATTTGAAGTTCGATTAACAACAAATAAGCGTAATATGGGAGGGGACCAAAATATGGTGTTTACAATATATGCTCTACCACACACAAATTAATACGGTAAAATGGTATAAAATTACTTTCATTTCCAATTCTTTTTTACATCCAAATATAAGAAAGTAATTCATTTTTATTTAAATTTCACATCCAAACGTGTAAATGAAATTCTATTTACCTCCATCCCAATTCCTTTTTCAATTTCAAATCCAAATTCCAAAAGGATGATCATGTCATTATTATCTCATTTCATAATTTTCAAATATGAAAGGGACCATTTCATTTTTACACAATTCTTGTGCAATCTCACTTTATTTCATTCATGTGTGCCAAACTGTTCATTCAAATCATCTTTAATAATTTTTCTTGATGTTACCTTAGGTGCAATTTCATCATTTTTATTTTAAAAATTCAGCACTTTTAACGGTAAATTTCTCATAAACTCCACCATTTTGAATTTGAATAATTTAAATATTTAAATATATCATTTTTATGGATTTTAATTAACATAAAGAATTTTACCATTTAAAATTTAAATGATAAAATTTATTATTTTTATGGCCATGAAAATAAATAAATAATTTATTAGAGACGATTTTGATTCCCAACCCAGCCTATAATTTGAAAATATTTTGTAACAACGGGGCCTTTATATATACACAAAAGTTTAATATTTATGGGATTGAAGCACCAGCCTTAGGCCCACCGAAACAATGGCGACACTAATCATCTCAAACCCTTCCTCTTCCACTCTCGCGCTAACTCACCACCACAAACTAGCACCACGAACTCTATTCAACACCCCCTATGTATCCAACTCGCGGTCGCTTCGCTTCACCGTCGATTTGGGTCGCCGAAGAAGACACTTGTCGCTTGTGACACGCGCAGGCCCCACCACCAGCAACTACATCTTTGCTTTCGTCTTGCCACTCTCTCTTCTCGCTATCACAATCTTTACTTCTATCAGAATCGCCGATAGGCTCGACAAAAAATTTCTCGAGGAGGTATTTGGTTTGTGCTATTAACTAGTTTTTGCAATTATTTATGTTTAGTTTTTATATACCCAGTTCAATTTTTTAATTGAATTGCTATAATAGAATGATTATGGTTGTTTTTGGTTTGGTTGAAATGAGGTCACTTTGAATATCTTGGTTGATTTGATGGTTGTAATGTGGAAACTATTTGGGTTTTAGTACAAGGCTACTAGATGTTTGATGAAATGCACAAATGATAATATACCAACATGTTTGCCTAATCGAATTTTTTTTTTTAAGAAATAGTTGAGCTATCTATCTTATTTTTGTGTTACATAAGATTTTATCAGAGGGATTAGATTAGAAATGTTGACTCAAACATCTAATACTAGCAATTTGCTGTTGGAGTGCAGATAACACATTTGTCTGTCTGTAATTTGAAGATACAAGTTTACTATATATAATGTGGTGGGCCTGGTGGCATTGATAGGTATTACAGAGAGTGTTGATGTGTTGACTTAGCATTATATCCATACACCATAGTCCTTGCTTAAAGGTTTTTCTATTTGTCAAATATGAATAATTTGATGCTAAATGAACCTTTCCCTATTTTTTTCTTAAGCATGTGTTTTTTTGCTTGGATACTGTTTAAGCATGTTTATGTCAAACATGAATAATTTGATACCTCACGTAATTGAACCTTTCCCTAATTTTTTTTTATTACAGATGCTAATTCTATGAAACTGTGGTCTCCATGGTCTAAAAATAAAATTTATTGCATTGGACACTTGGTAGAAGCATCCCAGATATATAGTCGACACATCCCAGACCCTTGCCCCAAATAAGTCTTATGTAGCACAAGCACATCTAAGAGTAGCTACATAGCCTACATTAAACATTCATGACCTATACTTGATTGCTACCCATTTTTGTGTGCTCTATGTCAGTTTTACTTATAAAAGAAAAAAAACAAATTTAAGAAACCTAATGACGTGGGGGTAATGGAGACAAAGCCAAAGAAAAAAAAACTATTTGATCTCTAGTCACAAACTATTTAGGCAAATTATCTACAACCTGGTTAGCTTTGTGATAGTGGTGAATAACAGTCCGTTTGTGACTGGAAGCTTAAATTACAGTAATTTATTAGCAATTTCCCATGGATCCGCAACATCTACTATAATAAACAGGGGACTGAGAATTGATGCAATGATGGCTGGATGGTCCAAGTAGAAGACTGGACCATCATGGAGAACTTTTCATTTTGCTACCATTTTGGTACTATGAAAAGAACGCATAGGGTCATGATTCATGCCTCCAGCTGCAAGGTTTAAATGTCCACAAGCACAACTAGATTTCAGAGAAAAAAAAAGAAAAGAAAAGTAAGATTAAATGTAGACGGCAAAAGATCCAATAGTACTTGAGAATTTTAGTTTGTGCAAACTGGCTATAGAATCACTTGTGATATAAGGACTCTTCTAAATGGGTGAAGTACCCATGTCTAACACAAATACTTATGGGATGTGTTTAAAATGTATAATTGGACATGGATCTACTAAGTATATCCGTAATTCAAATTCATTACACATTGTATGTAAAACTCTCTTATAAATTTTCCATTTGCTGTATTATTGTCGAAAACTGTTCTCTTTAATAATTTGGAGTTGCTGTGCCTTGAACAATTATTTGAAATGGAAAATAAAAAAAAAATTAACCAGACACGTCTTCATTTTTCAACCAAAAATGAAAATAAAAATTAAAAATCGTTTCAAAAACGGAAACCTTGTAGGCCTTAAATATTTTATTGAAATCAAATTTATCTTTTGAAATTTGTTTGAAGCTTAAACATATCCATACTAGAAGAAATTATAATCATCCTTGCCTTAAACCCATATGAATGGATTCCGCAACATGAACTCTATTTAACTTTTCTATCACAATCCATTTCTCATATTATAGTTAACTTTTTAAAAATCGTTTCTAATAACTACATCCCATGTTAGTTTTGGTCAGCCTCTGTCTCTTGCCTTTATGCCAACTGATTTTTCTCTTCATATAATATAGGTCTTTGTTATATATGTTCATATTAAATGAGTCTAGTTTCTCTTATTTTATCACTAATAGGTGTCACTCCTAATTTCACCCTCATATTTTGATTAGTAATTTTATCTTTTCTAGTCACTCCTACCAGCTATCTTAACATTCTCATTTGAGTTACATAACTGTGTTCATGTGTTATTTCTTTTTTAAAGTCCAACACTCTGCTTTGTATTAGATAGTTGACCTAATAGCAGTCTTAGAATTTTCCTTTTAGCTTATTTGATTTTTTTTTTTTTAATACCACAAAATACCATTAGTTTTTCTCAATTTTGTCCAATATGACCAATTCTAGTATTTATGTCATCCTTTATCTCTCCATCCTTTTGTACTATTGATCCCAAATATTGATTTTTATTTTTATATTTTATTTTTATTTTTATTTTTTTTCTATAATCCAGTGGTTTTGAAATGTTATCATTATAATAGCATTTCTGACACTTTATTAAATTTGCATTCCATATATTATGTTTTAGTTATATTAATTTTCTAGCCTTCTAACTCTAATGCCTTTCTTTATATTCATAACTTTATTGCTAAGTTTTTCTTAGAAGTATCCAGTGATACACCATCATCATCAAACAAAATGCATCATGAAATATTGTTTTGTAAGCCTTTCGTTATTTCATCTAAAATCATTGTAAATAGATATGGGCTTAGAACTGATCCTTGGTGCAATCCTACATACATAGAAAAGTCTACAGTCTCGCCGCATGTAGAACGAACTTCAGTCTCTCTCTTTCTATAACTATCCAGAATAATCTTTCTAAGTTCTATAAAGAATTGTTTTCTTTGTAAAGTCCACTAAATTATATCTCTCAGTACCCCATCATATGTGTTTCATATGTAAATATTTTTGTTTATTCCGACAATCTTCAACAAATTGTCTTATTAAGTAAATGGCGTCGTCCATTGCAGATCTTCTTGGCATAAACCCAAATTAGTTATGAGACACTGCCTCCTTTCTTATTCTTAATATTTATTCCATCACCTTTTTTAATAGTTTCATTGTATACCTCATTAATTTAATTCCTTGATAATTGCTGTGTACATTCCCCTATTTTTATAAATTAGTACTAAAGTATTTCTCCTTCATTCATTTGGCATTCCTGGAAAAAAATATTGGATGAATTATTGTTATTTTCATGCTTATCATTGTAGTCGTCGTCTCGTCGAAGAACTATTGAAATGACAGTTCTTCGCACAATGAGAATCATTAAGATAATGAGTGATACGGTACGGTTATCTCAAGGTAGTTTTTTCATTAGTGGAAATAATCAAGCTAATAGCCTAATATAGCAAGCTAAATCATAAATTATTATAAGTTGTGCTGTTTTATGAAGCCAGAGAGGTGTTGAACTCCTGATGAAGCATTTAACTTGATGAATGTCAAAGCACTATAAAGATATATGAAATAGTGTGGTTTCTAGACAACAGGGTTAGGTTTTTTTTTTTTTTTTGGTGATAAATTTTTTGTTTTAAATTATTTTTTATTCATGTTTTGTGTGACAACATAACAAGGGTGCTAAATGGGATGACTGGCAAGGTCAGCCAAGAAATGCTATTAAACAAGGAGGTTTAAATGAGATATTTTGTCCATTTGCAACTAAGAACGGTATTATAAGTGTATTGGCAATAATGAGTGTATAGGTCTAATTTGCATAGTGTATTAGCAAGTGTAAGTGAAGAGGTGTACTTCTATTGTCAGTTGGCAGCTGCTTTTCCAATGCATTGGTATGCTTTGATTTTGATTTTGTACTTCTAGGGCAAAAAGTGTGATTATAGATTATAGGATTAATCAACTGATCGAAGAAGAAAATGGTTAACCTGGAAAATAGAATCCTATGGACACTGTGTATTTTATTGAAATCAGTTTGTCTTTTTAGATGTATGTGGGGGATTTAACATACCACACTAAAAAGAATTGCATCATTCATATAGTGGTATTGACATACAGCTTAGTGGTTGTAATTGTAGGTATTCATAGAAGGGAAGTACATTTAAGGATATTTGAAGATATGTATTATGAAGGAGATTCAGAAAAAGAAATAAATAAATGAAAAGGAAATATTTGATATTAGTTTGCAAGACTCATATTTTCTTTATGAATTCTCTTACACTCGTATACTTCAGGCCATCAGTCCTGGCCGTTATGGTGAGATTGAGCTTCTACCTCTTACTTAGTATTTAAATCCTTCATTTGACAAATTTATTTAGAGTTTTGGGAATATTTGGAACATTTGCAATACTAGTGATAGCCTGAATGTTATTTGAACTATCGAATACTACAACTAATCAACTCAGCAGATCTTAGCTCCTCAGTGTCATTTATTAAATACCTTATAGCCCTTAGCAAATATATATATTAAATACTTTATAGCCATTTGTTCTGCATGAATTTGAGCTGAGTACTGTTTAAATCGCAGAAGATCTTTTCTTTTATCATAGTCATGACTGGTTCTTTTGTGTGGGGTTGTATTCTTTGTCGTCTCAGTCCGGTGCAATTTGGAATACTCTTGAGCTTTGGAGAGTGTCACGATGCATCTGAGAAAGAACTTTTTATTTTTGTTAAATGATTCTTCCACTCAACGGCTGTTCTTGACTTTAGTTTTGGACGTAACAGATTGCAATTAATCAAGAATTATTGGAAGCAGATGATGAGGAGGATGGTGATGTTGGCCTTTCTTTAGACAAAGAACCTGCACTTCCACGCACTCGTAATCGGCCCAAACGGGAAGCTTAGACTTGATCAATGTAACTTCATTATTTTAGTTGATTCAATATAAGGGAAGCAACTAGAGTTCAGTTGTGGTAATATATTGTTTATATAACTTGGATTTTGAATCGAAATGTTTGTGTATTTTATAAGGAATTAAATTTTTTAATTGTTGTAAGCGCTCGTTACTATTAGAATGATTAATGTAACCATTTGATTCTTTCTAAGGGAGTTCATGGCAGATCAGTTCTTGGAATCCTACTTTATTGGAAGTATAAAGCTGACAATTCTGTGTCAGTTTTTCTGAAGATTTTTATATGCTTGATTGCAATCCTGTTAAATTGAAGTTTTTCTTCATAAAAAAAAAACACAACTCAGGCTTAGAGATGTTTCTTCCCAAAGCCCAATTTTTTTTTATTTTTTTTTTCCTTCTCTCTCGTAAGTAAGATTAGGTTGAAAATTAACAAGGGTATGTGAACCACTATACAAATTGCAAGGGTATTACCTCCGTGCTCAGGCTATACATTTTGTTCGAAAAACCCTAATACCACCGGACCTTGTGAATAAACCAAAAATCTGCACGGAGATTTGAGGACAAGAAAACAAACAAAAAACTGAAATTTATTTGAAGAGTATAAAAATGAATAGAGTAATCTTCCATAGATTCTTTAGCTATCAGTGCTCGAGCAACTAAATCCAAGCTCTTTGGTCAGTAGGCAACCTCCAAAACATGTCTTAGTTCAGGGATGCACTGTTAAAATTTTCGAACTCTCTTCAGATGCTGCAGTGTCCTGATTTTTTCGAACTCTCTTTCTCAATATTACGGGCAACTGAACAAGTGGCGGTGTTGCCTGAGGACCAGACCTAAAGTGCTCCCACCCTATTAATTCTAGGTCATGTCTCGTATTTAAGTATTTGTTTTCAAAGACACCCAAATGAGAATGTTATCCAGAAGATTAATTAGAAGATGCTTCAATCTCCACATAATTTCTTGTAAAATTGATTCTCCTCATGGCTGAAGTTAGGGTTCAGGCAACTCAAGCTGTTAATGACGGTGGAATGAATTTTGATTTCATCGTGGGCTGTTGGTTTCCAATATCACTTGCAATGTGGACCCAATTCTCTTGGGACCATGTCCATCGGGGCCCACTTTTAAAACCTTTGGATCCATCAATTACACCCGTTGGGCTCCTCCTTATATACTTTTCATTGGTGAAAAGAGAAATTATCACCTTCCCAAAAAAAAAAAGGGAAATTATTATATGATGCCGACCATTCACTATTTAACATGAGTAAAAAGATGAATAAAGATTATTCGACACATTTGCTCAAGTGTCAAATTATGATTGTAGGACCATGCAATAATTTCTCCCGTAAAAGATCATAAGGCAGGTGTTGCACCACCATTGCCCCCCTTATCTACTTTGCACCGGTGAGAAAGCTAGCAGATGCTTAGAGAGAAAACTCCTAGAGAGGGCTTGAAACTTATATTTCTAGAAAGTATTTCGATTAGGAACTCATAACAAGTGAATGAGAATTAAAATGACTTGAAGCTTGGACATGTAATAAGAAAAAGAAAAACCCTATTAAACATCCAAACAGG
Source organism: Cornus florida (assembly GCF_030987335.1). Taxonomy (NCBI): domain Eukaryota; kingdom Viridiplantae; phylum Streptophyta; class Magnoliopsida; order Cornales; family Cornaceae; genus Cornus; species Cornus florida. Next base: position 59,548,423 of record NW_026775572.1, on the reverse strand, counting down.
AGTCTCTTCTTCTTCAAAGGATCTCATATTCCTCTCATGTCATAAAAACCCCCACAGAGGGGAAAAACCCTTCAAGCATCTCGAGCTTGCTTTCCCACCATACACCCTCTCCTAGCTCCAAGTATGCTCAACGGCATGCCCCATCACAAACCAAACGAGGATAAAAGCAAATGCCATCGAGAAATTTAAGGGTTACAGAATTTAACTGAAGATACTTCAAGAAACATAGTACGTAACAAGATATCCAACCGAACAGAGGTTTCTGAGACTCAGACATTTACACATACCTTATTCAATGTCTTACCTCAAAACTTCCAAATTATTCAACATTCGTAATGAACAAAAATTATGTGACTTAAGCTACTTTGAATTCAATAACCAACTTCCAAATGCTAATATTTCAAGAACTTCAAAGCTTTTCCCAAGAAGTGTGGTTCCTTACAACCAATGCTTTTCTCAAGTGGTATTCTCCTCCTCTCACAAGATTGAGGGCTCAAGTCTACCAGAAAGATGAAAATAAGTTATGAGTTTCATCGCCATCGGTAGGAATAAATGAGTAAAACTACATATTACCATGAAGCTTGAACGGATAGCAACCAAAAGTTCCGTTACTGGCTGGGCTTTGACTACAAAAATGTTAACAAGAGGACGAGGTTCCCCATGCTAGAAGAATAAGTTGATCCACTATCTACAACGTACACGATAGGTGCTTAGTATATATCTTCGGCAGAGCAGGCAGATTCATCAAGGCAGCAAATACGTTATGTACAAAATAAGGAAGCGTACAGCATATATATCTTTAGCGCGACGGGTGGGATCACCGAGGCAGCAAACGACAAATTCAGCTTCAAGCAAATTCTGCAACCCTCACACAGTTGAACTGCATTTCCCTGTCCAGCATCACACTACTTTAAAAGTCCCTCAAGTTTTTTGACCCTTATGGTTCTTTGCCACAGTTTATTTCACTTCAGAAGTACGTCTACATGAAGCAGGAGTTGTGACAAGAATGGGGATCTGAACTTTCACAATGAAAAATTATCCGTGAGAATTGTCCTGACCTGATGATGTCCAAAAGCCACTAAAGCCAACCACAACTCAAATAAATTCTCATTCCAGCCTGATAAGCATATAGGGGATCTATACAAATCCTCTGAAGCTGAATTTTGGTGTTTCCTCTCAAACTTGGTCATGAATCTAGAAACCATATAGCTTCTAGTGAGGCAGTGAACTGTAACAAATGAATCCCAGTTCTTCGCATATCTTGTGCAGTAAAAATGAAATCACGGATGGTTCCCATTTCTACATATTGCAATTAACAACCATGACATTACTTCTGACTATTGGTGTGTTGTGGTGGTCTCATTAATTATCTCATCCTCTTATGGTGCCAAAATGCTCTACAACATAGAGGAAGCAGAGTGAATGCATGATCGAGGCAAAAATCAGCCTATTTAGGGAGCGAAGCTGCAGTGGCAAACCAAAATACCCCATAAGTGTAATAAGTCCATCGGGCAAGAAGTGTCCATCTCGTGTATGGGGAACCTGTGGCTTGATTTCATCCTTTTCGGTAAGACCTCGTAGTAGTATGCAGATATAACAGCTGAAGTGACCACAGGAGCAGGAGAGATCAACCTACTCATTTAGAGAACCTAAAGCAATGGTGAAACAATCAACATTTCTGATTCTTTAAAAAACTGAATCAGCAGCTGGATCTTCCTTCAACCACAACAAGTGCGCCAGCTTTTTGAAGATGAACATAATAAACCTGCAAAGACCAATAGGCAAGTCTAAACTCATGAAATATAAATAAATTTAACATAAGAAACAATCTGTAAGACAGAACAAAATGCTTTACTCATTTTTTTTTTTTTTTTTTGGTGAGGAAAATGCATTCCTTTTATTTTTTAAGATTTTAAGATTCAATTCAACATTTTGATTTACTCACCCTGAATATTAAGAAAGGAGCAAGCAAAGACTAGTTTGGTTTAATTTACTGCAAGGAAACACAAGGCATTTGATGCTGTTGCTAAAGCACACTCAAGGGAGTTGCTTGATATAGACATATCGCAAGAAACGCATGGACCACTTCTTTCACTTCTATCTTTTGCCCGAGTTGAACTCACCCTTTCTCAGGTACACCCTTCATCCATTGTAATAAAGTTTTTATTTGCAATAAAAAACAACAAAAATAATAGTTGAAGAAAACATAGATAAAAATAAAGCATGCGAAACTGGCATATCATTTGCCTATACATGCAAGTTCCCAACAGAGATCTCAAAATCAACTTTCCTACATGACAAAAGAGCTCACAAATGAGTATTGTGTGACGGATATCCACCGTCCCTGATTCCCTGTGATTGGTCATACTAGTTCAGCATCCAAAGTTATAAATTTCAAGTTCATTGGATAGCCAAGCAAATACAATTTTCAGAACACCCTTAATCACGTTTAAAATACTTTACTCCAATAACAAAAATTTGGGCATTATAATAATAGAAGGATTTAGAGCAACGCAGCACCACGAATACAAGCATATACCCTACTAAAACTGCAAAAATATCCAAGCCCTATCAAATCTATTAAAATTGATTTTAATCCAACCACAACTACTGTCAGAATTTGGTCTCAAATGATAAGATCCAATTGGCCAGTGAAACTTCATGGATACTCTCAGACAATTGACCTGCACCTTGTGGATGTGTGTGTGTGTGTATATATATATATGGGGATAAGTATGGATGTATCTATAATTCAAAATAATTTTTATTATGTTTGCATATTTAGATGAAACATCTACGAATTCCCCAGCATATGACTTGAGTTTTTTTTTTTTTTTTTTGATAACTAGAATATGGCTTAAGAAATGAAAACACATCTTATTGGAATTACGCCTGACATTCCTAAAAATACACAAAGCAACAATAATTCAAGAAAGCAATACTTTTAAATAGAGTTTAAGAATATAATTGCAAAGATATAAATATATTAAGACAGTAGTGTATTGTAAAGATAAAATTATAAAGAGTAGAAGTATATTAATATACTATAATTTCTACAGATATTTACATTATAAATGTATATAATTAAAAAAAATTATAATTATATTTGTATGCTACCATGTCCTCACTGGGATTTGTTCGTGTCCATGTACTCAAATTGTTTTGCAAATATGTCTGTATCTATGCAAAATTATTTAAAATATGATATGATCCATCTGGTTCAGGCAAGACCCAAAATCAATTATATTACGCTCATATATAACGGAACACTTACTTTGTATATACATTAAAAGATCTTAGCAACAAACCAGTTTAATGATTTAGAACCTGGATTCGCATTTTCAACTAGAGAGCAATGTACACCCCTTCGATTTCAACTTGGATTCCAGACCAAAAAACTTCAATCCTGACAGCACCAAATCTGCTGTTTTTTTCTTCATGTGATCAATAAGTATCTCGTCATAAACAATCAAATTGGACTCCGTTAGAAGTTTGCACTCTCTCATATTTGAAAACACTTTTCTTGCCTCTTCCATTGTTCCATGTTTGCACATGCCAGAGATAATAGCAGAATATATAATTTCATCAGGAGGACAACCTTGCTGTATCATCTCATCTAAAACTTCAATTACCTTCGCAGCATCATTTGATTTACAAACATGTAGAATGGTGAGAGTATATTTAAACTCCATGGGCCCACTTGTAACATTTGCTAGACAGTCACGAATGAGTATCATAGCTGCATCAATTTCTCCGATTTTGCAGAGCCCTTTAACAAGAGAATAATAGGAAGCAACAGAGGGAACCGAAGACATCTCTTTTATTTTATTATAGCATGCACATGCATCTTGGATCTTTCCAATTTCAACAAAACATGTAATTGCATTACTGTAAGTCGAGGAATCAGGTTCGAAATTCGAGTCCTTTAATTCATGGAACAGTGATACTGCCTTGTTCACCTCCCCCATCTTTTGGAAAGCACCCATAAGGATATTGTAAATTGAAACACTGCAATAACCTTTCACCTTTAACGTTTCAAAAATCTCTAAAGCCATCATAGTTCGACCCTCCTTACCCACCATTAATGAGAAGAATCTGGAAAGATCATAAATGACACTAAACCCCAAATTCTGCATCTGCAAAAGCAAATTGCAGAAGTCGTCCATTCTTCTCAATTCTGCGTAACAAACCAACATTGGATTCACAGTCATAAAATCTGGCTCGAGATCCTCTTGAACTGTAATTTGGAAAAGCTTATAAGCCTTATCAACCCAGTTTGCATTACATAAACCTTCTATAAGAGAATTATATATGGACAAATCAGCCCTATACCCCGAATCCATCAAATCCTTCAGCAAATCACAAGCTGAACCAACCTTCCCATCCACCACAAAGGCATCAATCAGTGACCCATACACTGCCCTATCTATCAAATATCCTTTCTGTTTCATCTCCTTAAACAGCTCGTAACCCTTCTCAACCCGGTTCCCATTGCATAAACCGATAATCAAAGTAGTGAAAGCCATAGCATCAGGCTCAACCGCATCCCTCCGCATTTCCTCCCAAACCCTCAAACACCCATCCAAATCCCCCTCCGAAACCAACACTCGTACCATTGCCGTGTATGCAAATACATCTGGTTTACACAAGTTCCCCCTCATTCTACTCAAAAGATCCAACACTTCATCAATCCTTCCTGCCTTACACAAACCTTTAACTAAAATCATATAAGTAATACTCTCTTCAACCAATCCACCTTCTTTAAAATCACCATAAACGGACATTGCCAAATCCAAATGACCCGTTTTCACAAGTGCATCCATTATCCTATTGAACAAAAATACCCTTGGTTTCACTCCAAATTTCTTCATTTTCTCATACACATAGTACACCCTAAGACCCCTACTAGCATCTGAGTGCATTCTAATCAAAATTTCAAATTGTTTCTCACTAGGTGGCTTCCCCTGCATGTGCATTAACTCGAGCACCTGGTCGGCAGCTCTAAACTGATTTGTTCGATTCAAGCAATAAGCAAATGCATTGTAACAAGCGAAATCGTGTCTATAGCCTTTTTGCTTACCTGCCCAGTGGAAGAACTTGGAAGAGAATCTTGGGTCGGTCTGGACTTTGAGGACCTCGGCGACGAGCTTCGGCGTGACACGACGGAGCTTGTTGAGGTCGGCGACGACCAGGGGACCCCAATTCTTGTGCTTCCGGAAGGAATCGACAATGTATCGGGCGATCGGAGAGAGGTTTTGCGCCATGGAGAAGAATTTCTCCGATGGAGTCATGGTGGGTGGAGCTGATAGGGAGGTGGGTGAGTCTGGGTCCCATTTTCGGATATCAAAATCGGTGCATTGATCGAATTGGTGCTTATGGTTTTGGGTTTGGGGGTTGTTAGGATTAGGGTTTATGGTTTTACGGTTGGAGAAGAGACCGCCGTGAACGGTGGGGCGGTTCTGGGACGGTCGCCGGTGGCCGTAGTAGAAGTAGATTTTGTTGGGTTGGGACTGAGGTGGCATTTTGGGTTTTGTTGGACCTCTTTTTCTGAGATGGTATCAAGTCTTCTTCTCATAAGTTTCTACGTTAACTACTTGCATCTACCGTTAACTACTTATTCTATATAATATATATATATATAATATATTACCTGTATTTTGTTCATGTCAGTTTCAAATTTGAGTTTCTAAGATGATTATTATTTTTTTTTTTTCCTTTCCTTTTCTAATCTACCGTAGATTTATGCATCTAATATATTTATTTACTGTAACTGTTTTCTTTTGTGTTTTTTTTTTCCTAAAGGAACAAAGGCTACAACAAGGCAACATCAACTGAAGCCCCAAGAACTGACAAAGCAACCAAACAGGCCACACTGACCAGAGAAAATCATTACACTTTTTAGACAAAGTCCATTTACTCAATAAATGGACAACTCTATTGCAAGAACGAGGAGCCCATCCTAAGGAGAACCCCAAGTTGGAACCCAGCAAACTTCCAATATCCTCAACCAAAATGGCCGAACGGCAATTCAAGGGAGAAAGGTTTGAAACATTGAGACAATCGCTCTCCACCTCCACATCTTGATACCCCCAGAGAGAAAGCAAGTAGAGGCCTTCACGCACAACCATTAATCTTGCGCTTAGTATTGATAGACCATAACTCCCTCCAGTGAGGTTTAAACTCTTGAACATGGCTGCAAGAGGTCAAAGATGGAGACGGCTCAAGAGGGTGAACCATGCTTAGAGCCACATCGTAAGCACTCTTAACTGAAAAGGAGCCATTAGAAGAAGCACCCCAAATAAGTTTGTCCACTCCCCGAGACCGCCGCAACGGAGTATGAAGAATTAAATCCCGATCCCGAGGGTTGAAAACATGATTGATAAGGTTAATATTCCATTGCATTGTCCCTTGATAAAATAAGTCCGCCGTAATTGTTTTCTTTTGTATTCCATATTAAGTGAGAATTGTATTGTGCCTATGTAAGAGAGAGATTGTAAGGAAATTTTGCATTGTAATCTTTCATTTTTTTATTTTTTTTTTTAATTTTTTTTTATAGTAGTTCTCTGTGGATGTATCCCTTAAGCTGGGTGAACCACTTATATCATATGTTGTTGTGTGATTGTATTTATTCTTCGTGATTGTTTGTGTATTTTATTCCTTGGACATCGTTGTTTATGATTTCTTCCACAACAATTGGTATTACAGCCTTGGTTTGAGAACCTTGAGCACAAAAGGTGTTTGACGAATTTTTGGTGAAATCTTTCGTATTCTGACCTGTTCATTTGAGTGGGAGTAATGACATCAAAAGCTAATGCATCCATTGTTAAGGAAATGGAGATTTTGAAAACTTTTTTTTGAGGGCACTTGATCATTAAACTTTGATTCATGTACAGAGACAAGTTTTGTGCAAAGAAGAATATGATGTTTCATACATTTAGAGTTAGAATACTCACATCAAGGGATTGAGAAAGCTTCAAATTCCTCCTCCAAAGTGAATGTTCTCACTTATATTAAAGATCCCTCGAGTTAGATCCTTCTTCTTTGGACCTCATTCTTGAAGGTGATGGTCTTGCCTTTAAGATTCACTCATATGCCTCTATGAAAGACCTTGGTGGATAAGCTTGTGGGAGTTCCTTAAAGATGAGAACACTAAACCTTAATTTGTAGTATATTCCTCACACACAAATAGTGTTCCAAGACTTACTAACAATACAAGGTCATCATGTTGAGAATCCCTTAGGCATACTATTTTCTTGACTCTAATAAATCAATAATTGACCTGGTCCAATTACCATGAACCCAATTCAATTAATTCATAAATTAGTTTTTATTCCATTAAAACAAATTAATTTACCTCCAATCAAATAGTAAATAATCACTAAGTCAATATTGCACTTTGACCCCTCTATGCATAATTAGCTATAAGAAAATTAAAGGCATCAATTTGACAGCATAATTAATATATTTATTTTGATTCCTTGATTATTTTTAATTTGATCACAATAAAATATTTGTTTGACAAAAATAATAATTTAGTATTTAAATACATAAAATAAAAAACTATTTTGTCTAAAACACATGAAGACGTTCGAATTTACTTTGTGATCAATCATAATCAATACAAAATAAATACAAATAGTATCGATGCGAATATTGAGAATATAACCCTCTAACTATTAATTTGATAATTACCCAAAGAATTGGTCAAATGATCCTGAATATCCACCGAACAAATCAAAGTAATTATTAATAAATAAAATAGTCTATACTTATTTCATGCTTGAGAGTCAAATGTCATGACAGTGACGGGGAACAATTTCATACGACAGTTTTCGTAATATATCTCATCCCATCACAAATCCGGGTTATATCTTAGTTAATTAAGAATCCATCTTTAATTACCAACTACGAACTATTTATGATTACTTTTTTATACTCATGTATTGACCTTCATCATATACATATAAATATCTCTTGCAATTAAGTAGACATATTTAATTCCCTTATGAATCGGAACATAATATATATACATTCATCAATTGTACAACGCATAAATATCATTTCAGATAAGAAATAGTGTACTTATAATCCATATAAAAAATCACTTACAAATCCCAACATCCATATCCATGACCGAGAAGTTCGCTGGCACAAACTTTGGTTTTTCTAGAAGATGCAAATTGAGGATTTCTTATTTCAGAAGAATCTATATCAACATCTGGGAGAGAAACTAGAGGATCTTAAGGATTCGAATTGGGAATTACTTGATTGGAAAGCTCTTGGCACCATCATATTGATGTTGTGTAAGTCAGTTGCCTTCAACATCAACAACAAGAATACAATGATCTCTCATGATAGTTCTTTCTTGCATGTATGAACAGTTCTCTATAGCCAATAAAGGTATACTTGATTAAGAAGTTGTTCAACTTAAAAATGGGCAAAGGTGGAAGATTCAATGAGTATCTAAATGTGTTCAACAAGATTGTGAGCCAATTAGAGTCTCTTAATATCAATTTCAAAGATGAGGTGCGAGCACTACTAATTTTAAGGTAATTACCCGAGAGTTGGGTGGCATAGTTATTGTGATTAATAACTCTATAGCAAAGTCTAAGTTGAAAATCGACGATGTTGTGAGCATGATTGACTAAGGAGATTAGAAGGCAAACAGCAGGGATTTTTACTAGTGATTCGACTTTGAATGTTAAAAATAGAGGCAAAGATTCTAATAAGAATAAAGGCAATGGAAATGAAAAAAGAGGCATATATCCAAGTCAAAGAATGGAAGATCACAGTCTTAAAATCCCAAGAATTCCACAGATCAAAGTGAAGATAAATGTTATAATTATGGCAAGGTAGGTCACTACCAAAGAGATTGCATATTTATGAGGAAAGAAACCGAAGGGAAAATATAAGCAAATATGGTCTCAGAAGAATCTAGATGATGCACTGACGTGCTTTTTGGAAAGTAAGGCAGAGTTATTGGTATTGGATTCCGGTGCCTCGTTTTATGCTACTTCAAGTAGTGAGCTATTAGATAACTATATACCGGGTAACCTTGGGAAGGTGTCTCTTGGGAACGATCAGCCCTGCAACGTTGTTAGCGATGGTGAAGTGCGGAGGTGAATGGGTCTATTTGCAAATTGAAGGATGAGGCACATTCCTAACTTGAGGAAGAATCTGATTTTGGTAGAACAATTGTCATAGGAAGGTTTTGTTATAACCTTCAATGGAGACCCGTGTAAGGTTTTAGAGGTGTTATGATCATTCTACGTCATAGGAAGAGTGGTCCTCTCTACTCAACTACCAATGTTTGTTGGTTGATATCAATTGCAGAAAACAATGAGGATCACAACCTATAATGACCCAAACTTGGAGGTCCGGATCATTAACCAAGTCCTAACTGTGAGTTGTGCACAGCGGAATGGTTGTGTAATATAATAGGAATAAATAACCTATAACCTAGAAGGGTGGTATAACCTAGGAGGGTGGTAAATAGGTTTTACTTGCTCCATTATTCAATTTTTACTTATTTTAATTTTACAGAAATAAAACTAAAATCAAACCCATAAAACAAAAATAAAGATGCAAGTAAAGTAAATAAAGTTTGAGAGATGACGCCAGGATTTTTAGTGAGGAAATCCCAATTGGTAGAATAAACCAATTGTTATGGGAAAAACCTCGTAGACTGTGCAGTCCACAGCAAAACGATCCACTATGTTTGAAGTAAAGTGCACTAAACTTTGACTCAGGCTCACAACCTATCGTTCTACCAAAATCTAATCGCTGACAATCCCTGGCTTTGGGACTCCCCCGTCCAACAACTCTCGACCTCAGGCTTACTCTTGATCTCTGTAGAAGAGTTGCAGGTAAATCAAACAACGCTCCACGAATGCTTTGACCCCTTCAAAATGTGATCGCTTCACCCATTTTCTTCAAGATCTAAATTTGATGAAAAAAGAATGAATTTTGCTTTTCAAAATTTCTAAATTTTCAATTATGCTCCAATTCCGATGAGATAGAGAACAACACTCCTAAATCACTCTTGTGTTTATATGTGTGCTCTCAAAAATAAAATTAAAAAAAATCAGATTGATTTTCTAAATAAAAATCTCTTTCAAACAATTCTCTCAATTAGAAAAATATATATTTTCAAGCCTTAAAAGTTTAAGAGAGAAAACATATATTTATAGACTTTTGAAAGCCTAATTATACTTGGAAAACAAGTCAATTTCATGCATAGGATTTTGGAATGAAATCTATACCAAATAGGAAGTTTAGACGAACATGAAACTAAAATTCTAAACTGTAAGGGAAGGCTTAAAAGTTTGGAAATTTTGAAAAAACATACCATATATGTATAGTGTCCTAAGTGGGAAACAACTTCCTAAAGTATTGTTCATACTTTTTTCGTAGATCATAGTTTATTAAACTTGAACAACTTTCCAATTCCATAACCGATCTCGATCTTGATATTGTAACTTGAAAATTACAACTCGATCGTACTTATTTTGACACTGAAATTAGCCAATTACAAAAATGATATCTCACACTAACCCAACCCAAAGTCACCCGAGGGTATTATGGTCATCCTCGTTGATGGAACAAGATTAATACATCTTACTAAGTCCCATGGCGCATGATAGGGTCATTGGATAGATAAAGAATGGGCAAAATAGGAAAAGAAGTAAGAACTACAAAGGTTTAGGAGCCAGTTGACGTCTGGCCTCTTCACATTTACCGAAAGTCCTAACTCGGTCAACGTGAAGCCCTATGGCATCGATCAATTGGGCTTTGCACAGTAAAAATGTATACTGCCTAAAATATTGAGATACCGGTCGATGTGTGGGGATTTACACGTCGACTGAAAGTCCCCAGAAAATTACTCCAAGGCATTTTGGCCTACCCTATGTAATTGGTAATCCATTTAGTCCATTTGGATGCTTATATGTGATTCAAAAACCTATTGGAACATATATATAGTGACCAAAATGAAATACGAGCATTGACAACAAGAAAAGACATAAATGCCCCTAATCATGCATTTAATTCCCATTCATTCCTTACAAAAGAATATCTACGGTTGATAATTACATGCCCCAAATGAAATACGGTTGATATCCCATTCATTGTTGGAAGATGGGTGTTGACACTTGAGATGTTACTTAGCACCGAAAATCCGACTGACATGTTAACTAAGACAATGACTATGGAGAAACTAAAGCTGTGCGTAGCTTCAGTCGATCTTTTTGCATGAAGACAGACATGAGTGCATCGACATGTATCGAACATATATTGAAGATGATGGAATGGGTTTATAAGTGCTACAGCCTCCAAATGGAAGATTGTTAAGGTTTATGAAGGCTAATCATTGTTGTGGATTTGTTGACGCTAAAATCGGCCGGCTAGAGCCGATCTTAAATTGATGTAGTGCGGGCGTGCCAGAACCAATTATATGGTTCGAGTATGAGTTGTCAATGCTAGTCTCTTTGAGAATATTGACTATCAGGCGATTCGAGGAGAAAGAGAACAAATATAACTCCTCTTTGAGTTCTAATTACCTTAATTAAAAGGACTTTATCAGTGGATAATATATAGTAATAATATGAGAATAAAAAGGGGAAAAAACATAGATATAGAAAGTGATAGGGAGAAGAGATAGAGAAACAGAGATATAGGGAGAGAAATAGAATGAGACTAAAATAGATAAGGAGAGAGATAGAGATAGCAAGGATGCTATTTAGGGAAAATGTTTGAGAAAGCAAACAAATAAATATAATGATTCTGAGGGTGCTGGACTTCTTACAAAGCATGCTTATAGCATTATTTATAGAAAACTACGTAAAACAAACTCCTATATACAAGTATTTTACCTGCATTATAACTCTATCACTTAATCAACTATTAATTTAAAATAAACTAATCCTATAGATAACATAATAATGCAACTAAAACTAATTAAAAGATAAGTCTTAAAACAATGATCTTTATTCACAACTTATTCAAAATACTCTTCCCATCTTTGCATGCAATTTCAACTTCAATCTATGTGGAATATCACCCTTCTCTACTGCCAGGTCATCAATACAAAATTTACCAAAATGAGTGTCAACAATGCCCCCCATTTTAAATGTCTTATCAGCTGTCCGCCGCTCAAGCTGATAAGATATTTGAAATTTTAAAATACATTGGAAGGAAATTTTGAGTTAATCAATTGGAATAAGATTGGAAATCAACGAGTTCCAAAACTTTACTTCTTCTGAATAACCCTAAGATGATCTTTATTTAGCAAAATCTACCGATTTAGGCTTCTTCCTAGATTTTTAGAAAGTTTGCTGATATCACTTGCCCAGAAACCCAGGAAGGACTTGCCCACCATGTGTTTTCTAACTCCACTAACAAATCATGATCATGATCGGCAGGAATTAAATTATTGTGAAGCGTCATTCTAGCCGATCTGCCTATTATCTCTACTAGATGAATGACATTGTGCCAATAAGGAGTTGTCTTAGCTGATTTCCTTCTAGCCGATTTCATTTTAGCCGATTGTCTTTTAGCCGATTTTACCTTCAGCTCAATCGGCAGGATTGCATTATACCCAAAAGTCTATTGATCGGCAAACATGACCTCACTATAATCGGCAGGCTGAAATAGAGGGTATGAATCAACTAACTTTTGTTGGGGGTTTGCAATCACATGCCCCTCGGCAGTCGTTGGTAGTGCTGGTGGACCTTGCTGAACTACCTTGGCCTGGATTAGGACTAAAGCCTGAGCCATCATTGCTTTAATCTCCTGATTCTCCTGCCGATAATCGGCAAATGCTTCATTAAATTCTCCCATTTAGAGATTTAGTTGGGATCTTATTTCTCCCATTTGTTGATTTACCACCTGCAGATAATCGGCAAATGCCTCTTTAAATTCTCCTATTTGGAGATTTAGTTGGGATCTTATTTCTCCTACTTGTTGATTTACCACTTGTCGATAATCGACTGCTGGAACATGTTGATAATCGGCTGTTGGAAGATTCTGATAATTGGCTGCTGGAAGATGCCGATAATCAGCGGCTGTTGGCGTTTGCTGATAATCGACTGCTGAAACATGTTGATAATCAACTGTTGGAATATGCCGATAATCAGTTGCTGGAACATGCCGATAATCAGCGACTGTTGGCGTCTGCCGATAATCAACTGCTGGAACATGCAGATAATCGGCGGCTGCTGGAACATGCCGATAATTAGTTGCTGGAATATGCCGATAATCGGCGGCTGTTAGAACATACCGATAATCGACTGTTGTTGGAACATGCTGATAATTGATTGTTATTGGCGTCTGTCGATAATCATCTAGCCAACCATATGGCTTATTAGAATACTAGTACATCGGCTTAGAAGCCGATGGTGTGGTGCTATAGCGGTGTACCCCAAATTGCAATGAAGTGTGGCCAAGTTTAAATTTATAAAGTGCCACTACTACCTGTAACTACTAAATATAGCTAGGGTGAGTAGGGATCGTTCCAAGGGATTAGTTGCGTATTTAAAATGGAAACAAGGTTAGATTAGTAGGTCGAGTGATCAAAAAAATGGTTTGATTGGTTAATTAAGCTACTATGTAAATAAATTCAATACAAAGCAATTAAAGTAACTAAAGGAAAGAAAATAATAGAGAGAGGTCTTAGGATCTAGAGGTCACCACTAAACATTACCTTTCTAGATACTCAATGTGTAATGAATGAGGGGAAATATGTGTTGCAATACAAAGAAGTGTGAATGATTGAATCAACAAACATGGATGACTAATTTAGTATACATTATCTAGATAACCTAGTGAATAGCACAATATATCAAACTAAGCCATTATTCCTTCATTTAAGTTTACAATCATCACACTAATAAGTTAGAGAAATATACTACTTGCATTCATAAACATGGAATATCAAACAACAAGTATGGATTGTCCTCAAATCTAATAAAGTAAAGCAACTACACTGCATCTAAGCTAAGTACATGAAAATTAAACTAATTAAACTAAGGTAGAGGCACAATCCATCAAGAAATGAGTATGAACCATCAAACAAACCACAAGAGTATTCTATTTAAGCACTATGCCTTGACAATCTCTAGATTCATAGAATCAATACACATAGATATGCATCAATAACACAAAACCTAGAGATAAATACATGAACATTTATTCTAGCATACATAGACATATGAGTAGAATGAAATGATCAATTGGAAGTATTAAACAACACAGATCATTGTAAAAACAAAATTCATATATAAATCAAATGTCAAGACAAAATTATAACACAAATCCCCTCAAAATACAAAACATCAAGATCTAGAAGGCATGTTTAGGGTTAACTCTAGCCCCAGGAAGATGTTTAGCCACTCATTGATGTAGTCATCCAACCCTCAAGGGCTATCTCCATGGTAGGAATGATCTTCTTCTTGATGAAAACCTTTGATGAATGGAAGAACTCCCAAATGGTGTATAGCTCTCTAATCTCTAGCCTCCTCTCCAAGATTTCTAAAATTATATATGATTCTTTATAATTGTATATGTGTAAAATGGCTCAAAATCCTTATATAGGTAGCTCAAGTGTCACACCCAATAGTCAGGTCTCGTGCACTAGGGCCCTTCCAATGATTGCACCACGAGCCATCTTTTAATGAACTAGACTCTGTTTTATTTTGGACTTGAGGAGGTTCGATCGATCGAATTCTGATGAGATCGATCGAACTGTGGCCAAATCCATCGAAGTATGGCCGGATTGATCAATCCTTGGCGGCGCCTTTTTGGAATACGACAAATCTCTGAGATATTTTGGGAAAAAGACAAAAGTGGTAGGTGAGAATAAGATCAAGGAAGTTCGATCGATCGAAAGAATGGTAAGATCGATCGAAGATGGAAATTCTTGAGGATAAGGATAAGGGGTTTGATCCATCTTGATGATGCTGGATCGATCACTGTGAGATTTGGTCAGATCGATCAAAACTTGCTGTTTTCACCACTTTGCATCCACTTTGCTCCTTTCTTCCATTCAGCTTGAGATAGCTTCTTTAATGTTCTAATTTGGCTGAATTGACTTATTTTGGGGATAAGCGTCTGAAAAGAGCAATAACATGAATTAGTCTAAGACGAAAAAATAAGATAGATAAAGATTCTAGAATACTCAAGCTTAAGGGATTTAAATGCGCACTTTTCAGCGCTCATCAGCCGACTGCATATTTTTTACTATAAATCACTCACCTAGTGGAGTCCCACTGGGCGTGCCAAGAATGTTGACGCTAAAATCGGCCAGCTAGATCCGATCTTAAATTGATGTAGTACGGGCGTGCCAGAACCAATTATATGGTTCGAGTGTGAGTTGTCAACGCTAGTCTCTTTGAGAATATTGACTATCAGGCGATTCGAGGAAAAAGAGAACATAATATAACTCCTCTTTGAGTTGTAATTGTCTTAATTAAAAGGAATTTATTAGTGGATAATATATAGTAATAATATGAGTATAGAAAGGGGAGAAAATATAGATATCGAAAGTGTTAGGGAGAAGAGATAGAGAGACAAAGATATATGGAGAGAAATAAAACGAGACTAAAATAGATAGGGAGAGAGATAAAGATAGCAAGGATGCTATTTGGGGAAAATGCTTGAGAAATCAAACAAATAAATATAATGATTCTGATAGTACTGGACCTCTTACAAAGCATGCTTATAGCATTATTTATAGAAAACTACGTAAAACAAACTCCTATATGCAAGTAGTTTACTTGCATTACAACTCTATCACTTAATCAACTATTAATATAGATAACATAACTATGCAACTAAAACTAACTAAAAGATAAGTCTTAAAACAATGATCTTTATGCACAACTTATTCAAAATACTCTTCCCATCTTTGCTTGCAATTTCAACTTCAATCTACGTGGAAGATCACCATTCTCTACTGCCAGGTCATCACTACAAAATTTACCAAAATGGGTGTCAACAGGATTACAATTCAAGAGACTTGAACTTGTCTGTCCAACTTGGCTCTCTTGAATTTTTTTTGGCTACTGACCAAATGTCTAACTTATAGCAAATCGGTTCAAGTTTGGCAAAAAGGTTGAGACCAATGATTTCATCAAGTTAAACCAGTTCAACATATCTTGGAAGTGCAAAAATTAGTTACGCTGTCCAATTTGGAGACTCCGGAAGGCCTAGACTTGTGGGCAAGTTGGTTTCCTTTGAATTGGGCAATTTATATGAACTCTAATCAAATTTTAGGTTGTGTGCTACAATTGAGTGAGAATTATGGTGGATTGAGGCCAAGGAGGAAGATGAGGGTGTAATGAATAGTCAAACTGGGTAGAGTATTTTAATGTGTAATCTAATTTTTATCAAAAATATACATACCCATTTTCAAACCACTCGTCCCTTTCATTGCACCTCTTTCAAATGTTTAGCCTAATTATTTATCAAAAATATACACACCAATTGTCACCATACATGCTATGTCCACTCTCCCCTCCAAGAGGTCTCTTGTTATAAGGAGTGTCTTGTCTCACATTAGATTCAGAAAGGAAAGTAATTGGGTATATTTGGACTGGATGTTAGCACCACCTAATAGTTTAAGTTTCTGAGTAAGAATGTGAGACATCCGGCCTGTTATAGTTTGTATCATATCCAGACCAGTTTTTAATCTGACATCATGCCAAAGACCCACCCGAAAAGTGTCCAAGTCACCAGCTAGGTCGGTGACTGACCGTA
The DNA here is from genome assembly GCF_030987335.1 of Cornus florida. NCBI lineage: Eukaryota > Viridiplantae > Streptophyta > Magnoliopsida > Cornales > Cornaceae > Cornus > Cornus florida. The sequence continues at coordinate 59,531,671 of NW_026775572.1, read as the reverse complement.
CCGAAGGCGTTGTTCAATTGAATCACTACACATTTAAGTAGCAACTTTTTGACTTTGCCTTGCTATTAAAAATATGTAATATTGTTCAGTTGGATTCTTCTCTCTATTTCTCATTCTAATTTCCCGTTCTCTCTTCTGCCTCTTTAGCAATATATAAATGCAAAATTAGCCCCACTGTTGCTCATATTACTTCTGAGTGCCTTTTCAATTGTTCTGAAGACAAATGTATGAATGCAAACTCGGCTCCACTGTTGCTCATATCATTTGTTAATACTTTTTCAATTGTCCACTGATCCATATTTACAAACAAATATGAAGCGAATCACAAAACAATACAAAGTGAGGTCTTACAAAATTTGCAAAAGGCCTAGGAATTGAACTAAGAAGGTTCCAAGTATTATAACAAAATGGAACTACTTAATCATCCAACTCTTGAATTTACACAATTTATCTTTTGCTTCCTTACCAAAAATAGTCCCTAGCATACCTTAGTCACCTTACCATGTGCTCTGCACACACCCTTTGTACTACATGTATGTAGTAGCTTCTCTTGGCAGTAACTTTCTTAGCTCAGTCATACTTTTAGTCCCTAACATATCTCATGTTCTCTGCACATGACCCGGATATTCTCCTGTACAAAGGGAGGAGGATTCAGTAACTTTCAGAGCATCAAAACGGCATCATTTTGATGCAAATGCAATACCATTACATCAGAATGCAAGACCTGTTGCTACATAAGCAACGCATGCAACACCATTACATCAATATGAAACATCGTTAAATCAAGAATATCCTTTGTTTCCAAAGATCATGCTAGAAAGTAATCATCATCGAAACAATCAAACATGAAGGGTAATCCCTAACCTCTAATATCTATCTAACCATCAAGATACCAAGACCACTACAGTCACCATTTATAATTCCTTATTCCATAACAAAGTTGCGTCCACATCAACTCAACCATACACAAGGCCAGAAATACTGGCTAGCAAACAGTTAGCTACACCTCTCGCTTTAACTGTCTCTCCATCCACACAAGCAGCAGTAACCAAAAACAAAACAAAAACGAAAAAAGAAGTGAATAAGTAGAACAAGTCTCAAATGCAAAAGACAACTGCAAGAGAAGCTACAGCACTCGATACAAGAACTGAGAAATCTCAATCACTTGTGATGCCATATTATTAAAGAAGCTACCAGGCTCATGTATGTGTGTTGATGAAACAAGGAAAAGATAGTGGCATGTGTCTTCCTGAAGAAATATACATATCAGAACCAGATGAATATAACAAAATCAGAATCCATAATGGCCTTGTTTAATTGGAATCAGAAGCCTTTTGTTGACTTTGCTCATTGATAACATATATCACATTTGCAACAATGCTAAGTGACATCCAACAATCTGGCATCTTTGCAGACAACTGGTTGCTTCTCCGGATCCAAGAATAATGCATGAATGACAGGATAAATTTCAAACTTCAAAATTTTAAATGGCCTGTTACCATCACAAGCCACTCAAATGGAATCTTTGTCACTCCATCTTCGTCCACCTTTCAGACGCATTATACATTTCAGTTGTTACCTTGAAACACCGAGCTTGTACTGTAACGACCCAAAACTCCACCACTTGGTACGAAACTGTCCCTCCTTGAGGCACAGCAAAAGAAAACCTTGTTGAGCTCAGCCATTCATCGTAATTCCCAAGTTTCAAACCGAAACCAAGTCCTGTATCTCCACATTGTTTCATTGTCACAACCTCAAGCATAATCATACAAGCTGGGAATGGTCTAAACAAAACTTAAAAGGACATTTGCTTTCAGGTCATACAAGAATGGATCCTCCAAAAGCACATGGTTGGTTCAATAAAATATCAACAATTGACATAATAACCTCAATTACATTCAAATCCACAGGGGCAACTAGCAATCACCAACACTTGAATACAAATCAGGACATTCTCCACAAAACAAATCAACCATAAACAACTTCCGTAATCTCCTAAGGAACTTTGGTACCTGAAAATGTAAAGGGGGAGACAACGCCCAGTAGGAAATCACTAACAAGAGTTCCTAGGTTTTGTGCACATGATGAGCATGTTTAACAAAAAATATAGTCATGTTCATCACATAACAGCATTTAGTGAAAGAAAAGCAGCCAAGAAGGAAATTCCCTATGCAATGGGAAGACAATTTCATGAGAAATCAAGTAATTAATTCTGCACGACATGAATTTCCCAACATATCAATCACGTAACATTCCAATCTTATCGAGATACACTTAAGCATAGAACAAACATGTAAAATTGAAATAACCCATTCAAGTGGCGCTGCCATATGTAATCCACTAACTCCAACTTCTCTTAATTACACAAACATCCCCCACTAACTAAGCATTGACATAAAGGACCCATAGAACCAATAAATGACCACAAGGCCATACGAAATTTACTTAAATCTCCCAATCTTAATTAAAATCATACAAGACACCACATAAATAGACATGATCAAAACCTAGGGTGTTACATGAACACATCAAAATATAATGCCAGAACCCCATTTCTTCCTGCAATTACATTTTCAGGATTCCAACCAACACCTCCTACTGCAGATCCCAAGGGACATGTCGAAAATCAATCTAAACTCATTTTTATCCCCATGATATAATCATTTTGTTTGCTGCAGCTCCCAGAAATCACCAACGTCCCCACAAACAGTCAACATATCTGGACTCCTGGCACACTAGGGACTGCCATTAAGTTGTTAATCTCTATTTGTGCCCTCAGCATCATCAAAGCGATAAATGAAATAATGAGATCCAAAATGAAACTCAACCGTACCAACTTTATGGTACTCAATAATTAGCCATGAGATATTCATCCAAACTGAATAGCAGTATATGACAAGTTGACGTTCCAGGTCAGGCAGGGAGATCTAGCCAAGGTAGACCATCAATATCTACAAAATATATATATATATATATCAAACAGCATTATTCCCACTGATGAATGCTTAGTCAGATTCGCTCTGACATTTTCATTGTTGTGGTTTACTTGCTGATTTCCTTGAGCTGCAAAATTTGAACTTACAAACATCCTGACTCTGTTTCCCCATCAAGCATGGTGGTTTGCCAAGTTCCTGTTAAAAGAACAAGTTTACAATTTCAAGCCCTCAAAAGCATGCTATTAATAATACAACTTAACAAAGCAAGCACATTTTAATCAAAAAGCAGGAATTCAGAAGAAAGAATTGGAGATATAATCAAAAGAATGATGTGATTTTCCTTTTCTTTTTTTTCCAGTAGAGCTCAGAGCGTTAGAGATGAGGCTTGCTCTGAGCTAGTCAATGTTGAGCGTAAGATCTGAACCGAACGATAGATATTCATCACTCAACATAGCGAACTTCCTGCCAAGAGACCAAGGTAACCAAAAGAATGACATGATTTTCCTTCTTTTTTTCTTTTTTTTTTTTCTCCTGGTAAGCTACATGAAGATTTAACAACTACGAGTTAGACATTTAGCTTATATCATATCACATCCTACGCCAATTGGAAATACAACCAATTTGCAAAACAACACATGAAAACATGAAAAGATATTTAAACAGAATTCACAGAATAAAACAATGCAATCTTAATTTTCTTACAGCTATCCATGGTGGGAATCATCACCCATATACATATAGTTGTTCAGAATTTCATCTTTGTTTTTTTATATTCTGTTGACAGGTTCCTTTTCCTTTCATAGGACACAGCAGGGTTGTGTGATAAGACACCCCATCACCAAGGGCTGTAGCCCAGTGGTACTTCCTCACCTTTCCAAAGTAGAAGATCAACGGTTCAAGTCCCCACAGGGACAATAAGGGTGTGTGAGTTTCTTGCAAGCATAATAATAATAAATAAATGAATAAATAAAGATAAGACAGCCCATCATGGAATGAGGGGCCAATGATAAGGAGCACACCCAATAAAAAAAGATCTTTTAATAGAACAGAATAAAAAAGTTAATTGCCATAGAATTTTTTTTTGATAAACAAGAAATTGAACAACAATCCATATATAGCTTCAAGCCTTCAACAAATAAATACTAAATTTATTGTAACCTATAAGGATATTGTGTATTTAAGCATAGTTTATGTATCGATATAGCATCAAGAAATGCAACAGTCTGGATCCTCTATCAACCTCCTGCAGCAAAAAGCTATTGAACTATTCACACAATCATCTCCTCATTGAAAAACAAAAGATAGAAAGAAGGTTAACAGTGTACAAGTCTACAAAAGTTAACAAACCAATCAAGAAAAGCCTAATAATATAAAGAACATTACCAATTCTGATCCCATCATGTAAGGGTCCAGGGGAGGGAGGATTCGAGACAGACCTAACTTTTGATATTTCACAAAGTGGCCCCTCCGGGGCTCGAGCTTGTTCCAGTTGCACCAATGCTCAAGTGTTTTACCATGGAACCGGTAACAGCCCTCAAAAGCCTAATGATACATGAAACAATAAAACCATATTGTTGATTGATCTTAAATGCAACCGAGTATACAATCGGCAGTTCACCATCTAGTCAATTGAAGTTGTACCATGACTTGAGAAAATGCCATAACTACATTAATTAGTGAAAAGTTTTTGAATGAAATACTTAGAAAATATGAAACAAATAGATTTTTTTTAAATGTATATTTTACCACATACTATAAAAGATTTGAACATTTTCTAGAAATAATCTGATATCCAACTGCCTACATTCAAAAATAGATGGAAAAGAATTAACTACGTTGTATTGAATTCACAACTTATTAAGAATTTTAACAATACAGACCCTTGTGCATACACGTGTATATAGACATACAAAAGTATATTCTTATATATCCTTCTGAGATTGTGTACAACCAATACACCCATTTGACTTTTGTTCACCCACAATGGAGCTTGATTAATTTATGAAATACATCAAGGGAAGACCATATTAACTCAATTTGCATCAATTCACATAAAAAAGTTGTCATCTGAAGCAATTAAGATAGGTCAAGAGCTTCAATCACTAATATTGTTCTGAACTTCCACCTACTAATCAAAATTTAAGACTAGATAATTACTCACTAAAATCATCAGAAGTCCACAAAGAATAAGCATTAAGAATATCAATCAGTGAAGCATCAGAAAAATAAAATCCCTAGTTTACACGGATACTTCATTGTGATATAAAAAATAAAAAATAAAATAAAAAAAAGTTACATTGCAAAGAGAGAAACGGAAAACTTATTAGCAGAGATGATAAATGAACAGATTAATACATTTTTGTCATAAAGAAAATTTGCAATCCTTTTAACAAACTTCTCCATGTAGAATAAGGCACCACTAAACCACACCAGATAAAAGAATCCCTTAGCTTTTAGTGCTTCCCATATTTATAAGGCAAACAAGCTACATTACAACGAGAGAAGTGGAAAACTTAGCATAGATGATAAATGTCCTCTGGACATGAGGCAAGCAAAATGATATGATAATAAATAAATAAAAAACAAAGAAAAACAAAGAAAGAAGGGAAAATAAAAAATAAATCAGAGAGAGATCAAATAGCCTTTTTTTCTATAAGTAAAGATTTCATAGAAAAGCGCTCAAGCGAGGAGCTCATCCCATAAACAACTAAAGAGAAATATATATATATATATATGAGCTCAAACTATCAAAAAAATACATGAGATCAAAAAGCCCTAAAACTGTTCCAAAAAGTTTGGCACATTTCCACGTGCAACCAAGAAAACTTAACCAGCCCATTTAATTACACTATAAAGTTCATCTTCAATAAAAAATTTGGGAATTTTCCTTTGGCCTCCTCCAGCCAATCAAGCAGTGGCTCCAATATTATCTCAATTAGATTCATCTTTAGCTACAGAAGAGAGAACAAGTATTACCCTGCCTATGTGAAACCTCAAACTCCCCATTCAAATCCAGGGAACCAAAGAACAATCAAATTAACGAATAATACATTTGCAGAGATATAAAATGCATCAGCCATTCCATATGATGAATTTCCACAAGTAAATAGAGACCTAGGGTAAAATGACATTTTTATTATCATATAATTTTCAAAAATCACAGCCTCGTATGTAGGAAATAACTCAAAATATTCCAATCATTTGACCTACATAAGCTAACCCCTACCATGTTGAATACCACATTGCATTTTGATTTTGCATATTAAAGCTATTTGCAGTCCGGTATCATTACATTGATCCCTCCACATTTTGTTGGTTATTTTCATGTTTATGTTCTCAACTCAACTCAACTCAAGTCATTTCTCAACTATTTAGGATTCAATATATAGGTTAATATAAAACATTGGGTGTCTTTAGAAAGTGTATTTAATATGATAATATGTAACACATGGAAACATATGTCAACACAAAAGGTAAGGATTTTTTGGAATATAGTAGAATTTTAGGAGCACTATATATATTTATAGAATGCTTGTTGTGAAGTTGAAGGCCTTGCCTCTTTCTTTAATTAGCTGAATGACAAGATCAGATTTGAGTTGAGAGCCTCCAGGTTCCCTATTTTTGCACATCACTCAAACAGCAAGAGTTGATTGAAGTTCAAAACTTCTAAGTATAAATCAGGGAAGAGAGGACCAAATTAAAATTGATAATATCTAAAGCAAAGTTGAGTAAAAAGATGATGACATCACCAACAATTCTCTCTCTCTCTCTCTCTCTCTCTCCTCTCTCTCTGAGTGTGTGTGTGTGTGAGAGAGAGAGAGAGTATACATTTAGTTTATAAATAAGACTTTATGCTGACAAGTATCTTCTGAAACTGAACTATTTATCGGTTGACTAGTATCTTCTAAAACTAAACTATTTATCGGAACTAACACTGAACTGGACAATTAATTTGTAGCCACGCAATTTGCTCAGGAGTTTAAGGGATTGCCTTCTACTGCTAGCATCTTGGTGGTGGGTGCCTTGTTAAATCGAGGATGGCAACCAAGCCCATAAGTTAGGCTCAAGGTTAAATTAGATTATTCAAATTGGGGGAAGAGAGGATAAACTAGAGTAAAAGTACAGCTTTTTATCAAAATATATTTTCAGAATAATGCCAAAATAAATTATACCTATAAACTTATAGGAACTGCTATAGCAAATTTTTCTATGTTATATAAAAAATTCATCATGTATAAACTAATTTATTACAAAAATATGATTTTGTAATTACCAAGTAGGTTCATGCTGGTTCCCGTTCGAGATTGTTGGGAGGGGCGTATTGGGTACAAATCAAACATTAGCCATTCTATGCAAAAATTGGTTCCCGCTTTCTCCTACTTGGCAGGCCGAACTTCTACCGCTACACAAGCAATAACCACTAAATTACCAAGGAAGAAGAGATAGAAATAGAAAGATAATGGAAAGAAGTGGATAGAGAAGGAAAAGAGATTTTGTATCCCAGCAAGATATTCAGCATTAGATATGTCAACTCATATTCTAATTCATGCAAGGTTTTCTCCATGCACAAAAGAAATATAAGCAGATCAAACATTTTCCATCAGGGACAGAAATCAGTCGACTAATTAGCCCACCCCAACTGGAATAGGTTTTGAAGCACATGACTGGGGTAGGGGAGGGTTTGGGAAATATTTTCATAATCAAGTTGGGATTGGCATTTTAAGTGCCCCACCCCACAGTGGTATCCTTTATTATAAATAAATAACCTTTCTATAATTCGTTGGCTGCCTCTTGGTAAAGTTGAATATGTATTGAAGCCAAAAAACTGTTACTCAAACAGACTTCCATTTATAAATCCTCTTTCCCCCTCCCCTGTGTATATATGTGTGTAACAAACATATATAGATTGACTTGTAAAAGTTTGATCCATGCAAGTAAGGCAAGCCTCATCAGATGGAATTTCTCATGAAATTTATCTGACGTGATTGGTGCAGAAACACTCTTGTAAATCCAATGGACAAAAAGTCAAATTTTGTTCTGGCCTCGACTTAGGTCTGGGACGAGTTCTCTGCCAGAATCGCTATCCTAATCTTCATAAGATATGAATGAAATCATGTTGGAAATCGATCAAGATTCTAAGAAGAAAATTACATCACTATTTGATTATAAATAAACAGAGAAGCCATGTAGAAAGATAATCCTCTGCACTCATGTAGAGCAACTAAATATTCTTCACATCTTGTTCAAACAATTTCTAGAGTAAGACAGATAAAAAAAGAATTTAGAATGAGACGAAGTCCTTTTCACGCCAAGCGGTGATTGTGCAATGATTTTGGAAGTAACTTTTAAAGTCCTAGGTAGGATACTTGGATTCCTATCAGACACAGGGACCTATACAAATGCATCTTTTGCACTGAAAGAAACCCACCGTACCCAATAAAAATTTAAAGCCTCCATACACAGCATATAATTTTGAGTATGTGTCAGGTAGATCCCATGTCATAAAGAAATAAAACTAAAAAAAACAAAAGCAAATTACACTAAAATCCTCAACAATAATAATGTGGTGTCATGCAGAAGGTTGTTCGTTGCGGAAAGAAGAACATTTGGGGAACTAAGTTGCATAAGAATCATACCTTTGCCCAGTCAAATTTTAAGTTCTCGAACAAAGAGCCAACATATTCTGACGACAGATCTTGATGAATAGAAACTGGTCACCCAGTTCATATTCAGTACAATCATTTTGGCATGCAAGTTGCAACAGGCAAAAAGATTAAAAAATGCTCATTGCTGGATTATAGCCTTCCAAAAAGCTTCATGACAACAAAGAAAAGCAAATATAACACAAGTATAAAGATTACAAAGAAGATATTTTCTTGGTAAAAAGACAGACCAAAATTCTTGGCATTGGCAATTGAGATTGACCATGTTCCACTGCCCTGGAGCATCAAAGGCCTTTAATCCATAATTGGCTACTCAAATACATAACTGGACCTCTTCTGAGTTCCTCCTTTCCTCCAGTGATGACATGTACCATAATCATCACCTTGAAATCTCGAGCTTTTGTACCTCAATGGATACTGATTAGAACCTTCTCTCTTCCGGCAGCCACCATTGTTGGCCTGCCAACCTCCATTGGTTTTTCTAGAATCTATATACTTCTGCTCATTCTTTCCATTCTCCAACTGCTTCCAATGCCAGGAATTGTCCCTGCAATCTCTCCATCCCCTATCATTTGGAGCTCCACTATCCTGAAGAAAGTTGTTCTGCCAAGGATTGTCAACTTTAGTCATATTCCTTGATTCATGAACACCGACCTTCCAACGGTTCCCCCAAGAGTTATTTCCAACATTTACCGATCCATTTAGCTTCACTGATCCAACAGTTTGAAAGCCTCGTTCCCACGGATTGTCATAATTATTATCCAAATTGTTTGCTTGATTGATGCAGTTTAACCCAGGTTGGAATTCCCGCGATGTATCTGCACAACCCCCCCATGCATTGTCCTTGGAAGCTCCATTACCTTGAGAAGAGCCACGCTCCCAAGGATTGTCAACATTATCCAAATTCCTGGAGTTATCCCAGTTGTCCCAACCCTGTGCCGTACCCTGCACATAACCACATTCCCAAGGATTGCCACAATTACCCAGATTCTTAACATCCAATCCTAAAGAAGGGCCAGAAACCGAATTGTGTGCCTTTTGGATTGTGATCTCCACCTTGTCATTGTTTTTACCTTCGTCAGGATTGAAGTACTCCCTATCCACATCCAACATCAGTTCAGGATCAATTTTTGAATTCCAATCAATTTCATCAATATAAATGTTTGGATCAGGCAAAGTGATATCACAGGGAAGGCTATTGATCTCTGCCCAAAACCGTTTCTTCGCATTATGAAATGCTTCTTCCCCAGCAGAGTCATTCCAGTTGATCACATCGCTGTGGCAATGCATATACTTCTTAGCAACCACGACCTTCTGCCATGGAATTGATCCAACCAAAGTGCAAAATTTCCTTTCCCATGAAGGCACACTGTTTTGCCAGACCCCTGTAGTAGCAAAGAGAGAAGAACATTAGAGCTCATTATTTTCAGCCCCATTCAGACCCATTCTCCTTACATAAGAGAGTTCTACTACACAGCATAGAGAACAGCCTATTAAGATAAAAGCAGTGACAATTTCTATGAACTAGAAATGTCTAACAGAAAAAGAATTTAGAATAAGAAATCACATATATTAAGTCCAGAGGATATAACATCTACTAAGTACTATAACATATTTACCAAATGATGCAATATTCCTATCAATTACATAAGCATGGAGTTTAACTAGAATGGATACTTTAAAAACATGAACAATACCACATTGGTTGCCTGAGCTTGGCAAACATGAATATGCTGAGAGAGTCAAGTAAAGAGCTTTGTTGAGTTGAGTTGAGTTGAGTCCAGTAAAGTCAAGCGCTACATGAATTATATTTTTTATTCCGCTCCAAGGCAGGCCATAGCCTCATGTCAAACCACATGCTACCGTATCCTTACTAACTCTACCCACATTAACTCTGATATTCCCCTTCCCCTAGCATTACCCACAACGTGGACAATAATGGTCTTCTTTGCACATGTTCAAACCATCAACCATCAACCATCTCACAGGCGTTCATTTCTAATTCTACTATTTCTTGGTCTTACCACACATCCGTCTCAACATATGTTTTCCGCAACACACGCTTCATGCAGATACTGTTTCTTAGCTTCCCAACATTCTGTTCCACTAAGAAAGACTGGTCTAATAATTATCTTATAGAACTCCATTTTCAATCTGTGTGGGAGTTTGAAATAAATGAATTAAAAAAAGGTTACATTGTATTAAGTTTGAAGTAGCAATGATTAGGTAAAAGATTGAATTGGGAAGAACGTACAAAGAAGATAGGCAACACCACAACGAAGATAGGTAACACCAGCAAAGAACAATAAGATCCAAGTTGGAAGTATTGTTAAAAAAATGGAAAAGACTAAAAATAACTGGGATGAGGTTGTGAGAAAAACATTAGGTTATAGTTTAACACAAAGTATGGGCTCAAGTAGTGTGGAAAATAAAAAGAATCATGCAACTAACCTAAGGAATATGGACAATGACTTTACTGAAAATGCTTAAATCTAAAAGAGCCTTATAACCCATTCCACTGATACCGTAAATGCAAGTTCTATCAAGACCAGGATCAAAAAGAGAAGATTCAACTTCCATAATCCCAAGAAACATGATTCTTGAGAAGCTAAATTATAGAAAATCACTTTTAATTGCAAGTCAGTGCTTGATCATTCTAAGACTCCCTAGACTGGAATCAGAACTGGAGAGAAGCCCTTGCCACAAAGGGGATTAAGAAGGTGTTCAAGTGATGAACACCTTGAAAGTTGCACTATTAAAAAGCAAGGTCCAAGAATGAAAACTGGTAAGAATTAGTGAAGACCTGGAAATTTGGTAATAGGTTTGACCACTGTGTACATTCTCTGCTGGAGAACATAAAATTGCAAGAACAATTGCCTAAAGATGCAGCTTACTGTGTTGAAATCGCATCAAGGAGTATCAGAGCTGGATGGAAGCCATCACCCCAAAGGGAATTCAAAAGGCTTTATGTAGGAGACGGAGGAGGATTAAGAGTACCATAACAGTAACATAGCTTCCTTATCAAAGGTGTGCTTGCCTTTGAAAGTCTGTAGAAGCTCATCTCAGACAAAGGCGACAGAGAAGAATAGAGCCCAGGAAGACGGCACAGGCACTTAGGACAAGGAATATGTTTTGGTTCCTTTTTCGATATACTAATGAGTTCTATGATTTTTAGTGGAGATTATGCATCAGAAAGAACAAAAAGATTGGGTGAAGTGCAGTTAAGTTTATACTACCTTTTCAAATGCCATCTGCAAGAAATACCTTTCTTGTCCCTGACATTCAAATACTCTTTTTATGACTATAAATGGGATTAAAACCAAATGATCAAAAAAGCAAAATCTATACATATATATAGATATATATCATATTAGCCTGTGGTTATATTATTGATTTATTGCATCTGTCCTCGCATTGTGTAATTATATGATATTGTTTGGCATTAAATAGAATAGTTATAGCAGACTCATACAATTAGATTACTAAGTCTTAATGTTTGGTACCTAAAATAACAGGTTAAACAAAAAACAATATATTACGGAACAACCAAATACAAACAAAACCTCTCAAAATCCACTCAAAACAGAATTAATTTGTTCACAAGCTCGCTCCAGATCAAAAACTGAAGATAACCAAGACTCAAGAAACAAAGAACAAAATAAAAAGATTATATCTCCAAAAACTGAAACTTGAAGATATTTGTAGGCCTGAAAAAGATTCTCAACTCAACAAAGCTTTCTTTACCAACTACTTGGGTTCAGCTACATGAATCCTATTTTTTCTTACTAACTTTACCCACATTTTAATTTTGTCTTCCCCTCCCCTAGCATTACCTTTTATGTGTACTATGTCAATTTTCCTAACTGGCATACTTGGTGATCTTCTTTGTACGTAGTCAAAACCATCTTTAATCAATTTATCCCCAATTGGTGCTACTTCAACCATTTCACAAATATTTTCATTTATAATTCTATCTTCTTGTTTTGCCGCACATCCATCGCAACAATAAAAAAGAGATAAAGCAGAAAACTTAAAATTACTGCAAAAGGAATGTAAACGTTCGCATCACATTCAGACCACAAGTTGCAAAAAAAAATTAATTATTTCCAATAAACAATGGTAACAAGTAATTCCTTTTTCTATATATAACAATAAAACAGATCAATTAACTCTCATTTTTTATTTGATAGGCCAATTAATTTTTTTTTTTTTAAAAAGGTGAAAGGGATTCCATTTCCATCTGAATCTACAAATAAGGAATTCATCATCACTGAGCCAATTTTTATTTTTAAAAAGTTATGACGTAAACACTGCTTGTGACCACAAATTATCACCAAACTGTGTTAAATGACACAATTTTATAACTAGTTTATGTGGAACAACCTAAACCCCAAGTAATTGATCCTGTGCTAAACCTCTCTCTCTCTCTCTCTCTCTCTCTCTACACATATTCAGATTTTTTTACCAAACCGTCTGACCAGGAAAAAAGATGCATATGATCGATACAATATTAGTCATACTTTTTTGTTCCCAGACATCTTCAAAAGCATTTTCTCTCTTTTTCTTTCTTTCTTCTTTTTTCTTTCTTGATATACTTTCATTCTTTTCCTGACCCTAATTCAATGCCAAAAGTTGTGTGCACCCTTTAATTCCTTAGAATTGCTCAGGGAAAAGAATTAAATCTTCTTCATTTTAATTATTCAAGACCCAGGTAAATAACATCCTCCAATTTACTGATCCTAATTCAACCGTTTAGCTTACTGCAAGACTAGGGTTTCCTTCTTTCAGAAACCAAAATGGCATAAAAAAAAATACTATTTTCTTTTAATTTCCTCACTTTTCTAGCAACCAAGTACTATTAACAATATATCATAAAAACACAGAGAATGAAACAGTAACCCACGAGTTACAATCTAATTTCAACTTAAACCCATCAACCAAAATCTTTTTACAATCAACGCAACATAATTTAAATTTCTGATTCCAGTTTTTTATTTTAATTTCCTTTAAACAATTCTCTTCTAGCGTGACACTTCTTGAATCCTAATTCACTTCAATATCATATATATATATAATAGTTTATAATAAACGAAAACATGTTAAAAAAAAAAAAAAAAAAAAAACGATATTGAAAAACCCTATGATCAGAGAGATCTGGAAATACCAGGTGGATTGCGGGATTCATTGGTGTGCGGTCTAGGGGTAGACAATGGAGGTTCTTGATAATACTTCCTACGCGGTTGCCATCTCCGATTCCAATTGCCCATTTAGAGAGAGAAAGAAACAATTTAGAGAGAGAAAGAGATGTCCCAAGATCAGAACTCGCGTCACCTTAAAAAAGCAGTAAACAGAGAATTTAGAGTGAGAGTGCTTAGTTGAGTCGCTCGTGAGAGTCAAGACGGAACGTTCTATTCTCGATTTCGTCTGCCAAGTACGCTTATATGGAAACACGTTTGTTTGCCTAGAATGACGATTTTTCCTGTAGTATTTCTCAGTCGTGTCAATACACCAAATCTAAAAGGAAAAGTTGCCCTAAGTACTACCTTAATATACCTGTAAAAGACAATAATTTCTAAATAAAAAATAAATTGTAGAACTAATAAATTTTATTTTTTACATTTTTATTATATTTAAGTTCCAAATCACTCAACTTTTTAGAGAATTGTACTTAACTGCTCTTAACTTGTAATGTTTTGTAATGAACTCTCATTTATTATTATTTTTTCATACATTTTTATTATATTTAAGTTCCAAATCACTCAACTTTTAGAGAATTGTACTTAACTCCTCTTAACTTGTAATGTTTTGTAATGAACTCTCATTTATTATTTTTTTTTCAAAAAAAAAAAAAAAAACCTTCAACTAACTAAGTAGGTTACTTTTTAAATTTTTGTCAAAAATACCCCCACCAAGTCGAGAAGGGTTTTATTTCTCTTAATTGTGTGAATTTAGATAAATATTTTTTCTCTCTTGAATAATAACATTTGAACTTATATTTCCCGTTACATACATCATCATACTTTTAATTTAAGAAAAAACATTAAAAATAAATAAAATTTTAAAATAAAATTAATAATTATGAGTGCAGCTACATGTTATTTCATTTTTATCGATCTAATGATCAAATGTCCATCTCCTATACTTATATCATGCATTGTACAAAATCAAAAATATACTATAAATAATAAAATGATGGTATATATAATATATACTATGAATAAACATATAACATTTGAAATTATATATAGTCGCACTCATAACTATGAATTTTACTTGTTAATTTTTTTCTTATGTTTTCCTTTAATTAAAAATACGATGATGCATGTAACAGAAAATATAAGTTGAAATATTATTATTCAAGAAACAAAATAAAATAAAATCTTTTATCTAAATTTACATAATTGGACAAATTGCGTAAAGCTCCCTTGACTTGGTTGATGGTGGTATTTTTGGCAAAACTTCAAAAAGTAATTCCCTCGGTTAGTTGAAGGGGTTTTTTGACCAAAAATAAAAATAAACACAAAATAAAATAAATTTTTAAAAAAATAGTAACGGGGTTTAATGTAAAACGCTACAAGTCAAAGGGGGTTAAATATAGTTTACTTTAATTATTATCCAAAAATTGATATGTAAGTCAAATTGCTTCAATTTGTCAATTCTTGAATATTTGCATGGTATCAAAGCTACTATTCGCAAGCCCTATAACATGGTATCAGAGCTACCATTCACAACCCCTATAAACATGTCGGCCTTTTCATCTCAGAAAGAACTCCAGCTCTCAATCCACTCATTTCATCAATGTTCTAGCTTGAATTCTGTCAAGTTGGACAACACCAACTACCTCTTATGGCGTTCACATATCATCCGGTTTTCTTTATCATCATCTTATCAATGTTCTGGCTTGATTTCTGTAAAGCTGGACAACACCAACTACCTCTTATAGTGTTCACATATCATCCGCTTTTCTTTATCATCTTATCTCTTATGGCGTTCACATATCGTCAACAATCTGGTTCTTTATCATCATCTTATCAATGGTGATAAACCCACTGAAGAGATAGAGGATGAGAAGGGTAGCAAAAGTTCCAATCCGCTTTTCGAATCGTGGAGTATAAATGATGGCTTTCTTGTTTCATGGTTGCTTGGAACCATGAAAGAAAATGCGTAAAGTTCAATCTTTGGCTCTGAAACGGCATATCAAGTTTAAACCTCGCTCGAAGCACAACTTCTTCCTCTTATAGTCAAGAAAGAATGAAATTTAAAAGGCATGTTAATGACCATTCAGAAGGGGTCTCGATCCTTGGTGGAATACTTAAGGGAATTCAAATCCATTTACAATAATCTCGCTGCCATTAAGAAGCCGGTTGATGATTTAGACAAGGTGTTCCAATTCGATCGTGGGCTAGGTCCAAGTTATGAGAACTTTCGTATTTAATGCTCACCAAACCTCCACAACCATCCTTTTCTCAATTTGTTCTAGCTCTTCAAGGGTATGAACAATCTTTGATTGCAAGAAGAGACGAAGAGAAGATGTTTGTGGAACATGCTTAAGCCTTTTTCGAATAGCAAGGCCATGGTAGAAGCGGTCAAGGAGGCTACAGATAGTTCAATTCAAGAGGTCACTCCTGCTGGGCGGTACAACAATCAAATCAATTAAAACAATGGTCGAAATTTCAGCCAAAACAACAACGTAGGTCCACCGAAGGATAAGAATCTGACCAGATAGCAGCCATGTCCAAATAATTTTGAAAATAATAGTAAACTCTCTTGTCAGATTTGTGGAAGAGAAAATCACATCGCTATTGGTTGTTGGTACATGTTTGACTACTCATACTAATCTAAAGATTTTCATCAACAACTCACTGCTCATGCCCTTAATGACTCAAATTACAACTCTTTCTATGTTGACTCTGGTGCCACCTCACACATGACGAATGATGTAGGTAAATTATCTTGAATTCGGCCATACAATAGACGAGATGTTATTTATGATGGGGACGGTAATAGCGTACCAATCTCTCATACTGGTGATGTTAGTCTTATTACTAACAATAGAAAATTAGATTCGAAAGATGTTTTTGTTGTTCCCAATTTAACCAAAAATTTGCTGTGTGTAGGAAAGTTTACTTCGGATAATTTGTGCATCTTTGAATTCACAAATTGTGGTTTTGTTGTTAAGGACCGAAACCAAAGGACACTAGTGATGGGGCATAAGAAATGAAAACTTTATATGACGTATAAAGGTTCTCAGGAAGCGTTGAATGCAATAAAGAATGGTAGTTCCTCTATGGCTATTTGGTATCAACGGCTTAGGCATCCCAATTCAAATTTGTTATCTTTGTTGAAAGGAAAGAGAGTCATTGATGTCATCTATTGGGTAACTAAACCATGTAATACCCCTATATTTTAAAAGATTTATTTTATTATATTTAAATAGTTTATTTGTTTTATTTAGCTTTTGTGATACCCCCAGATTTCCGGATGCGGATTGGCCAGGCCCACGCCCGATTACCCGAGGATATCAAACCAATTAGCAGTTAACGAACACAGAATACAAATAAGAAAACAGGAATAAATAAAAATTTGTTGAAAAGAAACTAGAATGATAATTCAAATACTGAAACCTCATAATAAAATTAAATTAATAGAGAATTATTCGGATACATCCAAATTCTCCATTTCTAATACAACTTGGGAATCCATCTGGTGGACCCCTAAAAACTCCAACACTAAAATCATCAACTGAAGAACTTCACTGCTAAAACATGAAGAAGCTCCTATGTCGTCAGAAGATTGAGAAGCCGTCTCTGCTCAGCATGAACAAGATCTAAGACCTGGAACCGTCCGTTACCTGAAAAATAATAGTGGGTCAGGCCCACGAACAAGTTCTATCCTAACTACAATCCAAACAGAGACCCGATACGCAGATACATCGTAGATGTCTCAACCATATCTATATAGTCCGTAATTGATAAATATATATCCACACTACAGGACTCTCACTGAACTATGCTGAGGGTCTTAACCTGAATAGAAGGCAACATGCAATACGCACCTGAGTGGGCATGACTACCTAAGCCTAACAGGGTATACCTCAACCAACATAGCTAACTACGCATCCTACTTCATATACGCACCCTAACCGTCGACTATGAGACTCAAGCTCAGACCGCGGTACCATAATTTATATATATAAATTCCCATCCAAACCAATGTAGTGCCGCTCAACTGTTCGTTGCCATGACACAACATAAAATTAGGATTTAAATGTTTTAATTAAATCCATATCCCAATTATATATATAAGTTCCCTCCAAGTACAACGTTGTGCCGGTCAACAGTTCATTGCTCAAGACACAACATGTAATCAGGATTTAAACGTTCTAGTTAAAACCCTATCCGTCCTAATATAGAAATATAAACGATCATCTAGTATGCCGTTCAACTGTTTTAGTTGACAGGACATGAAATCATGTAGGATTTAACTGTTTTAGTTAATCCATTCCATATGTATGAATGGGTAGGAATTAGCGTTGTGACCTAATCCATCCCTCCGTATGACACCGTCCCATACCCGTGCATACATGCAAAAGATCCGTAAATGATGCAACATTATAAGCAGTACATCGAATAAAGTCCACAGTATTCCTATAGTTGATAAACACAGAATTTAAACAAGTCATCAACTACAAATCCAGAATCCATCCATGTAATTAAACGAGACAAAGTTTACTAATTCGTCAAGTTCAATTCCAGCATCCATCCAGGTAATTGACAGAAAATATATATTTAATTCTTCAATTAATTCCAGGCCAACATCCAATTAGATTGACAGAACCTAAGTACTAGTTCAGCAATTTAAGTCCAAACCCTAATCCAAGTAATTGCAGTGAAATGCTTAATGTTACCGCAATTAAGATTACAAGCTTAAATCCATGCATTCCAGAAAAAGTATTTAGTATTTCAACAATTAACATCCAAGATATGCCTAGATCAAACCTGTTAATTAAATAATCCTAGCATGCCACCCCAACAAGATTTATAAATATATACATATTCCGTTAAATTGCTAAAACTAATTTAGGCAATTAAACCCCCTTCATCCGTTAGCAGCCTACACCATTGTATACTTCTCTACGGTTAAATCCATGAGCACAAGGACACTAATTATGCATATTAGGCTCTAAAACAACCCATTATAATGTTTGGAGTCTACACTACAATCCGTTAAAATTTTAAAACAAGATTTAGCAAATTAGTCCTTTCTATCCGTTTGCAGCGTGCAAAGTTGTTTATTTTTACACTATTTATTCTAATTGCTCTATAAACCAAATTTCCTAATTAAAGAGTTTAAAATCCCTTGAAATTACTCTTAAAATTTTTATTTCAGTCCTTGCGACAATTTAAAATTCCAAACAGTGCCCAAACCATCAGATTTCACGCATAAAAGGGGAGCCTGCTCTTAGACTAGTTGAGCAGGCTCCAAAAAATGATGGAGCAGGCTCCAAAATTTATTGGAGCCGGCTCTAGAAGGGTAGAGCCTACTCCACTTTCGCTAGAGGCGGCTCCACTCTTGGGGGGAGCCGGCTCCCTCTTCCATGGAGCCGGCTCTCTCCCTCTCTGAGAACCGTTTGCGTTTCTGCCGCTTCTACGGCCTTCTGCATCGTCTCCGGCCGCTTCCACCTCCTCTGTTCTTTATTAAAACTGAACCTAAGGGTCTAAATTTTGACTTACATCATTCCAGTTATTTAGTTAAAACAATTTGCATTAAAAAGAACCATATAAACTATTACCGATTCAAACATGCTTACAAATCAACCACTGACCCAAACTTTCCAGAATGATTTCAGTTTAATTTCAACACATATAGCTATTTAATTTAACCTATATAAAGCATGTAAGATCCCTTTAATATCCGATTAAAATCCTAGATATATCTATGATGCACAGAACACAGGCCAACGGGAGAGAGAAAGGAGAGAACTTGCCTCTGTAGTTTTGGTTTGAAACCTTTAATCGTCCTCTGTCTAGACTTTCTGGCGACCTCTCAACTGTCATCCACTCCTTTGTTGCCCTAGGTTCATCCCACGAGCAACACCTCTTCTTCCTCTCCTTGGTTCAACCTTGGTTCTTGGCCAAAACCCTAATGCTCATTCTCTCTGTTTTCTCTCAAAAACTCACTGTTCGTGAAACAGAGTTCTACCACCCTCATACAGAATTATAACAGTATATATATAGGAAATACTAAAACCTAGGTCCAATTGTAATTAGAGACAGAAACCCTAATTAACCCCAGTCGGCCAAACCGTAATTCCTAAAAGAATATAACCCTAAGTTCATATTATAATCAATAACTTCTAATTTAATCCAATTAAATCATTTTTTTAAAAAACTAATAAACCAATAAACAATTTAAAACAATTAAAACAAGAAATTCAATTAAAATAAATAAAAATACTCTTAAATAACAGCACTAAACAAACCACCCAATTTAAATACAATAATTAAAACAAAATGTAATTTAAACAAATTAGTTAAACACACCTTTAATTAAATTCAACATAAACCATAAAATCATCTAAACACATAACCACATAAGCACCTCAAATTCAAATATATAAAAATTAAATCCCAATTATATCCTTTTGAAACTAGGGGTATTACAGCTTTATTTGTATATAATTGTTATTATTGATTAATTGGATTGTTTAATTTAATTATGAGCAAATTATTTGTTTATTTGTTTGATTATGTAACTTATGTGCTTAAGGTGTATTTAATTGTTATTATGTAGTAGTAATTGTAATTATTTACTTTATTTATTGTTTTATTATTATTATTATTATTTTTTTCAATGGGTTGGGTTTTGACAAGCGCCGAATATTGCATATTCAAGCGCCCTTATTTGTATTAGTTAAGTCCATTAGTTGTCTTTACTGAATATATTAGCCTTAATTGCATTCTTTTGTCTATTTTCAGATTGGTTCCCCTAAAAGAGGTAAAAGTAACGCTTTGATAAGTTTTTGAAGATCAAAGCATGCCATTGCCAGGGACCGTCATTTTGACAAGCCAAGTAATCCACGGAACTCGCGACGCTCGATGCATAAAGTCCAAGGAAGAAGGCTTGCGTTACTAGCCCGCGAAAAGAAGGTCAAAAGCAGCTCTCTAGGGCAGAATGATCAAGCCCTGCGGGTGCCCGCCCAAACGGGCAGAGAAGCTAAGCAGCCGCGGGCACCCGCCTATGGCCTGTGGACGCCCGCTAAAAGCACCACTGGCCTCCTCAAGGCGCGGGCGCCCGCCGTTTTGCAGACAACTCTGTATTGTTTGGTTCAAAGCTGTCCCCTTGACCCATTGTGTGGACCAAAATGCTTATAGGGATGCTAGGGCTAAAAAATGGGGGGAAAATAAAGTTTTTTCTGGCTAAATAAGGGCTAGGGGGATATTTTTTGGGAGCTCTCACATTTTTAGCAAGTTTCTAGAGAGAAAAAGAATGTAAGCTTGGGTTTGGAGTCTTGGAGCCCTTAAGCACGAAAATGGAGTGGAAGATCTCTCCTTCTCCTTCCTCCATTGCTACTATGGGTAACTAACTCCCTTTCAGTGAGGTGATGAAGCCCTACATTGTAAGTATGCTCTAGGTTTTGGTTTAAATTGGGGGAAACATGTATATATGTGGTTGTTTTACATTCTAGAGGTTACACTTGATGTAATGAACCTACTTTCTTATAAATGATTATGATAAATGTATCATCTTGTCTTAAATCATATTTTATCATGATTATATGGCTTGCATTTTCATAGTGACAATGGAAATCAGATTGTGAAATAGGTTTTTTGGGATGTTGTATGAGAATCTTGATATTCCATAGCTTAGGACCCTCCTTTGATGGACTATTCTTGACTCTTGACTTCATGTGCTCTTATCATGTGATTGAAGGCTTGATAATTTCTAACTTAGTAAGCATGTCTAAGACTACACACTAGTTTAGGTAGTTCAAGCATGTGTAACTTTGATAGGTTATTCTTGCCATTGATTTCATGAATTTCTTGAAGGAATGTAGCAATTTTGAGTTGTAACATTTCACGGTCACATATTTATGTTGCTTCCCCTAAGTTTACCTCAACTAGCATGTTTATAGGGTAGGTAGTGGATTAATTTCCCTAGTCTTCTCTACCTAAATCTCTTTCCTCTAAGTTTCTTGCAAATTACTATTTTATGCAATTTTAAATTCCTAATTCTAGTGACAAACCAACCAAAACTCTATATACCTTTCATCAAACTAAAAGTGAATTTAAAAACCTTGGTTGCCATAAATTAGCAATCCCAGTGGTTCAACTTACCCGACCAATAGCCCTATTTTACAATGATTTATGCTATTGTAAAGGGTTGATTATTATTGATAGTCGACGAGACCCATCAATTTTTGGCGCCGTTGCAGGGAATTGCAACCGAGATTTTAGGATTAACTTTGGTTTGATTGTGTTTATTGTGTTCTTGTGAATATTTTCTTGTTGGTTTCGATTAATTTGTGTTTCAAGTATTCTAGTGAGATTCTAGGTAGTCAAGGCTTACTGAGCGAAGGCTAGCAAATTTGTAAGTCTAGACGACTTCAGGTAAGTTTTCGAAGTTCTAGTTTCAAAGTTGTGAATATCTTGCATGTGTATAATTTAGAGATACTTAGCTTGTGGAGCCCTTGTCGAGGCTATTTTATTGTTTGTCTATATTGCAAAGTATCGGTCCTTGTTGTGGCCATTTACTTTTCTGTCTTGATTGATAATTGAGGAGAACGGGAACATCGTATGTGGATGTGATGGTTAAGGGATATTGTGTTTGTTGTGAATTGCGTAGTTGATGTTGGGCCGTAGGTCACTATCCTTGCCTACTCTCGAAGTGCCAATTAATATAAATTCACTTGAAAGAACTCTTAGAAGAAACCTTAGGGAATCAAAAAATTTAAGAGGACTTAATCTTGAGATTAATAAAATGGCTAACAATAAGGGAATGTCGAGAATAAGGGGATCCATAATGATAGGGCTTAAGTTCCAAATGCTCCTATGACTCTTAGGGACCATTTCATCCCTACAACTTATGCCTCTCCCTCTTGCATAGTGATGCCAAACATCAAGGCAGCCCAATATGAGATCAAATCTAGCACCTTCCAAATTCTTCCATCTTTTCATGGCTTTGAAAATGAGGACCCCTATAAGCACTTTGATGAATTCCTTTAAATATGTTCTACCATCAAGCTGAGGGGCTTCCCTGACAATGCTCTCTATTTGCATCTCTTCCCATTCTCCTTAAAAGAAAGGGCAAAATATTGGTTGAACTCTCTTGCTGCAAATTTCATCACTACATGGACTTAATTGCAACAAGAATTCTTAAAAAACTACTATCCAGTGAGTAAAACCAACCTAATGAGGCATTCCATTCTTAACTTTTCACAAAGTGAGGGAGAACAACTCTATGAGACTTGGGAAAGACTTCAAGACCTCCTTAGGAAATGCCCGCACCACTTAATTCCAAAATGGCAATTGGTGCAAGCTTTCTATGCTGGTTTAACCGATACCCATAGATTCATGGTTGACTCATCATGTGGGGGGATGTTCATGTCCAAAAGTGCGGATGAGGTATGGACCCTACTTGAGAACTTGAGTGAAAACTCACTGCAACATAATTCTCGTAGTGCTCTGACCTCAACCAATATAAAGAACACCAACTCTTGTCAACCAAAAATAATGCGAGAAGAATCCTCTCAAGTGGATGCCATAGCTCACAAATTCTATTAATTGATGGCACCACACCTCTCCCCTTCATTGTCTCAAAATTCGGCAAGTGCGGTATGTGCATCATGCACGAGTCCTTTCCATCTCTCGGAAGATTGCCCCACACCGAAGAAATTTCCTAATCCCAATCAAGAGCAAGCAAATTCGATGTTTTCCAGGCCCGGAAATAACCCCTATTCGAATACCTATAATCCAGGATGGAAAGATCATCCGAATTTCTCGTGGAGGCAACAAGCCCCACAAAATTCACAATTTCAAAATCAAGGGTAACAAAACCAGCCCCCTTCTTAATTTCAAAATAGGCAATTTCAGGATTCTTCAAGCTACCGTCCCCCGTATAATCCCAATGTCTCCAATTAACCTCCTGCATTTCCAACTGATGAAATTCTTGCTGCAAACAAACAAATAATGGAATCTCTAAACAAGCAAATGATGGAATCTAACAAGCAACTATTGACATCATTGCAGCTCACTCTCCAAATAGTTCATTCTCATACTCAATCCATTGCTAAACTTGAAAATTAAGTAGGACAAATAGCTACTTTAATGAACCAACTTCTTTAAAGAGATAAGGGGAAGCTTCCCACTCAACCATTTGAGAATCCTAGAGGTATGCATGTGATTGACGAAACCCCTACTCCGAGTGGGCCTACTCATAAACAAGTCCAAGCAATCACTACCCTCCGAAGTGGCCGAGTTGTGGACAACAAAGTTGATGGAGGGAAAGAAAAAGTTCTTCCTCCCAAAAACCCAAATCCTATCTCTTCTAATCCAAAGCCCACTCATGAAGATCCAAATACTAGCACTGAAAATTCCAAGTTTGTCATCCCAAATGTGGAGATTTCTTATGAGCCTAAGGCTCTGTTTCCCCAATGTCTGAGTCGACACATTTTGGGAACAAAAATTGTAAAACTCAAGACATGTGAGAAGTTTTCAAGCAAGTAAAGATTAACTTGCCTCTCTTAGATGCTTTAAAGCAAATCCCTCTCTATGCAAAATTCCTCAAGGATTTGTGCACTTAAAAGTGCACTTCCAAAAATCATTTGCCAAAGAAGGTAAGATTAACTGAATATATGAATGCAATCATTCAACACAGTGCTCCTCCAAAGTATAAGGATCCGGACGCCCCAACAATCTCGTGTGTCATTGGCACAACAAGATAGAAAGGGCCCTCCTTGACTTATGAGCTAGTGTAAATTTGATTCCATATTCAGTTTACTTACAGCTTGGATTGGGAGATTTAAAGCCAACCTCCGTGGTTTTGCAGCTTGCTGACAGATCGGTCAAGCATCCACAGGGCATTCTTGAAGATGTCATAATCAAAGTGGACAAATTCTACTTCCCGGTAGATTTTGTGGTTCTTGACACAGAACCGGTCCATGATCCAAAGAAGCATATTCCCGTGATCCTCGGTAGGCCATTCTTAGCTACGGCTAATGCTTCAATTAATTGCCGAACCGGGGTGATGGACATCGCCTTTGGAAATATGTAAGTCAAACTCCACATTTTCTATACCACTCAACATCCTTCCAAAGAGGATGATTGTTTCCTTATTGATGTGGTAGATGAAGTGGTTGAAGAATCTCTCCCCTTCATTCTAAGCAAAGATCCTTTGGAAACTTGCATGTCACCCTTTGACTTCTCCAACTTTGATATTGACCAATCCATCCAAGAAGTAAACTCTTTGCTTGACATTAATGCTACCACGAATTGTCCTCCTTGGAAGGTGCCAAAAGAACCACTTCCTCAACTTTCCACTACTCCTCCGGTCCCTTCCTTGAAATCTCCACCACAACTTGAGTTAAAGTCGCTCCCGACCCGCCTCAAGTATGTGTTTCTTGGTGCAAGTCAAACTCTTTCGGTCATCATTGCTTCTGACCTTTTAAAGGATTAAGAAAATAGCCTTTTAGCGGTGCTACAAGAGCACAAAGAAGCTATTGGCTGGGCAGTGGCTGATTTAAAAGGAATCGACCCTTCTATTTGTATGCACCGCATTCATTTAGAGGACGACGCCAAACCTTCTAGAGAGGTGCACGCCGATTGAATCCCAACATGAAAGAAATGGTCATAAAAGAGGTGATCAAGCTACTAGATGTGGGAATCATCTACCCCATATCTGATAGCAAGTGGGTGAGCCCCACTCAAGTTGTTCCTAAGAAATCTGGCCTCACCGTTGTTGAAAATTCAGCGGGAGAACTCGTGCCACAACACACCACCACCGGGTGGCGTGTGTGCATTGATTACCGGAAGCTAAATTATACCACTAGGAAGGATCATTTCCCATTCCCATTCATTGATCAAATCCTAGAGAGGTTAGCCGGCCAAAGCTACTATTGTTTCCTTGATGGTTATTTCGGCTATAACCAAGTGGCAATTGATCCGCAAGATCAAGAGAAGACCACATTCACATGTCCCTTTAGAACATTTGCCTATAGGCGCATGCCTTTTGGGCTATGCAATACACCGGCAACCTTCCAAAGGTGCATGATGTCCATATTTTCCGATATGGTTGAAAAATTCTTGGAAGTGTTCATGGATGATTTTTTCGTCTTTGGATCTTCCTTTGACTCCTGTCTCCAAAATCTATCCCTTGTGCTTTAAAGATGCAAGGAGACAAATTTGATTCTAAGTTAGGAAAAGAGCCATTTTATAGTCCAAGAAGGCATTGTCTTAGGACATGTCATTTCAAAGAGGGGAATTGAGGTCGACAAGGCTAAAGTTGAGTTAATCTCTAACCTTCCTCCTCCAATTCCGTCAGTCAAATCCGTTCCTTCCTTGGACATGCCGGCTTTTACCGCCGCTTCATTAAAGATTTTAGCAAAATCTCTAGGCCCTTGTATAATCTTCTTGCCAAGAATGTTCCGTTTAATTTTGATGAAACCTGTTTGGAAGCTTTCAAGAAGCTCCGTTCTCTTCTCTCATCAGCCCCAATCATGAAACCGCCCAATTGGTCTCTTCCATTTAAGATCATGTGTGATGCATCCAATTATGTATTGGGTGCGGTTTTGGGCCAGCATATGGACAAGCTTCCACATGTTATCTGTTACGCTAGCAAGACTCTCTCCGATGCTCAGTTAAATTACACCACCACTAAAAAAGAATTGCTAGCTATGGTGTATGCCACGGATAAATTCCGCTCTTACCTTCTAGGATCCAAGGTCATTGTCTTTTCAGACCATGCCGCTCTAAGGCATTTGCTCGCCAAAAAAGAGACCAAACCTCGCCTAATTCGATGGATACTCTTACTCCAAAAGTTTGACATTGAAATTCGGGACAAAAAAGGGACAGACAATGTTGTCGCCGACCATCTCTCTCGTTTACTCATTGAGAAATCTTCTGAATTTGCCGCAGTTCGTGATTCCTTTCCGGATGAGCCACTGTTTCAGATTTCTCATTCAAATCTTCCATGGTTCGCGGATATTATCAACTATCTTGCGGTAAGAAAAATTCCCTCTAATTGGTCAAAACAAGAAAGAGACCGTTTCTTCTCCCAAGTCAAGCATTTCTTTTGGGAAGATCCGAAGTTATTCAAGTATTGCCCAGATCAAATTATCCGGCGATGCATTCTCGAAAATGAATTCACAAGTGTCCTAAATTTCTGCCATACCCTTGCTTGTGGGGGTCACTTCAGTGCCAAGAAGACCGTTGACAAGGTCCTTCAAAGCGAATTCTATTGGCCTTCCTTGTTTCGGGATGCTTACAACTTCTGTAAATCTTGTGAGCGTTGCCAAAAGCTCAGCTCCATGTCTAGAAGAGACATGATGCCCCTCACTCCCATCTTAATCATAGAAATTGTTGATGTGTAGGGGATTGACTTCATGGAACCATTTCCTCTTCTTATGGCTATGAGTATATTCTTGTAGCGGTGGATTATGTATATAAATGGGCTAAGGCCGAGGCTCCCAAAACCAATGATCATAAAGTTATGGTCAAGTTCATTCAATCAAACATTTTTAGTCGTTTTGGTATGCCCCGAGCGCTCATCAGTGACGGTGGATCTCATTTTCGAAATCGCTATCTTAAATCTGTCCTTTCTAAATACTCCGTCATTCATAAGGTTGCCACACCTTATCACCCTTAAACGAGCGGTCAAGTGAAAGTATCTAATCGGGAAATCAAGCATATTTTGGAAAAAACGGTTCGATCGGACCGCAAAGATTGGTCATTAAGACTTAACAATGTGCTTTGGGCTTACCGGGCAGTGTATAAGATGCCCATTGGCATGTCGCCATATCGACTTGTATTTGGCAAAGCTTGTCATCTCCTAGTAGAATTAAAGCACCGTGCTTATTGGGCCATAAAAAGGCTCAACTTTGATCTCCAACAAGCCGGCTCTACTCACAAATTGCAGCTCAATGAGCTTGAGGAAATTTGCAATAATGCATACAAAAGCGCCAAAATCTATAAGGCAAAGACTAAAGTATTTCATGACAAGCACATTGTCAACAAGTCTTTTGTCCCTGGACAGAAAGTTTGGTTTTTCAATTCTAGATTGAGACTCTTTCCCGGTAAACTCCGATCACGGTGAGATGGTCCATATGTCATCACTTCCGTCTTTCCTCATGGTGCAATTGAACTCCAAGATCCTACCGATGGATCTCTATTTAAGGTTAATGGCCAAAGGCTTAAGCCTTATATTGATGGCATAATCCCAACTCGCAAAGTAGATAAAGTCCTATTGACGGACCTAATTTACGAGGACTAATGCACCATGCAATTCTGGTTCGTCTAACTATCGATATTAAATTTAGCACTCTAGGGAAACAATTCTTTCAACTTACAAGCTTCCCTCATTTAAGTTGCCTTGACTAAGAATTTTCCGGAATTAGCTAAGTTTAACCCAAAATGTGAACTTTTCTGGAATTGTCTTGAACTTTTCCGAAATTAGCTAACCTCATTTTTGGAATTTTTCAAGGTCATTCGTGCAATTTTCTTGTCCAATCCAAGCATCATAGGAAATTCGAGCCGTTATGATAATCGCTTCTGAATTTGCACTCCGAATTCCATTCCGAAAGGTTCTACACGGTGTCTCGATCTAAAAGAGCTTAAGTTTCCAATTTCAGGATTTTTCGATCCTGACCCGGCCTTCGTTAGGCCAAATATCATTTCTAAGAACTACTGGGATTTCTAGGAAGGTTCTGCCAAGCAGCTTGGCGGGCGCCCGACCAAGTCTCGCGGGCGCCCGCGAAAACGTCCAGTTTCAGCAAGCGCCCGCGAAACAGGGCAGTATGCTCATGCTGCGGTGGGCGCCCGCCGCTCGTCGCTGGCCCTCTTTAAATGGGTGTCCAAGCCAATTAGTTTAAATCCTAACTCTACCCTCTCTATCCCCTTCAACCCAACCTACTTATTTCCCCTATCTTCCTCACTTCCAACCTTCTTCCATCACTTTTTCTCCCATCTCTATCATGCTTCTATCACACCCACCTCTCTCACCCTCATCACTCCATCCATCTTTCACCAATCAAGAGGAATTTTGTGGGTTCTTCCATCTGTAATACCCCTAATTTTAAAAGGCTATTCCTGGAATTTAGTTTATTGTTTATTTGCATTTTATTTGATTATTTGCATTTTATTTGATTATTTGCATAATTGTTTTATGTAATTATTTGATTCATAGTTTTGTTTGGTAAATTAGTCATGTTGTGTAATTAATTGCTTAGTTATTTTTATTTAATTGTATTTAGATACTTATTTATTTAAGTATTTTTTTTATTTAATTGTGTTTAGTTAATTGTTTAATCAATTTTATTTAATGGAACTTTAAATTTAATGGAATTTAGTTTTTATGTTTTACACGTGAATTTTGGTTTGCAATTCACATAGGTGGCCGACGTAAGTATATATCCTAGGTTGGTTTATGGGCCGAGATGGGCTCTGGCTTTAAGGTTACATGGATTAGGGTTCAGAGTTACATGCGGTAAGCTTAGGGTTTTTGATTCATAGCAATTAACTTGGAGACGTGAATTGAGTTCTGTAAAAGACACAGAAACTGTGAGGTACAGAGGGAGAACAGAGGAAGATAGGAGGTCTAGGTTTTGTTCTAGACCAAGGTTGGACCAAGAAGGAGGAAGGAGAGGTGTTTCTAGGTTGAACCAAGGCACTCAAACTTGTAGTTTAGGACACAAACATATCACTACAGAAACTGGGAATTTAAAGTTTCAAGTCTGAAACTCAAAGGCAAGTATTTTTCCTTCTTTTTCCCTTTGCCTGTGTTCTATGCACCTAGATAGCCTCTATGATTTAATTAAGAATTAACTGAGTTTGTTATGTATAATTGATGTTATATCGATGTTCTATATGTGTGAAAAATTGTTCCATTACAGTTTGTGCGTATCTGCTAGCAGTATGTTTCTTAAAGCATGAAAAATTTGTAGAACTTGTAGTCTCTGTATTTGTTTTCAACTGCTATAAACACATCTTGGAAATTATATTAGACACAGATAAGACTCTTAGGGTCAGTTTAAAACCAACTATACAGGTTGTGAATGGCCGGAAACACTACAGAAAGTCGTAGGAGCAACTGAGGTTGAAGGAGGCTCGAGGAGGAGGAGAAAGCCGGCTCTGGAATGCAAAGAGATGGCTCCCCCATCAAAGAGCCGGCTCTAGGAGAGGTAGAGCAAGCTCTACCCTCCTAGGAGGCAGCTCCAGGTGTATTTAGAGCCTGCTCCAAAATCTGGAGAAGGCTCTTTCTCACATATAGTTTTAGAACTTGTTTTTTTGGATAATTTTTGAGATTGTAGGAATTGGGGACTGTTTGGACTGAGTTTGGGACTTCACTGTATGACTAAAAAGTTAATCCTAGTTATTATTAAGACCTTTAAAGGACTAAAAACTTATGTTTAGTCAATGGGACAAACGGTATAAAATTACTAATTTTCTATACGGCTAACGGAGGAAGGATGGGTTAATTGCCTAACTAAATTTTGGCAATGTAATAGGATGTAGGATGGTTATAAAAACCTACTTTGAATGCATGATAGGGTCCTCTATATATTTATTTTTGATATATATATGCTTTGGGATCAAAATTGTTGAAACAGTAAACTTTTCTACTATTACATAGATTACTGTTGATTTTCAATTGCTAGTATAACAAAACTATTTATAAAATTACTTGGATACTAGTTGGGACTGTAAATTACTCAGTTATGATTTATATGTTGTGATTTGCATGGATATGGAGGATTATATGCACCGGTATAGGACGGTGGCATACTGGGGACGGTTTAGCTCAAAACGCTAAGACCTAACCTACCGGATGGAAAGTATGGATTGTAAAATATTGAATCCATTAATGTGTTTGAGTTGAATCAACTGAATAGGTTGAATGACTCCCTGGATTAATTGGTTGTGGTTAAGACGCATCAGCTGAATAAGTTGAATGTTTATCTGGATGGTATTTTGTATGTCTCCTCATTGAATAAGTGAATGACATACTATAGTTTCGGATGGACTTTGGATATATGATTATGATACCACGATATGAGCTTGAGTCTCAGAGTCGTTGGTTAGGGTGCGTATATGCAGTGGATGCGTAGCTAGATATAGTAAGTAGGTGTACCCTGTTAGGTCTAGGTACTCATGCCCACTTTTGGGTGCGTTTTCGCATGTGGCCTTCTATTCAGGTTGAGACCTCTACTATAGTCCAGTGAATGTCCTTAGTGTGGATATATATGTGTATGTATGGATTACCTAGTTATGTTGAGGGTATCTAGGGTGTATCTGCATATCGGGCACTGTATGGATTACAGTTGGATTAGGACTTGCATGTGGGCCTGACTCACTCTTTTATTTTTCAGGTGGTCGTGCAGAGCGGATACGGACCTCCATTCCACCGACTACGTAGGATTCTCTCCATAGTGTTTTCTTGATGTTTCTTTCAGTTGTTTTTATTTTGCAGTTTGGAATTATTATTAGGGGTCCACTAGAGATGGATTCCCGAGTTGTAACCATGGAGGTTTTGGCAGTTGGATTTTACTAATTTTATCGGTTGAGGATTTTATATTAGTATTCTTTTCAGCTCTTGTTATTTATTATTATTTCCTCTTATATTCTGTGTTCGTTATAAAATACTAATTGTTTGATATCCCTCGGGTTTGGGCCTAGGCCTGATCAACCCGTGTCTCAGATCCGAGGGGTATCACAGCTGGTATCAGAGCACTCCAGGTTCAAGTGTCTCTAGGATGTTTCGTATTAAGACTTTCGCGTAGCGTTTTCTCTTAATTAGAGCTTAAGTTTAGGATTCATTGTATTCCTTTACGGTTCGTTTAAACTCGTATTGATATCTGTCTTTCTTTATTAATAACTTGGTTAACGCTAGAAGAGAACAGATGAACAGTCGACAGAGGAGAATGGCTCGTAGGCAACAGGAACGTCTGCGGCGTTAGGGAGAGCAGCATTTGCCAGAGTTTCAGGATGATGGTTAGTTCCATGAAGAGTAGGAGAATGTTTAGCAGACTTGGGATCAGGGAGGAGATCCAGAGTTTCCTCCTCACATCAATGACCTCATTGCTCGGGC
This sequence comes from Cornus florida, assembly GCF_030987335.1. Lineage (NCBI taxonomy): Eukaryota > Viridiplantae > Streptophyta > Magnoliopsida > Cornales > Cornaceae > Cornus > Cornus florida. The sequence continues at coordinate 59,499,774 of NW_026775572.1, read as the reverse complement.
TATAGAAGTTGGGGTAACAGCTGCACTTCGGAATCAGCCTCAGGTACAGCCGGCACCGCTACTAGCACCGGTTGTTTAGACTGATACTTGGGAGAAGGCCAGGAGTTCTTTCACAAAGGGGAGCCCACCTGAGTTCACAGGCTCCACCGATATGAGAGCAACTCACCAATGGAAACAGGACATTGAGCAACATCTTCGCTTGGTTTAGTGCACGGAGGTTCAGAAGCAGATGCTTGCTACATTCAAGCTAGTTGGGGATGCATTACAGTGGTGAGAGTCAGTTACCACCGCAGAGGAGAGGATGGCATTGACTTACGATCAGTTCAGTGCACGCTTTGATGAAAAGTACTTTCCTTATGCAGTTAGGGCAGCTATGAAGACTGAGTTTCTAAATCTGCAGCATGGGAATATGACAGTGGCGGAGTATGAGCAGTAGTTCACACGCTTGTCTCTCTTTGCAACGGAGGAGGTGGATACAGAAGAGAAGAAGCACAACAGTTTCGTCAAGGGACTGATGTGGTTTATTAAGAGAGCTTTTATAGGTAGTCCAGCTTATACTACCTATGCTCAGGTGGTAGACGCCGTTCTACAGCAGTATCAGTTGACCGTAGACATCAGACAGGACAAGGGTGAGAAGCGGTGTGACAGGGACTCTGCTAACCAGTCAGCTGAGAAAGGTAATAGGAACGAACACTGACAGAATGATAAGGGCAAATTCCAGGGACATCAGCCTTAGAAAAAGCACAAGGGTGGTGCGGATGCTCCCAGGGATGTGGCACCTGTTCAGGGACAACAGAATGGGGGACTACAGGCAAGACAGGGTCAGCCACAGGCTAACCGACAGAGGAGGCCATTTGGTACTTTCCAGGGTAGTTGTTACACTTGTGGAGAGTATGGTCACACTTCCAGGCAGTGTCCTACAGCCAGACAAGGATAGAGACAGGGACAGGGACAGCATGTGCAGTAGGGGCAGAGGGCGCCAGTGCCTTTACCAGCTCCACAGGTTCCTCGGATTCAGGGACAGACTTATCTGGCATTACCGGCACCGCCGCAGCCTCAGGGACAGGCACCGCATCAGTTACATTATGGCAGGGTGTACAACCCTATGCCACAGGATATGCAGGCACCTCAGGCTGTTGAGGGTAAGTTTTCAATATGTGGTTTCCATGGACGTGTTTTAGTTGATACGGGTGCTACACACTCATTTGTAGCTAGGACTTTTGTTGTTTTATCTAGGATGAGGACGAGGGTATGCACTAGACCTTAGGGTATTTCTAAACCATTGGGCGATACAGCTATTATACATGAGAGTGATGAGCCTGTGACACTAAATATTGGCAGATTCAGATTTTTAGCCAACCTATTGGTCCTGGACATGCACACTTATGATGTGATACTTGGGATGGATTGGTTGTCTCACTACCATGCCCAAGCTAATTGTTTTGATAGGTCTATTGTGTTTACCATACCTGGTCAGGACATGTATGTCGTCGCTATACCACGTACTAGCGGAGTTACTAGTACCTATTTGTTCTATGTAGAGGAAGGGACTACTGTATCATTGGATAACTTATCAATTGTACAGGATTTCCCGGATGTATTTCAGGAGATTATAGAGTTGCCACCAAGTCGCGAGATCGATTTTGTGATAGACTTAGCTCCAGGCACTGCGTCTATTGCTAGGGCACCCTATAGGATGGCACCAGTGGAGATGAGAGAGCTGAGGGATTAAATTCTGTAGTTACTCAGCCAGGGTTTTATTCGTAGGAGTACATCACCTTGGGGAGCACCGGTTCTATTTGTGAAGAAAAATGATGGTTCACTTCGCCTGTGTATAGATTACAGGGAGTTGAATAAGGTTAAGATTCGTAACAAGTACCCTTTGCCTGGGATTGATGATTTGTTTGACTAGTTAAAGAGAGCCACGTACTTCTCCAAGATTGATCTGCGTTCTGGTTATCGTCAGCTGAGAGTTAGGAACAGGACGTTCCTAAGACCGCGTTTCTCACGAGATATGGTTCTTATGAGTTCCGTGTCATGCCGTTTGGGACAACTAACGCACCAGCAGTGTTCATGGACTTAATGAACAGGGTCTTCGGGGCTTATTTGGATCCGTTTGTCATTATTTTCATTGATGATATCTTAATCTATTCTAGGTTTGAGGATGATCATGCGAGACATCTTCGGATGGTGTTGCAGACACTTCGTGAGCACCAGTTGTATGCCAAGTTCGAGAAATGTGAATTTTGGCAGCGGGAAATGAAGTTTCTAGGTCACGTGGTGTCAGAAAAGGGGATAGCAGTAGATCCAGCCAAGGTTTCAGCTGTGGTTGAGTGGGGACAGCCTACTTCACCTACCGAGATTCGGAGTTTTCTTGGATTGGTAGGATACTATCGGAGGTTCATTCAAGGGTTCTCTAAGATAGCAGGACCACTCACTCATCTAACCAAGAAGGGTGTACAGTTCGTGTAGGATGAGCACTGTCAGCGAGCTTTTGATAAGCTGAAAAGGAAGTTAACTTCTGCACCGGTTCTGGCTACTCCTCAAAGCGGGATCGAATATCTTGTTTACATGGATGCTTCGTTGCAGGGTCTTGGATGTGTTTTGATGCAGGAGAAGCGACCAATTTCGTATGGGTCTCGGAAGCTTAAGCCTCATGAGCTTAATTATCTAACACATGATTTGGAATTGGCAATTGTGATTTTTGCCTTACGTATTTAGAGGCATTATCTGTTAGGTGAGTCCTTCAGATTATTCAGCAATCACAAGAGTTTGCAGTATTTGTTCACTCAGAGGGAGCTGAATATGAGACAGCGCAGGTGGTTGGAATTCGTGAAAAACTGCCATTTCTCGATACAGTATCATCCAGGGAAAGCGAATGTGGTGGCAGATGCACTCAGTCGCCGACCTGTTGGTAGTCTTTTCGCTCTATTCACTACTGAGTGGAATATGTTGAAGAAGATGGATGAATTATCGGATGCTTTCATGGCTTGTATGGTAGTTACACCTTCTATCATTCGCATGTTTTTGCAAACACAACTCACCGATCAGCAGTGTATCAACAAAGTTGCAGAGATAGCTTCTGGGGAGGTTCTATTTTACCATGTTGGGACTGACGGAGGTTTGAGGTACAAGGGACGATTAGTGGTACCTTCTGCTAATGATTTGAGGAAGGATGTGATGACTGAGACTCACCACTCTGAGTTCTCTGTTCATCCAGGAGGCGATAAGATGTATCAGGATATGAAGCGGCAGTTTTATTGCTTTTTTTATCTCGCGATGTAGTACTTGTTAGATGGTCAAGATTGATCATCAGAGGCCGTCAGGAGCTTTACAGCCACTACCGATACCAGAGTGGAAATGGGAAAGTATTTCTATGGATTTTGTGGAAGGGTTACCAAATTCTTTCAAGGATCACAACTCTATTTGGGTTATCGTGGACAGACTGACGAAATCAGCTCACTTTTTGCCTATTCGTACTGACTACACTTCGGAGCAGTTGACGAGACTTTACATTGCCGAGATTATGAAGTTGCACGGCATTCCATTGTCTATTATATCGGATAGGGATTCGAGCTTTGTGTCAGGATTCTGGAAGAGTTTTCAGCAGGCTTTGGGTACAGAGTTGCATCTTAGCACTACTTATTATCCTCAGACTGATGGACAGACTGAGTGGGTGAATCAAATCATGGAGGATATGCTTCGGTCGTGTGTTCTGGATTTCAAGGGCCACTGGGAGGATTACCTACCGCTTGTGGAGTTTGCTTATAACAATAGTTTCTAGAAGACTATTGGGATGGCACCATTTGAGGCGTTATATGGCTGACAGTGTCGATCGCCTGTTTGTTGGATGGAGGTTCAAGGATACTTCTGAGAAGATAGCTCTTATTCGAGATCGTATGCGTACTACCCAAAGTAGGCAGAAGAGCTATGTTGATCGTCGCACTCGGGCATTGGAGTTTCAGGTTGGGGATCAGGTTCTACTCAAAGTGTTTCCTATGAAGGGTGTTATGCGCTTTGGGAAAAAAGGGAAGTTGTCTTCGTGATTTGTCGATCCATTCATGATTACGGATCGCGTTGAAGCTGTTGCTTATCGGTTGGCACTTCCGGATAATTTGGATCGCGTACACAACGTGTTTCATGTTTCCATGTTGCGAAAATTTCTGCGAGATGAAGATAGGTATCAGCATATCGATGTTGGGGAGATTGAGTTGCAGTCGGATGCAACTTATTTGGAGCCACCGTGTCGTATTGTCTACCGGCGGGATCAAATTCTTCGTAACAAGGTTATTCCATTAGTTCGTGTTTAGTGGAGTCATCACAATGAGGCTGAGTCCACTTGGGAACAGGAGGATGTGATTCGCTCGCAGTTTCCTAAAATTTTGGATGAAGGTAAGAACGAATTTCGAGGATGGAATTCCTCTTGTTAGGGGGGAAGAATGTAATACCCCTAATTTTAAAAGGCTATTCCTGGAATTTAGTTTATTGTTTATTTGCATTTTATTTGATTATTTGCATAATTGTTTTATGTAATTATTTGCTTCATAGTTTTGTTTGGTAAATTAGTCAAGTTGTGTAATTAATTGCTTAGTTATTTTTATTTAATTGTATTTAGGTACTTGTTTATTTAAGTATTTTTTTTATTTAATTGTGTTTAGTTAATTGTTTAATCAATTTTATTTAATGGAACTTTAAATTTAATGGAATTTAGTTTTTATGTTTTACACGTGAATTTTGGTTTGCAATTCACATGGGTGGCCGACGTAGATATATATCCTAGGTTGGTTTATGGGCCGAGATGAGCTCTGGCTTTAAGGTTACAAGGATTAGGGTTCAGAGTTAAGCTTATAAATATATTACATGCGGTAAGCTTAGGGTTTTTGATTCATAACAGTTAACTCAGAGACGTGAATTGAGTTCTGTAAAAGACACAGAAACTGTGAGGTACAGAGGGAGAACAGAGGAAGATAGGAAGTCTAGGTTTTGTTCTAGACCAAGGTTGGACCAAGAAGGAGGAAGGAGAGGTGTTTCTGGGTTGAACCAAGGCACTCAGACTTGCAGTTTAGGACACAAACATATCACTATAGAAACTGGGAATTTAGAGTTTCAAGTCTGAAACTCAAAGGCAAGTTTTTTTTGCTTCTTTTTCCCTTTGCCTGTGTTCTGTGCACCTAGATAGCCTCTAGGATTTAATTAAGTTTCTTATGTATAATTGATGTTATATTGATGTTCTGTATGCATGAAAAATCTGTAGAACTTGTAGTCTTTGTATTTGTTTTCAACTGCTATAAACACATCTTGGAAATTATATTGGACATGGATAGGACTCTTAGGGTCAGTTGACGACGGCCATTCCAATACGCCAAACTAAATGTAGTGAATGTGTGGTTCAAAAAAAGCCTTTTATGTCAAATTTAAATTTATAAAAACTACTACCAACACCACTACTAACGTAGCAAGAGTGAGTAGGGATCGTCCCAAGGGATTATACGTGTTGGAATTTCAACTTCGACTCTAGCGTACCAAATGATTGCAAAAGAGAGTTGGGTTGGTTGATTAAGCTAAATTGAATTCAACTAAATAAAATAATATGAAGTAAACAAGAAAGAGAGAGGTCTTGGGGTGTAGAGATCACCACCAAGCAATACTTTTCTATACCACTAACAAGTGATCAATTGAGGGTAATAGATGTGTTGCAATAATGTTGTGTGTGTAAAAGACATTCAATTGGTAAGGGTGACTCAACAAGTGCAAATTGTCTCAATCAACATGTGTGGGGCCACAATACATCTATTGGTAGAGGAATATATTGTCTAAACATCATGTGAAGATAACAAAATAACAATTCAAGTCATTGAACCTTTCATTAAGCTCATAGTCCAAACAATCCATAAGGATGACTTAGTTAAACATGCATTATCTAAACATCATGTGAGATGTACAAAATATCTATTGGGAGAGGAATAAATTGTCTAAACACATGTGAAAGATACAACATATCATAACTAGTCATTAACCCTTCATTAAGCTCAAAATCCACATGCAACACAATGTTAGAGGAATATGCCATTTGGACTCACAAGCATAGAACATCAAACATCAAGAGTAGATTGTCCTCCTATCTAACATTACACTACCACTACACTAAATCTACACTACTAGCATGAAAATAAAGCTATCTAGACTAGGGGAGAAGCACAAACCATCAAGAATAGGCATAAACCATCAAATGAACCAAAATAGCATTCATTAAGCATATCATCTTGATAATCTCTAAATCTATAGCATTAATACACATAGACATGCATCAAAAACACTAAATCTAGAGATAAGCACATGAATATCCTACTCTAGCATACATAGACATATGGATAGAATAGAATAGTTAATTGGAAGCATTAAACCATACAAACCATGAAATAATCAAGATTTATATATACATGAATATCAAGATGTATCATACAACACTAATCCCTCAATAATACACAAGATTAGAGTATAGAAAGCATGCTTGGGGATAACTCTAGCCCCAAGAAGATGTCTAGCCACTCATGGTAGTGATGATCCAACCCTCAAGGGCTAACTCCATGGTTGCTCCTTGTTGGTGAAGATCTCCTCCAATGGTTGCTCTAACTTCCTCCCTTCTTCCTCTCCAAGAATAGCCTCCAAGATGATTTTCAATGTGTGACAAGAGACTCTAGAGCCCTCTCCAAAAAGTGTATCATATTCTTTATATAGGTAGGTCAAATACACCCTATGATGAGCTATGGTCATGCAAGGCATATTCTCCAATGATTGGGTGAAGGACGGAATAAATGAGCTGGACTTTAACTTTTTCTCGCTAGAGGAAGTTCGATCGATCGAACCTTAACTTGGATCGATCGAAGATGGGTTCGATCAATCGAACTGCATCTTGGATCGATCGAAGTGGTCTGACTCCTCCGGATAAGGACAATGCTGAGATATTTCGAAGATATTTATGGGGAAAAGGACAAAAGTGGTTGGTAGGCGTACAGCTGTGGATAAGATCAATCATTTGAATAGGACAAAATAGGGTTCGATCGATCGAAGGTGATGTTTGATCGATCGAACTTGGAATTTCAGCAAAGGCCAAGGTTGGATCTATCGAGAAGTACTATGATCGATCGAACTCTAAGTTGGATCGATCGAACTTTTAAGCTGCACAACTTAATTCCTTTTTGCTCCTTTCTTCTCCACTTTGCTCCCTCCTTTGGTTTATCTCAGGATTGCTTCAATTAAGCTCTTATTTGGCTGAGTTAGCTCAATTTTGGGATTAGTGCCTGAAAATATAAATAACACGTAATAAGTCTAAAAGGGCAAAGTAAGATAGATAAAGGTACTAGAATGCTTAAGCTTAGCGGGTTTAAATGCGCACTTTTCGGTGCTCATCATCAGTTTAAAACCAACTATACAGGTTGTGAATGGCCGGAAACACTGCAGAAAGTCGTAGGAGCAACTGAGGTTAAATGAGGCTCGAGGAGGAGGAGAGAGCCGGCTCTGGAATGCAAAGAGCCGGCTCCCCCATCAAAGAGCCGGCTCTAGGAGAGGTAGAGCCGGATCTACCCTCATAGGAGGCGGCTCCAGGTGTATTTAGAGCCTACTCCAAAATCTAAAGAAGGCTCTTTCTCACAAATAGTTTTAGAACTTGTTTTTTTATATAAATTTTGAGACTGTAGGAATTGGGGACTGTTTGGACTGAGTTTGGGACTTCACTGTATGACTAAAAAGTTAATCCTAGGTATTATTAAGACCTTTAAAGGACTAAAAACTTATGTTTAGTCAATGGGACAAACGGTATAAAATTACTAATTTTCTATACGGCTAACGGAGGAAGGATGGGTTAATTGCCTAACTAAATTTTGGCAATGTAATGGGATGTAGGATGGTTATAAAAACCTACTTTGAATGCATGATAGGGTCCTCTTTATATTTATTTTTGATCTATACATGCTTTGGGATCTAAATTGTTAAAACAGTAAACTTTTCTACTATTACATAGATTACTGTTGATTTTCAATTGCTAGTATAACAAAACCATTTATGAAATTACTTGGATACTAGTTGGGACTGTAAATTACTCAGTTATGATTTGTAAGTTGTGATTTGCATGGATATGGAGGATTGTATGCACCGGTATGGGACGGTGGCATACTGGGGACAGTTTAGCTCAAAACGCTAAGACCTAACCTACCGGATGGAAAGTATGGATTGTAAAATATTGAATCCATTAATGTGTTTGAGTTAAATCAACTGAATAGGTTGAATGACTCCCTGGATTAATTGGTTGTGGTTAAGACACATCAGCTGAATAAGTTAAGTGCTTATCTGGATGGTATTTTGTATGTCTTCTCATTGAATAAGTGAATGACATACTATGGTTTCGGACGGACTTTAGATATATGATTATGGTACCACGATATGAGCTTGAGTCTTAGAGTCGTTGGTTAGGGTGCGTATATGCAGTGAATGCGTAGCTGGATATAGTAGGTAGGTATACCCTGTTAGGTCTAGGTACTCATGCCCACCTTTGGGTACGTTTTCGCATGTGGCCTTCTATTCAGGTTGAGACCTCTACTATAGTCCAGTGAATGTCCTTAGTGTGGATATATATGTATATTTATGGATTACCTAGTTATGTTGAGGGTATCTAATGTGTATCTGCGTATCGGGCACTGTATGGATTACAGTTGGATTAGAACTTGCATGTGGGCCTGACTTACTCTTTTATTTTTTAGGTGCTCGTCAGTTCCAGGGTTAGAGCTTGGTCGTGCAGAGCAGATACGAACCTCCATTCCACCGACTACGTAGGATTCTTTCCATAGTTTTTTCTGGATGTTTCTTTCAGTTGTTTTTATTTTTCATTTTGGAATTATTGTTAGGGGTCCACTATAGATGGATTCCCGAGTTGTAACCATGGAGGTTTTGGCAGTTGGATTTTACTAAGTTTATCGGTTGAGGATTTTATATTAGTATTCTTTTCAGCTCTTGTTATTTATTCTTATTTCCTCTTGTATTTTGTGTTCGTTATAAAATATTAATTGTTTGATATCCCTCGGGTTTGGGCCTGGGCCTGATCAACCCGTATCTCGGATCCGAGGGGTATCACTCCATCAATTTGGGTAAGCTTTCTTTTCTCTTTTTTTCTTTCAATTTTTGGATTAATGGATGATTGGATTGCATGTAATAGAGGTTGGTGATTGTTTTGGGGCTAATGTGTGTCAATTGCAGGATAAAATTTTTGGGTTTTCTATTCTCTAACCATCACTTGGCTCTCTTCCTTTTGTCTTGCACACCAGGTGTTCGACAAATTGCCTAAACCCACTTTTCCACTCAAATGGCTCCCAAAACCTCTTCCAAGCGAGCTTGTTCTTCTGAAGGACCTTCTGGGGCGTCCCCCACGCCAGATTGGGTGGATTGGCCCATCGAATCCGAGGCCAAATTTGACATCCAAGAGGGCTTCGAAAATAATCCGGAATCCACGTGGGCGGTCCGCGAATTGACAGAGCATGGCCTCGCCTCTTTTTTCATGCCACGCGCTAGTAGTTACTATCCGCGTGTGGTCTACCTATTTTACGTGAACATGTTACATTCTTGCGACAACCCGGACGTCATTAAGACCACTATTGATGGCGTCACTTTCAAGTTCAAACTTCGGGACCTTGCCGCGGCTTTGCTCTACCCATTGGCATCTCCGGTGGATGAAGTAGGTCTGCCTCTGTACGTTGCACCTCCGGATAATCTAAAAGTGGCGAACGTTGTGGAAGAAATTTGCCACAACCAATATACCGGCAATCGAACAACCAATACCAATAAGTCATTTTTCCCATGCCGGCTCTGGTTCTTGGACTCGGTCCTGGCCAAAAATGTCCTTACTATGCCGAAGCATTCTGAATGAAAAGGGGCTTTTCTGAACGCCCTTTATGCAGCTGAGAAGGAACAGTGGTTCTGCGACCCGCAGCTTATCTGGGATCAAATTCTCAAGGTCTACAATGACCTAATTGTGATGCGGTCGAGCAATGCCATCACCTGGGCATTTCCTTTTCCATACTTAATCACCCGGTTGCTTAAGAACAAAGGGTTTAAAGCTCCAAAATGAGGAGAAGCTGACCGATGTGTTTCATTTTGACCTTGGGGTTTGGAAGTCCAGCACAGTTCAACTCAAGACCTCCCGTCAAGCTCGCATAGGTGATGTGTTGGATTGGGGAGCTCCAGCTGCTCCTGTTGCTCTGGCTCCACCTGTTGCTCCTGTTGCCCTGCCTCCGCATGCCATGCCTGAGGCCGCTTATGACTCGCTCAGCACTCGTCTTGATACACTCTAGCTGCGAGTCGAGAGCATGGAGGGCATCCTTACGGACTTCCGTAAGGAGACTCTGGAAAGGCTTCAGGTGACTCGGGATGGACAACAGACATTGCAGACCATGCTCCAGACCCTGATTGACCGCGCCCCAGGCAGCGCTGGTGGCTCATCCTCCGCCCCGATGGAGTGATTTTATGCTTTTTAGTAATACTTGTTAGACTTTATTTTGGGCCGCGTTTGGCATTTACTTTTCAGCTCCTATTTTGAACTTTTAACTACAATACTTTTACTGTTTTGCAGGGATAAATGGTTTTTAGCTAAATAAATGTGCAATTATTTATACTCATTTTTTGTTGGATTCATTTAATGCTTGTGGTGTATAGATGTCTTTTGACAGGTTTTTGAATTCAAGTTTAGGGCATGCTCTTGGAATTCACAATGTGGCTTATTTTTACACCGCCACTGAATTTCCTCCTCCCCTTGGTATTATTGTCCTATGTACCCTCTTTTCAATTTCATTTTCATTCTTTGTCTTCTCACATTGAGGACACTGTGACATTCATTGGGAGTGCATTTTTGCATTTTTTTTTGGTATTGCACTTTTGTTTGCATGTTTAACTTGATTCATGTAAGTTAATAAAAATCATTTTTGGGAAGCAATGATAGAGTAATCTTGGAACTTGTTGGAGATTGAAGCATATGTTTAATACTTTGTGTATAAAGGTAAATGATAATTTTTGAAAATAAAGAAAAATTTGAAATGATCATGTGAATTCAAATTGGTTTGTATAAATGCTTCAATTAGATTTTCATCGGACTTCATACTCTTCTATGCTTCACACTGCACAAATGCACACCGGAAATTCAATTGTGAGGCATGCAACCTGATTGACCTTGACCATGACTCAATTGATTTGAATTGATAACCCTAATGAATGGATATCTTTGGCATTGAATCTAAAATAAAATTAAATTAAAAGAAAAAAAATGATGAATGAATAAGGGTAATGACTAGTTTAAGTTCGTAGCCTTGCTAACTTGAGTTGTTAAGCCCTAGGAGTGTCTTTACACTTAACACCCTAAAGCCATCTGGTTTAGGAGTTGCTGGCCCAACGCTTGCTACATGGGTTGGTTAGAAAGCTTAAAGGACTTAGGCATTGCACGGTCATTCACAAAAATAAAAATAAATAAATATGGTTCGTTGAAGTTCGTAACCTTGCCAATTCGAGTTATTAAGCCCTAGGAGTGTCTTTACACTTAGCACCCTAAAGCCGTCCTGTTTGGGAGTTGCTGGCCTAACGCTTGCTCCATGGGTTGGTTAGAAAGCTTAAGGGACTTCGACACTGCATGACCATAATATGTATTTTTAATAAATAAAAAAAAAAAAAAGAATAAGAGAGAGTTTCATCTGGAATAAATTCATGCCTTAGAGACCTCATTCAAAAGGGAAATTCAGTGATTTGAAGCTTGTGTATCGAAATTGAAAAAAAAAGAAGGTAAAAGCCACATATTGGAAATCCGGTTCACTTTCATTGAAGTTAGAGTTGATTTCTATTAAATAAATGACAATTGAAATATTTATATAGACTATGTTGTTGATGTATGAGAGTTAAAATTTGTTTGGCCATTTTGTTCATCAAGGCTTCTTATAGACAAGGTAGTCTCCTTAATGATCCCATCTCAAATATTCTATTTGTTCCACGTTACATTTGAGCTCTGCATATATTTTCTTGCTCCATGATTGATGCATATTGATAGCATTTCAAATGTTGTCATTTTTGTTAAAGGTTCATTTTTGGTTTTGCTATGGGACTAGCAAAATTTAAGTTTGGGGGTGTGATAAGAGTCGAATATTACATATTCAAGCGCCCTTATTTGCATTAGTTAAGTCCATTAGTAGTCTTTACTGAATATATTAGCCGTAATTGCATTCTTTTGTCTATTTTCAGATTGGTTCCCCTAAAAGAGATAAAAGTAATACTTTGATAAGTTTTTGAAGATCAAAGCACGCCGTTGCCAGGGACCATCATTTTGACAAGCCAAGTAATCCACGGAACTCACGACGCTCGATGCACAAAGTCCAAGGAAGATGGCTTGCGTTACTATCCCGCGAAAAGAAGGTCAAAAGCAACTCTCTAGGGCAGAATGATCAAGGCCCGCGGGCGCCCGCCCAAACAGGCAGAGAAGCTGAGCAACTGCGGGTGCCCGCCCATGGCCTGTGGGCGCCCGCCAAAAGAACTAGTAACCTCCTCAAGGCGCGGGCGCTGGCCGTTTTGCAGACAACTCTATATTGTTTGGTTCAAAGCTGTCCCCTTGACCCATTGTGTGGACCAAAATGCTCAAAGGGATGCTAGGGCTCGAAAATGGGGGGAAAATAAAGTTTTTTCTGGCTAAATAAGGGTTAGGGGGATATTTTTTGGGGAGCTCTCACATTTTTAGCAAGTTTCTAGAGAGAGAAAGATTGTAAGCTTGGGTTTGGAGTCTTGGAGCCCTTAAGCACAAAAATGGAGTGGAAGATCTCTCCTTCTCCTTCCTTCATTGCTCCTATGGGTAACTAACTCCCTTTCTAGGGAGGTGATGAAGCCCTACATTGTAAGCATGCTCTAGCTTTTGGTTTAAATTGGGGGAAACATGTATATATGTGGTTGTTTTACATTTTAGAGGTTACACTTGATGTAATGAACCTACTTTCTTATAAATGATTATGATAAATGTATTATCTTGTCTTAGATCATATTTTATCATGATTGTATGGCTTGCATTTTCATAGTGACAATGGAAATCAGATTATGAAATGGGTTTCTTGACATGTTGTATGAGAATCTTGATATTCCATAGCTTGGGACCCTCCTTTGATGGACTATTCTTGACTCTTGACTTCATGTGCTCTTATCATATGATTAAAGGCTCGATAATCTCGAGCTTAGCAAGCATGTCTAAGACTACACACTAGTTTAGGTAGTTCAAGCATGTGTAACTTTGATAGGTTATTCTTGCCATTGATTTCATGAATTTCTTGAAGGAATGTAGCAATTTTGAGTTGTAACATTTCATGGTTACATATTTATGTTGTTTCCCCTTAGTTTACCTCAACTAGCATGTTTATAGGGTAGGTAGTGGATTAATTTCCCTAGTCTTCTCTACCTAGATCTCTTTCCTCTAAGTTTCTTGCAAATTATTATTTTATGCAATTTTAAATTCCTAATTCTAGTGACAAACTAACCAAAACTCTATATACCTTTCATTAAACTAAAAGTGAATTTAAAAACCTTAGTTGCCATAAAGTAGCAATCCCAGTGGTTCGACTTACCCGACCAATAGCCCTATTTTACAATGATTTGTGCTATTGCAAAGGGTTGATTATTATTAATAGTCGACGAGACCCATCAGGTTTTAGTATCGTTGAACCATAGGATTTGGGTTTAGCTTATTTGGAGGGTCTTGTTGGGTTGTATTGAAATTAAAGCCCATGTAGTATATTATATAAGCCAATGTAGTATATTATATGCATTTTTATTTTATTTTATGATTATAATTATATATATATATATATATATATATATATATATATATATTTATTTATTTATTTAGGATCACTACTATTAAGGTTAGTATCATATGTAAAATCAAGAGAGAGAGAGAGAGAGAGACGGAATGAGTGGCAAAGAGGGAGAAGATAAAATAACTAATCTAGGGCTGCCGAATTTGGAGAAGAAGATCGGAGAAATTTATAATTTGATTTTCGATCCAAAAATCCTAAGGCGAGTTATTTTCTACTTTTTCCTTTAGAACCCATAAGCTTTGCACCTTATACTTGACTTTAGGGTTTAATTCAAAGGAAATTGAACACGATTACATGCTTTAATTTGATATATATTCAACTATATATGCATGTATATATATATATATATATATATATATATATATATATATATATATATATGTATGTATGTATGTCTTTGTTTCTCTAAAATTGTTAACTTAGTTTTGAATACCCTAATTTGATTATTTGTTATTGTTCGATGAATTTGAACCTTGTTTATATTTTGATTAAATGTAATTAAATAATTTAAACTATTTTGTACAATTGTTAAGAAATAATTTTCAAATGATGTAAGGACAGAATTCTGCACAGCAGTTCGATAAGTCCGTTTTAGACCAAATTGTAGTGTTTTTTGGTGTAAAAGATTGATTAAGAAAAACCCACTAGCTTTTGCTTGTGGGCCGTGTTAGTTTATGACCGAAAACTATCATTTAGGGTTTCGAAATCGCGTTTTGTAATATGTCAGAAGACATCAGAATATTTTTGTGATTTTTGTTGAAAGCTGAAATGAAGTCCGATTGTCCTCATATTTTAAATTTGGTAGTTTTTGTTGATAATGTTTCTTAATCTAATTTTTCAGAATTTTTAGAGAAACTTTGTTTTTAGGTTTATTTTCGGAATTGCGTTCGTCACACTAAAGCTCAATAAATTTTAAATGATGAATTAAATATTGGGTGTATGTTTGATAAATAATATTAATCATATTGAAAACATACTGGGCATTAGATGAGAAGATAATAATCGTAATTGGAGTATATGATGTAATGTGATAAACGTTATTAAGTATAATAATCCATTGTCATTGATAAATGATACTTATCATATCGTTGTTATTATTGGATATTTTAATAAATGATATTGATCATATTATAAATAATGTTAATCATAATGTGACTTATGATATTAATTATATTATAAATGATATTTATTATGTGTGATATTATTTTGTAATTGGCAATTATCGTAAACAAAACAAGTCTAAGTCGAGTTGTAATTCAAAGTTACTATATCAAGATTGACAGCGACTACGGAATTGGAAAGTTGTTCAAAGTTACCATGATTGAAGATCATTCGAAAAAAAAGGTAAGAACAACACATTAGGAAAGATTCTAAACAAGTTAGGACACATTCTACACTTGGTAGTTATTTCAAACTTACTATACAATTTTTTTAGGCTGAAAAGAACCAAAATTCAAGTTCTGGACAACTTGAACCGGTTCAACCCCTCTGAACCGGTTCAAGGCTTCAAGTTGGTTTGATATTCACCAACTTCCAAACTTAAACCGGTTCAGCCCCTCTCAACCGGTTCAAGCAGTCCTGATAGCAATCCAACTTTTAGGTTCCTTTCCTGATTTATTTCCAAGTTGGTTTAGAATTGTACCAAATTCTATACACGAATTTTTCCATATCTTACAGAGGGATTAGGTCGTTTTATAATCTATATAAACCTTGTCATACACATAGGTTGATTCACGACTTTTGCATTATCAATTTACTATTCTTAAAAGCCTTAGAGAGATTTTTGTTTCAGAAAATCTTAGAGATTTTTCTGTTAGTCTTTCTAGAACACACACATATTCACATATTGATTTTAGAGTTCTGTTGTTTGAATCCTGATCGCGATCATACAATTGCATCTACATTGATCAAACAAAGTAGATCTACTTCTACATCGAATTTAGACGATTGAAGAACAAAAGTAAAAACGATCATACTTTGAAAGGGTTGGAGCACTTGTGGAGTGTTGTCTGATCTACCGCTACTCTTCTATAAAGATCAAGCATAAGCTTTAGGTCAAGTTGCTGTTGGAAGGGGAGTCGGAAAACTAGAGGATTGTCAGCAATTGGTGTTTGGTAGAATGACAGGGTGTGAGCCAGAATCAAAGTTCAGTGTACTTTATTTCAAGCATAGTGGAACGGTTTACTTTGGACTGCATAGTCCATGAGGTTTTTCCCATGCAAACAATTGACGTATTTTATCAACTGGGATTTCCTCGCTAAAATCCTAGTGTCATCTCTAACTTTTACTTTACTTTATTTTATCTGCATGTGATTAATTGTTTAATTACTAAATTAAAGAAAGTTAAAAAAACACAAAATCTGTTTTCAAAATAATCAAAACATTCTAAAACATTCCGCTGCGTAAAACTCACAAATTAGTATCAAAGCCAAAGTCTACACATTGAGTTGATCCTTGTAGGAAAGTTTTTATTGATTTCAAAATTTTGTTTTAATTATGTCTTATGCGTTGAAAGAAGGTGGTTCTAATCAACGTGGTTATTTGTTTGAAGGAGATAATTATAATTTTTAGAAATCAAAGATGAGAGCCTATTTGCAAAATTCAGGTGGTAAAACTTGGGCTATTGTTGAATCTGGCTATTCACCACCTTCAAAAGATAAAACTATAGATGGCAAAAAAGTCAAGGTCTTAAAAGATGCTTTTGCTTTTACTGCTATTGAAACTGAGCTTAATAATGCTAATTGCAAAACTTTATATGCAATTATTAATTATGTTATTCCATTTGAATATGTTAGAATTTCTGATTGTAAAACTACTAAAAAAGCTTGGGATATTTTGCAGGTTACTCATGAAGGTACTTCAAAAGTGAAGTTATCCAACCAACAGGCCTGTGGCCTAGTGGTATAAGGGTCCTACTTCCCAAAGGGAGGTCAGGGGTTCGAACCTCAGTGGAGGCAGTGTGTGTGAGTTCCAACTAGGAAAAAAAAAAGAAAAAAAAGTGAAGTTATCCAATATTCAGATGTTTTCTCATAACTTTGGGAACATCGTGATGAAAGAAGATGCATCTTTTTCTAATTTTTCTTCTTGAAATAATTTCTAAACTACGTCATTTAGGTAAAATAATTAGTGATAAGAAAATTTGTGAGAAAATCTTAAGGTCTTTACCTAAAAGATTCCAAATTAGAGTTGAAACCATCACTGAACATTGAGATTTGACTTCCTGTAAAGTTGACGAGATTGTAGGCTTATTGAAAACCTTTGAGATGCAGAATTTTGATTTAAATTAGAAAGAGAAGAATTTTGCTTTAAAATCAACACAGGTTGAGAATTCTGTGGATGATAACTCTGAAAATGATTTTGCTTTTCTGTCAAGGCAATTTAATCAGATCTTGCAAAGACAACAGAGGAGAATGAATAACAACATCGCTAATCCTCAAAATTTTGACAAGACGTCAAAATTTAGGTTTAATGAAAAAAAAGTAAAAGAGTCAAAAGAAACTGAATTCACTTGCTAGAATTGTGGTGGTAAAGGTCACGCATCCAATGTCTGTCCTAATCCTAGGAAATAACAAAAGGATAGGAATAAAGGAAAAAAAAAATGAAAATTTCTATGTCTGAAAATTCTGCTTTAAGTGACAATGATTCTCCTCATGATGATACTAATGATTTTTCTTATGTCGCTTTCCTTGAAAGAGGTCCTCATGTCGTTACTTTATCTGACTTTGATATTTCAAATAATGAAGACAATGAAGTTCATGAAGAACAGGAACAAGAGGCTGAAAAGGACGATGAAAGATTAAAGAAGTTGGTTAGAGAAACCATAAAAGTAAAACAGGTTATCAATAAGCTAGCAAAGGAACTTATTCAAGCAAAAGGAGAGAATGAAGATCTAAGGAAACAGATTGATGAAGACAAAATGAAAGCTTTTGAAAGCAATTCTGTCATCACTGAACTTGAGAAGAAAATCCTCATTCTTGAGGATAAGGTAAGTATTGTTAACTCATTGAAGGAATGTCTTACTTTGAAAAATGATTATCTTGAAATTAAATTGAAATTTGAATAAGAGAAATTGAAAGGATTCAATATGAGTGAAAACAGTTTGAATAAGATAATCAACATGGGTAAGGATGTGAATGATAAAACTGGATTAGGATTTGTTAAAGGTTCTTCTAGTAGTCAAGGTAAAACAATCTTTGTTAAACCTTCTAATATGCCTGAACCATGTTTTCCTAATACATTGCATTCTGATATGTCTTATTTACCTAAACTGTTGCATTGCACTTTTTGTGGAAAGAATGGACATAAGCATAACTCATATTTTAAGAGGAAAAAGAAACTGTTTTCTAAAAATCATTCTCATGATTTTTTTTTTCCTAGTTGGTACTCACACACACATGCCTCTACTGAGGCTCGAACCCCTGACCTTTCTTTGAGAAGTAGGGACCTGGTACCGTTAAGCCACTGGCCTGTTGGTATCAAAATCATGGTGTTCATGCCAAGAAGAAGGGAAATTCTAAAAAGAAAAAGAATTTTGTCATACCTAAGACTTTTAAAGCTGAAAATTTGCCTAAGAAAGAGGTAAAAAAAAAAAGAGAATTTTAGGAAATGAGAGTGAAAACTGTGTGGATCAAAAAGTCTGATTTGATCAGTTATGTACCTGTTGAGTCAATGGAACTAGCTTCCAAAAGGACTTTACCTTCAAACTAAGTCCTATAAAATTTAGTGATCATAACTTGTGCTTAAAAGAAAATTTTGTTGCCATTGGACCACTTGTTAGGGTTATGAAGTTCTGATCATAATGTTCATGATATACATGTGAAAATTCTTTTAATGAATTTATGATCTATCTTTGAATGCAAATTGAGACACACGATAATTTGATAAAAATAGATTCTTGGTTTGTAATCTATAACAATGAAAGATGATTTGCATTGATTAGGGGATTTTTAGATTTGAATATCTTACGTTAATAGACTTTTATGTAATAATCCATCTCTGAAAAATTTGGTTGAAAATCTTTTGATCTATTGACTGGGGTTTATTGTTCACAAAAGCTATAAAGGTTATTGTCTCAAAAAAAAAAAAAAAAATAGGAACTTAGAAAAAAATTGAAAGAAATATTCAGTTTTTTTAAAAAAAAAAATTACTGAATACTTTGTTAATGAAAAGGCTACCTACTGAGATTTGATCGAAAGCTCCCATTAGACTTTGAAGTGGAGCTAATTGAGTAAAAAGAAAAGTGGAGACAAGTTGAATTGGGGAATTGCTGACTGCTCTTTAGAGTAAAAGCCACCTTGTTTAGAAAAATTGCTTAAAACAATTTTATCTTGATGTTTTTCGATCAATAAAGTTTAGACAATGATCAGTTAAAATTTGATTGAAAATGGATTAGATTGAATTTCACACACACACATGAACTTGCTAAAATTTTCAATAAAATTTGCAAGTTTGATTTCATGATGTGATTACTTTTTGAGAGTTGAAATTATTTGAAAAGTCTGTGGAGTCAAAAAATTTTGTTTTGTGAGATATTTTTAAAATTCTGTAAAAGAGTTTTGAATCGTATGTCGACCAGATGATTTTAATGATTAGTGATTTATTGTTTTTGAGTTTTTTTTTTTTTTTTTTAAAAATTCAAAATTCAAAAAGATTTTGATTTTTAAGTTTTTAGATTTTTCTTTGTTGATTTGGTTTATTACCAATATGTTAAAATGATTTTGGTGTTTTGAGAAAAAAAAAAAAAAAAATCAAAAATACACTGTGGTTTCAAGACTGGGGTTCTTAAACCGGTTCAATAGGGGGGAATTGGTTCAAGGCTGTCCATTGGCCAAGCCAATGTTGATTGCCCAACTTGAACCGGTTTAAGGTTTGTGCATAATTGTGCAATGCCGTTCTTGAACCGGTTTAAAAGGTCTGAACCGGTTCAAGGGTACGAGATTTGGGCTTTCTAACCTGCTGAGTGCCTTATTCTTTGCATGTTCCTTCCATCTCTATATGCTCTCTTGCCTTTTTCACTCCACAACTCACACATACATATATATATACATCATCTATATCATATTTTTGTCATTCATTCATGGAGTACAGTTGTTCATTACATGATAAACATAAGATTGAAAACAAAATTTGAAAAAGTCGTGTGAAGATTTGAAATTCAAAAATAGGTATGAAAGAAAATTGTGGAGTTTACCATTTGATCACTTAAAGGATTAGTTAACTTGGTTGACAACATAAGATTGAAGCTTCTAAGGTGATATTTGGGTTGTAATCTACATTGTTGGTTGGTTTTGGGGAAGATTGGAGATCAAAACAAGCTAATTCTATAACACTTTTGGGATTGCACACCAAGTGTTTGATAGAATTCCCAAAAGAGTTTGCAAGCTTCAAAGTGAAGAATTTTGTGAAAAACATGGCTCCAAAGTTGTCCAAGGAAGCTAAAGGCAAAGGTGTTGCACACCCAAAGCCTCCCAAAAGGCCCCGAACAAGCATAACCATTCAAGAACCTCAAAGTGGTTCACATGCTTCAAGAGACACTCCAATGAATTATCCGTCTGTTTCAAGCACCGGCAGAATTGAATTCGAAGAGTTATATTTCTATAATGACAATGCATGGCAAGCTTACCTTTTTATCTACAAGGATGGACCTATAAAGTCAGAAAGGAATATTAATCTTCAAAAGCTTCAAGAAACAGCTGGAAACAAGCTAGTGAATTACATTGAATCACATAAATGGTTTTTCTTCACTAAGCTTGGAAAAAGATTTTACGCTCC
This sequence comes from Cornus florida, assembly GCF_030987335.1. Classification (NCBI taxonomy): domain Eukaryota; kingdom Viridiplantae; phylum Streptophyta; class Magnoliopsida; order Cornales; family Cornaceae; genus Cornus; species Cornus florida. The sequence continues at coordinate 59,479,123 of NW_026775572.1, read as the reverse complement.
GGATATGGTTCGTTATTTTTATGTGAATATTCGAGAGGTAAAAGATTCCTACTTCATTATATCACTTTTTGGGATGATTATATGGTGGATGAAAATGATATTGAAGCTATTTTAGATCTTCCAGATAGTCATCAGTTGACAGGATAGACATTACGTTTGACAGTCTCGGGTCCAGATTTTCCCTGGATTGTTTCAAAGATTTATGTACCAAACTCTTCTCTGAATCAGGACAGCATACCAGTTAGATTTCTGACAAATGAAGCGGCGTTCTTCAATCTGTTTGCCATAGCTAATCTTAGCTATTTTGGAAAGAAATATGAGATTAATCTTGAGCGAGCACAAGTTTTCTATTTTCTTGTTGTTAATAAGACTATTCAGCTTGCATCATCCATTGTGCAGTTAATGATAACTTATTACAAAAAGAAATTGCGTAAGTATTCTTTTCATTTTTCGGTGATTATCATGGAAATCTTTAAGTTGAAGAAAATTCAGATTCCTCCAAGAGCATATCATCAGCCTATCATGTCTGAATTGGATCCTCGTGTGTTGAATAAATCAAAATCTGTTAGGGAGAATGCAAGAAAGGCTAGGAGAGGTGTTGGTGAGGGTTTGTCACAAGCTCTAGAAATTACTCAGCTATTTCCTCCAAAAGAAAATTTCACAAGAGCAGATGTAAACATCATGTATTCTCATCTTTTGCAGCATCAAATTTCTTTGTTTGAGAGAATGATGGTTGAGGTTAGAGATCTCAAACTTCAGATGAATTAGATAAGAGGACAACAGCTAGGGGTTTCTGATGAGGATGTTTACAGGCCTGCACCTCCAGATATGTCTATGAGAGCTGAGGATGACGATGAAGATGATGGTGATGAGTATTCTGATAGCGATGAGGATGAGGATGCTGAGGATGATAGTGGTGGAGATTAGAGTTGATGGATTTTCTGACTCTTTGTTAGATAATGATGTTGACTTTTTGTGTTATTATTCATGCATCATGACATCATCCTACTTATGTTGACATTGTCATTAATTTTGCATATTTTTGTCTATACTTTTAATGACATGTTTTAACTATTTCACTTATTGTTCTATGCTTTGTCAATTTGTTACAAAAAGGGGGAGAACAAATCTAATCTTAAGGGGGAGACAATTTACAAATTTTTGGATATTTACTTAAAAGGGAGTTTTTATAAATTTTATTTATTAAACTTCACAAGTAGTTTTGTTTGATGTTGTGCAGAAAATCAGGTCCAGCTATATATCCAAGATGAGAATATAATCCAAAAATAATTCCTTGTTTTTACCTTTGAATATGATTGTAATTTACTTTTCTGCTTTGGGTAGATTGCTAAATTATTTTTAGAGTTTTGTCACGAAATTGCCAAAGGGGGAGATTGTGAGATATTATTTTGTAATTGGCAATTATCGTAAACAAAATAAGTCCAAGTCCAGTTGTAATTTAAAGTTACTATATCAGGATTGACGACGACTACGGAATTGCAAAGTTGTTCAAAGTTACCATGATTGAAGATCATTTGAAGAAGAAGGTAAGAACAACACATTAGGAAAGATTCTAAATAAGTTAGGACACATTCTACACTAGGTAATTATTTCAAACTTACCATACAATGTTTTTAGGCTAAAAAGAACCAAAATTCAAGTTCTGGCCAACTTGAACCGGTTCAGCACCTCTGAACCGGTTCAAGGCTTCAAGTTGGTCTCAAATTCACCAATTGCCAAACTTGAACCAGTTCAGCCCTTCTGAACCGGTTCATGTAGTCCTGACAGCAATCTAACTTTCAATTTCCTTTCCTGGTTTGTTTCCAAGTTGGTTTAGAATTGTACCAAATCCTATACACTAATTTTTTCATATTTTCAGAGGGATTAGGTCATTCTATAATCTATATAAACCTTGTCATACACATAGGTTGATTCAAGGCTTTGCATTATTAATTTATTATTCTTAAAAGCCTTAGAGAGATTTTTGTTTCAGAAAATCTTAGAGATTTTTCTGGTAGTCTTTCTAGAACACACACATATTCACATAGTGATTTTAGAGTTGTGTTATTTGAATCATGATCGTGATCATACAATTGCATCTACATCGATCATACAAAACAGATCTACTTTTACATCGAATTAAGACGATTAAAGAATAGAAGTAAAAACAATCACACTTTGAAAAGGTTGGAGCACTTGTGGAATGTTGTCTGATCTACCTACTACTCTTCTACAAAGATCAAGCATAAGCCTGAAGTCAAGTTGCTATTGGACGAGGAGTCGCAAAGCTAGAAGATTGTCAGCAATTGGTGTTTGGTAAAACGATATGGTGTGAGCCAAACTTAAAGTTCAGTGTACTTTGTTTTAAGCATAATGGATCGGTTTACTTTGGACTACACAGTTTATGAGGTTTTTCCCAAGCAAACAGTTGACGTATTTTATCAACTGGGGTTTCCTCACTAAAACCTGGTGTCATCTTTAACTTTTACTTTACTTTATTTTATCTGCATTAGATTAATTGTTTAATTACTAAAATAAATAAAGTTAGAAAAACACAAGATCTGTTTTTAAAATAATCAAAAACTTTCTAAAACATTCTGTTGCGTACAACTCACATATTATAACCGGAATTAATAAGATTTATGATATTAATCATGTTATATATAATGATTAATCATAATGAGATTGTAGTTATGTTTATGATACCAATCATATTGAAGTGTTATGGGATATTGTAATAGATGATGTTAATCATGTCTTTCTATTCTTAAATGATGATTATCATATTAATGATTTGTACTATGCATATGGATGAACTTATTTAACTTATAAGTTGTAAACGGTAATAATCATTCATATATGAGTTGTGCGCATTGCGGGAATATGTGGGTTGACTAATAAGTATAGACTCATTTTTATTATCTAGTTTGGTTGTGTTGTATGTGGTGCCATTGCTAGGATAAGGCTATGACGTTTGAGGTGGATATGTGAGCTAGCTAATAAGTTTAGTCTCACATATATTGTGTCATTGTTATATATAGCTTTGATTATGGATATGTGGGTGAGCTGGCTAATAAGTTTAGACTCATTTATATTGTGTCATTGTTAGATATGGCTTTAATTGTTAATGATATTATATATATATATATATAACCTGATACGAGTTTGTAGTCTCGGGATCAGTGTTTAGGACTGAGGCATATATTGCCAGAGACGCGTAACTTGTATAGATGATGTGTCTAACCAGGTATGATGGGGGATGTCTGGACACTTTATGTGAGATTTACCAATGATACCCACTATCTGGTGGTGGCTACCCTATACACAATGAGAGTCTATAGTGTGTATATGTATGTATTGACTATGTAGCTATTGGATGAGTTTTAATGAGAGTCTATAGTGTGTGTATATGTATGTATTGACAATGTAGCTATTGCATGAGTTTTATTTAGAGATATATTATTTATCGATTTTCAAGGGCTTAGTATATAGAACTTGCTCGTGGGTCTAACCCACACTTATTTTTCAGGTTCTTATCAATTATAGTCTTATAGTTGTGATCGTGTTGATCAGAGACAATCTTCATCACTCTTCCGGATTCATTGAAGTAGGATTCTATCTTATTTATTCTTTCTTTAGACTTAGAGTTTATTTATTACAGTTTATGGTTTTATTTTAGGGGTTTTTAATTCATGGATTCTCGAGTTATATACATTGGAGATTAGTTCTATTAAGGAGTTGTAAGATTTTGGAGGTTTAATTATTTACATATTATGATTATTCGTTAATTAGTTTTCCATTCAGCTTATTAATTATTCATTTTTATTCATCTTTTTGTATTCCATGCTTGTATACTATCGATAGTATTTTATATCCCTGGGTTTTCGGCGATATTAGGGGTAACTGTAATACCCCTATATTTTAAAGGTTTATTTTATTTAAATTATTTGCATTATTTGAATTTATTTCATTATTTGTTTTATTTGATTTAAATTACTTAATTTTGACTATGATTATTTGTTTGTTTAATTGTCTAATTAAATTGTTATGAATGGTTAGTTTAAATGATTTGTGTATTTTTATATGTGTGTTTAATTGCTTGATGTAAGTTAATTGTTTAATTGATATGTTAATTTAATTGTTTGTTTATTTTGATTTAGTATGGGTTGGGTTTAGAGTTAGTGGAACTCAAAGTAATGGGTTTGAGCTAATTGGAGGAGGCCTAGGTGTATTGAGAAGGCTTTGGGCCCAATGTGGTAATGTAGGTGGTTATATATATATATATATAATTTAAATATTATTTTAGTTAAATTAAATTATCTTATCTAAGATGTTATATATATATAAATTATATATAAAATAATATTTAAATTATATATATATATGTAGGTATGTATATATTTGTGTATATATATATATATATTAGGAGTATTATTATTATTATTTTGTTAGTTGGATTTAGGTTAGGATTTGTTGTTATCTTATATATATGTGTGCATTAGTTAGATAAGAGGATTTTGGTTTTTTCGTAAGTTTTGAGAGAAGAAGAAAAGGGGTTTGGCACAAGGAGAGAGAGAAGGAACAAGGTGACTGAAATCATTGCCGGAGTTGAGGAAGACGGCCAGAGAAGTTGTAATTGATTTTCGTCGAAAATCAAAAGACAAGTTCTATGTTCTACTCCTCCCCTTTGTTCTTATGAATTATACACCTTATGCTTGACTTTAGGGTTTAATTAAGAGGAAATTGAACATGATTACATGTTTTAATTTGATCTATATTGAACTGTATATGCATGTATATATATGTATATATGTATGTCTTTGTTTCTCTAAAATTATTAACTTAGTTTAGAAAACCCTAACTTGATTAATTGTTGTTATTAGATGAATTTGAACATTATTTATATTTTGATTAACTGTAATTAAGTGATTAAAATCTTCAGACAATGTAAGGTAGAACTCTATCTATGTTTGGACAGAATTCTGAATAGTAGTTCGAAAAATCTTTTTTTGACTAGATAATAGTGTTTTTTGGGTAGAAATGATCGATAGGTTATTGCCGAAAAATATCGTTTAGAGTTTCGAAATCACGTTTTTTAATCTTTTAGGAGGTCTTAAAATATTTTTGTGATTTTTGTTGGTGGCTGAAAAGAAGTTCGATTATCCTCAAATTTTAATTTGGATGTTTTTGTTAATCATGTTTCTTATTCCATTTTTTTAAAAATTTTACAGAAACTTTATTTTTAGGCCTATTTTTGGAATTGTATTCGTCACACTAAAACTCGATAAATTTTAAATGATGAGTTAAATATAGGGTGTATGTTTGATAAATAATATTAATCATATTGAAAACATAATGGGTATTGTATTAGAAGATAATAATCATAGTCGGAGTATATGGTGTAATGTGAGAAACATTATTAAGCGTAATTGTTCATTTTTGTTGATAAATGTCACTTTTATATCATTGTTATTATTGAATATTTTGATAAAAGATATTGATTATATTATAAATGATGTTGTTAATAATGCTATTTATTATGATTTATAATAATAATTTTATTATAAATAATATTTATCATTATTGAATTTAATAGGATTTATGATATTAATCATGTTATTTATGATGATTAATCATAATGAGATTCTAGTTGTGTTTATGATACTAATCATATTGGACTCCTATGAGATATTGTAATAGATTATGTTAATCATGTCTTTCTATTCTTAAATGATGATGATCATATTAATGGTTTGTACTATACACAACGTTGAGCTTATTAAACTTGTAAGTTGTAATTGATAATAATAATTCATATATGAGTTGTGTGCATTGTGGAGAACATGTGGGTTGGCTAATAAGCACAGACTCGCTTTTATTATTTGGTTCGGTTATATTATATTTGGTGCGATTATTAGATATGGGTATGATAAGATTAATGTGTGTATGTGACGTGATCATTGAGATGGCTAATAAGTTAGGCTCTTTGATATTGTTGTCATTGTTAGGATATGACTTTGTTGTATTAGTGAGTATAAGTGGACTGACTAATAAGTTAGATTCATTCTATTTTATGCCATTATCAGGATATGGTTGTGTGATATATGTCAAGTGTGGGTGAGCTGGCTAATAAGTTTAGACTCACTCCATGTTGTGCCATTGTCAAGATATGTCTATGACATTTTATTGTGCCATTGTCAGGATATGGTTACGGAAGTATATGTTTGGTGTGCCATTGTAAGGATACGGCTAGATATATATTTATGTGTGCCATGATACGAGTTTGAGGTCTTGGGATCAGTGGTTAGGATTGAGGTGTATATTGCTGGTTAAGATGGGTAGCTGGATATAAGATATGTGTATTCTGGACTCATGACCACCTCGTGTGTGATTTTTCATGAGATACCCATTACACGATTAAGACTGCCTATAATCCAGTGAGAGTTTATAATGTGTGTGTGTATGTGTATGTGTGTGTGTGTATATATTGATTATGTAACTATTGCATGAGTTTGGTTAGAGATATATCTTTTATTAGTTCTTTAATTGGGTTGTAGTAAAAAAAAATTGTTTGTGGGCCTGACCCACTATTTATTTTTCAGGTCTACATCAGTTCCAGACTTAGAGTTTGTTCGTATTGATCAGAGAGCATTCATATTCACTCTTCCAGATTGTTGATATAAGACATTACCTTAGATATCATTTATTGTTTAGACTTTATTAGTATTTCAGTTTTTGGATCTATTTAGGGGTCCTGTATTTATGGATTCCCGAGTTATATTAAGGAGAATCTTATTGATGCATATTTATGTAGATTATTAGCTAAGGAGTTATTATTTATTTATTATTTAGTTTTCCTTTCAGCGTATATGTATTTATTCTTATTTCATTTTGTATTCTGTGGTTGTTTTAAAATATTAATTGTTTGATATCCTCCGTTTTTTGGGTGAGGACTTGATCAACTAGCGTTCAAAAACTGGGGGGTATCACAGTTGGTATCATAGCACCTCAGGTTCAAGTGTATCTAGGGTCTTTTTGTTGTAGACTTCCGTGTTGTGTATTCTTTTATCCAAATTATTAGGGTTCCTTTTATTCCATATCTGGTTAATTAGAATGTATTGATGTCAATTTTATTCTGTTATTACAAAATGGTTGACACTAAGAAGAGAATGGGGTCCGAGGTGAAAGCTAGAGAGGACCTAAAGAAGCAAAATGATACTTCATCAATTTCTCTGCCAAAGAGGACTCAGAAGGCAGAATTAGAGATCAAAGGTTCGATTATGATAGGTGTTGTTTAAAAGTATAAGCGAAGGAGGGTTTCATGTGTATATGATTGGCCACCATATTATGGACCCAACGCAACTTCAGTGGTTTTTGAAGCGGTGAAAGACGACGAGGAGGATTCCAAAGTAGATCCTAACGGAAGAGATTCAGGAGCATCCGAGAAAGAGGGTATCGAATCTCAAGGATGAGTGGTCTTTTAAAAGTAATAATTATGGTTGGTAGTATTGGAAGTAATATTAAAATGAGTGGTACTATTTAACTTACGTACTACTAATATAAATGAGGATTATTCTCTGAAAGTTTATGATTTAAATAAATTATTAATAAAGTGAATTGTTTGATTATATATCTATATTGTGGCTCCTGAGAGCATTATGTGAATTCGTATTATTGGTTTTATCAAGCCATTAGGGGAATCTTACATTGTTATTATAAAGAGGCTCATTTGTCGAGCAATTAGTATTGGTGCATACTAACAAATTCTGAATTTTAACTATGTTTATAGAAGTGTTGAGGTTGGGACGATTAGTTATGACTTTATAGGAGAAATTTAGGGGAATCAGTTATGTAAATTTGACACCAAATGAGATATTCCTTAGAATGAACATTGGCTTAGATGTGGATAGACTTCGTAGCGTTATATGTTATTTATACTTTACTTTTATTTGTATTCATGAATTTTGTTATACTGTTTAGTTTGTGACACAAGTATGTGATAAATCGCCTAGTCTTTCTACACCATTGAGTGTTAGCACCGTCTTATGTGAGAGTTATGGGCATGTGGCCATGGATATTGGTAGCCTCAGACTTCAAGTCAATCTATTGGTCTTGGACATGCATTCTTATGATGCAATACTTGGGATGGATTGGTTATCTCACTACTATGTTTAGATTAATTTTAATGATAAGTCTATAATATTTGTTATACCGGTTCAGGATATGTACCTTATCGCTATGCCACTACCTAATGGGGGTTCTTACACACACTTATTTTACATTAAAGGCCGAGTCCACTTGGGAACAGGAAGATGAAATCCGTTCAAAATTTCAAGAATTGTTCAAGTAAGGTAAATGGCAAATTCTGATGACGGAATTCCTTTGTTATAGGGGAAGAATGTAATACCCCTATATTTTAAAGGTTTATTTTATTTAAATTGTTTGCATTATTTGAATTTATTTCATTATTTATTTTGTTTAATTTAAATTGCTTAATTTTGACTATGATTATTTGTTTGTTTAATTGTCTTATTAAATTATTATGGTTGGTTAATTTAAATGATTTGTGTATTTTTACATGTGTGCTTAGTTGCTTGATATGAGTTAATTGTTTAATTGATATGTTAATTTAATTATTTGTTTATTTTAATTTAGTATAGGTTGGACTTAGAGTTAGTGGAACCCAAAGTAATGGGTTTTGGCTAGTTGGAGGAGACCTAGGTGTATTGAGAAGGCTTTGGGCCCATGTGGTGAAGGCTTTGGGCCCATGTGGTGATGTAGGTGGTTATATATATATATATATATTAATTGTATTATTATTATTATTATTATTATTTTGTTAGTTGGATTTAGGTTAGGATTTGTGGGTAGCTTATATATGTGTATATTAGTTAGATAAGAGGGTTTTGTTTTTTTCGTGAGTTTTGAGAGAAGAAGAAAAATGTTTGGCATAAGGAGAGAGAGAGAATGAAGAAAGTGACTGGAATCATTGCCGGAGTTGAAGAAGACAACCGGAGAAGTTATAATTGATTTTCGATCCGAAAATCAAAGAGGCGGGTTTTATATTCTACTCCTCTGCTTAGTTCTTATAAATTATACACCTTATGCTTGACTTTAGGGTGTAATTAAGAGGAAAATGAACATGATTACATTTGATGTATATTGAACTGTATATGTATGTATATATATGTATATATGTATGCCTTTGTTTTTCTAAATTTATAAACTTAGTTTAGAAATCCCTAATTTAATTAATTTTTATTGTTGGATGTATTTTAAAATTATTTATGTTTTGATTAACTGTAATTAAATGATTAAACTGTTTTGTACAATTATTAAGGAAATAATCTTCAGACGATGTAAGACAGAACTCTGTCTGTCTTGACAAAATTCTGAATAGCACTTCAATAAGTCTTTTTTCAACCAGATAATAGTATTTTTAGGTGGAAATTATCGATTTAGAAAAGCCCACTAGCTTTAGCTTGTGGGCTATGTTAGGTTGTGGCTGAAAAATATCGGTTAGGGTTCCAAAATCACGTTTTTTAATCTATTAAGAAGCATCAGAATATTTTTGTGATTTTTGTTGGTGACTGAGACGAAATCCGATTATCCTTGTATTTCTAATTTGGTTGTTTTTGTTGATTATGTTTCTTATTATATTTTTGCAAAAATTTTAGAGAAATTTTATTTTTAGGCTTATTTTAGGAGTTGTGTTCATCGCACTAAAACTCGATAAATATTAAATGATGAGTTAAATATAGGGTGCATATTTGATAAATAATATTAATCATATTGAAAACATACTGTGTATTGTATTAGAAAATAATAATCATAATTGCAGTATATGGTGTAATGTGAGAAATGTTATTAAGCGTAATTGTTCATTCTTGTTGATAAATGATACTTATTATATTATTTTTTATTGAATATTTTGATAAATGATATTGGTCATATTATAAATGATATTAATTGTAATGCTATTTATTATGATTTATAAAATTAATTTTATTATAAATAATATTTATCATAATCGAATTTAATGGAAGTTATGATGATTAATCATAATGAGATAGTTGTTGTGTTTATAATACTAATCATATTGGAATACTATGAGATATTGTAATAGATGATGTTAATCATGCCTTTCTATTCTTGAATGATAATTATCATATTAATGGTTTGTACTGTACAATGTTGAACTTATTTAACTTATAAGTTGTAACTGATAATAATAATTCATATATGAGTTGTGTGAATTGTGGAGAACATGTGGGTTGGCTAATTAGCAAAGACCCACTTTTATTTTCTGATTTGGTTGTGTTGTATTTGGTGCAATTATTAGATATGGTTATAATGAGATTAATGTGTGTATGTGACATGATCATTTAGATGACTAATAAGCTAGGCTCTTTAATATTGTTGCCATTGTCAGAATATGACTTTGTTATATTGATGAGTATTGGTGGCTAATAAGTTAAATTCATTATATTTTATGCTATTATCAGGATATGATTTTGTGATATGTGTAAGCGTGGATGAGCTAGCTAATAAGTTTAGACTCACTCCATGTGTTGTGCCATTGTCAGGATATGTCTATAAGTTCTTTGATTACTTTCAGAAATTTGAAACGTTTGGTAGAAAATAGATATGACCAAAAAATTAAAAAAATTTAATGTGACGGAGGGGGTGAATTTAGTTCCACTCCATTTCTAGAACATATGAAGAATGTTGGAATTGAGATGCATATTTCATGTCCCAGAACCCCGTAACAAAATGGGGTCGCCAAACACAAACATCGGCATTTAGTCGAGATAGGGTTAACCATGTTAGTTCATGCAAATTTTCCTTTGTTACTTTGGGTTGAAGTTTTTCTCACTGCAACATATCTAATTAACCGACTTCCCTCTTCGATTTTACAGTATGAAATTCCTTACTATAAGCTTTATAAATGTCATCCTGATTACAAAGGCTTGTGGGTGTTTGGATGCCAATGTTTCCCTTCTTTTCGACACCAAGGTTGCTCCAAATTTACCAAGAAGACCTATACTTGCCTATTCGTTGACTATAGCCCAATTCATAAAAGGTATAGATGTTTGAAGCCTAAGACACGACGGGAGTACATTTCACAGCATGTGGTCTTTGATGAGCAAACTTTCCTTACAAGCCTCAACGTGAAATTTTTTTTTTTATCTTCATTGGTCTTGACTGAATTTCCTTTTGAAGATGAGAGAGTTAATTCCAAAAAATATGGAATTAATACTGAGAATATTTCTCGTGATTCAAAAAAGTTTATTAACTTAGATACGAAAATATTAGGCTCACTCGATTCTAATTTATTTCCTTGTTATAATTCTGATTTTGTTGCAGGAAATTGGGCTGAAAATTAGGCGCAAGTCTCCTCTCAAGATCCACACGTTTTCTATGGTGAACAAGCAGATACCACTTCCCAAAATATCACACCAATCTCTCACATAATTGAGGTAACTATTTCAAACGAGTCACTACACTCTTTGGTAGAAAATCACAATCGTTCCAGCGTACTTGAAGATTATAATGAAGATGTGGAAGATCTTATTTATGAAGACCAAGATGTTGCAGAAAATGATGACCACATGGAAGCTGAGTCAGCGTCCATCGTATCTTGTCTAAAATGCACACGTCGGACTCTAATCTGTCTTGTCGATTATATGTGTCCTAAAGCTAAAGCAACATCCTTTGATCAAGCCCTTGTCGTCGTGTCATCATGCATTTCTAATAAAAGTTTGCTAGTAGAACTAAAGACTGTGTTCAGAGATGCCAGATGAGTAAAAGCCGTGCATGAAGAGCTTAAGCCACGCATGAGCTCTTCATGATAATCACACGTGGGAACTTGTCCCCCGTCCTCCTCACACCAACGTAGTCGGCTCAAAGTGGGTTTTAAAGGTAAAATACAAAGAAGATGGATTCGTTAAATGGTGCAAAGCCTGACTTGTCACAAAGGGGTATTCTCAAGTCTCGAGAATAGACTACGATGAAACTTTCTGCCCCATGGTAAAGCCAACCACTATTTGTTTCGTCATTGCTCTATCTCTTTCTTTCAATTGGAATATGTGTTAATTGGATGTTAAAAACGCGTTTTTGCATGGTCATCTTAAAGAAGAGTTGTTTATAGAGCAGCCACCAGGTTTTATTGATCAAACTTGTCTTGATTATGTTTGTTTATTACGAAAATCTCTATATGGTTTAAAACAAGCACCTCGTGTTTACTTTGACCGCCTTTCACTGTTTCTTCTCCACCTTGGATTTTATTATAGCAAGGCCGATTCATCCCTGTTTGTCTATCGTACTCATGATATTTCTATGATTCAACTTATTTATGTGGACGATGTTCTTGTTACCGGAAACAATGATGTCTTTATCACAAATTTGATTACACAACTTAGCCAAGAGTTCTCCATCAAAGATCTCGGTCCCTTACACTATACTCTCGAAGTTGAAATTAAAAGATTTTCTGGTGGCTTGTTCCTCTCCCAAACAAAGTACATACAAGATCTTCTCACAAAAACAAGAATGCTTGACAGCTCTCCAATTGCAACGCTTGTGATTTTCAAGGACTAGTCTACCACTTCAGATGATGTCTCAGTTGATATTTCAGCCTATCGAAGTATTATTGGTACTCTGCAGTATTTGACATTTACAAGACCCGATATCAGTTATGTTGTTAATCGGGCTTGTTATTATTTCAACAATCCCACTCTTATTCATATGAAGGCTGTTAAACGCATCTTGCATTATCTTAAAGGAACTCAATACTTTGGCCTTCGATATGTTTCACAAAGTCCCATTTCGCTTTATTGCTTTAGTGACGCAAATTGTGCGGGTTACCCTACAACACCAAGAAGCACCACCAATTTGTGTGTGTTTCTTGGAGCCAACTGCATCTTTTGGTTTTCCAAAAAGCTACAAGAAGTTTCTTGATCTAGTTTTGAAGTGGAATATCGATCTATGGCATCCACGGCAGTTGAGATTACTTGGTTAACGTTTTTGTTTCGAGATGTTGGTCTTTCTCTCACACAGCCACCATAATTATTTAATGACAACTTGAGCTCTTTACATTTGTCCATTAACCCAATGTTCCATGCTCGTTTAAAGCATATCAAGCTTGATTACCATTTTGTTCGTGAAAAGGTTGTCACGGGTACTCTCGTCACACGTTATGTTCCTTCAAGTTCTCAGTTGGCAGAAATTTTCACCAAACTGTTATTGAAGGAGGCCTTCACTTACTTATGTAGCAAACTGGGCATCTATTCTCACTCCCACTCTAGCTTGAGGTAGGGTGTTAACGGAAATTAATTCCGGTGATTATGGAAGGACACGGCTCGGTAATCAAATCGAGTAAACAACCACTATTGTCGACAATAGTGGCCGAATTTATTCCTCATATCATGTGTGTCAGTAATATGTATTGAATGTATTTCTTTTTTTCCTTTTATTAGCATGTATACTTGTATATAATTGTACAATCTCAGCATTACAAAGTGTGTTTCAATTGCTCAGCTCTAGCAGGGAAAGATGTGGTTTGTCAACAAGGGAAGTTTTCTAAGTTGTGGGTTGGAAGAGTAATTGCCAAAGGGAAACACAATATAAATGGAAGAAACTAAAAATTGAAGGCTCTCTCTCCACACAACATCAAACTCATATCTTGTAATACCCTGTCTCCAAAAGGATAAAATTGAAATTTAAAGTTTATTTTTGTGCATTTTTAATTGATTTTGTGTCTATTTGCTTAATTGATTTTGTGTCTATTTGTGTATGTGTTTAATTTTTTTATTTTTATTTGATTTAATTGTTCATTGTGTATTTGAATTTGCCTTATTTGATTAATTAGTCTATTTAATTTAATTGTGGTTAGTTGCTTTATTTTTATTTTATCCGATTGGATGGGTTGGATTACATGGGTATGGTTAATACTCATGATTTTATATTCATGTATTTATGGGGATATATGTATTTTTGGGTTAATTTAATTATTATGAATTATTAATAATTAAATTAGAATTAATTATTATTAAATGAATATTGTAATTTTAGGGTTTCGTTTAATCTCATGAGTTAGCCGACTTAGTATGATTTTATTTTTTCCCGTCTCCTCTCAGAATTAGAATTAGGTTTTCTTTAAGCCTATATAAATACAACAATAGGTCTTCTTAGGGTTTTGAAAAATAAACACAGACCCTATTCACGTATATAAGGGTTTATTTTACAAAGAGCTTTTAGAGTGAAAACAGAGAGAGGGTTTGAGGAAAACAGAGTAACCTAGGTGAGGGTTTCGGCTACGGATTAGGGGAGGGACCTAGGAGAAGGGAAGGTGGAACAGTAGGAGGTTGAGTTGACAGTAGACAGACGTCATCGGAAAAGCTTAGAAGGACGGCGACAGGGTTTTGGTTACAAAATTGTACAAGCAAGTTCTATTATGTCTCTCTCCCTTTGACCTGTGTTCTGTGCATTCTTAGATGTTCTCTAAGATCATAAACGGATATTAGATGGATCATGCATGCTTAGTATAGATTAAATTAATTATCTGTATTTGTTGAAATTAAACTGAAATCGTTCTTGAAAGTTTGGTTTCACTTTTAAATCTTTGAGCATGTTGAAACGGTAATTGTTTGATTGTTCTGTGAATACAAATTATGGTAAACAAAGGATTGGATTGATAATTGGATCTTAATGGAATATTACATGCTTAACAAATGATTAATTACTCGTCTGTATGTCTTGAGCTTAAACTGTAATGGTTTCTGGAAGTTGAAATATGTTACCGGTTGTTAAAACGTAATTAAATCGGCAAGGGTTTTTATGGTTCTTTTTTATGCAAACTGGTTGGAATGAATAACTGGGATATTACTGGATGCATATTAGACTCCTAAGGTCAATATAAATAAAGAACGGAGGGGTTGGAATTAGTCGAAAACGAAGAAGACGAAGCAGAAACAGAACAAGACTCAGAGAGGGAGAGAGCTGGCTCCATAAAAGAGGGAGCCAGCTTCCTCAAAGTGCAGAGCCGGCTCTGGGGATTCAAGAGCCAGCTCCTAGCTCTCAAGAGCCTGCTCTCCCATGTAGGGAGGCTGCTCCAAGCACAAAGAGCCTACTCCCAAAGTCTGGAGCAGGCTCTTTCTCAATTATAGTTTGCTGAATTTTTTTTTTTACGAATAATTTTGAGACTGTAGAAGTTGTGAACTGTTTGGATTGAGTCTGGGACTTCACAGAGTGATTAAAAAGTCAATCTTGAGTGTTAATAAGACCTTTAATTGATTAAATTTTACTTCTAAGGAAACGGGACAAACAGTATAAAATTATTAAACATTCTACGTGAGGAAGGACTAAATTGCTAAATCTTGTTTTAAAAATATAACGGATTATGGCATGGACTCTAAACATGATATTATGCTATATTAGAGCTGCATTAAATAAATTAATGTCTTTGGGCTCATGGATTTAACCGTAGGAAAGTATACAACGGTGCAGGCGGTTAACCGATGGAAGGAGTTTAGTTGCCTAATTTAGTTTTAGCAAATTAACGGAATATTTGTATAATTATAAATCTTATTTTGGTTGTGTGCTAGAGTCATTTATTTATCAAGTTTGATATGTGCATACCTTGGATGTTAATTGTTGAAATACAAAATTCTTTTCTGCAATACATGGATTTAAGCTTGGATTTTAATTGTTGTAATATTAAGCACTATTCTGCAATTATTTGAATTATGGTTTGGACTTAAATTGTTGAACTAACACTTTGGTTCTATCAACCATATGGATGTTGGCTTGGATTTAATTGAAGAATTAATTATATATTTTCTGTCAATTCCATGGAGGTTGGTCTGGATTTTAAATTGGCGAACGATCAAGCATTGTTTCGTCAATTCCATGGATTTTATTGTGGATTGTAAGTTAATGAATTGTTTAAATTCTGTATTTATCAACTATATGGATTATGTGGACTTAATTTGATGTACTGCTTAAAATGTTGCATCATTTACGGATTATTTGCATGGTATGCACCGGTATAGGACGGTGGCATATGGAGGGACGGATTAGGTCACAACGCTAATTCTTACCCATTCATACATACGGAATGGATTAACTAAAATAGTTAAATCCTACATGGTTTCATGTCCTGTCAACTAAAATAGTTAAACGACATAATGGATGGTTGTTAATATTTCTGTAATAGGAAGGATAGGGATTTAATTTAAGCATTTAAATCCTAATTATATGTTGTGTTTTGGCGACGAATAGTTGACCGGCTCAACATTGTATTTGGATGGAATTTATATACATATAATTTATGTTAGTCTGTGTGGCTGAACAAGCTGAACAACTAACTGGTTTTCTTATGGTTGGATAGGATCGGACTTTATATATATATGTATGGTACCGCGATATGAGCTTGAGTCTTAGGATCGTCGGTTAGGGAGCGTATATGCAGTAGGATGCGTAGCTGACTATGGTGGTTGAGATATACCCTGTTAGGCTTATGTAGTCATGCCCACTCAGGTGCATTTTGCACGTTGCCTTCTATTCAGGTTGAGACCCTCATCATAGTCCAGTGAGAGTCGTGTAGTGTGTGTGTGTATATATATATATATATATTTACAGACTATATAGATATGGTTGAGACATCTAGGATGTATCTGTGTATCGGGTCTGACCGATGGCCTTTACAAGGGTCGCGATACCAAGTCAAGCTTGAAGAGTTGTGAATTTAGGAGGTGGCCAAGTTTTACATTTATAGAAAGCCACTACTACCTTTCTCTATATAAAATATAGATAGGGCGAGTAGGGATCGTCCCAAGAGATTTGATGGTGTATCAAATTGTGAAACTATGGTAATTAGGGTTAGTAGGTCGAGTGATCACACAATTGATTGGTTGGTTGATTAAGCTAAATTGAATTCAACTAAATAAAATAATATGAAGTAAACAAGAGAGAGAGAAGTCTTGGGGTGTAGAGATCACCACCAAGCAATACTTTTCTATACTACTAACAAGTGATCAATTGAGGGTAATGGATGTGTTGCAATATGATAAAGGTGTGTGTGCATTAGGTTGATTCAATTGGCAAGGATGACAAATCAAGCAAGTATTGTCTAAACATCATGTGAAGAGCACAATATATCTAAACAATAGAGCATGTATTGTCTAGACAACATGGGGATAGCACAATAGATCAAAACAAGTCATTAATCCTTCATTAAGCTCACAATCCACATACAACACAATATTAGAGGAATATGCCATTTGGACTCACAAGCATGGAACATCAAACATCAAGAGTAGATTGTCCTCCCATCTAACATTACACTACCACTACACTAAATCTACACTACTAGCATGAAAATAAAACTATCTAGACGAGGGGAGAGGCACAAACCATCAAGAATAGGCATAAACCATCAAATGAACCAAAATAGCATTCATTAAGCATATCATCTTGATAATCTCTAGATCTATAGCATCAATACACATAGACATGCATCAAAAACACTAAATCTAGGGATAAGCACATGAATATCCTACTCTAGCATACATAGACATATGGATAGAATAGAATAGTCAATTGGAAGCATTAAACCATACAAACCATGAAATAATCAAGATTTATGTATACATGAATATCAAGATGTATCATACAACACTAATCCCTCAATAATACACAAGATTAGAGTATAGAAAGCATGCTTGGGGCTAACTCTAGCCCCAAGAGGATGTCTAGCCACTCATGGTAGTGATAATCCAACCCTCAAGGGCTAACTCCATGGTTGCTCCTTATTGGTGAAGATCTCCTCCAATGGTGCTCTAGCTTCCCTCCTTCCTCCTCTCCAAAAAGAGCCTCTAAGATCAATTTTCAATGTGTGACAAGACACTCCCTCAAAAAGTGTATCATATTCCTTATATAGGTAGGTCAAATACACCCCATGATGAGCTGTGGTCGTGCAAGGCATATTCTCCAATCATTGGATGAAGGACGGAATAAATGAGCTGGACTTTAACTTTTTCTCGCTGGAGGAAGTTCGATCGATCGAACCTTAACTTGGATCGATCGAAAATGGGTTCGATCGATCGAACTGCATCTTGGATCGATCGAAGGGGTCTGACTCCCCCGGATAATGACAAGGCTGGGATATTTTCAAGATATTTATGGGGAAAAAGACAAAAGTGGTTGGTAGGCGTACAGTTATGGATAAGATCAATCATTTGAATAAGACAAAATAGGGTTCGATCGATCGAAGGTGATGTTCGATCGATCGAACTTGGAATTTCAGCAAAGGCCAAGGTTGAATCTATCGAGAAGTACTGTGATCGATCATAGATGTTCGATCGATCGAACTCTAAGTTGGATCGATCGAACTTTTTAGCTGCACAACTTGATTCCTTTTTGCTCCTTTCTTTCTCCACTTTGCTCCCTCCTTTGGTTTATCTGAGGATTGCTTCAATTAAGCTCTTATTTGGCTGAGTTAGCTCAATTTTGGGATTAGTGCCTGAAAATATAAATAACACGTAATAAGTCTAAAACGGCAAAGTAAGATAGATAAAGGTACTAGAATGCTTAAGCTTAACGGGTTTAAATGTGCACTTTTCAGTGCTCATCAGGGTCTTTGTTTGGATTGTAGTTAGGATAGAACTTGTTCATGGGCCTGACCCACTATTATTTTTCAGGTAACGGACGGTTCCAGATCATAAAGCTTGTTCATGCTGAGCAGAGATGGCTACTCATTCTTCCAGCGATATAGGAGTTCCTTCATGATTTAGGATTGGAGTTCTTCAGTTGTTGTTTTTCAGTATTGGAGTTTATTAAGGGTCCACCAGATGGATTCCCGAGTTGTATTAAAAATGGAGATGTTGGATCTATCAAAATAATGTTCTTATTTATAAAATTTTATTCTGAGGTTTCAGTTTTGGATTATCTTCTTAGTTTCTTTTCAGTAGTTTTATTTATTCCTGTTTATCTTAATTGTATTATGTGTTCTTTTATTGCTAATTGGTTTGATATCCTCGGGTAATCGGGTGTGGGACTGGCCAACCCGCATCCAGGAATTTGGCGGTATCACATATCTTTACACTGCACTATGTATTTTCGTTTCTTGAAATTTCATTCCTAGTGTAACAATGTTCTTTCAATTCTAGTAGTTAACTTAGATAATTATCCTTTCAGTTCATAGTGTAGCAGTACTTGAATTCTGTAGTTTTCTTTCTTTAGTGACTTTCAGTTCTTTAGTTGTAATACCCCTAATTTTCAGAGTATTTATTAAATTTATTTCATTTCAATTGCTTTATTTGATTTAAATGGTTAATGGTGTTTATTTAATTATTTAGTTGTTTATTACATTAACTAATTGGTTGTGCAATTTGTTTAATTGTTATTTTGTTTATGTGAAATTTAGTTGTTTAAATTATTTGATTGTGTGATTTATGTGTTTAAGTATTTAATTGCTCATATGTGAAATTGTAACGACCTAAATCGGAGGGTCCGAAACACTAACCGGTAACTCGACCCGAAGATACCAAGGGTAAAATGGTCATTATGCATCTTGTGATGCATTAGGGGTCATAATGAAGCCGTACTGGTTGTCTCTAGCTACGTCAGATCATAAAAGATTAATAATATTAACTCCGGGTTCACTTAGGAAACCTAAGATTGATAAGGGCAAAATGGTCATTACAAGTCACAATTATGGAATAAGACCTATACTATTAGAAAGGTGATAAAAAAATAACAATTTAGACTCAATAACGACCCTATTTGAATTTGAGATGAGAAAGTTATGATTAATTGAAATTTGGTTAGAAAATGTAAGAAAAAAGGGAAAAATGGCTAAGGTAGTGGACTACGTCCGGACGTAGGGTGCCCTACGTCCCCAGGGCGCGCGCAAGGCGCCGTATACAGGCGCCTAACTTACCAAGCTACGTCCGGTCGTAGAAACGCAAACACACTATGCTACAATAAAAGCCACGAAAAATTCATTAGCAACATGGACGCCCGGTCGTAAAAACACAGAAAACCCTTTTTTTTTTTGCCTCTTCTGAAATGGTTCCTACTCCCTTCTACACTTTGGTCATTTTGGATGCAATAAACCTGTCCTAACTCACGTAAGATATAAATATACATCGCCACATGATATTATACATGGAAATAATGAATGAATAGTAGATCGTTAACATGGTATAACATATTACAATGCTTATACATTTCATTAAACATCATTAATATATATGTGTGTGTGTGTGTGTGTGTGTGTGTGTGTGTGTGTACACGTCATCATACATAATTCTTCCCCAAAAACTAATATCATTGATAATATATGAACATGAACAACAAAATCATCATTTACATACCCCAAAGTCTCTAAAAGAATAAGGTTACAAGTTTGAAAACCCTTGTGGTCATAATTACAATGTCTTTTACAAAAATAAACGAATTATAGTCGCTTTACAAAAATGATCGTCATTACCAAACATTATTTACAAAAATTACAAAAAAATGGTTTTTTCATCTACGCCTACATTTATGGAGGTAAGTCGTCCACAACATCCTTATCGTGTCCTGAAAAATATCAGAGGAAAGGGTGAGTACTAAGGCTTAGTTGGAGATGCCTAAGGCACCAAACTTAGACTCCATTGAGTAAAAAAAAAAACTCATAAAAAAAGGTTTAAAAGAGATCGGGATCATACATTGGGGATTTTACGAAATCCAAATCATAATTCAAACAATATCATTTACGCAATTTCTCATGTGAGTGCATGAAAATGCAATGCAATGCATACTCGTCCCAAACCTCCCTAACTCACATAAAAAAACTCGCTAACCGACTTTACCAAGATGAGATTGATTAGTTATCCCTGGCCTCAAATTCGACGACCACTTAGGCTAGTAATCAATGTTACACGTCCTATAACCAGCACTCGCTCCCTCGTCCAATAACCGGCACGCGTTACCTCTAAGTTAAGTTAGCACCAAACTCGCGACATTCGATTTCTTTACAAAATTTCATTTCCTAAACCTTGTAGTCTCAACTAATTACCAATTTCAATCTATCGTCCCGCCATGCATGCTCATGTCATGTAATGAAAGCATGTAACCATCTTACTTTATTACTTCGTTCACATTGTATAGAATTTCTTTTGCTAAAAGCCAAGTACAAGCATACTTAACTCCAAAATTTAAATGTCCTAACCATGCTAGCATTCACAATTCATGCATCTTTATACATATGCAACAACAAAAATCTCATTAGCATCAAATAACACCTCTTTTTTTTTCTTTTTCTTTTTTATCACATATAAGCATGTTTTCAACACATCATCATACTATTAGCATTTCTTTCACAATTTGTATTCAATAATGAAATTTGAAAAGAATGAAAGTAAGAATATTTAATGAAAGACAAAGTTCAATGCATTAGAAATGCCTACCTTAAAGTAGTGCAACCAAACAAGCCATTAGGACAACCCTAAATCCAAAATCTCCCAAATGTTACCAAGATTGGTGCCAAATAAAAGCCCTACAAGAGTACTCTAACATTGCCTTCTTGTTCCATTCCTAAATCTCACTCTAAATGCCTTAAAAATGAGATCAAATATAGGACGTGTAACACTGATTACTTAGTGGTATATGCAAATATAGAAAGAGAAGGAAAATTCTAGAGAGAGAGAGGAGTTAGCTGAGAATGAAGTGGAAGAGGGGTGATTGCCATTAATCTCTCCACTTTTTCCCCAAAATATATCACCATAAGTGACATTAATCTCTCCACTTTTTCCCCAAAATATATCACCATAAATATATACATATCTATAACATGCCAATTAATAATAAATAAATAGAAATGAAAAATTGGGAAGAATCCCAATTCCGAAAATTTATAAAATCAATCCCGTCAACTCTAACATGCTCAAAATAATTAACATGCATTCCCGAAACTTCCGAACTCAAGAAAATGTCCCTAAAGATTAGGGGTGGGCAAATAATTTGTGAATCCGCAAATTCGATTCGATCCGGTCCGATACATATGAATCAAATCGGATTGCTACATTCACGGATCGGTGGCGGATTAATAAAAATCAAATCCGTAACTCATGAATCCGACCCATGAGTCCGATCCGATCTGTGAAATATATATATATATATATATATATATATATGTATGTATATATGTATATATTCAAAGAATATATTAGTTAATTTAATTAGTTAATGATAATTTAATGGACTTTAAGGATGTATTAGTTAATAATTATTTAAATATATGAATTAATATTAATAAATTAAAATTTTATCTATTGGGTTATGGTTAAAAGATAAACAAATAATAAATAATTTAGATAAAACCCAATCTGTGAATCCAATCCAATCCGTGGGATATCGGATTGGTGACGGATTAAGATTTTTCTAATCCGTTGGGAGCGGATCGGATTATGATTGATGCCTAATGATCCTCAGGACCCATGTGGCACGCAAAATGAGGTACAAAAAATAAATAAATAAAATACCAAAAAATCTGGGACATTACAAAAATTAATTGTTATCTTATTTATTTATTTAATTTAATGGATTAAGTTTGGATTTGGGCCAATAGATTGGTCCTAGTGTTAGGAGAAAGCCTAGATAAACTAAATAGGCTTAAGGCCCATGGGTGCATATATATATATATATATATATACATACATACATACATATATATAATATGTGTTTTATTAAGGTAAAGTGCACTAAACCCCCCAAAGCTTTCTTTTTTCTCCCAAAAAAACCCCTGAACTTTAAAGAATACACTTAACACCCTAAACTATCGCCCTTGTTGCAAAAATTCAAATTCCGTTCCATGGCCATCTGATAATTAATGTTGAGAAGAGGCAGGTGACCCACACGCCTTGGTCAAAATGTAGAATACCATATATACCCTTATGACAATTATAGAATATTATATTGACCATTATATATATATATATATATATATATATATATATATATATATATATATATATATTCAGCGAACCAGAAAACCCCCAAATTAGAAACTAACTTGCAAGCACCAAATTCTAAACTCCTATTGGGATGTTAAAGGATTTATTTAGAAAAGGAAATTTGAAAAATTCGGTGTGTTGTGATTTTAGGTTAGATTAGCTTTTGAGAGTTTACAAAGAATTTACTTAACCAGAAAAAAAAAAAAAAAATTGGGTGCGTTTGTGATCATATATATATATATATATATATATATATATACAAACACATACCAAATTCTTTTAACTTCCCTTTTCTAAATCAAACCCTTTTTTTCTTTCTCTACAAAAACCCAATTGTAATCACACACACAAAGAGAATTACGGAGTAATACACAATGAAGGGTTGACGGTCATGTATTAATTCAGAATCTTCAACACCGGGAAAGCTCCAGCCCAAATTTGAAGAAACAAAGGAGCAAGAAGAACAAGGAGAGGAACAACCCCTCGTCGCCACCTCCGCTGTAGTCCACAAGCCACAAGTCAATCTGAATTCCTACCCTAGTTCACTACAACACTGCTCTAATGCCCGTGCTAAGGATGTTGGGCTTGAATCAAATCTTTTTTAAAAGGATTTCCAAGAGATTGTATTAGCAAACGATGCACGGAAATAGCTCCGATGAAGGCGATGAGGTCATGGGCGAGGCAGTGGTTGTTGATGGCAGGATTTATATTCAACAGTGATTGAGGATGAGGAAGGTCCGGTAGATGAGGTTTTCGACTCGAGCAAGAATGAAGGGTTTCGTTTACACTTTATGATTGGGATGGGACTTGGGAGCTATTTCACGCTAGACGTTACTATGACATGTTTGGCTCCGGAAATTGCTGTTGGGTCATTGTTTGGCGCCCTCTTCATAGATAAATAGGTGGCTAGGTGTCGCTTCTTTATTGGGTTAAGAGAATACATTGCCACATCAGTATTCCAACAAGAAAAACAAAGAAGGGCTAAATGGTAATTTCATTTTTTTGTTAATAATGGTTGACGATTCCTCACTGCATACAACAAAAGGATAGTCCAAGGGGGTTTTGCTTACTTTAGGGGGGGTTTCTTGCAATTGAGTCATACTTCAGAGGGGTTTAGTGCACCTTACCCGTTTTATTATTATTTACACATATATATGTGTGTGTATGTGTGTGTGTGTTATATGTATTATATGTGTATTATATTTATATATATAATCTGACTGTAAAAGGATTAGGGTTAGCTTGGTTGTATGGGTTTATATATATATATATATATATATATATATATAAGTATCTTA
This sequence comes from Cornus florida, assembly GCF_030987335.1. Taxonomy (NCBI): domain Eukaryota; kingdom Viridiplantae; phylum Streptophyta; class Magnoliopsida; order Cornales; family Cornaceae; genus Cornus; species Cornus florida. The sequence continues at coordinate 59,454,828 of NW_026775572.1, read as the reverse complement.
TACTACAAAGAGGGTTTTGGGTTTTAACGTGAATTATAGAGAGAGACAGAGAGAGATATTGTGAGAGGAATAGAGTGACCAAGAGTGAGGAAGAAGAAGAAGATGGCCAAACCCAAGAAGGAGGAGGCTAACCGGACCAAAGAGAGTCGACGACTGCAGCTCGAAAGCTGTTGGTGTTGGAAAAGAAGATCAGAGAAAGAATAATTGGCTTTTGATCCAAAAACCTTGAGACAAGTTCTATGCTTTATTCTTCCCCTTTGATCCCTTATTATATGCATCGTTAGTACGGCTTTAGGGAATTTAAACAGAAGAATTAAACCAATTTTTATGCTTTAATTGGATTTAAAATTAATCTGTTCACATGTTCATATGGGTGTGTTGTTATAAAGTTTGATCTTGTAAATTGATGGATGAAAACTTGGATTCAGTTGCTCTAATCAAGTGTATTTGCTTTATATTAATTGTGGAGATCAATTGGGATATAGATGCATGCTTTAGGACCCGTAGTGATATTGGAGTTTCAATCTTGAAAAAAACCTGCCGAGCTGGTTTTACAAACTAGTGCTCGAGCACTGACCAATTCGTGAACAAGTGCTCGAACACTATTGACAGTGCTCGAGCACTATAAAAGTGTGCTCAAGCACTAAGGACCCGTTTTGCCTCAAAAGTGTTCCGAAAAGTCCCGAATTGATTTTTAAAGGTCCCAAACACGTTCTAAAGCTTCAGGAACAGTGTTATATGATTTCAATTGCATAAAACTTAATTATGCTTTTATGATTCGAGAATTATGGAAATGAATAGATTAATTAATAAGTTATAAATTGATCTTTTGTTAAATTTAAATTTTGTAGTTAAATATATTAACATTGGTGCGTCGTCAATTCAAACCTAAAGTTTATGCAATGTGGCCAAGTTTTACATTTAGAAATTGCCACTACTACCTTTCACTAAAAATATAGCTAGGGTGAGTAGGGATCGTCCCAAGGGATTAAGTGTCGTACTAGGTTGAGGAATCAAAATTAGGGTTAGTAGGTCGAGTGATCAAAGTAGTGGTTGGTTGGTTGAATTAAACTAGATGCAAATTAAATTCAAGTAAACAATAATGCAATAGAGAGAATAAAAGAGAGAGAGATCTTGGGGTTTAGAGATCACCACTAAGTATAGCTTTTTGGTGGTGGCGGTCGCTACACCATAAGCTTAAGAGTGTGCATTAAAGCGAGGGCCAAGTTTTACATTTATAAAAGCCACTACTACCTTCACTAAAAATATAGTTAGGGCAAGTAGGGATCGTCCCAAGGGATTGGAGTCAAATTTGGTTGTGGAATCACAATTAGGGTTAGTAGGTTGAGTGATCAAACAAATAATTGGTTGGTTGATTGAACTAGAGAGCAAATTAAACTAAATAATTGAATGCAATAAAGAGTAAGTAAGAGAGAGAGATCTTGGGGTTTAGAGGTCACCACCAAATAATACTTTTCTACACCCTTAACAAGTGACTAATGAGGGAAATGTGTGTTGCAATATTGATGTGTGTGTGTGTTTGGTTGATTCAATTACCAAGGATGACCAATTAAGTATATATTGTCTAAGCAATATGTGAAAAGCACAATATATCTAATAATTAAGTATATATTGTCTAAATAGCATGTGAAAAGCACAATATATCTAGTAAGTCATTAATAATTTCATTAAGCTCTTAAGCCAAATACACCACAAGGTTAGAGACATATGCTACTTGCATTCAAAAGTATGGAACATCAAACAACAAGCATGGATTGTCCTCCCATCTAATAACTATGCTACCACTACACTATAATTAAGCTAATGACATGAAATTAAACTAATTAAGCTAAGGGAGAGGCACAATCCATCAAGAAATGAGCATGAACCATCAAGAAAATTACAAGAGCATTCCATTAAGCACTATGTCTTGACAATCTCTATAACTATGGCATTAATACACATAGACATGCATCAATAACACAAAAAAATAGAGACAAACACATGAACATCTATTCTAGCATACATAGACATATGAATAGAATGAAATGATCAATTGGAAGCATTAAATTACATAAATCATTGAATAAATAAGATATATATATATATAAAGTGCCAAAACATGTATTACAACACTAATCCCTCAATAATACACAAAATCAAGATGTAGAAAGCATGTTTGGGGCTAACTCTAGCCCCAAGAGGATGTCTAGCCACTCATGGTAACGCTTCTCCAACCCTCAAGGGCAAACTCCATGGAAGAAATCTACTCCTTGGTTGATAAAGAGCTCCCAAGCTGTGTCTCTAGCCTTCTCCTCCTTTCTTCCTCCCTAAGAATAGCCTCTATTGTGATAGATGGATCCTAAGTCTCCTACTCAAAAAGTGTATCATATTCTATATATAGGTAGGTCAAGTGACACACAAAATGAGCTGGGGTCGTGCACAAAATATTCTCCAATGATTGGATAAGGACAGTTCTCAATGAGCTGGAAATTTAACTTTTTCGCAATGGAGGAAGTTTGATCGATCGAACCTTGGATTTGAATCGATCGAACATAGCTGAGATCTATCGAACTGAAGTTGGATCAATCCTCAATGGCGGTGCCTTTTTGGATAAAAACAAATCTGAGATATTTTGAAGATATTTTTGGGAAAAGGACAAAAGTGGTTGGTAGGGTGGTACAACTAAATAAGATTAATCATTTGGATAAGGATAAGGTAGTTCGATCGATCGAAGAATGATGTTGGATCGATCAGACTTTTGAAATCTCTAAAAATGTCATCATGGCTCAAATCCATCTTGAAGTGCTGAGATCGACCATGGTGGATCGATCGAACTTTGATCTGAGATCGATCGAAGATGTTGAATTCCACCTTTTGCTTCCTTTTGCTTCCACTTGGCTTCTTTCTCTAATTCATCCCAGAATTGCTTCATTTCTGTTCTTATTTGGCTGAGTTAGCTTATTTTCGAGATAAGTGCCTAAAAATGGAAATAACACGATATCAATCTAAAATGGTAAAGTAAGATAGATAAAGGTACTAGAATGCCTAAGCTTAAGGGGTTTAAATACGCACTTTTCAGCGCTCATCACTTTTCTACACCTTTAATGAATAATTAATGAGGGGAAGAACATGCATTGCAATATAGAGTGTGTGTGTGGTTGTTTCAACAAGCATGGATGACAAATTAAGCATATATTGTCTAAACAACATGGTGGATAGCACAACATATCAAATTAAGCCATTAATCCTTTCTTTAAGCTCACAATCCAAACACATCACAAGGTTAGAGATACATGTTACTCACTTTTCATAAGTATGGAACATCAACAATAAGCATGGATTGTCCTCCCATTTAACAACTACACTACAACTAAGCTAATGGCATAAAATTAAGCAAATTAAACTAAGAGAGAGGTACAATTCATCAAAAAATGAGTATGAACCATCAAATAAACCACAAGAACATGACATTAAGCACTATGTCTTGACAATCTCTAGATCTATAGCATCAACACACATAGACATGCATCAATAACACAAGAAATAGAGACAAACATATGAACATCTATTCTAGCATACATAGACATATGGATAGAATGAAATGATCAATTGGAAGCATTAAACCACATAAATCATTGAAGAAACAAGATCTATATATATGTAAGTGTTAAGACATAAATCACAATACAAATCCCCTCAAAAATACATAAATCAAGAAGTAGAAAGCATGCTTAGGGCTAACTCTAGCCCCAAGAGGATGTCTAGCCACTCATGAATGATGTCCTCTAATCCTCAAGGGCAAGCTCCATGGAAGAAATCTGCTCCTTGGTTGATGAAGAGTCTCTAATGGTGTCTCTAGCCTCCTCCTCTTCTTTGCTTCCTCACTAAGAGTTCTCTAAGGTATGATACGATATGATAGAATATGATACAAAAAGTAATCCTTATCCTTATATGGGTAGGTCAAATGACACCCAAAATGAGCTGGGGTCGTACAGCAAATATTCTCCAATGATTGGATAAAGGACAACTTTTTGTGAGCTGGAAATTTAACTTTTTCGCACTGGAGGAAGTTCAATCGATCGAACATTGGACTTGGATCGATCGAACATCGCTGAGATCAATCGAACTTAAGTTGGATCAATCCTCAATGGCGGCGCCTTTTTGTATAAAAACAAATTTGAGATATTTTGAAGATATTTTTGGAAAAAGGACAAAAGTGATTGGTAGGGTGGTACAACTGGATAAGATCAATCATTTGGATAAGGACAAGAATGTTCGATAGATCAGAGAAGGAAGTTGGATCGATCGAACTTTTGAGATCTTTGAACAGGGACAAACATGGCTCAGATCCATCTTGAAGTGCTGAGATCGATGAAAGTTGGATCGATCAAACTTTTCTTGAGATCGATCAAAGTTGCTGAAATTCCACCATTTGCTTCCTTTTACTCTACTTTGCTCCTTTCTTTGATTCATCCCAGAATTGCTTCAATTATGCTCTTATTTGGCTGAGTTAGCTTATTTTGGGAATAAGTACCTAAAAATAGAAATAACACGAAATAAATACAAAACGGTAAAATAAGATAGATAAAGGTTCTTAAATACCTAAGCTTAAGAGGTTTAAATATGCACTTTTCAGCGCTCATCACACCCCCGAACTTAAATATTGCTAGTCCCTAGCAATGAACTAGAAAGTAAAGAAATGAAATGAACAACTATACAACTATGAACTAGAAAATAATAAATGGATAACGCCACTTTCGTAGGGAACACGATTATATTTAGCATATGCAACAAGCCTTTTAAACCCCTAGGTTACCCCTAGTGGACGAGTAAAGTCTCGTAAGGGTTTCCAGAAATGATACCCACAAACATTAAGTTCATTCTTTCAAAAGAGGTACCAATATTGCAAACAAACATTTGGAGAAAACTACCTCAAGTATGCAATTTTTTAAACATTTCTAACCAATCTCCCAAAATCTTAACATCAAGCAAGCAAGTATGGTCCTCCACACATCAAGACAATGATCATGCAAATCAAAACAACTCTAGAATCCTTTTTGAGTGGACCGGCATCAAATGTATTGCTAATGAAGCCAACTAAAGAATTAATCACATCTTTACCCTCAAACTAGCACACAAATCTAGTACCGATCATCAAGACAAAAAGTGGACCTTTTATTAAAGCTTTATTATTCTAGGTGTACTTATTCTTTTCATTTGATATATATATATTTAGGATCAAAGATGGAAGCATGGTGCAATGTGTTGATCTATTAAGCTTTCTAGCGATCCATGAGGTCAAGCGTTAGGTCAATGACTCCCAAACCAGACGGCTTTAGGGCACTAGGTGTTCAAACACCCCTACGGACTTACAAGCTCAAATCAACTAGACTACAAATCAAGACAACCTCCATCTAATCATTTCCCACTTCTCACCTTTTGGGAGAAGTCCTCACCTTTTTTATTGTTTTTGCAACTTTTTCTTTTTTTTCTGTTTTTTTTTTTTTTTTTGAATTCAATTATTGACCTAGAGTTTGGGCCATCCACCTTTCGGCGCGAGAAGTTCAGTGCTTGATGAGGCTAGAATCCCAGCTACTTAATGAAAAGGGGTTGTTATCCACCTTTTTCAAGAATGAAAGCTTTCAATGCACTACTAGCCCAATTGGGATATAACCAATTCAATAATCAACAAAGCATGTACCCCACAAATGGCGCCTGTGCTAATGTAGAATCCTAAAGTGAATCTCAAAACAATCACAAAATCAAGATGATGTGGACCACAAGTGTAAGCAAGATATCAATTTTTCGAAAAATTTACTCCTAAATGGTATCCACAAGGCATACAAGGAGTATTGGACTCTCAAGTCAAGCAATTTTTAAATTCTAAGCAATATAGTCCTCAAAAGATCAAAATCATAGTTAGCATGGATCTCAAATCTCAATCATACATTTAAAGTTCAACTTTAAATAGAATGCAACAAGACACCTTACCCCCAAACTTAAACTGCACATTGTCCTCAATGTGTAATGAGAACAATGGAAAAGATGGAAAGAGTATATTGCGGTGGCAAAATCATGAAGCCTAGCAATGATCCAATTCGAAAGATGTCTCCCCTAAACTTGGAATCAACAACCTACTTGGATAACCACACTAGCAAACTCCCATCAAATATCAAATGAGAAAAGAATAATCAAATTAAAGAATGCATTCTAAGGCAATGTAGCATGAGATAAAAGAGAGATATGAGATCAAGCCCAATAGAAAAGTAGAATGACTACACATAAGGGCACAAGAGAAAATTAAATTTTTTTTTTTTTTTTCATTGAATAAAACAAGATGGAATTCAAGAAAGTATGAACAATGATTGCTAAGTTTAACGTCTCTAGCTAGACGTAATGCTGCTTTGAATAAATAAGTTTGAAATCCAAAAAGGGAAGAAAAAAGTTAAACCAAGGGTGCTCAGATCGATCAAGGCCGATCGATCTCAAAAGATTTTTCGATCTATCGAACATGCATGAACTTGCAGAAAAGTTCGAACGATGAGACAAAGAGGTCTTTGGATGCAGGTGGATGCAGGTTCAAAATTTTTCTAAGTGTTGGAACTCAAGATCGATCGAACTTGAAGTTTGGATCGATCTAAGGACTTATGATCGATCTAAGAATAAGTTCGAACAATGGGACAGATAGGTGATTTGGATGCAGGTTGAATGCAGGTCGAAAATTTTCTAAGTGTTAGATGCAGGCATGATTTTCGATCAATCGAACTTTTCTTGAGATCGATCGAACAGACAAAAACTCTTCCATTTGCATTGCATCCCTAGATATCTTCATACATAGGGTCTATTAGATGTGCGGCTTCCAAATGTCTTTGGAAGACCTATCCCTCAGTGTAAGGTTTTAGTCTCTGTCCATTAACCTTGAAAATGTTCCCTTTTTCCAAATTTTGAATTTCAACCTCCCCATGCGGTGCAACAGAGATGACTTCATAAGGACCCTCCTATTTGGTTCTCAACTTCCCCAGAAAGAGTTTCAGTCTAGAGTTGAAGAGCCAAACTTTTTGACCGCGTTCAAAAGACTTCTTCACAATATGCTTATCATGAAAAGCTTTAGTTCTTTCTTTATAAAGTTTGGCATTGTCATAAGCATTATATCTCAACTCTTCCAACTCACTCAATTGTAACAACCGGTTCTCTCTGGCCTTATCAAGGTCAAGATTGAGCTTCTTAACCGCCCACAAGGCTTTATGTTCTAACTCAACCGAAAGATGACAAGGCTTTCCATATACAAGTCTATAGGGAGACATGCCAATGGGAGTCTTATATGCCGTCCGGTAAGCCCACAAAGCGTCATTTAACTTCCGTGACCAATCTTTCCGGGTGGTGTTAATAGTTTTCTCAAGAATATGCTTAATTTCCCGGTTAGACACTTCTACTTGCCCACTTGTTTAAGGATGGTAAGGAGTGGCTACTTTATGAGTAGCGGAGTACTTAAGAAATAAATGCCTTAGGAATTGATTACAAAAATGTTTTCCTCCATCACTTATCATAGCCTTATGCATACCAAAACAAGCAAAACTATTGGACTTAATGAATTGAATAACCATGGAATGGTTATTTGTTTTGGTAGCACATGCTTCCACCCACTTGGAAACATAATCAACGGCAAAAAGAATGTACTAAAAACCATAGGACATAGGAATTGGACCCATGAAATCAATTCCCCATATGTCAAAGATTTCTACAACAAGAATGTTGGTCAAGGGCATCATATCTCTTTTTGACATTGAACCCATCTTTTGACATCTTTCACATAACTTGCAAAAATTGTAGGCATCTCTATAGATAGTGGGCCAAAAGAGCCCACTTTGAAGAACCTTCAAGGCGGTCTTCTTTGCACTAAAATGCCCATCGCATGCAAGTGTATAACAAAACACAAGGACATTTAGAATTTCGCTCTCCGGAATGCATCTCCTCACAATTTGATCTGAACAATAACGGTACAAGACATGATCTTCCCAATAGTAATTCTGGATGTTGGCAAAGAAACGATTTTTTTCGTTCTTTGCCCAAGAAGTTGGAAGTTTGCTAATTGCCAAATAATTCACAATGTCGGCAGACCAAGGCATTTGTCCATTAGAAACTTGGAAAAGTTGTTTATCCGGGAAAGAATCACGAATTGGTGGACTAGGGAAAGGTTTTATCGATAACTTAGAGAAATGATCGGCAACCACATTCTCAGTGCCTTTCTTGTCCTTGATTTCAAAATCGAATTCCTGAAGAAGCAAAATCCATCTAATCAATCTAAGTTTTGTTTCTCTCTTTGTCAAAAGATGTCTCAAGGCAGCATTATCAGAGTAAACAACCACCTTAGAACCTAAAAGATAGGATCGAAATTTATCAAGAGCATACACTACGGCAAGTAATTCTTTCTCGGTAGTGGAATAATTCAATTGAGCTCCCAAGAAAGTTTTACTTGCATAGTAGATGGCACAAAGAAGCTTTCCTATTCTTTGGCCCAAAACCGCTCCCATGGCATAATCAAAAGCATCACACATAATTTCAAATAGCAATGACCAATTGGGAGGTTGCATGATAGGAGCAGAAGACAATAAATCACGCAATTTATGAAAAACGTCTAGGCATGCTTGATCAAAGACAAAAGGAGTTTCCTTGGCAAGGAGATTACACAAGGGTCGAGCAATTTTGCTAAAGTCTTTTATGAATCGGCGATAGAAGCCGGCATGACCTAGAAAGGAGCGAACCTCTCTCACCATTGAAGGTGGTGGCAATTCAGCAATAAGCTCCACTTTCGCTTTATCTACCTCGATCCCCTTCCTTGAGATAACGTGACCCAAAACGATACCCTCTTGAACCATAAAATGGCTCTTTTCCCAACTAATAACAAGATTTGTTTCACGGCATCTCTTAAGCACTAGATTCAAATTTTTGAGGCATACATCAAATGAAGACCCAAATACAAAAAAATCATCCATGAACACTTCTAGATACTCTTCCACCATGTCCGAGAAAATTGACATCATACACATTTGGAATGTGGCGGGGACATTGCACAAACTGAAAGGCATCCATCTATAAGCAAATGTGCCGAATGGACAAGTAAAGGTGGTTTTCTCTTGGTCCAATAGGTCAAGGGCTACTTGATTGTACCCCGAATAGCCATCAAAAAAGCAATAGTACTATTGTCCGGCCAATCTTTTTAGAATTTGATCAATGAATGGCAAAGGGAAGTGATCTTTTCTAGTGGCAGCATTTAATTTGCAGTAATCAATGCATACACGCCATGAATTAGCGGTACCCTAAGAGATTTCCTCACCCTTTGCATTCTCAACCACGGTAATCCCCAATTTCTTGGGAACTACTTGAGTTTGACTCACCCATTTGCTATCAGAGATTGGGTAAATGATTCCGGCATCCAAGAGTTTGACAACTTCCTTTTTGACTACCTCCTTCATGTTGGGGTTAAGTCTCCTTTGGGCATCCCTAAAGGGTTTTGCATCATCTTCCATAAGTATGCGACGCATACAAATAGAAGGATCAATTCCCTTAAGATCTACCATACTCCATCCTATGGCTTCCTTATTTTCTTTAAGCACATTTAAGAGAGCGTCTTCTTGGTCTTTTTCAAGACTTGAAGAAATGATAACCGGAAGAGTCTCTTTTGGTCCTAAGAATGCATACTTGAGAGTGGAAGGTAGAGTTTTAAGCTCAAGAGTTGGTGGAAAAACTAAAGATGAAACCGGTGGAGTGCCAGAGAGTGGAGGAAGAGGTTCTATTGGAGTTTTCCAAGATGAAAAATCCAAGCTTGCAACAGATTCCATGAGATTGCTTACTTCATCCATTAATTTTTCATCATCAAACCCACAATTTCCATACATTTCAAGAAGACAAGAAGCAAGAGGATCATCGGATAGATGAGATGAAAGGTTATCCTCAATTGGTTATTTCATGACCATGGTAGGAATTGATCCCTCAACAATCTCATCCAACACATCTACAAGACAGCACTCGTCTTCATCTACAGGATGTCGACTTGCGTTGAAAACATTAAGCTTGACCATCATGTTACCAAACGAAAGGTCCATAACCCCGGATCTACAATTGATGGTTGCATTTGCAGTGGCAAGGAATGGCCTTCCCAAGATAATTGGGATGTGATTGGTGGGATTGGCAACCGGTTTGGTATCAAGAACTACAAAATCAACTGGGAAGTAAAACTTATCAACTTTGATGAGGATGTCCTCAACCATGCCCCTAGGTGTTTTGTAATACCCCTAATTTCAAAAGGATAGTCCTGGTATTTAATTTATTGTTTTAATTGAATTTTTAATTATTTAATTGTTTATTTGAATTATTTGAATTACTTGAATTATTTGTATTATTTGAATTACTTGAATTACTTGAATTATTTGAATTATTTGACTTATGTGAATTAGTTGAGTTATTTGACTTAATTTTACATTGGTAAGTTGTTTAAATGACATAATTTTTATTTCTTTGAATCCCTATTTTAATTTAATTATTTGTTTTTATTTAATGATTTAGATTAGGGTTCTTTTAAGAAGTCACGTATGTGGCCGACTTAATTCATCAATTAGGTTTTCTATGGGCCAACTAAGGATTTAGTGTACGGTTTGAATTAAACTAGGGTTTGGTGTAAACCTATAAATATACATCATGAAGTTCTACCTAGGGTTTTAGAACCCTATTCACGACAGTGGAGGCAGGAACAGAGGAGGATTACAGTGGGAGTCGCCGGAAAACTTAGAAGACGACGTAAAGATTTTGAACAAAAGTCTCAAAGGCAAGTTCTAAACCTATCTCTATTCCTTAGACTCGTGTTCTTTGCATCTCTAATACAATTCCAGGATCATATAAAGTTTAAAATTCAACTAGTATGCATGTCTAAGTTTTTAAACTGGACGTGGTTGCAAGATGTGTATTGTTGGTTTAAATTTCCTCTTTGCATAACTTCTGTTTTAAATTCATGTCAATTGGTGTTTTAAGAGTTTAATTAGTCTAGAACCTATTGGAGACTACTAGAAGTAATCTGGATTACAGTGTTTGAATTGTTTAAATAATAAGCGTTTAAAAACTGTAAATTGTCTGTGTTGAATCCTTAATGTATAATTCAGGTTTAAATCATTGTTAGTCACTAGACAAAGAGGTTAATGGTCTCTGGTACACTTTAGAGTTTAGTTCAGACCCTTTTGAACCTTAGGTTAGGAGGACAGATAAATTGGACGTCGCCGGAATAAACACAGGGGACAAAAACAAGCAGAGAGGATGAGATGGGGAAGAGACGGCTCCATGGAATCATGGAGCCGGCTCTAAATGGACTTAGAGGCGGCTCCAAGTGGGTTGGAGCCGGCTCCATCTTGTTTGGAAGCGGCTCCAAGTGGGTTGGAGCCGGCTCCATCTTGTTTGGAGGCGGCTCCAACTTGGTTAGAGGCGGCTCCTTCAAGGTTTCTTCAGTTTTTCATTTTTCTACGACTGTTTTGGCTACAGGGCTTGGATTTTCACGTTTTCAGATTCTGTTGGAAGCTGTATTGGAGTGTTTAGAGATGTTCTAAGCCTTGTTGAACTTCAAAGAGTGGGTTTAATACATAATGAGCCATAGATGTTCATAGCTTGACCAGTAGTTAATAATGAATAAAACTGTTGTTATTTCAATTGTGGAGGATTTTAATATTTCTAAACCTCGAGTTAATTATTCTCTGTGAATGGGAATTTGTTTAATTCTGTACTGATAAATAGTAGACAAGCATGATAATTAATATAATTAATATTATACTTGTCATGGAATAAGGAACGGGGAAACGGATTTTGTGTAATCTCAGGTGTTGGAGAATTCTGCATTGGTAATTCAATATAAGCATGATAGCTTATCTATTTGTTATTTGTTCAATATGGAATTGATTGATATATCTCATGATAAGAGTTATCAGTTACTGGAGTAAGCATGTTAGATTTCAGAATGATCATATGCTTATAGTGGATGAATTACTTATACATATGTTGACTGAATTAGAAATGCTTGGATAACTGCGTAACGGGGTAAAGTAAGCATGTTCAATTTAATATTTTGACTCTGCTTATTTACATTCGTATTCTGTATTATCAACTTCTGGACGGATGGATTGCAGTGACGGACCCAGAAAATTTGGTGAGGGGGGGCGAATTTTTAATTTGTGGGTACAAAATTATATGATGAGTTCATTTTTGTAATTTTAATAAGGTTTTTTTCATAAATTTTAAAAAAATTAAGTATAAAATGAAAAAAAAAAAAAAAAAAAAAATTAGTGGGGCAAATTATAATTATAATGGGGGCATCTTCATAAATTATCAAAATTTGAAGTATAAAATGCTAAAAAAAAAGAATCCAGTGGGGGCGAATTGTAATTTTAGGGGGGGCATTTTCATAAATTTTAAAAACATTAGGGTATAAAATGAAAATATTAAAAATTCAGGGGGGGCATTTGCCCCCCCTAGTCCCCTGCTGGGTCCGTCCCTGATGGATTATATGCATCGATATGGGACGATGATATACCAGGAATGGTTTAGTTACAAAATACTAAATCCAACTTGAATTGGAATAAGGGAATGGATTATAATTAAATCCTACTTATATTTATGCTAAGTCAAAGAAGCTGTACAAGCTAAATGACTAGCTAGATTACTTGTTATCTATGTTAAGTCTGTGTAGTTGAAAAAGCTAAACGACTTACTAGATTTATTATGAATGGTTATGAACGGATTTTAAATATATTATTATGGTACCGTGACATGAGCTTGAGTCTCAGAGTCGACGGTTAGGGAGAGTCATAGTTGTTAAAGGCTCAAGGCGCACAAAAGCGCAAATGCCTCCTGGAGCCTGAGGTGCAAGGCGCAAGGCAAGGCGCGCGCCTGACTGAAGTAAGGCGCACGTTGAAAAAAAACAAAAAAACAAAAGCCATCTAATAAAGTATTAAAGATGCAAAAGTATTAAAGATGCAATAGTATATATAAAGATGCAATAGTAAATGAATGAGTCAATCAGACTTCAACAGTGGAGAGAGAGAGACATAGTAATGTTATGTATATAACTATATAAGCATTTTGTTTCATGCATCAATTAATACCTAACATGCAACAATTCTCTTTTATATACATAGACACAGCCCTTACTCCATTTAACAACACTGCCCAATTTCCTTCACAGGTCACAGCCCACAATTTCAAGTCCCAATAGTCAATATACAACTTCCAATTGTATCTCACATGCATCAATTAATTCTTTTATATATTACAGAGGACCAAAAACAGAGGACCAAACAAATAGAGGACAAAAAACAAAGGACCAAACAGAGGACTAGCCTAAAAAAATAAATAAATAAATCAATAAAGAGCAGAGAGAGCCGAGAAAGTCGAGAAAAGAAGAATAGAGAAAAATAAAATAAAATAAAAGAAGAGCAAGAGAGCCAAGAGAAAAGGAATAGAGAAAAAATAAATAAATAAAAAATAAATAAAAGAAGAGCCGAGACTTGGCTCAAAGAAGAATAAAATAAAAATATAAAATAAAATAAAAGAATAAAAAAAAAAAAAAAAAAAAAGCAGAGAGAGCCGAGAGAAGAAGAATAGAGAAAATAAATAAATAAATAAATAAAAGAAGAGCAAGAGAGCAGAGAGAAGTAAAATAGAGGGAAAAAAAATAAATAAATAAAAGAAGAGGTATCGGCTCAAAGAAGAAAAAAATAAAAAAAATAAAAGAGACTAGGGAGTAGAGACTCGAGAGAGCTGAGAGAAGAAGAAGAACTGAAGAAAAAAAGAAGAAGAAAAGAGAAAAAAATATATATATCGAGAAGAGATTCAAGAGAAGAAGAAGCAAGAAGGAGAGAAAAAGAAGAGATGGAAGGAGAACTTACTAGGCTTCGGCACAGACGTAGATCCGGCAGATCCGAGAGTCGGAGTCCAAGCTCCGGCACTTCATACAGTTGTACTTCTCTGTCTCTACTCTCTTCTCTGTCTCTGGAGTCTCTTCTTTCCTTTTGCTTTTTGATTTCTTTTTTTTTTTTTTTTTTACTTTGTAACTTGCAAGTTGTATATAGGTTTTGTAATAGAAATAAACAAATAATAAAATATACAAGTAAGACAAGTTGCACAAACAAAATAATAACAAAATATTAAAAAAAAATTTAATTTTTCAAACAGGCACGCCTGCATCTCGCTTGTAGCCTAGCGCCTTATCCCAAAAGGCGCTCGCCTATATCAACTCCCTCGTCTTAAGTCAATCAAGGCGCCAAGGTGGCGCCTGGAGGATCCTTGTGCCTCCGGCGCCTTTAACAACTATGGGGAGCGTATATGCAGTAGGACGCGTAGCTGGCTATGCTGGTTGTGGTGTACCCTGTTAGGCTTAAGTAGTCATGCCCACTCAGGTCCGTTTTGCATGTTGCCTTCTACTCAAGTTGAGACCCGTATCATAGTCCAGCGAGAGTCTATAGTGTGGATATATATATATACACGACTTATTATTGGGTTGGTTAGAGTGTATATGCGTATCGAGTCTCTGTTTGGATTGTAGTAGGTTAGAACTTGTTCGTGGGCCTGACCCACTCCTATTTTTCAGGTGTACGTCAGTTCCAGGCTTGAGCTTGTTCGTGCTGAGCAGAGACGGTCACTCATTCTTCCGACGATGTAGGATCTCTCTCTATGATTTAATTATGGATTTCTTCTAGTTTTATTTCAGTTTGGTTTTCTTATTAGGGGTCCACTAGATTGGATTCCCGAGTTGCCCTTGGAGGTTTTGGAGTTGGATTATTATTATCCGGGTTTTTAAGTATTTAATTTTAAAAGATTTTATATTTTAGATTTCTTTCAGTTTAAACTATTATTTCTTAAATTCACTTTGTATTCCGTGTTCGTTTTAAAGTATTAATTGTTTGATATTCCCTCGGGTTTGGGCGTGGGCCTGATCAACCCGTGTCTTGGATCCGAGGGGTATCACATGTTTTGACGGATCTATCGACCAATTGAAGCACCACCGAGGTTGGCTTCAACTCATTCAAACCTAGTTGGACATACACGGAGTAAGGAATCAAATTAACACTTGCACCTAAGTCAAGAAAAGCTCTACGAACTTCATGGTTCCCAATCACACATGAGATGGTCGGAGCACCGGGATCTTTAAACTTAGGTGGAGTGTTTTGTTGAATAATGGAGCTCACTTGCTCCATGAGGAACACTTTTTTAGGGCTTGGTCCCTTGCTCTTCCTCTTGCATAAGGTGGAATTTGTTTAATGGCATCCAAAAGAGGAAGATTGATGTTTACTTACTTAAAAACTTTCATCATATCATGTATTTTCCCTTCTTGTCTCCCATAAGGCGAGGTTTCTTTTAAAGCATAAGGGAATAGAGCTTTTGGCTCACAAGACTTTGCAATTTGAGGAGATGATGGAGATGATTGAGAGTTCCAGTTAGGAACATTTTCATTCAAGGAAGTAGGAGTGGAATTGGGAATTGGATGGGTGACAACTTTAGGTTGCACTAGTTCACTATCTTCCTTTGGTAGTTCAACCCTATTGTCCACTTGCTTACCACTTCTCAAGGTGGTGATGGCTTACACTTCAGCTTGGGAAGAACACCCCGATGTAGGGTTTGCTTCCACACAAAATTAGGCTTTTGGATTCCTCTCGGGTTGACTAGGTAATTTCCCAATTTCTCTTGCATTCAATGCATTAGCTATGGTCCCAATTTGGGATTCTAGCTTTGATATAGATTGAGAGTGGGAATGCAACAAGTTGGTATTCCTTTCTAAGTTACCCAAGGCCACCAAAACCTTATCTTCAAATGTAGAATTGCTATAAAGCGCATGAGGATAATGAGAGCAAATTTGCGAATCATACATTTGAGGATGTGAAAAGTGATTAGTTCTTTGATGAGATGAAGAAGAAACAAATCCCTGGGAATCTCCTTCCCTTTTATGAGGTGGGATATATTTGCCTTGAAATTTGTTAGCTTGATAGAAATTCAAATTTTCATTCCACATTGGAACATATACACTTGAGTAAGGGTGAGCGAATGTAGCATTGACTTGTTCAAAGTGCTCATTGAATGCATGTCTGTGATACCCCTCGGTTCTAGAGCCACGGGTGATCAAGTCCGAGTACAGATCCGAGGGATATCAGACAATTAATATGTAAACAAGCAGGAATAAAACTGAAGTAAGATTTAAATAATAATAAAAAGAAAGAATACTAATATGAAAATCCTCAAACCTTAGATAATAATTTAATATAATTTAAATCCGTACAACTCGGAAATCCACCTGGTGGACCCCTAAATACAAATCTTTAGATAAATTTACAGAATTAAAATCCAAAACCATAATAGGAAGGAAATCCTATGTAACCGGTAGAGTGAGTGTCTGTATCTGCATCAACACGACCAAACTTTAAGCTGGAACTGGCGAATACCTGAAAAATAAGAGTGGGTCAGGCCCACATGCAAGTTCTAATCTACTACAATCCGTACATAAACCCGATACGCAGATACATCCTAGATAGCTCGGCAATATCTACAATAGTCCATATATATATACATATACACACACTATAGGATGCTCACTAGCCTATAACATAGTTCGGCCTGGGTAGAAGGTGACATATAAAACACGCTTTTCAGCGGCCAAGTACCTAGACCTACCAAGAAACATTAGCTATATCTAGCTACTCAACCTTTGCAATATACGCACCCTAACCGTGATCAGGAGACTCAAGCTCGTATCACGATACCATAAATACATATATAAATTCCTTCCTAGTGCAGAAAGATAAAATAAATATCCATTATGTCGTTCAACTGTTTTAGTTGACAGGACATGCATCCATGTAGGATTTAACTGTTTTAGTTAATCCATTCCTTATGTATGAAGGGGTAGGACTTAGCTTTTTGATCTAATCCATCCCTGATATGTCTCCGTCCCATACCGGTACATATAATGCAAATGATCCTTGAATGATGCAACATTTTATGCAGTTCATCAAATCATATCCACGTAATCCAAATAGTTGATATACAGAATTTAAATAGTTCATCAACTTGAAAATTTAGAATCCATCCATATAATTAACGAGACAAAGTTTAATAGTTCATCAAGTTAAGATCCAGTATCCATCCATGTCATTGAAAATTTAATTCATTTAATTAAATTTCAACTAACCCATAGTACAATCCAGCAGTTGACAATATTAACAATAGTAAGAGTCAATTATAAAGCTGAGAATGACAAACTATAACTCAGAAAATACACACTACTAACCAATAGTTGCTGAAACATATAGAACAGTTTAACCATTAAAATAACGATCTCCATTTAATTAATGAAACCTAATTTATTAGTTCCTTAATTAAAATCCAACCTATGCACAAATAAGGTCTAATAGACACATGACCCTATTCTGTACCCAACATAGATTTCAAAACCATCCTCCAGTCATCTAAGTTGCTAAATTAAGTTTACACAACTAGATACTCTATAATCACCAACAATGTGCGTCATTACTTAAAACTCCCACACTGTGAAAACCTTTAGCATATTAGAATAAATTATACATTGTGAGTCCTAATATAGCATAATATCCTGTTTAGACACCATGCAACAGTCCGTTAAATTTTTAAAACAAGACTTAGCGAATTAGTCCTTCCTATCCGTTAGCAGCGTACAAAGTCGCATATTTTTATCTTGTACCGTTGTATACTTCCCTACAGTTAATTCCATGAGTACTAAGACATTAATTTATTAGAAGTGGCTCTAATACAGCATGGTGTAATGTTTGGAATCCATGTTCCAACTCTTTTAATTGCTAGACACAGTTTAAGCAATTAAACCTTTACAATCCGTTATGTCTGTAAACAGTCTGCGACTTGTCTTAGATTTTCCCACCGTTTAATACATTAGCATATAAATAAATTAATGCATCCTAGGGCTCTAATATTTCATGAATTAATATATAACTTCATCTGCCTAGCCCAAACACAGCTTAGAAAAATCACCAACGAGCCAAACAACGCACAAACCACTCCAGTAAGTACATAGAATCACAGAGCCTGCTCTTAGAAACGTAGAGCAGGCTCTAACCTGTATAGAGCCGGCTCCCATAACCTTTGGAGCCGGCTCTAATGGAGGGGGAGCCGGCTCTTTGCTTCCTAGAGTTGGCTCTCTCTCTTTGAGAGCCTCCTCTGCTTCAACTGCTTCGTTCTGCTTCGCCCGGTTGTCGTCTGTGATTCCGGCGAAGTCCAGTATCCTATTCCAGACCTTTTTAAGATTATTAGGGTTCCATTAAAGCTCTTAAACCCCTAGAGACTCCTCCTATTCCAGTGTGAAAAAATTGACAAAAACTTAAACTACACACAACAGCTTATGCAAGAACAAGTTTGAACGTTAAAAAAAAAAAAAACAGAACAGATTACCGAAATCATCTAGCATGCATAAAGTCCATTTTTAAACGTTTAATTAAGTTCCTGGAGTCTATATAAGATGCACAGAACACAAGTTTACAGGAGAGGAATAGACTGAAACTTGCCTTTAGGTTTCGGTTTGAAACTTTTCAACACCGTTGCTAAATTCTCCAATGAACTGTAGGCTACCTGCAACTGCAACTCTCCTGCAGTTCCAGTTCTATCTCACCCTCAACCTCTTCCTTCCTCTGTGGTACACCCTCAGTCCATAGTTGAAAGCTTAATTGATTCGCCCAGTTTTCCCTCTGTGTTTTCCCTTCCAACCCTCTCTGTTTTCCCTCTCAATACACTTTTACGTGAAAAGGGATTTTGTCTCAACCCTAGCAGACTTATAAGAATATATATATAGCCGTCCCAGGTTTAATTAAAACCTAACCTAAGTTGGCGTCCAAACCATATAAAAATAAAACCCTAATCCTATATTAAATACAAGACCAAATAAAACAATTAATGTAGACAACTAACCAAATAAGTCATATAAAATGCACGTCATTTATCATCAAATAATTAAAATAAAAAAAAATCTCAATTCCACAATTAAATTAAATACACACAAATAGTAATAAATTAATTAGGTAAATAAAACAATTAAGCTAAACAAATAACAAATAAGTCCAATTATTAAATAAATAAATAAAAATGAAATACAAATCAAAATTGAAAAATTAACTTCCCATTCCCATTTTATCCTTTTGAAAACTAGGGGTATTACAATGTCCATGGGGACAAGCGAAAGTGGTATGTAAAACACTTGAACATGTCATGCATGGCTCACTAAGATGAGAAGTATGATGAAAGGAAGGTGATTTTATAACCGGTTTTTGACTCAACAAGAATTGATCAAGTTTTTGAGAGAGAGTCTTAACCTCGGCTACAATATCTAATAGATTCTCTATTTGACATACTTGCAAGTCTCTCTTCTTTTCCTTTGAACTATGGTCAAACCGAGAAGTATAATATTTTTGCAAAGAGTTTTCGCTCATTTTCTCAAAGAGGTGCCATATGTCATCCTCATGTTTTCAAAAATATGATCCTCCACATGATGTATCGACTATGTCCTTATGAATGTCGGATAGGCTCTCATAGAAATATTGAACCACTTGCCATTTTGGAATGCCATGATGTGGACATTTGCTTAGCAAGTCATTCAATCTTTCCCAAGCCTCATGCAACCACTCCCCTTCCCTTTGAGAAAATTTTCTAATTAAAGCACGCATTACATTAGTCAAACTTATGGGGTAAAATTTTTTCAAAAATTTATTTTGCATTTGTGCCCAAGATGTTATTGAATTTGCCTCCAAAGTGTTGAACCAATGCTTTGCTTTATTTTTTAATGTGAAAGGGAAAAGAAGTAGCCTAAGAACTTCCTCTGGGACATCCATATATCTTACGGTGGAACATATTTCAAAGAATTCATTAAGATGTTTGTAGAGTTCCTCATCATCTAAGCCATAAAAGAGTGGACATATTTGAAGAGTCTTAGGCTTGATTTCATATTGATTTGCTTCAAAATTATGCAACACAATACAAGTAGGTACATGATATGCATGAAGATTGTAACGATCATGAAGGACCATTGGAGGAATTGGAGCTTGAACTCCGGGACCATGTTGATTAAGAGGTGGATTTTGCATGAAACGTGGGTCTAAGTAGCCAAGATTACCCTCTAGATTTTTCATGTGAATGCCTAGGACGAGTAATATGATAATGACTACCCAAGACTCCTAGCGACACACGAAACACGAAACACAACAAAACAAGCAAGCACTTCTCCTTCACGACAAATCAACAATCAACAAACTTCCTCCACATACAATGTTCCCATACTCCTATGCTTTAACAACAATATGCAAGAAAAGTAAATTGCCTCCACGTGGGCTCACGATTTAACTAAGGGATGAATAAAGAAAAAGCTCACAAAGGTCCTTTAGCACTTTAACTCCAAATTTTTAGCTTTTAGCTTAGCAAATTTTTATGATTTTAGCCTTTTTCCTTTGCTTGTTTAGCTCTTTTGCTTGGTAGCTCCTTTGTTCACCTTCTTAGCCCAATCCTCCTTGTCAAACAAGAACAACAATAAGTAACAAAATTGAAAACAAAGTAAAGACACGATCAAAAGAGTACTAATTCCTAATTGATTCCACAAATACGACGTTGCCAATCAATCAATCCCCGGCAACGGCGCCAAAAACTTGGTGCATCGTCAATTCAAACCCAAAATTTATGCAATGTGTCCAAGTTTTACATTTAAAAATTATCACTACTACCTTTCATTAAAAATATAGCTAGGGTGAGTAGGGATCGTCCCAAGGGATTGAGTGTCGTACTAAGTTGAGGAATCAAAATTAGGGTTAGTAGGTTGAGTGATCAAAGTAGCGGTTGGTTGGTTGAATTAAACTAGATGCAAATTAAATTCAAGTAAACAATAATGCAATAGAGAGAATAAAAGAGAGAGAGATCTTGGGGTTTAGAGATCACCACTGAGCATAGCTTTTCTACACCTTTAATGAATGATTAATGAGGGAAAGAACATGTATTGTAATATAGAGTGCGTGTGTGGTTGTTTCAACAAGCATGGATGACAAATTAAGCATGTATTGTCTAAACAACATGGTGGATAGCACAACATATCAAATTAAGCCATTAATCATTTCTTTAAGCTCACAATCCAAACACATCACAAGGTTAGAGATACATGTTACTTATTTTTCATAAGTATGAAACATCAACAACAAGCTGGATTATCCTCCCATTTAACAAATACACTACAACTAAGCTAATGGCATGAAATTAAGCTAATTAAACTAAGGGAGAGATACAATCCATCAAGAAATGAGTATGAACCATCAAATAAACCATAAGAACATGACATTAAGCACTATGTCTTGACAATCTTTAGATCTATAGCATCAACACACATAGACATGCATCAATAATATAAGAAATAGAGACAAACATGTGAACATCTATTCTAGCATACATAGACATATGGATAGAATGAAATGATCAATTGGTAGCATTAAACCACATAAATCATTGAAGAAATAAGATCTATATATATAAAAGTGTTAAGACATGAATCACAATACAAATCCCCTCAAAAATACATAAATCAAGAAGTAGAAAGCATGCTTAGGGCTAACTCTAGCCCCAAGAGGATGTCTAGCCACTCATGGATGATGTCCTCCAACCCTCAAGGGTAAGCTCCATGGAAGAAATCTGCTCCTTGGTTGATGAAGAGTCTCCAATGGTGTCTCTAGCCTCCTCCTCTTCTTTGCTTCCTCACTAAGAGTTCTCTAAGGTATGATATGATATGATAGAATATGATACAAAAAGTAATCCTTATCCTTATATAGGTAGGTCAAATGACACCCAAAATAAGCTGGGGTTGTACAGCAAATATTCTCCAATGATTGGATAAAGGACAACTTTTTGTGAGCTAGAAATTTAACTTTTTTGCACTGGAGGAAGTTCGATCGATCGAACCTTGGACTTAGATCAATCGAACTTAAGTTGGATTGATCCTCAATGGCGGCGCCCTTTTGGATAAAAACAAATCTGAGATATTTTGAAGATATTTTTGGGAAAAGGACAAAAGTGATTAGTAGGGTGGTACAACTGGATAAGATCAATCATTTGGATAAAGACTTTAATGTTCGATCGATCAGAGAAGGAAGTTAGATCGATCGAACTTTTGAGATCTTTGAACAGGGACAAACATGGCTCAGATCCATCTTGAAGTGCTGAGATCGATGAAAGTTGGATCGATCGAACTTTTCTTGAGATCGATCGAAGTTGCTGAAATTCTACTATTTGCTTCCTTTTGCTCTACTTTGCTCTTTTCTTTGATTCATCCCAGAATTGCTTCAATTATGTTCTTATTTGGCTGAGTTAGCTTATTTTGGGAATAAGTACCTGAAAATGGAAATAATACGAAATTAATACAAAACGGTAAAATAAGATAGATAAAGGTTCTAGAATATCTAAGCTTAAGGGGTTTAAATACGCACTTTTCAGCATTCATCAAACATGATTTATGATTTTAATCATATTTATTGTAGTATTTATGAGCTACAAACATAAT
Source organism: Cornus florida (assembly GCF_030987335.1). Classification (NCBI taxonomy): domain Eukaryota; kingdom Viridiplantae; phylum Streptophyta; class Magnoliopsida; order Cornales; family Cornaceae; genus Cornus; species Cornus florida. The sequence goes on along the minus strand of NW_026775572.1, from coordinate 59,432,231 downwards.
CTATGGCTGGGTTATATGTTGTATTATGGATAAATATGGTTTGGATGAGGATGAATAGAGAAATGATTAAATCAATTAATAAGTTATTTTTTGTTCTTTTATGATACTTAAATTGTGATAATTAACGCATTAATTTGGTTTATGATTATAATCATATATATTGACGTGTTGGTGATCTAAAATATGATTCTTGATTGTGTATGCTTGTCATGCAGTTGATAGAGATGATATTAATGGGACTTATGTATGCATGTATGTGTGGTGGAACCACGTGAGTTGACTACTAAGTCTAGACTCACTTATACATTTTGGATTCGTTGCCATAGACATGATTAGTCTTTGTCGGGGTAGGTGGTTTGATGCTTGGGGATTCGTTGCCCAGCATTTATTAGTTATGTGATTATGATGAGATTGATGAATGTTAGTGATGAAATCATCGAGATAGTTAATAAGTTAGGCTCCTTGATATTTTATGCCATTGTTAGATGTGTCTTGACATTTGATGAATATGTGGGCTGACTAATAAGTCAAGACACGTTAGATTGTGCCATTATTAGATATGGCTTGACATTCGATGAATAAGTAGGCTGACTAATAAGTCAAGACACGCTACATTGTGTCATTGTTAGATATGATTTTGATTGATGATATTATTATATATTTATATGAGAGCCCTGATACAAGATTAAGGTATCGGGATTAGTGGTTAGGACTGAGTCGTATACTATCGAATATGGGATATAGGAGATGTATGGGCATTGGTAGAGAGGGACTCTTGACCACCTTGTGTGCGATTTTTCATGAGATACTCACTATCCGTTGAGACTGCCCTATATTACAGTGATAGTCTTAATGTGTATATATATGTAGCGACTATGTAAATATAGCATGAGTTTGGTTAGGGACGTATGACTTATCGATTTTCTGGTTGGGTTGTTATAGAAAGGACTTGTTTGTGAGTTTCGACTTACCTTTGTTATATTTTTTCATGTGCTTGTTAGTTCAAGTCATAGAGGTTGTTCGTGTTAATTATAGAGCATTCATCTTTACTCTTTCGTAGTCATTGGCGTAGGATACTATCTTTGTATAGTTTACTTAGTGGATTTTAGTATCTTTATATTTCGGTTTTGTTATTTTGTTTAGGGGTCCATGATACGGATTCCTGAGTTGTATTATGGAGGTTTATTCCTTATGGAATTTATTGGAGGATTGGTATAAGAGGATTGATGATTTATTTAGTTTTTCATTCAGCGAATATTTATTTATTCTTATTTCATCTTGTATTCTGTGCTTGTTTAAATATTAATTGTTTGGTATCCCCGAGTTTTCGGGTGTGGGCCAAGCCAACCTACACGTGGAAATTTGGGGGTATCACATTAGTTACCATTCAATCTTCCACCATTTTCATAATTCTTAAGTCGTTGTTAAAGGCAAAAAAGAACTCTCAAAAGGGTGGTCATTCCATACCCTTTTTACAGTTGCTTGATAATTGCTATAGTATAACAAATATCTGGAATATTGTTTAGCTCTTCAATTGGATTCGGTAAGAGTCATGGCACGCCCACGCATCAACTAAAATTATGTTGTGGCTAAACAATGTCATCATTTAGGTTCATATACCCCCTTTTTAATCAATGTCATTCCATAGATTCACACGATATTCCCTAGAATAACATAACTTATTTAAACGAACTACGTTGAACCTGATTCTTGTCATGGCATTCATGAATAAGATAGGTAGGTATCTCGAATAGGTTTCGAGTTCCATCACCCTACACTTACATTTTTCTACTTATTGAATATCCTTTTAACTACTTATTAAGGAACTAGATCTCTTTTTTCTAGAAGTGGTTTTGTCATTAGACGATATTACATTCACAAGCAACATGAAAGGTAAAGTAAGTAACTGTACTCGATATGGGCATTTTTGGGGTGTTTTAACACTTCTCCAAGTATAAGTTAACCCCCGAACCGGATGATTTGGTTCACGCCGACTAGTTGAAAGTCACATTAGGTCCCACGTTGTATTTCTTCCCATTATCACTCCTTAAAGCTCCCTTATGTGACCTAGAACACCAAAACTGGATGTTAGGTGGCGAATCCACATTGGCTGTCGCATTCCACGTTGACATCTTCCAACCCTGTCGCATTTAAGTTTGAGAAACCTCATAACTTATTGGCTAAATCACCCACCCATTGCAGGGGTGAGACATCGCGCTGTGACTAGCCCTCATTGGCGAGTTTTCCCGGGCACGATATAAGTGAAACACACTCAAGTCAATAGTTAGATCACACACCACACAATAATAGGTTATAATCAGCAAAACTGCCAAGTTAAGTTGGTTAGAAAGCCGTTAGGCTGGACTAATTTGCTTAAGGTTTGTTGCAAATGATTTGAAAGCTTGATCTTAGACTGGTTATGATGAGCTTTCTTCAAATATGCAAGATTGAATGAGGCTTAACTAATTTGCAATCGATGGTCGTTGAAGCTCAATCTCAAAATGTGGGTTAAAGATCTTTAATGAATAATGACACTTGTGTGACGTGATTATTGTTCTCCATTTCAACACTTGTTTGGTATGTTCATTGTTTTTCGCCTTCAAAATTTTCAAGTATTAGAAGAGTCAAGTATTTAACCCAGTTTCAACAGTCGATTTAGTTTTTCTGTATATATATTTTTTCTTCTCCACCCATCTACCTTTATTTATAGGATCCATTAATGGGTAAAATTGTAACTTAAGCCATCTTTAAGAATTGCCCATTTATTTGTTTGTCCTTCAAGATAATTATGCATAAACATGTAGGGGAAATAAAAATTGTGCATAAGTTTGGGCTTGTTGGGCAATTTGGTCTAATCTATCATTCCAAATTTGATGATGAGTGTGAAACCCAATTGATATTTAATTTATCTCTTATTGACTTTTTGAGTCTCAAACAGTGGTAACTCATAAAAATCTGATAATTAAAAGTTGCTTAAAAAAAAAAAAAAAAAAAATTGGATGAGTCTCGGAATCAATGACATGGACATTCTTCCAATAAACGAAGAAGTGCCTCTCTCTGTAGTCTAGTCTAAAACCCACACACAATCCTACTCACAATTCTTCGATTTCCCTGCTTTCCACGCAAAACCCAATTCCCTGAAACCATAAAATCGTTTCCCTTGGTGCTTTCTCTTCACTTTCCCTTCTCTGAAACACCCATTTCCGCTTTCATCAACAACGCGTGAGGCGTGAGGCGTGAGGTGTCGAGGCTTTGGAGTCTATTTTGGCTGCCACAAACACAAGAAAACACCGACCCCAAATCGATGTCACCGCCTTTTTGAGTAGCCGACAAATACAGATTGTCTCGCTTTCCCTTCTAACCCTCTAATGCTAACATTTTGGTGGGGTTGTTTACCAAAGTTTTCAGACGGAGATTTCAAAGTCGGTGCTTCGAATGTTCCTCGAATCTTTACATTTGATCGTTTTGGTATAGATATTAGTTTATTATATGGAGAAAATCCCATGTGGTAAACACTTCTGAATTGGTGTGTTCTTCTAGAATTTGAAGCGCAGAGGAGAGAATTGGGTATCATCCAAGGGCTGAAATTTGATTGGAGGAGGTTGTTTTGATATTGGTGAGAAACCCACCAATAAAATCAAATCTTTTGATGTTTGGGGGTTTGTATATATGAATGTGAAATTCATGTAGAATCAGAAGAGGTGTGTCTAAATTCTGCAAAAATAAATTTAGAAGTAGATAGTAAGGGCTTAGTAGAATATGATTTTCTAGTTTATTTGTAAAGATATTTTGTGTGTGATAGAGTATTTGTGGTTGTTGTATTTGATTGTGTTTCTTTGCAAATAATAGAAGTTGAGATTTATTAGAAGAGGATGGTTGCAACTACTGAGGGTGAAGTGTACTCAAATGGGTTGATTCAGAACTCAAATGGCGCCACAGAAGAGAAGGTCGATGAGCTTCGTCGTCTTCTGGGTAAAGCAGATGGTGACCCTTTGAGGATTGTTGGTGTTGGGGCTGGTGCTTGGGGTAGTGTTTTTGTAGCATTGTTGCAAGATAGCTATGGTCACCTCAGAGAGAAGGTTCAGATTAGGATATGGAGAAGACCCGGAAGGTCTGTTGATAGAGCAACAGCTGAGCATCTATTTGAGGTGATCAATTCGAGGGAAGATGTATTGAGGAGACTTATTAGGCGATGCGCGTACTTGAAGTATGTGGAGGCCAGATTAGGCGATCGGACGCTATATGCAGACGAGCTTTTGAAAGATGGGTTTTGCGTGAATATGATTGACACCCCACTCTGCCCTTTAAAGGTTGTCACCAACTTGCAGGAGGCTGTGTGGGATGCTGATCTTGTGGTGAATGGTTTGCCATCAACGGAAACAAGGGAGGTTTTTGAAGAAATTAGTAAGTATTGGAAGGAAAGAATTACTATGCCAGTCATCATTTCATTAGCAAAGGGTATAGAGGCTGAATTGGAACCCGAACCCCGTATAATAACTCCTACTCAAATGATCAATCGAGCAAGTAAGGATTGAATTCTTTAGTCCCTCACCCCCCTCTTGAATTGTTTTTATGGATGCAATGCATAGACTGAATCTTGTTAATGTATTATACCTATATTTTCCTGTTGCAAAGATTTATTCTGGCAAAGGACTTGCTTTCTACAAAAATTGATGCATGGATTGTTATACTGCTGATTTGTTGACGGGTTCCAGGTTGTTTTAATTTAAAAGACAAAAAAAATTATTGTTGCCTTGGTAACTGATTGTCATGCTGACAAACCATTTGAACACCGCACTTCTTTTAATAGTGCAGGTTAGAAATTAAATTATAAATACAAGTCTAATGTGTCGATATTTAAAAGTCAATGAAGATGATCACCAGTCTTTTTAGTTGATCAAGGTCTTGAATAATTATTTTAGTAACTGTCAGAACAAAGGGTATTGCTCCTGGCTGTAGATTTTTTCTGCAAAAAATGCCACTGAGCAAAGATGATCGTTACTGAGAAAAAATAAAAATCTTGACGGTTATGGAAGTTCCCGCATACAAGAGTGTATGGCCTAAGACTCTTACTTGTCCCGATGAGATGATGTTTTTGGTTTTGCGACTATGAGAAACATGCTTAGCCTTTAATAATTCATAGCTTATAATTACATTTTTAGACTCGTCTGGAAGTGATTATAATTCATTTTCTTGACCTGATGAACTATACTTACTGGGGTTATTATATTTAATTGATGTAGGAATTTCCTTAAAAGTTAGAAATCCAATAGAAAATAATAAACAGCCAAATGAGAAGATAATAGAGACAGGTAGTGATGATGCATCACACCTCTGTAATAGTTCGATCAGGCTAAAAATTTATAAGTTGACAGTTGACATAAGAGTGGGAAAATATATAAGTTGATAGTTGACGTAAGAGTTGGTGAATAAATTTAAGAACTCGAAGATTGAAGACAAAAAAGAGAAGAGGAGGGAATCACACATTGGTCTAGACACTCACTCTTAAGAAAATGCCTATATCATCAGTCATCACTTATAAAAAAAGCAAACACAGACATGGAGGCTTAATCAACTCTGAAGATTTAATACTCGATCTCAACCTATTTCAAGCTATGAGACTAGTTAAGGCTGATCCACACTTGACCATGAAACAAAACACATGCTTGGCCAAGTCTATTATGTAGCTCAAAATTTCATTAAGAAGATACCACTAATATTTAAACTCAAATAAAAATATACTCTAATACTTGTTTAGCAGTATTCCTTGATAAAAACATGCTGAAGACTCCACAAAATCTTATAATGAAATCTAGTAAAAAAATTCCCAACTGGTTTTTGTCTTGAAGTATAACCAGTACTCTGTAAGTCTCTTTTCTATGAATTAATACTGCTTTCTTGCGCTTCTTGCGTTCTTCATTTTTAACAAAATAAAGTTCTTACATTACCTTAGTGTTTGCTGGTATAATATTTTATTCCCCTCACAGGATACCACAACTTTCTAGAATGTGATTTCTAGTCTTTCTAGGTGCCTTGTGAATGAGAGCCTGCACATACTAACATACGTGGAGATACAGGAACATGCCTGCTATGGTGCTAATTCAACATATCATACAGATGGTCTTCTGTCTTGAATTGCTATGAAATTTTCACCAATTTGTTGAGGATGAATTACAAAGAAAAAAGGAACTCGCATGTTAAAAAAATTTATTTGTTAGTAGTTCTGTTGCTTGTTTGACCTGCATTATATAACAATTTATTTCTGCTCCATCTTTCCGTAATTACCCCTTGAAGTCGCTAGAGGTGGAACTTAAATGCACTCCTCTACCCCATCTTATGATGAATATATAATTTGCAGCTGGACTTCCCATGGAGAACAGTCTATATCTTGGAGGACCTAATATTGCATCAGAGATTTACAACAAGGAATATGCTAATGCTCGGATATGTGGAGCTGAAAAGTGGAGGAAACCACTAGCAAAATTTTTGAGGCAACCCCATTTTGTTGTGTGGGATAATGGTGACCTTGTCACTCATGAAGTTATGGGTGGCTTAAAAAATGTCTATGCCATCGGAGCTGGTAAGATTCAAATTCTTGATCGTAAACTAGAACTTGCGGATTAAAGAATGTGTTATATGTTTATATTTTTGGATCATTCCATTTCATTTTATATCACGAGGGATTAGGACCGAAACCCTACGCTCTGATTTTGAGGAAGAAGTGCAAGGCTGTGATCTAAACTTAGAGGGAGTCATTTGGCCATGGAAAACTAATTTAGAAAAGCTCAACTAATTTTTAGATTAAAATGAACTATAATGATAATTTTAAAACTGACTAACTTTAAAGCATGATGCTAAATCTGTTCATTATTCATTTAATATGATTAAGAGCATCAAAATAAAAACCATTCAAACCACGCATGTACAAGATTTTTACATGGAAACCTTAAAGGGAAAAACAATGGGACCTAATCCAGTTGATCAAATTTCACTCTGAGAATGAAATTACAACTAGGTTGACCAGATTCCTAAAACCCTAGAAATTCCCTAGTTTTTTTTTTTTTGGATAGAGTTACGCAAGATCCAATCTAACCTCTTCATGAATTTTCGGTCAACAGATTTACTTCTCACAAATGGATTTTCAATTTCCACAACTAGTCGACCAATCCTTGTGTTCCTTGTGTGGTTAAACTTTTGGTGTTGATGTCTTTTGATGCACAACTGAAATGACCAACACACACTCACGAAAAAAAAAACTCTGGCAATTTGATTTGCTAAAATGCATTCAAAGTTGAAAAACTTTATGCCTTGATGTTTAGGATGCTCTCTTATGTGCTCTCCTTATTTTTCTGAAAACATATGAGTAGTATAAATTGGGTTTAGACATTAAGAGATTAGGGTTGTTAATCAAGTTTCAATTTTAAAAGAAAAATGCAATTAACTTATCAAAAAAAGAAAAGAAAAATGCAATTCACAGTTGTTGATCGAAACATAGCCAGTGGCCTTAGATGGATCCTTCATCAATGGAAGTGCCCTATCCAACAAGCTTTAGGATTTTTATTAAGGAAAGTTCTAAAACACCCTTATGCTTTCCAAGGGATTTTGACTCATCAAACCATCAATTTTGAAAACCCTAATGTAATGAATGCAACAAAATCATAAATCTTAAATGGTGAGTACATGAGTGATTGTCAAAATGACCTTTTGCCCTTGTATATTTCCTAAATTCCATTTCTACCCTTAGGTTAGAGGTAATCAACTAAACTAACTCAACTTTTAAGCATACTATCTGAAAATAAAAATAAAAATAAAAATATGGACTCAAGCTTTTGTGATGAAATATGCTGACCTAAGTTCTATTGACCTAACATTCTCCCCCTTGCGCAATTTTGTGACAAAAGAAAATGACCTTCAAATAAGCATAAAGAAAATATTTTAGACACCAATACCATTATACTCCATCACCACCACCACCAAGGTGACGAAGTTCTTCATGAACTCGGAGTACATCGTAGTGTATTTGTGTACTCAAAACAAGTTGCAACTGAAAGTTGAAAATTATTCTCTATGCTTGTTAAGCCGTATATCAATGTTTTATCAACCTTGGATAATAGAGCCTCAATTTCATCAAACACGGTTGAGTGGTCTCGATTGACGTTGAGTGTGCCATTCATAATTAATCCGGTGTGGTACAATTTGGTACTTCTTTTTCTTGTCCCTCCTCTTCATCTTCGTCACAATCATTAATTGACTCACTAGAATTCAGATTCATATGACCTTGACATTTTTCTTTGGGAAGATGTGAGATGAGTTTGTTGAGGGAGGAATGGTTGAGTGACTTTTTTCCTTCATCATTTTCTCATTGATGTTAAAATTTGAATAAAAAAAAGCAAGCAGACCCCAAGTGTTGTTCATGGGTACTCTCCAGTTTCAGAACTTTCCCCGAGTTTGGTTTTCCATTTTTTGATATGACCCTAAAAATTTAACCCTTTGTTGTGTGTTTACATACATACAATTCCATATTTGTACTTTTATCCCTAAGAAACTGGTTATAATTGGCCCTAAATACCCTTGCTAGTGCTGCATTATATCAACTTTGGCAATACATGCCAGATGTTTGTGCTCATCATGATTTTGAATTGGAGTGATGATGTATCTTACTTAGGGCTGCAAATGAACCGAGCTGTTCATGAACAGCTCGGGCTCGGCTCGTTAAAAGCTCTGTTCGGGCTTGTTCGTGAAGTAAACGAGCCGAGCTTGAACACATTTTTTAGGCTCGTTTAGTAAACGAGCCGAGCTTGAGCAACGCTAAGCTCGGCTCGTTAGGCTCGCGAACAGGCTCATTTAGCAAAATGATTAATTTTTATTTTATTTTATTTTATACTAATATACAATTGTGTGGCCCATTTAATATAAAGCCAATCTAAATACATATTCATTAGCCCAAGTTCATTTAACTTTAAGCCCAACTCACCTTAAACCCAACTCTACTTAACCTATTACCCTACATCATTATATATATCTATCTTTATATCAGGCGTTGGTTTTTCTGACGAATTTCATTACAGTAGCCGCAACATTGCTTCTTGCTCTCTAGCACGCCGTCGCAACATCGCTTCTTCCTCTCTAGCACGCCCTCAACTGTCTCCAACAAATCTCTGTAATATCTGCTATGAAACCTTAAACAAATCTTGCAACATCACTCATCTAATCCCATCCCTTTCAACATTGATACAGCATTGAGGAGGGTTTCCAATAGATCTCTCTCTCAAATCTCTCTATGGGTCTCGACGTCCCAATCATATTTTAGTGTTGGCGAGATCAGAAGAATGATCGGAGAGCTCTTTTCGTCCGTTGTCAAAACAGTATTTAGATCTAAAGCTTTTCTTTTCTTTTTTTTCTTTTTTTTTTTCATTTTGGCTTGAAGGCGAGCTCGAGCCGAGCCGAGCCCGAGCTTGCCAAAATATTGGCGAGCCAAGCCCGAGCCTAGTTTGGCTAAGCTCTCCCAAGCCCGAGCACCCTCCTAAAGCTGGCGAGCCGAGCTCGAGCACCCTAATCTTACTGTATTGAAGAAAATTAATTGCCTATTGGGTGGCATCATGACCAGTGCACATAAAAGGTTGCCTCCTGCTCTAGTTGATAAAAAATTTAAAGGTATCAGGTGTTTAATGTGATTGGTTTTACTACTCTTCAAGAGATCTAATTGATTTATTTGAAAAGTTTTAAACATGAAGCATATCTTTGGAGGTTTCCTTGGGACAGTTACCCAAGGCTCTGATACGTAGTACTGGTGATGCAAACTTAGGGAGGTGAATAGGTCTTATTATATTAAATAAAAAATTTAACTAACTTTTAACTTTTTCTGATGATTGTGTTTTAAATTTCAGTTATTTAAGTTGAATTACATCCACACAATCACATGAACATAGTAAAATAACTAGAGAGTAGAGACAATATTTTTATGCGGAAAACCTTCAACAGGAAAAATCATGGAACCTAGTCCAACCATTAACAATCCACTATGATAAAGAGATAGTACAACCAGGTTACCAGATTGCCACCCTAGAATTCATTAGTTACCTCTTAACACATACAAACCAAACTCTCCACTCAAGTCTCCTGGTTGTCCATTCCATCAACCAAGAAATTTGCTTCTCGATGGCTTGTTCAATCCTTCTGCTCTTTGATTTTTGGTTGACTTTCTCTTTGTAGTTAATTATGATGATCTTCTAGTTTTGGAGACTTTATATCACATATATATGTAACTTGATGTAAAATGCTAGGTTAAGGAACAAGGGATTTTCTCTCTAAAGTAGGATTCTCTCTCTAGTATGCTTAGAGGCTCAAATGATCACCCTAGACTGACAATAACCCCATTTATGGTCAATATAGGAGGCTCATGCTATATAGTAAGTTAAATCCTTTTTTTTTCTCCCATGAGTAAATTTCATTAAAGAGCGGTCAAGAGGGGAGCGCATCCTAGAACAACTGCAAAAAGGCCAAAAAAGAAGCTAAACTTTCAAACCATCCACAAAATCTAATAAGTCCACCCATTGATTAACAATTATTCCCGTATACCCAAAAAAATAAAGAACTAAGAAGCCATCAAAGCATCTCCTACAGGAGGTCCTCAATTGATTAAGCCTTCGGTTGAGGATTATTGGAATTCAAAACGAATTTCTAGAATACCTTCGATTGATAAACATATCAATAAAGGCTTTCTGGAGAGCACTCAATCATTCGACCTATCCATTGACACATTTTTTTGTGTGGCTAATTATTCATTGACACGTTTTCCAATAAAACTTAGTTTTGAAAATTTTCAGAAAACTTTAATTTGAAAGCACCAACTTTAGAAACAAGTTGAGAATAAATATTTTGAGTCTTTTCAAGATCAAATCTAGGTCATTTGAGGTCTTCTAAGGTGTATTTACTTGTGCCCTAGATATGTGATATCACCATGTGGATTTTGCGCTGTGTTCTTTATGAATCTTGAGCTCCATTGTCTTCAACAATTGTAGCCAACTGACTCAAGACATTCTAACAGTACAACCCAAGTTTTGAATAGAAATTGCCGACAAATGACTCTAATTCCTAATGCTTCTCGAAAATTTGATTAAAACGTTTCTCTTTCCAAGATCATAAATGCGAAATATGTAGAGCCTTTTTTACAAAGTATTCATTCAGTTCTCCAGCTTCTAGATTAACGGATGGGTTTCAAACTAATTTATTTTCTAATTATGGCTTCTAGTTTTCTCTTCAAACTAGACATTGGTTTAAAGTTAAGTGTTTCCTATCTTAGTCATCTAAATAAATCATGAAAAAATTCCTGGAAATGCCAACAGGAAAATAGGTTGGTTATGTTGGGCTCTACAACAGGAAAATAGGTTAAAATATTGATGTTCGGGCAATTCTTTGCTGCTGTTGGGTTTATGAGAATAGGAACCAACTTATTACTGGTGGCAATTTATCTTTAATGAAATTGCATAAGATTGAGGGAACATGGGGTCAAACTAATAAAGTGAAAATAAAATGTAAAATATATAAAAAGTATAGTATGTTTAAGATCTAAGATAAGATTACTTATAAAAAAGTATTTCATAACCCATTAAGTGCATCAAAAATACATCTAACCAATTTTGGCATAGATATGAACAAAAATGGACAGAAAATAACTTTCTTATATATCTAAACAGAAACCTTGCTCGTTGATCATGACCATGACTGAATAAGAGAGGTTGTCTGTGTACATATGAAGAGGCACTGAAGATAGGTTTTTATGGGCTTTATATTGGCCCTTTATGGGGAACATTTCATTGGGTTTTCCCGATGTAATTCCACCCATGTGACATATTCCAGCTGTTTATAAGCTATAATGCCTTTTTCTGGAAATTTGTGTTTTTTTTTTTTTTTTTTTTTTTGTTGCAATCTTCATATTTAAGCAATGAACTTGGAATGCAAGCATGCCGAGCATAATTTTGGTTTCGCTGAAGCAAAAATAATTCAAATTTAATTCTTATAATTGGTGAACATGAATCCCAGTTATATATTTGAGCAACTCTTCATTTGTAGCCCTGATTGAGGCTTTATTGTCATATTTTATAAAATGTTTTTATGCTTGTTCAAATTAGTTTCCTACTCCAACTGAAAAGCAAAAATAAAAAATAACATGAAATGGAGGAATAATTCATATCTTGATTAACATAATCTCATTCTATACAATCTCTCTTTCCAGGTTTGGAATCTGTTCAGTTACCTTTTCTTTTTGAATTTGACAGGTATGATAGCAACTCTAACTAATGAGAGTGCCACCAGTAAATCAGTATACTTTGCACACTGTACATCAGAGATGATATTTATTACTCATCTTTTAGCAGAAGAACCAGAGAAGCTTGCAGGTCCTCTGTTGGCTGACACATATGTAACCCTGTTGAAAGGTCGTAATGCGTGGTATGGCCAAAAGTTGGCTAAAGGGGAATTAAGCCTTGATATGGGCGATAGTATCAAAGGGAAAGGGATGATTCAGGTGCGTTTATTGATTACTTAAAGGAAGTGATGATATGATTGATGGGTCCTTTGAGTTCTTTCTGTCAATGCACTTTTTACACAGCCTTAGGTTACTGGTTGGCTTGGGTGGTTAAATTCCATAACTATGAAGCAGTTGATTTTAATATGCACCAGGTATGTTTGAAAAGAGTTCCATGGTGAAATGATTTAATCACCTCAAAAAAAGAATTTTGTTTTTGGGTGGGGGGGTTTTTGGTATTTTGGGGGGGGGGGGGGGGGGGGGTGGTTATGGTCGTCTTTTGAGCTTCACCAAAGCAAGTACACTTGAATTGCCTGAATTATTATTGTAACATCATTTAAGTTGTTGGATAATAATATGACGTAAATGCTGACTTTAGGAGTCAAATTGGGGGGTACTCAGAGTTGCTTACAAGCGCATTTATAAGTTCTAGTGATATGGCCTCTAAATTGTGACTTTTTTTGCCAACTTGCTACTGCAACCATATTATGGATCGTATGTAGAATATTATCCTGTTATTCCTGTGGACAATTAATTTCTTGGACACGGGTGAACAGGACACCAATGTTTGGACACCTTCGTAGGAGTTCAGTTCTATTTACTTAATAAATGCACAGATTAAGTGTGCAGTACATATCTCCTCAACTGCTTTGTTTCTTGGACACTAGTGAACACTATACCCATGTAAGAAACCTGTTTGGATACCTTCATAAGAAATGTATGTAGAACTTGTGTGTACTGGCTATTTCCTTGTTTAGTATGCTATATGGTTTTTACATTTACACTTGTGATTCCTTTATGCACACAAACCCAAAGCACGAATAAACGAACTGTGAGAAGAATACTCTCTCTAGATTGTGAAGTCTTGATTCGAACATCCCATATCTGCACAGATTGAAGTACAGGCGCAGTGTGTGTGTGAAAAAGAAACTATGCCCATGATGACTTAGTAAATTATTTTGCTGATTATATGGAACTAGAGTTTCAATACTTGATCTGTACAATCCTTTACCATTTTATGTAGCAAAGGCGTCTAATCTTTCATTGCTGTTAGCACTCTTTTATGCCCCCGTCTTCTGTGTTGCAGGGAGTCTCCGCAGTGAAAGCCTTTTTTGAGCTACTAAGTCAGTCTCGTTTAAGTATCCTACATCCCGAAGAAAAAAAGCCTGTCGCTCCAGTTGAGCTCTGTCCCATCTTGAAAACATTATATAAAATACTAATAATGCGGTAATGTTCATTTTTTACACCTCTCTCTCTCTCTCTCTCTCTATGATAGACTATTGATCCATCTGAATCTTCAGGGAGCTCCCACCACTGGCCATTCTTCAGGCACTGAGAGATGAAACTATGCATGATCCCCGAGAGCGCATTCAAATAGCACAAACCCATGCATTTTACAAACCTTCCCTTCTTGGGCAGCAGCCTTGAAGGAGATACGAGCAATAAATTTTTTCTGTTCTCCCAGGATGGGAAATCTAAGTGAACTAAGATTTTGCATATTCAGCCATTTTTGTAGCATGATATGGACTTATGATGATCAGTACAATAGTTGTTTAAGCAATGGTTTGTCAGATTATGTATCTCAGTTCATTTGCCCCTCAGTTCTAGTTTTATTTGGGAGAGTTGATAACGTGCTATATTCAACCGTAGTTTTTTACTTTGGATTGTGATAAGTGTGGCAATATGTCATTGTCCAGAATAAAAATTTGACTTCATATCAATTTTCCCGCCGACGGTTTTGCCAAAAATACCCCCATCAACCAAGTCACTTTCATTAATATCTATATGTGTGGGACAGCTTATTGATTTCGTAGTTTTGAAATTAGTATTAGTATTAGAGCGGCTTTTGCTAAAAATACCCCATCAACAATTGTTCCTTGAGAGCAAAAAATTAAATACTCACTTTTAATTCTAACATTATGATCTAATATTTTCTTTATTTTAAGAAACTTATATTTTCTTTCCATATCATTAAGGCTCTGTTTGGTTAGATGGAAATAGGCAATAAAAGAAAAGAAATAGAAAATGAAAGAAAAGTGAAGTGAATGGGCAAAAAAAAAAAAAAAAAAAAATTTCTAATATGCATTTGGTTAGAATGAAAATTTATCCAAGAAAATTGTAAAAAAAAAAAATATTAATTTATTATTTTGGATAGCATGAAAGTAAAAAAAAAAAAATCAATTAAAGATACCAAATTTACCCTTATAATTTTAAATACTAATAAATAAATAAATTTGTATTTATTGATGTCTATTTTTAGCAAAGAAATAGTAAAATAATGGATTATTAAATTTAATAATATAATTATTTATATTTTATTTATATTTAAAATAAGACTTCATAATATTTTCTGAGGCAGTAATAGAACTAATTATTAGTGTATGAGAAACGAAACTTAAAAAAAAAACACGGAGATGCATTGATGGCAATACTAATTATTTTTAAAGAGATCTGATTGTATTTTGTTGTTGTCAATTATATATGAATTTGTGGAAAAACAAACAAAGGTGAAAAAAAAAAAAAGTTATTTTGCAGAGAATTTGCCTCTTAGAAATTCAGTACAAAAATAAACGAAGAACTTGTTTTTCACTGTTGGGTAAAATGGGAATGTCAAATAAAAAGGCAAACATTTCACGCGAAAAAATTATTTCGCGAAAAAATTATTTCCCTGTGTTTTGTGCATGAAAAGTTTTGAGGGAAAATAGACAAGTATGGAAACAAAATTTTCCATTAGTTTTCTCTTTCTATCTATCCAAACTCTAAAAAAATTTAAAATTTTTCTCTTTCCTTTCTTTTCTAGCTGTTTCCACAAAATAACAGAATTAGACAATTTATTAAAGGAAACAAAAAAAAATAATAATTTGGCTACTTTTTTGTTTGGGTTTCTCTGTCCAATATCGATTGTTTATTCAACAAATTTGCAAGCAGCAACAGAAACCAAATAAAATTAATCCAAAGAGATAAATAAAATGGCCATTAAATAAAGATTGCTTGAGAAGTATTGATTATAATCAAAACTCATAAATGTATACATATTTTTGTGGGTTGAAATCGGACCAAGATCACCTCTAGTCCCATAGTGCCCCATTTGCTCCATTTTGGGTAAATGAACAGTGTTTACCATGTTTGGTTAAAAAATATATTTTTGTAATATAGAATTTTCGTGTATATATGTATATACTGTTGAAGAATACACCTTTTTTGTTCCCTCCCTCATTTCTTCTTCCTCTTCCCTCCCTCATTTCAGGCGCCTTTGAAATAGAAATCAAATCCCGCCACTAGCCTTCTTCTCTTCCAAAATATGAATGAAGCCATTTTAGAAATTCTTTCTTTCCAAATAGAATCCGGAAGTAGCGATATTGTTGTGTGAATCAACCCAAAATTTGAATGCTATAAATTGTTTCCAAATAGAAGCAGTGCTTCTATCAATGGCAATAAAATTGCAGATTCGGATTTCCTTCCAAAAACGAAGCAGCAATGTATTTCCAAAGCTAAGCAGGAGTGTATTTCCAAATCGAAACAGGAGATCACTTTGTTTCCAACCCTAAGCAGGTACGATTCATAATTTTGAAATTTGATGTTGAAGAAAATCGTCTTATTTCCATAAGAACTGAATGGCAGAAACAAATATAATGAGTAAGAATATATAAACACAATTTTGGTAAGAAACCCAGAAATAGAAAATTATTGGTGAATTTGAATTGATCGCTATTTTATTGTGCAGTTATTAGGGGTTTTACTGTTTGTCTGTGAGAATAAAAAATGAGAGGATTTGTAGGGTACATAACTGGCCGGAAAAGAGTGTTTCAGAGTATTACAATGTTAAGAAAATGTTTAGTCGTTGAACTTGCATCGTAACGTTTTCTTAAGTTGCATCCCAACTTTCTCCTAATAAGCATCCCAAATTCTTCCTTATCTACATTCCAATATTTCTGTAAAGTGAGTCACAACATTTTCCTAAGGTACATCCTAAAATTTTCGTAATATAAATCCCAAAGTATTTGTAAAGTGTATCCTAAATTTTCCTAATGTAAATCCCAAAGATTTCGTAATTTACATCCCAATTTCTTGAAAAGGTACATCTCAAATTTTTCATAAGGTGAGTCTCAACTATTTTGTAAGATGAATCCCAACTGTTTGCTAACGTAAATCCCAAATTTTGTGTCATATTAATCCCAACATTTTCACAAAGTGTATGTGAAATTAGCATCAGTTGGTTGGACATATATATTCTGTTGTGGCTACGAGGATTTTTATCCTCGTTTGTCTACGATATACTTGATTGATACATGCAAATAAATGAATGAGATATATGTCAAATTTAATTTCTCATACATGTGAAAAAGGTTTTTTATTTGATTGGTCATACATGTGAAAAGGTTTTGTATTTGAGCCGTTGAAATGGAACATACTTGGGATGTAGAAGTAAAATTATTTTTTGTTAATTCAATATTGTATGCATATCTGAGAAAATGTTTTGTATTTGAGCTATTCAGATAGAAGGTGAAGTAAATAATATTCAAGACACAACAAATGGACGAAACGTTCCTGTTGTAGAACCGGAAGTGATTAAATGGAAACCAAGGTATAAAATGGAACTTGATAATGAGAAAGAGGCATATGAATTTTACAATGCATATGATGGTCATATTGGTTTTAGCACCCGGAAGGAGTATGGCAATAAAGTTAATGGAAGAATTACATCAAGGGCATTAGTTTGTAGCAAGGAAGGTGTGAAGGGGACTGACAAACGGGATGTATTTAGAAAGACTCTCCGGGCTCAAACACGAACCAATTACGGTGTACGAATGGTTCTTAGATATGACAAGACAAAGGCAAAGTACGTAGTTTCTAAATTTGTAGAAAGTCACAACCATCCATTCATAATTGCTAAATGCAGCCACATGATGCCGTCCCAGCGACAAATTTCCTCAGTCTTGGCCATCGATGTTGAGTTGGCTTCGGATTCAGGAATTTCGGCTTGCAATGCATATGAGTTGATGGGAAGGCAATCTGGTGGCAAAGAATCAATTGGATACTTAAAAGTGGATCTTAAAAATTATCTAAGGACGCGAAGACTCTTTATGGAGAGGTGGCATGACTTGTAGATTATTTTGAGACGCGTGCTTGTGAAGATCCTTCGTTCTTCTATTCCTTGCAACTGGATACTGAGCAAATGATTACGAACATATTCTGGTCAGATTGTAGAATAATCATTGATTATAGCCATTTTGGAGATGTTATCAGTTTCGACACAGCGTACAAAATGGTACACGGCAATAGACCATTTGCAATTTTCTTGGGTATGAATCATCACCGGAAGACCGCTGTGTTTGGAGCAGCCTTAATGTATGATGAGACAGCGGATTCGTTTATCTGGTTATTTGAAAGGTTCTTGAAAACAATGGGCAGAAAAGCGCCAAAGACGATTATTACAGATCAAGACGCTGCAATGGCGAAGGCATTAAAGCAGGTGAATAACTTTCATGCATCTCAATTCGTATTTTTTGGATTTGCAATATTGCAACACGGGTATTAAGTTAATTAATCTTGCAGTTAATTTTGATGATCTTCTTGTTTTAGAGACTTTCAATCACATATATATGTAACTTAATGTAAAATGCTAGGTTAAGGAACAAGGGATTTTCTCTCTAAAGTAGGATTCTCTCTCTAGTATGCTTAGAAGCTCAAATGATCACCGTAGACTGACTATAACCCCATTTATAGTCAATATAGGAGGTTCATGCTATATAGTAAGTAAAATCCTTTTTTTTTTTTTTCTCCCATGAGTAAATTTCATTAAAGAGTGGTCAATAGGGGAGCGCATCCCAGAACAACTGCAAGAAGGCCAAAAAAGAAGCTAAACTTTCAAACCAGCCACAAAATCTACTAAGTCCACCCATCGATTTACAATTATTCCCGTATACCCAAAAAAATAAAGAACTAAGAAGCCATCAAAGCATTTCCTACAGGAGGTCCTCAATTGATCAAGCCTTCGGTTGAGAATTATTGGATTTCAAAACGAATTTCTAGAATAACTTCGATTGATAAACATATCAATAAAGGCTTTCTGGAGAGCACTCAATCATTCAACCTATCCATTGACACATTTTTTTGTGTGGATAATTATTCATTGACACGTTTTCAAATAAAACTTAATTTTGAAAATTTTCAGAAAACTTTAATTTGAAAGCATTAACTTCAAAAACAAGTTGAGAATAAATATTTTGAGTCTTTTCAAGATCAAATCTAGGTCATTTGAGGTCTTCTAAGGTTTATTTACCTGTGCCCTAGATATGAGATATCACCATTGTTAGGCGCTGAATGTTATACATTTTAGCCCCTTTACTTGCATGTTTTATTCTCTTAATAATAGTTTATTTGTGATTTTACATTGTTTTATTATTTTTTATTTATTTCAGGGCTTTAATTGTAAAATCAGTCAAGACCAGTGATTCTGAGTTTCAAAAGATGACATTCCATGGGACCGAGCAATGTTGAAGATCCAAGTCTAATTATACTTAGAAAATAGTCCAAAAGAAGCCACAAGTTGGTGAGAATGGAAAGAAGAAGAAAAGGAAAAATCTTTCTCCAAAAAGGAAACTTTCGCCAAAGTTGGTAACTTGAACCCGTTTTGGTAATCTGACCGTATCTCTCTCCTAGAGTATTAAAACAACTAAATTATCGCTTGGGTTGAAAGGAAATTCGAAGAGCTATAATTTTGTATTTCACGAGGATTCCCTAAAACAGCTGTTTACCTTGTCAAAATTGGGTTAGAACTCTGTACGAATTTTGGAGTCCTTATTTAATAGAATTTCTATGTATGTCTTCTATATGAAAAAAGGAACTTTAGGGCTGATCTTTTATTATTTAAAGGGAGTCCTCTACAGTATTGAATCATCATACAGAGGAGAAGCATTCAGAATAAAGAAGAAATCGATCCATGGCGGTGAAGATGTCTTCCTCAACCATGAAGAATTCCACTCCAGTTATGCTTGGCAAAACGCTTTGCTAGGGTTGTGATGTAGCCCTAGTTTAGCACACTGGTTTGATTGTATTTAATTATTGGAGAACAATTTTTATCATGCATGATTGTGTAATCTATAGGATTTTTAATTGACTTTTCAATAAGAATCGGTTTTAGAGTTTTAGTTTAATTACAAATATTTTTTTATTGTCTTAGATATTTTAATCTTGTGATTAAACACAACTCATTCACTTCTTGTAGTTATGAATGAGATGATTACACAATGGTTTTTATTTGAATATAATGTTAGAGATTTGATGGATTATGCCTAGAAAAGATAGACCATGCTACACCCTAGAGTAAAGTAGTTAGGTAGATGGTTTATGCCAATCGAAGATAGTCCATGCTTAGCTTTAAATTATATTATTTTCTAGCTAAATTAATATGTGCTTGTAGCCATGATTAATTCCCTATGCATGTTATATGATATATCTCCAATAAATTGATACAATTAACTGGTGGTGCGACGGTAGTGACGAAGTCATACCCCTAGTCCTCTCTCTATTTTCTACATCCTATTTAATCATTGTTCTTTAGTTTATTTTATTTTTCTACTCAGTTAATTTAGAGTTAATCATCACAATTCGATTATCTTACTTTCAATTTAATTTCAAATTTAAGAAATCTGTTGACAAACTTATTTTACACAAGTCCCTTGGGCACGACACCCTTACAAGTAAACCCTATCTGCAAAGATTCGTGCACTTGCGAATGGTACATATAAATTTCATAACAAGTTTTTGGCGCTATTGTCGGGGACTTGTTTTAGTTCTTGACAGATAATATTAAATTCTACAATTAATTTTAATTAGGATCTTAGTTTAGGATTTTATTTTATTTTATTTATTTTATTTGATTCTATTCACAATTTCAGGTGGAAGACGTTCTTTATCACTCCCTCAGCTTCCGTTAGACCCAAAAATCGAAAGAACTCTCAGAAACTTGAAGAAAGATTTTGGAGGCCTTAAAAATGAAAAGATGGCGGATTATCCACCAGCTGCAGAAGCAGTTCGCTGTTTATAGGATCAATACGAACCAGGTGCATACAACTCTTCATCTACACTTTGGTATCCTCAAGTGAGGGCCCCTCACTACGAAATTAAGGCTAGTACTCTTCAGTTACTGCCTTCTTTTTACGGCCAATCAAAAAAGGATCCATATCGACACTTGGATAACTTTGCAGAGGTGTGCAGAACAATAAAAATCCAAAGCTTTGACGATGATGTGCTCAAGCTACACCTTTTCTCCTTTTCATTGAAGGACAAAGCGAAGGACTGGTTTAATTCATTGCCAATAGACTCCATCACTACATGGGATAAATTGCAACAGAAGTTTTTGAACAAGTACTTCCCCATGGTGAGAACTACTCAATATCGAGATGCTATTACTCGTTTTGCTCAAGGGCCTAACGAGCCTTTTCATGAAGCTTGGAAAAGATTCAGAGACCTTCTTCGGAAGTGTACTCATCATAACATGCCAAAATGGTAGCTTGTCAACTTCTTTCATAAGGGGCTCAATGAGGCACAAAGGTATATGGTAGATGCCTTTTGTAGTGGAAATTTTATGTTGAAGAGTGTAGAGGAAGCATAGCAGCTTTTCGAAAATATATCTGATAATTCTACACAACATGTCTTACCTCTAGTAGCAAGACCTCATACTATATTAAGGAGAGCAGAAAGTATGAATGAAGCAGGAATAAATCAAAGGCTAGTGAGCCAAATGGAGGCATTAACCAAGAGGATGGATTAATTGATGACTTCATAGTCAAATTTTACTCCTCCTTTGACTAATGCACAAGGCTTTGAAGTGTGCTCTTTCTGTTCCAGTCTAACTCACCATGTGTCCATTTGTCCAAGTGCAGCTCAGTATTTAGAAATTCCACAAGAGCAAGTTAATGCTACCTATAGAAGGCCTGGAGGGAATAATATGTATTCAAACACTTACAATCCGGCTTGGAGAAACCATCCAAACTTCTCATGGAGAAATCCAGCCATAGGGACATCAGCTCCTCCACCTCAAGTACCTCAGGTGCAAGGCAATTTTCAATCTCCAGTTCAGACTTCAAATCCTCAAGGGTTCACTCCTATGAATGCCTTCAGTAAACCTCAACAATTCTTATCAATGCTCGAGGCAATGATGGCAAAGCAGTTAGAGCCAACTAATCAACTTGTGCAGTCTCATTCTTAATCCCTTGCCAAGTTAGAGACTCAAGTTGGCCAACTAGCTCAAGCCTTGAACAGAAGAGAGGATGGCAAGCTTTCTAGTCAACCGGTAGCTAATCCAAGAGGTGTGCGTATAATTGATGACATTACTGGCCAAGAAGTCCACCATGAATAAGTGCAAGCAATTACTACTCTAAGAAGTGGTAAGAGGGTTGAAAACAAGGTGGAAAAAGAGGAAATAAAGAAGGATAAAAATTGGAAGAAAAGACTTGAAGAGAAAAATGAGGGTAATGAAAAAGCACAAGAAATACCTCCAACTACTGAGCCATCTCTTGAGCAGAGACATGCAGTTGTGCCATTCCCTTAGAGACTACAAGAAACATCAAAAGCAGCGAAGCAAGCAAGCAAACTTTAGGACATAATGGAGATGTTCAAATAGGTGAAGATTAATCTCTCATTGCTTGATGCAATTCAGCAAATTCCAGATTACGCCAAATTTTTGAATATGTACTCAGAAGAGGCGTTCAAATAGCTATGTTCCTAAGAAGGTGCTATTAACTGAGCAAGTCAGTTCTATAATTCAGCACTGCACTGCTCCAAAATTCAAAGATCCAGGCACTCCAACAATTTCATGTACAATAGGGAATCATCAAGTAGAGCGAGCTCTCCTAGATTTGGGTGCAAGTGTAAACCTTCTTCCTTATTCAGTTTACTTGCAACTCGAATTAGGAGAATTGAAGTCTACCTCCATTATTCTCCAATTGGCAGATAGGTCAACTAAACAGCCTTGTGGTGTGTAATACCCCTAATTTTCAAAAGGATAGTCTCGGTATTTTGTTTAATTGTTTTCTGTTCATTAATTGTTTTTAGTTCATTAATTGTTTTGAATTATGTTTTAATATGTTTTAATTGGTTTTTTTATTTATTTGTTTTCCTTGTCTTATTTGTGTTCTTTGAATTAATTGGTTGGTTTATTTGTTTTCTTTGGGTTTAATTAATTTATTTGATTTATTTACATTAATTATGTGTTTAATTGTAATGGTGTTATATTTAATTCTTTATTGTAAATTTAAATTGGTAAGTGTCTTGATTTAATAAGTAGGGTTTTACTTTTAATCAGTTTGTAAGCCGTCGTAGGTTTCTCAGTATGTTGGATGGGCTGGTTAGGTTTTCAGTTGGGGCTTAGGGTTTAGTAAAATCCTATAAATATATGTTAGATGTTTGGTTAGGGTTTGAGAAACATAACAAAACCTATACGACTGTGGAGACAAAGGAAGAACAGAGAGGGTTCGCGTTGGTTTTCATCAGAACTTTAGAGACGGCGTAGAGATTTTTGGACAAAGATCTCAAAGGCAAGTTCTAACCTTACTCTCTCCCTTATACTCGTGTTCTTTGCATACTCAATAGTTCCAGGATGAATTACATGTTTTAAAAAAATAAAAAACGTTAGCTGTTTCATGTTCAGAGTTTCACTGAAACTGAATTTGTTTTAAAATTGTAAACTGTTTAAACTTTGAACTTTCTTGTTTAATTCTTGGTTTAATCCATATTAGTAGCATAATAAGGACTGAATTAAGGGTTGGAATCTTCTGGGATTAAGTTAAACTCTCTGAAAACCTATACTGTGAAGTATCGGAGGCGTAAACGGCGACCGGAGAGGAGAACGCGAAGAAGAGGAGGGAGAGAGCCGGCTCCTATTGGATTGGAGCCGGCTCTCCTTGGACTGGAGGCGGCTCCAATGGTCTAGGAGCCAGCTCCAGGGCCATTGGAGGCGGCTCCAATATTCTGGAGCCGGCTCCAGGTTGTTTGTTCGTGGATTTTTTGGTTCTGTTGGTTGTTTTTCCAATTTTCCGTGATTAGGCTTCCTAGTGATTGTTTTAATGTGTTTTAGTGGAGAATAAATACTGTAATGGATGGTTTAGGAGTGGTCTAGAGTAAACATAAATATGCAAAGATCGGATTAACATAGAATTGGACACAAAGCATTAATCGTTAGGATTACATGGAGTTAATTACGAATGTCTTGTAGACTTGTGTGGATTTGGAGTTTCTAACTTCTAGATTATAATGTAAAATTTCTTGTGAGAGTTTGTGCACTGCTAATTGCAAATTCTTAGAATATACATACATACAAGGAATCTGTATTTTTGCTAAAGATTAATTGATGATTAAACTTAACATTTAATTCGTCAATTTTGTTGAATAGGAGCCTAACAGTATGATAAATTGTCTGGATTTATTATGCATGCCATGGAAATAAATATTATAACATTTGTTTAAGCTCTGTTAATTATGGATACCGGGAATAAACTTATATTTACAGACACAGTCCTGTGGGTGATCAGGTAATGGCTTATTGCTGGATTAATTAAGCATGTTTTCCTAGTATACTTTAATGTGCTTAGTTTGGAACTGTGGGGTTTTGACACTGATACTGTTAGTACTTAATCAGTGGTTGGATTTATTAAAGCATGATGGTT
The DNA here is from genome assembly GCF_030987335.1 of Cornus florida. Classification (NCBI taxonomy): domain Eukaryota; kingdom Viridiplantae; phylum Streptophyta; class Magnoliopsida; order Cornales; family Cornaceae; genus Cornus; species Cornus florida. The sequence goes on along the minus strand of NW_026775572.1, from coordinate 59,408,036 downwards.
AATCTATTCTAACATGGTTAGGTTGGAATTGTTGGTTTTGACATTTATAAATTATTTAAATGCGTGGAATAGAGTAATTAATATTGATATTTATGTTTCCAATGTTAATCAATTTGTTGGGACTATTCAAGAACGGTTATTACTACATTCTGATATGCTTGATATGGACTCGTTGATATTGTTATGTACTTGTATATGCTTTATCAACTATCGGACGGATTGGATTGTATGTACCGGTATGGGACGGTGACGTACTAGGTTTGGATTAGCTCAAATTGCTAAGTTCTACCTATTTTGGAGTAAGGGCACGGGTTATAAAATACAATCCTCCTTATATATATAAGTCGGTACGGTTGAATACGCCGAGTGACTTACTGGATTTCTTATGGATGGTTAGAAACGGAGTTTAGATATATTTTTATGTTACCATGTCATGAGCTTGAGTCTCAGTGTCGACGGTTAGGGTGCGTATATGCAGTTGGATGTGTAGCTGACTGTGAAGGTTGAGGTATACCCTGTTTAGGGTTAGGTACTCATGCCCACTCAGGTGCGTATTGTGTGATGCCTTCTATCCAGGTTGAGACCCCCTTCAGGGCCTAGCGAGAGTCCAGTAGTGTGGATATATTTATGTACGGATTATTAGTTATTGTTGAACTATTTAGTATGTACATGCGTATCGAGTCTCTGCTTGGATTGTAGTAGGATAGAACTTATTCGTGGGCCTGACCCACTCCTATTTTTCAGGTGTACGTCAGTTCCAGGCTTGAGCTTGTTCGTGCTGAGCAGAGACGATCTTCCATTCTACCGACGATGTAGGGTTTCTTTCCAGATCTTGGATTTGGATTTTATCTTTCATTTTACTTTCATTCAGTGTGAGATTTTTATTAGGGGTCCACTAGAGATGGATTCCCGAGTTGTTCAAATTATGGATATTTGGTGTATCAAATTTAAGTATTTAATTATTTAAGGATTATCTTTTAGTCTTCTTTTCAGCTTTAAACTTTCATTTCTTAATTCATTTTGTATTCCGTGTTCGTTATAAAATATTAATTGTTTGATATTCCCTCGGGTTTGGGCCTGGGCCTGATCAACCCGTGTCTCGGATCCGAGGGGTATCACATGGTGTTATCGAAGATGTGATCATCAAAGTAAATAAATTCTACTTCCCAGTTGACTTTATTGTGCTACATACCGAGTCAGTTCCGAAGCCAAGAAGGCATATTCCAGTGATCCTTGGTCGTCTTTTCCTTATAACAGCAAATGCGAGCATAAATTGTAGGACAGACGTCATGGACGTATCTTTTGGCAATATGAAGATGCACTTAAATATTTTCAATGCCAGTCAATACCCTTCAAATAATAATGATTATTTTCTGATTGATGCCATCGATGAATGTGTGGAAGGGATGGCCCCATTTGCCTTAACAAAGGATCCATTAGAGGCATACCTATCTTACTTTGATGCCGAGTCCTTTGATGGTGAGAAAAGTATAGAAGAGGTGAATGCCCTGCTTAATGTGGCGAGTATGCACAACCTTCCACCATGGAAGATTCCTATTGAGCCACTTCCACAATTGTCAAGTAAACCACCTATACCATCTTTGGAGTCTCCACCAGAGCTAGAACTGAAGCAGTTGCCCTCTCATCTGAAATATGCATTTCTTGGGCCAAAAAGTACTTTTCTAGTAATTATTTCAGCAGAGCTATCAGACATACTAAAGGAGAAATTATTAGAAGTACTAGTCAACCATCGAGAAGCTATTGGCAAGAGTGTGGCTAATCTCAAAGGGATTGATCCCTCAGTGTGTATTCATCGGATTTTCTTAGAAGATGACTCCAAACCTTCGCAAGAAGCACAGAGGAGGTTAAATCCAAATATGAAAGAGGTGGTGAAAAAGGAAGTAATCAAGTTACTTAATGAAGGCATTATTTACCCAATTTCAGACAGTCAGTGGATAAGCCCGATTCAAGTGGTTCCAAATAAATCTGGGATCACTGTGGTGAAAAATTCTGAAGGTACTTTACTTCCCCAATGCGCTACTACAGGTTGGCGAGTGTGCATAGATTACCTCAAATTGAATTCCATGACACGGAAGGATCACTTTCCTCTCCCCTTTATTGATCAAATATTGGAGAAACTGACAGGGAAGAGTTTTTATTACTTCTTGGACGGGTATTCTGGATACAACCAAGTTGTCATTCATCCCGACGATCAGGAGAAGACAACTTTCACCTGTCCATATGGTACTTTTGCCTACCACCGTATGCCTTTCGGACTCTGTAATGCACCAACCACTTTTCAGAGATACATGATGGTTATTTTCTCTGATATGATTGAAAATTTTCTAGAAGTCTTCATGGATGACTTCTCGGTGTTTGGGTCTTCATTCGATAATTGCCTGGAGAATTTAGTGCTTGTTCTTCAACGATATAAAGAGAAGAATCTAATCTTAAGTTAGGAGAAAAGTCACTTCATGGTGTAAGAAGGAATTGTCCTTGGCCATATAATATCCAAGAGAGGAATTGAAGTGGACAAAGCTAAGGTCGATCTTATCTCTAATCTTCCTCCCCCATCATCGGTGGGACAAGTGCAATCATTCCTCGGCCATGCAGGAATTTACAGACGTTTTATCAAAGACTTTAGTAAACTCGCAAGGCCCTTATGCAATTTATTGGGCAAAGATGTTCCTTTTCACTTTTATGTAAAGTGTCTAAAGGCATTTGAGCAACTTCGTTCTTTACTGTCCTCTGCACCCATTATGCAGGCTCCAGATTGGTCTCTTTCTTTTGAGATTATGTGTGACGCATCAGACTATGCAGTGGACGCCATCTTGGGTCAGAGAATGGAGAAATTACCAAGAGTAATTTACTATGCAAGCAAGATCTTAACAGAGGCACAATTAAACTATACCACTACTGAAAATGAATTATTGGCAGTGGTCTTTGCTTTAGACAAGTTTCGTTCTTATTTGTTGGGTTTCAAAGTTATTGTGTTTTCTGATCATGCAGCTCTTCGACATTTGCTCAACAAAAAGGACACCAAGCCAAGGTTGATTAGGTGGATTCTATTGCTACAAGAATTTGACCTAGAAATCAAAGACAAGAAGGGTTCAGAAAATATGGTGACAGACCACTTATCCAGAATTTTGGTAGATTTATCTTGCACTCTTCCATTGTATGATTCATTCCCGGATAAGCAGTTATTTCAACTTCAGACGGAGAATCCACCATGGTATGCTGATATTGTAAACTGGAAAGCATCCAGAAGAATTCCATTTAATTGGACTAAACATAATAAAGACAGGTTCTTCTCTCAAGTGAAATTTTATCATTGGGAGGATCCATAGTTATGTAAGTACTGCTCGGACCAAATTATTCATCGCTGTATGCCAGGTAATGAAATTCCAAGCATTCTAAAGTTTTGTCACACACTTGCTTGTGGTGGCTATTTCAGTGGAAAGAAGACGGTAGCAAAAGTCCTTTAGAGTGGGCTAATTTGGCCTTCCCTGTTCAAAGACGCTCACAAGTTTGCAAAGGCCTGTAATCGTTGTCAAAGTTTAGGCACCATTACAAAAAGAGACATGATGTCTCTCTCCCCAATTCCGTTTATTGAAATTTTTTATGTCTGGGGCATTGATTTCATGGGACCATTCCCGATGTCACATGGCAAGGAGTATATTTTGGTAGGGGTGGATTACGTCTCCAAGTGGGTAGAAGCAGTGGCAACACTGACTAATGTTCATAAGGTGGTGGTTGAATTTCTTCAAAGCAATATTTTCAGTTGATTCGGAATACCAAGGGCAGTAATCAGTGATGGTGGAAAGCATTTTTGTAATCACTTTCTTCGAGCCTTATTTAAGAAATATTCCATCTCTCACAAGGTAGCAACTTCTTACCACCCTCAGACAAGCGGTCAAGTAGAGATTTCAAATCGCGAGATCAAACATATCCTTGAGAAGACGGTTCGACCGGATCGAAATGATTGGTCATTGCGCCTTAATGATGCCTTATGGGCATATCGCACTGTATTCAAGACACCAATTGGGATGTCGCCATATCACTTGGTCTTCGGGAAAGCATGTCACTTACCTGTGGAATTGGAGCATAAAGCTTTTTGGGCCGTGAAAAAATTGAACTTCGACATGAGTCAAGCTAGGGCCAAAAGGAAGTTGCAGTTAAGTGAATTAAAAGAACTTCGCAATGATGCTTTCGAAAACGCAAGAATTTATAAAGCTAGAACCAAGGCGTTTCATGATAAGCACATTGTGAGAAAATCTTTCGAGCCAGGTAACAAAGTCTGGTTGTTTAACTCCAAGCTGAAGCTATTTCTAGGGAAATTGCGCTCAAGATGGGATGGTCCATATTAAGTTCAAACGGTAACCCCTCACGGGGCTATCACCATTTTTTACCCAAAGAAAGGTAAGACACTACAAGTAAATGGTCAGAGATTGAAATTGTACATTGAAGATTCTGTGCCTATAGAAGGAGTTGAATTCGTCACTTTAACGGATCCCATCTACTCCACCTAAACATCTAGGTACCATGTCACCTAACGACGTTAAATGTAGGAATTGTAGATAGGATTTTTCATTTACGTATTTTTTGTTTTCTCTTTTTCTCTTTATTTTTATCTTTTGTTTTAGTAGATTAGGAAGATTTAATGTGTTTCGTAGGATTTTTAGTTACTTGTGCAGGATACAAGTTGTGCTTGTTTCGAAGAAAAAAAAAAATTTCCATGGCATACAAAGAAAAAAGGTTAATTGGAACAGAACAGAGCATTTTTTGAGTCAAAACGTCAACCAAACCACCTACGGATTAAGACGCTGCAATGGCGAAGGCATTAAAGCAGGTGAATAACTTTTATGCATCTCCATTCTTGTCACTTTCATGTTGAAACAATTGTATTATTTCAATCGTATTTTTTGGATTTGCAATATTGCAACACGAGTATTAAGTTAATTAATCTTGCAGTTAATTATAATGATCTTCTTGTTTTAGAGACTTTCAATCACATATATATGTAACTTGATGTAAAATGCTAGGTTAAGGAACAAGGGATTTTCTCACTAAAGTAGGATTCTTTCTCTAGTATGCTTAAAGGCTCAAATGATCACCCTAGACTGACTATAACCCCATTTATGGTCAATATAAGAGGTTCATGCTATATAGTAAGTAAAATCCTGTTTTTTTTTTTTTTCCTCCCATGAGTAAATTTCATTCAAGAGCGGTCAAGAGGGGAGCGCATCCCAGAACAACTGCAAAAAGGCCAAAAAATAAGCTAAACTTTCAAACCATCCACAAAATCTTCTAAGTCCACCCATCGATTTACAATTATTCCCGTATACCCAAAAAAATAAATAACTAAGAAGACATCAAAGCATCTCCTACAGGAGGTCCTCAATTGATCAAGCCTTCAGTTGAGGATTATTGGAATTCAAAACGAATTTCTAAAATAACTTCGATTGATAAACATATCAATAAAGGCTTTCTGGAGAGCACTCGATCATTCGACCTATCCATTGACACATTTTTTTGTGTGAATAATTATTCATTGACACGTTTTCCAATAAAACTTAATTTTGAAAATTTTCACAAAACTTTAATTTGAAAGCACTAACTTTAAAAACAAGTTGAGAATAAATATTTTGAGTCTTTTCAAGATCAAATCTAGGTCATTTGAGGTTTTCTAAGGTTTATTTACCTGTGCCCTAGATATGTGATATCACCATTGTTAGGCGCTGAATGTTATGCATTTTAGCCCCTTTACTTGCATGTTTTATTCTCTTAATAATAGTTTATTTGTGATTTTACATTGTTTTATTATTTTTTATTTATTTCAGGGCTTTAATTGTAAAATCAGTCAAGACCAGTGATTCTGAGCTTTAAAAGATAACATTCCATGGAACCAAGTAATGTTGAAGATCCAAGTCTAATTATACTTAGAAAATAGTTCAAAATAAGCCACAAGTTGATAAGAATGGAAAGAAGAAGAAAAGGAAAAATCATTCTCCAAAAAGGAAACTTTCGCCAAAGTTGGTAACTTGAACCCGTTTTGGTAATCTGGCCGTATCTTTCGCCTCCTGTGTCAAAACAGCTAAATTCTTGCATTGGTTGAAAGGAAAATCGAAGAGCTACAATTTTGTATTTCACGAGGATTCCCTAAAACAGCTGTTTACGTTGTCAAAATTGGGCTAGAAATCTGTATAAATTTTGGAGTCCTTATTTGACAGAATTTCCATGTATGTCTTCTATATGAAAAAAAAAAAAAAAAAAAAGGAACTTTAGGGCTGATCTTTTATTATTTAAAGGGAGTCCTCTACAGCATTGAATCATCATACAGAGGAGAAACATTCAAAAGAAAGAAGAGATCGATCCATGGCGATAAAGATGTCTTCCTCAACCATGAAGAATTCCACTCCAGTCATGCTTGACTAAACGCTTTCCTAGGGTTGTGATGTAACCCTAGTTTAGCACACTGGTTTGATTGTATTTAATTATTGGAGAACAATTTTTATTATGCATGATTGTGTAATCTATAGAATTTTTAATTGACTTTTCAATAAGAATCGGTTTTAGAGTTTTAATTCAATTACAAATATTTTTCTATCTTGTCTTGGATATTTAAATCTTGTGATTGAACACAACTCATTCACTTCTTGTAGTTCTGAATGAGATGATTACACAATGGTTTTTATCTGAATATAATGTTAGAGATTTAATGGATTATGCCTAGAAATGATAGATCATGCTACACCCTAAAGTAAAGTAGTTAGGTAGATGGTTTATGCCAATCAAAGATAGTCCATGCTTAACTTTAAATTATATTATTTTCTAACTGAATTAATATGTGCTTGTAGCCATGATTAATTCCCTATGCATATTATATGATATATATCTAATAAATTGATGCAATTAACTGGTGGTGCGACGTTAGTGGTGAAGTCATAACCCTAGTTCTCTCTCTATTTTCTACATCCTATTTAATCATTATTTTTAGTTTATTTTATTTTTCTACTCAGTTAATTTAGAGTTAATTATCACAATTCGATTATCGTACTTTCAAGTTAATTTGGAATTTAAGAAATCTGTTGACAAACTTATTTTACACAAGTCTCTTGGGTACAAAACCCTTACAAGTAAACCTTATTTGCAAAGATTCGTGCACTTGTGAGTGGTACATATAAATCTCACAACAACCATGTCGATTTTGCGCTGTGTTTCTTTGCGAATCTTCAGCTCCATTGTCTTCAACGATTGTAGCCAACTTACTCAAGGCATTCTAACAGCACAACCCAAGTTTTGAGTAGAAATTGCCAACAAAAGACTCTAAATCCTAATGCTTCTCGAAAATTTAATTAAAACGTTCTCCTTTCCGAGATCATAAATGCAAAATATGTTGAGCCTTTTTTACAAAGTATTCATTCAGTTCTCCAGCTTCTAGATTAACGGATGGGTTTCAAACTAATTTATTTTCTAATTATGGCTTCTAGTTTTCTCTTCAAACTAGACATTGGTTTAAAGTTAAGTGTTTCCTATCTTAGTCATCTAAATAAATCATGAAAAAATTCCTGGAAATGCCAACAGGAAAATAGGTTGGTTATGTTGGGCTCAACAGCAGGAAAATAGGAAAGTAGGTTAAAATATTGATGTTCGGGCAATTCTTTGCTGCTGTTGGGTTTATGAGAATAGGAACCAACTTATTACTGGTGGCAATTTATCTTTAATGAAATTGCATAAGATTGAGGGAACATGAACTAATAAAGTGAAAATAAAATGTAAAATATATAAAAAGTATAGTATGTTTAAGATCTAAGATAATTAAGATTACTTATAAAAAAGTATTTCATAACCCATTAAGTGCATCAAAAATACATCTAACCAATTTTGGCATAGATATGAACAAAAATGGACAGAAAATAACTTTCTTATATATCTAAACAGAAACCTTGCTCGTTGATCATGACCGTGACTGAATAAGATAGGTTGTCTGTGTACATATAAAGAGGCACTGAAGAGAGGTTTTTATGGGCTTTATATTGGCCCTTTATGGGGAACATTTCATTGGGTTTTCCCGATGTAATTCCACCCATGTGACATATTCCAGCTATTTATAAGCTATAATGCCTTTTTCTGGAAATTTGTGTTTTTTTTTTTTTTTTTTTTGGTTGCAATCTTCATATTTAAGCAATGAACTTGGAATGCAAGCATGCCGAGCATAAATTTGGTTTCGCTGAAGCAAAAATAATTCAAATTTAATTCTTATAATTGGTGAACATGAATCCCAGTTATATATGTGAGCAACTCTTCATTTGTAGCCCTGATTGAGGCTTTATTGTCATATTTTATAAAATGTTTTTATGCTTGTTCAAATTAGTTTCCTACTCCAACTGAAAAGCAAAAATAAAAAATAACATGAAATGGAGGAATAATTCATATCTTGATTAACGTAATCTCATTCTATACAATCTCTCTTTCCAGGTTTGGAATCTGTTCAGTTACCTTTTCTTTTTGAATTTGACAGGTTTGATAGCAGCTCTAACTAATGAGAGTGCCACCAGTAAATCGGTATACTCTTTGCACACTGTACATCAGAGATGATATTTATTACTCATCTTTTGGCAGAAGAACCAGAGAAGCTTGCAGGTCCTCTGTTGGCTGACACATATGTAACCCTGTTGAAAGGTCGTAACGCGTGGTATGGCCAAAAGTTGGCTAAAGGAGAATTAAGCCTTGATATGGGTGATAGTATCAAAGGGAAGGGGATGATTCAGGTGCGTTTATTGATTACTTAAAGAAAGTGATGATATGATTGATGGGTTCATGCTTATGAGTATGAAATTGCATTGATATTAGATTAAGACTAGGAAGATTATTCCAAGGAGAGAGAGATCCTTTATTTCTTTCTTCATTTTTTTTTTATTTATTTTCTTTTTTTCTTTTTTTCTTTTTTTTCCTTTGTGTTCTTTCTGTCAATGCACCTTTTACACAGCCTTAGGTTACTGGTTGGCTTGGGCGGTTAAATTCCATAACTATGAAGCAGTTGATTTTAATATGCACCAGGTATGTTTGAAAAGAGTTCCATGGTGAAATGATTTAATCACCTCAAAAAAAGAATTTTGTTTTTGGGTGGGGGGTTTTTGGTATTGGGGGGAGGGGGGGACGACGTGGTATGGTCGTCTTTTGAGCTTCACCAAAGCAAGTACCCTTGAATTGCCTGAATTATTATTGTAACATCATTTAAGTTGTTGGATAATAATCTGTGCAGATATGTTGGCTGACACATATCTGCACAGATTGAAGTACAGGCGCAGTGCGTGTGTAAAAGAAACTATGCCCATGACGACTTAGTAAATTATTTTGCTGATTATATGGAACTAGAGTTTCAATACTTGATCTGTACAATCTTTCTACCATTTATATAGCAAAGGCTTCTAATCTGCTTCTTAACAACCCCTCCTCTGGCTTCTTATAACCTTTCAATTTGTTGTTAGCAATCTTTTATGCCCTCTCTGTCTTCTGTGTTGCGGGGAGTCTCTGCAGTGAAAGCCTTTTTTGAGCTACTAAGTCAGTCTCGTTTAAGTATCCTACATCCCGAAGAAAAAAAGCCTGTCGCTCCAGTTGAGCTCTGTCCCATCTTGAAAACATTATATAAAATACTAATAATGTCGTAATGTTCATTTTATACCTCTCTCTTTATCTCTCTCTCTCAAATTGTTGTTTGAATACGGTGTATTTAAGAGAGACTATTGATCCATCTGAATCTTCAGGGAGCTCCCACCACTGGCCATTCTTCAGGCACTGAGAGATGAAACGATGAATGATCCCCGAGAGCGCATTCAAATAGCACAATCCCATGCGTTTTACAAACCTTCTCTTCTTAGTGAACTAAGATTTTTTCAGTTCTCCCAGGATGGGAATCTTAGTGAACTAAGATTTTTCATATTCAGCCATTTTTGTAGCATGATATGGACTGATGCTGATCAGAGCAAGCAATGGTTTGTCAGATTATGTATCTTAGTTCATTTGTCCCTGAGTTCTAGTTTTATTTGGGAGAGTTGAAAACGTGCTATATTAACTGTAGTTTTTTACTTTGGATTGTGCTAAGCAATATATTATTTTCGTGTTTGAAAACTCATTTGTAAAATTGTAGGAATATATGGATTGCGTGTCAGAGTGCACTATGCGTCGCCCTAAAATAGATTTTACATCTTGTTCAACTATTTTAACGGACAATAACTGATTCCATAATACTTCTCCTAACCCAAATATGTTTATTCTCTTGAAACCCTCATTTTTTTTTTTTCGGGGAAAAAAAATGACTGGAGCTCTCTCATCTTTTTTGGGTGTACACTGTGAACTTCTTAAAAATGTATGATTTGTGCATTATTCGTGTTTTGGATGACCTTTTTAGTTACTAACTTCTTGGAAATGTACTATTCGCGTCAAGCATGGTGCTTGTCAACTTCTTAAAAATGTGTATCATTCGTATCTTGGGTGGTGAAAGCCTTTACAGTTACAGTAAGGCTTCGTTTGTTTGGATATAAAATATTTTTCAAAAAATATTTTTTTATTTTCCGATGGACTCGACTTCAACCTCACTGAAAAAGTAAAAATTAAAAAAATAGTTTACCTGGAAAAAAATATATTTTAAAAAAAAAATAACAGTGTGTATCATTTGTATTTTGGATGGAGAAAGCCTTTCCAGTTACAGTCTAACTTTAGAAATGTATCACTCATGTCTTCAATGGCCTAAGTATTCCCAATTATGGTCAATTTTTTGAAAAATCATCATTTGTGATTCTTCCTAATTACTTTTCAATTATTATCAATTTTTTTAAAATGCATCATTGTATTCTGTTATTGTCGTACGCCCTTCACTAGTTAAAATTTTATTTGAAATATTACCATATGAATCAGTTTAAGTCTAGATAGCATAAAATAACATGAGGTTTTTACATTAAAAATTAATAATAATAATAAATAAAAATTTGGATAAATTGCATTGACATTTGACACCCACAAAAGTTTTGCAAAGACAGCTGCCAGCTTTTTAATTCAAAATGTGTTGAAATATCGAGATTGCCCTTTATTCATTTATTTATATATATAAAAAAAAATTCAAACATGCTAAATGAACCCCAAAAAAAAAAAAAAAAAACCTCATTATTAAAATGATACCCCTAATTGGAATGGGTGACAAAATTTTAAAAAAATGTCATTGCATGATACCTGAAAGATTTTTTGTTTTCTTTACCTAAGATAATAGGTGAATTACAAATTTTCATTTAGATTAACTTGTTAAGATTAAATTAGTTAAAATTTAAATTAAAAAAACTAGCATTCAATATGGACGATGACTTGGGACTCCTAATTGGAATAGGACATGTCAAAATTTTAGCACCCCCAAATTTTGTTTATGGCATGTTACGTGTACTTAATAACTCCATGTTACTCTCATAATTCACCATTCCATTAGTCTCTTGTTGAGTTGTTGTTTCTTTGTTCGCAGTCACTTGGAGCAGTTGATATTTTAATATCATATTTCTTGTAATTTTTTTAAAATTTTTTTTTTATTTATTCCGTCTATTTTTTAAAAAATATTTTTTGCATTTTTTTTTTCTCTATTTTTTTTCGGTGTTTGGCTGCACTCAACACCAAGTAAAACATTTTACCTGTAAAATGTCATTTTATGATCGATTTTCTGAACACATAAATTTTTTTTTTTTAATGGTAAAACAACTACACACCCCCTTTGTTCTAACCCGTTCTCCTCTTTTGAGAATGAGGTGGTAATAGTCCAGGCCAAATATCCATCCTCTCTCTCCTCCAGTTCTGACCACCGGAAAATAACAAAAACCATAATTTCCGGCTAGTTGGTTCGTGAGATCTAAAACCACCAAGAATAGTGAAGACATGTAGAGAGAGAATTTAGAGGGAGAGAAGGGCGTGCAGACCAGGACGTTGAAATCGTCCGGGATGAGAGAGAAAGTCATCGGAGATGGGGCTGAGGAAGCCGTCAGAGTCGGGTTGAGATTATCGTCGAACCATCGCGACGGTGCAGAGCCATGGACTAAAACAAGTCAAATAGGAGTAGATATAACAAAACAAAAGCAAAAAGGCGTAAAAACCACCCAGCGAACTTATTAATATAATACATGGGACCAAAATGGACCAAAATCTTACAATACGCCAAAGTCTTCCTCTATCGTCTGGCATTAACGATAGACCAAACTCACTGCTACAGAAACAGCAATGATGATCCCAGAAGTGAGCTTGAGTTCCAGAGGAAAAAATATTGTGACGGCGAGGAGGAATGAGACGAGGCCAGAGAGGAACCCCACATGCTCTAGTGCACGAGCTTCATCCGGTGAATTGGTAGAGATGTAGATTGATACGCAGAGTGCGGCGACAGCAACTAGCATGGCGAGACACATCATGTGGAAGGTTACAGGGAGTTCATGATCGTGGCCATTTCTTTGAAGCAGTGATTGAATTGCGATTGCGATCACAGACTGAAAGCAGACTCCAGCTACCATCACAACCCAGTTGAGGTTGAGGCCGGCAGGGGCATTATGCACAGCAGCAGCTACCGCTGGTTCAGGCTCTTGGTTTTGCTGCTGCTCAACCTCAGGAGCTACCATGATTGGCCAGTCGGGGTTGAGGGGGACATCATGCACAGCAGCAGCAGGAGGTTCAGGCTCTTGGTTTTGCTGCTGAATCACAGGGAATTCTGGTTCGGCCATGGAAAGCTGGTTGAGAATGAAGATATGGAGTGTGATGATTTATATAGAGGATAAAACCTTTCACTACCTTTAATAGAGCAGCTTATTGGCTTCGTAGAGCAATACCTTTCACTATCAAATTTGAAAGGATGCCTCTCCTTTCAGTATCTTTCTATATATATATATATATATATATACACATTCCATGGGTACCTTTCACTATCAAATTTGAAAGGAGGCCTCCCCTTTCAGTATCTTTCTCTCTCTCTCTCTCTCTATATATATATATATATACACATTCCATGGGTACCTTTCACTATGAAATTTGAAAGGATGCCTCCCCTTTCAGTACATAGTGAAACCCATGGAATGTGTATATATATATATAGAAAGATACTGAGAGGGGAGGCATCCTTTCAAATTTGATAGTGAAACCCATGGAATGTGTGTATATATATATATATATATATATATGTATCGAAAGATACTGAAAGGGGAGGCATCCTTTCAAATTTGATAGTGAAGGGTACCCATGGAATGTGTGTGTGTGTATATATATATATATAGAAAGATACTGAAAGGGGAGGCCTCCTTTCAAATTTGATAGTGAAAGGTACCCATGGAATGGGTGTGTGTATATATACATATATAGAAAGATACTGAAAAGGGGAGGCCTCCTTTCACCGTCTTTCTAAAGCTTATTGCTCTACGGAGTCAATAAGCTGCTCTATAAAAGGTCGATCACTTTCACTTACAATACTCTCTCTCTTCCACGTGATCATATATCCATAGTTTTTCTATATATATACATATACATATACATATATATAGAAAAACTATCCATTCCATTTTCACACATATAATATATATAAAAGAGCGTAAGAGACGATGTTAATTTATATAGAGGATGGATATATACAAGAGACTGATGTTAATTTATGTAGGTTTTGAATATATCTCACTTCAATTGTTCATATTTTTTTGGTTAAACGGTCAATGTACTATGCCATATTATTAAAAGTGGCCCACAAAACTTGGTCAAATGGTCAACAAACGACGCCACTTCAGAAATGATGGCTCACAAGTCAAATGGTCAAACGATTTAAGTTACGTGACACTTACCATGTCAGTATACTTCGAACGGAAGATCGGAGACTTGAAGACCTGAGTTGGGAGCAGGACTCAAGATTACTTGGGATCCGAAGAGATTCTTGGTTTGGTAGATGAAGTTCAGGACTCGTCGAGTCGACACTCGACCTGACTCGTAGAGAGAGATACCATTTTGACTCCCATACATTTTAGACCCATCTTAATTAACATTATTTTATAATGTTCCTCTCGCTTAGCCTATATAAGGGAGGGAAGAGTGAGAGAGTGAAAGGGAGGGAAGAGGGAACGAGTGAAAGGGAGGATCTTCTTCCTGTTAGTCTTGGGTGCACCACTCGTATTATCAATGGGTACACCACTAGTATTAATTTCGGAATTACGAAATCAATAGGCCAAAGTTGTCACATGGTCAATTTTTTGCGGTAACAAAAGTGGTTCATTTCACCAGTGTGAAAGGGAGAGAAGAGGGAACGAGTGAAAGGGATGATCTTCTTCCTGTTAGTCTTGGGTGCACCACTAGTATTATCAATGGGTACACCACTAGTATTAATTTCGGAATTACGAAATCAATAGGCCAAAGTTGTCACATGGTCAATTTTTTGCCTTTGGAATCAAGCCGGTAACAAAAGTGGTTCATTTCACTAGTGTGAAAGGGAGAGAAGAGGGAACAAGTGAAAGGGAGGATCTTCTTCCTGTTAGTCTTGGCTACACCACTAGTATCAATTTCGAAATTACAAAATCAATAGATTAAAGTTGTCACATGGTCAAGTTTTCGCCTTTGGAATCAAGCTGGTAACAAAAGTAGTTCATTTCACAGTGTGAAAGGGAGAGAAGAGGGAACGAGTGAAAGGAAGGATCTTCTTCCTGTTTGTCTTGGGTACACCACTAGTATCAATTTCGAAATAACGAAATCAACAGACCAAAGTTGTCACATGGTCAATTTTTTGCCTCTAGCTGAAACTAAATCTGTAACAAAAGTGGTTCATTTCACCAATGTAAAAAAGAGAAGAGAGGGACCGAGTGAAAGGGAGGAACTTATTCCTGTGGGTACACCACTGGTATCAATTTCGAACTTACGAAATCAATGGACCAAAGTTGTCACATGGTCAATTTTTCGCCTCTGGAATCAAGCTGGTAACAAAAGTCTTCCTCTATCCTCTATATAAATTAAAATCAATAAGTTGTTCTATTAAAGGTCTCTTTCACTTCTTCACACATGCAATAGGTGAAATGGACCTTTAATATGCACCCATGCATCTTCGTCATTAAACTGTAATATTAAAGGTCCCTTTCACTATTCCACACATATATGCAATGTTTAAGTTGTACGCATATATGCAATGTTTAAGTTGTAGGTTTGATTTTAATTATACAGGGTTTTGAAATTGTTGAGCATAAAAGAAGGGGAATAGATTGGGTTATAGTTTTGGCATATGGCTTTTGAAAACTCATTTGTAAATTGCGTGCCAGAGTGCATTATGCCTCGCCCTAAAATAGATTTACATCTTGTTGAACTATTTTAACTAACAATAACTTTAGAAAAAAAGAAAAAACTGATTCGATAATACTTTCTCCTAACCCAAATATGTTTGATCTCTTGAAACACTCATTTTTAATTTATTTTATTTTATTTTATTTTTGGGGAAAAAAATGATGGGAGCTCTCTGAATGTACCGTCATTGTCGTACCCCTTCACTGGTCAAATATTATTTGAAATGTTACCCAATGAATCAGCTGAAGTACACAGCGGTTTTTACCTCAAATAAAATAATAATAATTTTTTTTAAAGGTCAATTGCATTGACATTTGACACCCAAAAAGGCTATCCTTAATTGACACCTAGATAGAAGCTAGCAAAATTTTTGCAGACACACTTGTCAACTTTTTCAATTCAAAAGGTGATGATTTGTCGAGATTGCCCTTTATTATTTTATTTATATTAAAAAACAAACTCAAACATGCTAAATGACACCCCTAATGGAAATGGGTGACAAAATTTTAAATATATGTCAATGCTTGCCAAGTGAAAGATTGAATTTTTCTTGTTTTCTTTACCAAGGACAATAGGTGACATTACAATTTTTCATTTAGATTAAGATTAAGATTAAGATTAAGATTAAATTAGTTGAAAATTTAAATAACAAAAAACATAGCATTCAATATGGATGATGACTTGGGAATCTTAATTGGGATGGGACATGACAAAATTGTAACACCTCCAAATTATGTTTATAATTGCATGATGTTTCTCTCATAATTTACCATTCTAGGTCTCTTGTTTCTTTGTTCTTAGTCTCTTGGAGCAGTTCATATTTTTATATCATCTTTTTGATAATTTTTTTGGAATTTATTTTTTATTTAGATTCGTAAAATATTTGTATTTTTTGGTTTTTGGCTGCACTTAACACCAGCTAAAACATTGTACCTGTAAAATGGTTTTTGTCATTTTAGTGAGCTTGAATAAAAAAAGGAAAAGAAGAGAGATGAGGAGGAGTAGAAATATAATCTATTATCTCGCTATGACATATCATAAGTGTATTCGTCTAATGAAATATAATATATAGTCTTATTATCAATAATTTATAAAATGGTGAACCAAATTTTTTTTTTTATTTTAAATAACGCATTATCATTGGATGACCTTGCTCTTTTCCTTCTTGTGATTTTGGTTTATAGTATGCCAGAGTCCCTTTTTTGATTCTATTATAATATAAGTATGTCTGAATGTATTAGGATTTTTTTTTTTTTTTTTTAATCGTATAAGCTTGTTGAAATATTACTATTTAAAAATAAATTAGTGATAGAAGTGAATTGGTGGTTTGAATTTAAAATTGAAAAAAATAAGTAATAAAAAGTTGCAGAAAAATTAATTTTTTGGATGATGCTAGCCTTTCCAATTACTCAACCATGGACCATAGAGATAAAGTTTCGAGAGTACTAAAAGAGGATTAAGAATTTAAATGAAAAATAAATTCAATTAATCTTAAATATTTTGGCATTTCAAGATTTTAACTTAATTAAATAAATAAGCACTTGAAAAAATAAAATCTCTCTGTGATTTTAATGTCATTCTTTCAAATTTGATTATACTGTCAAATCATAAATAAATAAAACATTTTAAATTCAGCATATTTGACTCTACAAATCTTCTTAGAAATTTTTTGAGTGTCCCACATGCACCTTGCAAAAATTGAAAAATTGGATTAAGCTCTATTTGGTTTGATAGAAACAGCAAGAAAAGGAAAGAGACAAAAAGTTAATACTTTATCAGTTTGATTGTGAAGAAAAAATAAAATTTTGAGAAAAAGTCACTTTCCATAACAGGCTAACTTTTTCATAATTTTTTCTTACAAAAAAAAAAACAAAAAAACACAAAATATTTTTTATTTTTTATTTTTTGAGAAAGTTTCATAAGTTTACTTTTTAGAAATGATGCTCTTTCTTTAATGATACGTTTCATACTATTTAAATCATAAAATGGTAACATCCATATGAAAGAGGTTGTAATTATTATTTTTATTTGGTTAAATGGAACGAAAGAGAATAAGCTCACAATTTATTATGTTAGTTAGGAGAGAAGGAAATATAAAATTTTAAATTATTTTTATCATTATGTCCAGTAATATCTATAATATTGTAATTTATAAAGGATAGTATAATAATTTAATACTTGTGTAATTTAAAATAATATTAATTTAAAACTTCTATAATAGCCTACTTTTCTTCTTTCCTATCATTTTTGTATAGATGAAAATTTGTAAAGAATGAAGGATAACACATCTTTTTTTATTATCCTTTATTTTCTTATATCATCTTTACTTGAAGTTTGTTCATTATTTCATATTGATTATCAGGAGAAACTCCTCCTATAAGAGATGCGGCACTATAAAAATTTGACAATTTTTCTAACTTTGTATAATGGAGTATTTAAATAAAAGAAGGTTTGGATCAAGCTCATTTTTAAAGGGACTGAATATCAAAGCCATTTTAATCTTAAACTATTTATTGTAATCTTAAACTATTTATTGTGACCGGAAAAATATTGAATCCGTATATCACCCGGTGATTAGAAACTTTTTTTTTTGTTTGTTTTTCTTCGGAAGGTAAGTGAGTAGAAACTTTCTCCTCTCTATTAATGTGAAACAATACAGTAATAGAATGACAGATGTTGATTTTAAATTTAAATATATAAAAAGAAAAAAAAATTAAAATTGAATTTAAAATATATATATATATTTAAAGTTATATAAAAAATTGACTTTTTTTTTAGTAAGTTTGGTAACTTTACAATTATGTTCTTTCTTTAATGATAAGTTTCATACTATTTAAATCATAAAATGGTAATTTTTCATACTAATCAAATACATGATAGAAAATTTATTATTATTATTTCATTCACTTTACTTCTCGTTCTTCTTCTCTTTTTTTTTCTTTTTTTTTTTAATCAAACAAAGCCTTAGAATATTCAAAAAAAATTATTGTCAATCTAATGCTCATGTAAGAAAGAAAAAATTTGTATGGAAGAGAGAAAATAATAGATGGAGGAAACGTCTAAATGGAAGGAATTGTATTTATTTTATTTTATTTTTTCGGTTGGACGGAAAGAAAGAGAATAAGTACACAACTTATTATGTTAGTTAGGAGAGAAAGAAAGATAAAATTTTAAATAGTTTTTATTATTATGTCCAGTAATATTTATAATATTGTAAGTTATAAAGGATAGTACCATAATGTAAAACTTGTGTAATTTAGAATAGTATTAATTTAAAACTTTTTCTTCCCTCCTATCATTTTTGTATAGATAAAAATTTGTAAAGAATGAAAGATAACACATCATTCATATTATAAATGATAGGTTTTTTTATCTCAATTATCTACTATTCCTCCGAATTTAACGTGGTTAGAAATGAGTTGAATAGAAAGAGATGTTTACCGGATTTTTTTTAAAGAGTTCCAACGTGGTCCAACCACGTTGGATTCGGAAGAAGAGTCAACAATTGAGGTCGGAAAACCTATCATTTCTCTTCTTACTATTATTTCATTTTTATACAGATGAAAATTTGTAAAGAATGAAAAATAACACATCATTTCTATTATCATTTATTTTCTTGTATTATCTCTATCGAAAATTTGTTCATTCATTCGTATTTTCTTTTCACATCTATTTCTTTCTTCCTACTAAACAAAACATAAAAAATAAAAAAAAAAATAAAAACTTCCCTCAAGTCTTACCATGAGAAAGTGGCACTATAAAAATTGACAATTTTTCTAACTTTGTATAATGGAGTATTTAAATAAATAAAAAAGGTCAGGATAAAACTCAATTTTAAAGGGACTGAAGATCAAAGCCATCTAATGTGATTTTTGTAGATGAGGAGTTGTTTTCAAACGTTACAAGTGAGTCTCGACTACTTTAACGCTAATTTCGGATAACACACGTTGTGATTGGACAATTATTTCCTAAAGTGTGGGCCCCAAAAGAAATTATGAAATACCAATCATTTTGTGCCACGTCATAATATTTTGGACTGGAGTGTTTTGTCATATGAGTAATATGGAATGGCATCTATTGTTTATAAGCTTTCATCTATTGATTTTGTTGTTTGCCCTCATCATATCATAGTGAAACTATGTATGGAAACTTGATGTTAAGTTTCACAAACATAAACATATATATATATGTATATTAGTGTTCAATTGATCCTTGAAACAAAAAATTATATACTCACTTTTAATTGTAACCTTAAGATCTAATTTTACGGCAATTAATTAATTTACTTTTTTATATTTATTTTTAAGAAACTTACATTTTCTTATATTATCAAATATTGTAAAAGAAAAATGATATAATTATACAATTTATTAAAGGAAACAAGAATAAAATAATTTGGCTACTTTTTGCCAAATTCACAAGTAACCACTAAGACGGAGTAAAATTAGTCTAAAATTAAAAGTCTATCGTTTTTAGTTTTTTTCTATACTTTATCAATTATGAAAAAACTTAGGATTTGTAATGATATTATACATATTTTGGCATGTTTTTACCGATCAACACTTTGAACATTTAATTTACCAAAAAATATAAAAAATAAAAAAAACACTGAGGACATTTAGATGGATATATAATAATATATTAAGAGTTGTTTTGCATGATTTTTCTAAAAAATTTATGAATTCAATAGTAGTAGACCTTAATTATAAATTAGTTGCTTAATAAATTCAAAATATTTTTATTAAGCTGAGTATAAAACATGAATGAATCTTGAAATTTGAGTTTTGATTATAATCAATACTTCTCAAATAATCTTTATTTAATGGCCATTTTATTTATCTCTTTTGATTAGCTTTTTTTATTTTATTTCTGTTGCTGCTTGCAAATTTGTTGAATAAACAATTTGTAGTGATGGGGAAGTGTTTTTTTACTGGATTATTTTATTTCTGTTTTCTTTAATAAATTGTCTAATTTTGTTATTTTTCTTTAACGATATTTAATGGTATGGAAAGAATATGAAAAGAAAATATAAGTTTCTTAAAATGAAGAAAATAAAAGTCAATTAAGTAATTGTTGTAGGATTAAATCCTAAGGCTACAATTAAAAGTGAGTATATAATTTTTTGTTCACAGGGAGCAATTGAACACTACTGTGTGTGTGTGTATATATATACACACATACATACATATGCTAACACAAGTAGGTATCATCTGTTATGCATAATATAATATTACTAAGTTATCACAACTTATTTTTTGAGTTACTCTCAAAATAAATTATTTCAATGCCCTAGAATGAATTCATGCGGCATAGCTGACCAACGATTACTATCGATTTCGGTTTCATGCAGACGAGTTGCAGTTAGATATGGACCCACAATAGGACTAGTGGAGGCAGATGCCCCCGTTGGATTTTTTTTTTTTTTCTTTTTTAGCATTTGTACTTCAAATTTTTAAAAATTCATGAAGATGGCCCACTAAAATTATAATTCGTTCCACTAGAATTTTTATTTTTTTTTTACATTTTACATTTCAATTTTTTTGAGAATTTATGAAAATGACCCAACTAAAATTATAAAAATAAACCCACTATATAAATTTATCCCCACAAATTAAAAATCCCCCCCTCACAATTTTCTGGATTTGTCACTCGTTGCAACATGAAATCTGAACTAAAGACCGATTTTTGGAGTTAGCTCACCTTCACCGGATCGCAACCCTTTGTCCTAGCCATTGTAGCACTTGTGTCACCGTGATAACCTTATGGTCACCTTCTTCTGGCTTATCACCGGATAGGGTTCCAAACCAAGTAGTAAATAACTTATTTTGAGACGTAAATCACACTACTACAGCGCTTACAATAAACAAAAACATGGATGGAGACTGGTACAGTATAAATGGTAGGAGCTGTATTTATTGTTTCCTATTTCTCCATGGACAGCTTTTGGGCACAATGGAGCCAGTGTGTGTGTGTGCAAGATATTTTTTACAGTTCATGAAAGTCAATGTACAATCCCGCTATTTTCGCCCACTTAATCGCCTCCCACGTGCCTTTATAAAAACAAGGAAGATACTAGTGCATGTTGTTGCTGAGTTGTAATGATTATTCAAATTATGTGTGTAATTTTATGAAAATGAATATTTGAATTTTGAATTAAATAGAAAAACAAGTTAAAACTGCTCATCGATATTTTTTTTTTTTTTTTTATTCCTCCCAAAATAAGTGTCTTATGATTATTTTTTATAATATTATCAATTAAATCTTAATCTATAAAAAGTAAACGATTATATCACTATATATCTGTTAGGGATAAATTTGATAATTTATTTCCTATTAATACAATAAAAAAAATAATAAAAATCATTCTCTTAAAAAGTTAGGTCATGTTTGGTTTATAATTTTAAAAACAGTTCTCAAGAACTCAAATTAGAGAACAATATTTTATAGTTATCTGAAAATAGACAATTTTATAACTGAGTTTTCAAAAAACTAAACCAAACTAAATTTTTTTTATATTTTTTTATTTTTAATTTTTTTAAAATACAAAATTATTTCCATAATTACAAACCAAACATATCCAAATTTTGATACGGATAACGTATGAGAGTATGGTGGGCCTAATGCATACCAGCCATAAGATGCATGAAAGTTATATTACGTGGATTGAATGCATTCAGTCCCAAGAAGTATTTTTCAATAAATAATAATTGTATAATTCAATAATTGAAACAAAACAAGGAGTAGAAAGCTCTTTATCGATTGAATATCTTTCAGGGAATAAATGTTCAACGGATAGGGAGTGTCCCTCTCCCTTTTTGTTTTAACTTTTTGTGAGATATAATTGTTGTAATGATCCGGTCCTTTTCATCCTTTTCTTTTTTCGGTGAATTTATTTTTTTCGTCTTTTTCTTATTTTGTCTTTTCCTTATTTCGTCTTTTTTCTGTTTATCGTTTTTCCTTACATAACCTCACTTGTTGTGCTCGGATTTGATTCCGATTTTGCATGCATTCATGATACTTGGTTTCCATGATATTTGTATTTTTACTTTTGTAAAAAATACATTCTAATTGCTTACTTTTTCATAAAGGGCATGGATGCATTTATTATTGTAATTATTCATTATTTTTGGGGTTTTGGTGTAATTATGTAAAATAATTATTTTTCGTTTTAGGGACCTTTTGTAATTTAATTTGTAAGATATTTTAAAAAATGACCTTTTTGTAATTTTTGAAAAATGCGACAAGTGTCACATTCTCATGGTGCCACTTGTTGGCAATGGGGTGGAGTGATTTGGATGTGTAATCTTTTGACATTTGGAGGGTGGAGATTCACCCACATGTTGGCCTAGAATTGGTGCACTTGTTGGCTTGGATGGTTGACAAGTGTAGGCTTAGGATTAAGCCTAGGAAGGAGCCATTTCTTTGTGACAAGTGTAGGATCATAATTTAGTCTTGCATTGTGTGTGTGTGAGAGGTAGTGTAAGAACACATAGTGAGTGGAGGATTTCTAGCCCTTCCACTCACCATTTCACACTTTATCTTTTTCATTTCACTTTTTTTCTCAAAACCCTAACCTAGACACCATTGGAGAAAAGCTTGGTTCATAACTTTTACTTCATTTTTGGTTTCCGTCCACACACCTTAGATCAAATACCTTAGAACACAAAAGTTTCCCCTCACTCTCCTTTTCATTAACCCTAAACTTGTTTTACATTTTAAGCTTGGTTGCTTGGATTATAGAGATTCAATTCTCTATTGAGGTAGGGGTGCTAATATGTTTATATTTTGAGTGTTTTAAGTCCTTTGGGGTTTAATATATATTGTATACATACTTTTAATATGATAGTCTTGCATATTATAGGAAACCCTCACTTGTTGACTTAGGGTTTATTGAATTAAGCATGTATAATTTGTATATACCATGTGTAGAAAGGTTGTATGATTTAGTAGTATGTTAAATTCTAGTGTTTTCAAATGTGGTAGTAATATAGGACTCTTATAGAATTATAAATGCCATATGCAATTTCTATTGATTTAAATTGTTATCTTATGGTAGTGATAATTCTATATGCTTGTCAATGACTTATTGTGTTTATTTTATAAGCTTGTTGCTAAATTGTTGATGATTAGTAGATAAAGTTTATTGTTGAGGCATGATCTAAATTTATAAGCAGTGATATTGTTTTATACATTATATCATGATGAATATTTGTCATTTATTATGCCATTTTAGATTTGAAATCCTAAGACATGATTTGTGTAGTTTCAAAATACTTGTGCGTAGAAGGTGGTTTATATGCCTTAATTATAGTGTTTGAATTTTAAACTTGTTTGTGATTTTGAATTATCTTGGGACATTGTTACAAGTGACATAACTAAAGTTTGGCTTTAGTGCGGGAAGTATAAGTTCTCCCCAATTGAGATAGTGCGCACTAGGGTGGTCTTCTCAGCGGGTTAATGCCCAGAATAACCATTTTGTTCTTGGTTTAGTCCGAGACGTGATGTCTAAGTCTTCCACTAATTAATTTCGCATTAAATTCCAAGTTGACAACCAATGCTAGATTGTAACTTGTAATTCTTGTTATTGGTGAATTGATGTTGTTAAGTACATTGATATTGATATGTGTTATTAAAGATTTATTTAAGTTAGCTTAAAATGATTCCTTCGAACACCTTAAATATAGACGTTAAGTGTAATGCTTCCTTGTATTCGTCTATATTGATCTTGCAAAGATATTGAAACTTTAGGATATACGTATATGCTTCTTCCTACGAGTAACTTGATTACTCACCCTAGTGGTTTGGGTTGTTTTTTAGATAATGAGACTATGTTCTTGGATGCTCATCATCCTAAAAGGCTAATGAGCAATTTGGAACATTTTGTATATTGACATGTAAGTGTTTAGCATGCTTTACTTTTGGATATTCTATTTTTGCATACCATGGATGTATGGTATTTTAGAAACTTATGTAGCTTTCTTGATGTGTAATGATACTTAAATATTTGCTTTTGACATTATAAACGTGTATGTAAAAAAGCCAAGGGCCAAGTATGTTTACTTTTGCATCTATACTCTTTTGGTGTCAAACTTTTCTTCAAAAATGTATTTTAACCATTTTGGGGGTTTGTCACATGAAATCCTTGTAATTAACATGTTTATATGTTCAATCTTCCTTTAAATGAATCAAATTTTGATCTATGCATGTGGATAGAATGAATCCCATAGGTTTCATTGCAATTCTATATGTTTAGAGGAGTTTTCAGCAGCATTTCGAAGAGTTTCGGTCGACCGAAACTCCATCTCGGCTGACCGAAACTCCATCTCGGTCGACCGAACCCTTTTTGTGACCAAATGAACAGTAAAAACCGGTCTTTGGAAATGTTTCTGTGAGTTTCGATCGGTCGACCAAAACTCACCCTACCTCTATTTTGGTCGACCAAAATAGCCCCTGTGCACCAACACTTCCAGATTTCAATTCAGCACTGATGGTCCAACTTCGAAAGGCCATAGCTTCTTCGTTTCTAATCCAAATGGGGTGATTCTTAGCCTAAACTCAAGAATTTTGAGTCAGCTTTCCAATGGTACCTATGCCATTCTCAGATTTCAAACACAGTAAGAGATATTCATATTTTAGTGGAGTAGTGTCAGTTTTCACTTTAACCTGGAAAGGGCATTTTGTGGAATTCTTAGCCAATGTTCTTAAAACCTCTTGGGATGTCTTAAAATGATTAGATTAGGTTGTATTCACCTTGTTTGACTTGTTTAGAGTCAAGTTTCTCTTTTTAATTGTGAATTGACCATTTTGCCCCTTTGATAACGAATTTTGTCATTTTTGACCTTTGTTTTCACTTTTGCTCTCTTTAAGTCCCGTGATCTCATGAAAGGTCACATTAGTATCTTAGGAGTGATTTCTATCTCTTAAGACTTTGCTTCCGCATTTCGGATCCGTTATCAAATTAACTTTCGGTTCATCACTAACGCACCGGGTTGAAAAACTTGGGCCGTCACAAATGGTGTGAGAGCTCCTTGGTTTAAACACCTTGGGACGACGGGTTTTGGGTGCATATCATGCTTTTGTTGATTTACTTTGACATATTCTGTGATACCCCTCGAATCCAAGACACGGGTTGATCAGGTTCAGGCCCAAACCCTAGGGAATATCAAACAATTAATATTTTATGATGAACACAGAATACAAATTGAATTAAGAAATAAAATTTAAGCTGAAAGAAACTAAATAAAAATCCTTTAAAAATTGAATACTGAAAATCTGACAATCCAAAACTCCATAAGTTTAACAACTCAGGAATCCAACTCTAGTGGACCCCTAATAAAAATCCAAACTGAAATAGAACAACTGAAAGAACATCCTGATAAGCTACGAAGAGAAATCCTACATCGTCGGTAGAGTGAGTAGAAACCTCTGCTCAGCATGAACACGTCTAAGTCTGGAACTGTCGTGTACTTGAAAAAATAGAAGTGGGTCAGGCCCACGCGCAAGTTTTATATTACTACAATCCAAACAGAGGCCCGATCCGCATGTACACCATAAATAATTCAACAATAGCTAATAGTCCGTAAATATATATATAGTCACACTAAAGGACTCTCAGTGGACTACAGGCCGGTCTCAACCTGAATAGAGGTAACATGCTAAAACGCACACGAAGTAGGCATGTGTACCTAAACCTAAACAGGGTACACCTCTAACCATCGTATCCAGCTATGCATCCCAATGCATATACGCTCCCTAACCGTCGATCCTGAGACTCAAGCTCATATCGAGGTACCATAATAATATATTTAAAATCCATCCTGAATCCTAGTAGTGCCGCTCAACTAATTGTTGCCATGACACTACAATTTAATAGGACTTAACCTTTGGTTAATCCATTCCTAAATCCAGAGTAGGTAGGTTTTGGTATTTTGAATCCAAATCGTCCCTAGTATGCCACCGTCCCATACCGGTGCATACTCCAACCATCCAGCAGTTGATAATATCGACAACTAAAGTAATTATCAACTAAATCCATACATCCAACAATTTATACCAACAGTAGTAATGTAAGCATTGACAAGTAGAGTAAAAATATACACATAAACATGCTCAGTACATACAGTTCCATAAAATCCGGTATACTATTACGTGTAAATCCTAATAGCTTCCAACAGCCAACAGTTGATAGTACAGATATTAAAGTAATTATCAACTAAGTTCATAACTCCAACAATTGATACTAACTGTAATCACGAAAACACCAAAACAAAATTACAGTAGGTATATAGACATGCTTAACTTATAATGTTCCCAGAATCCAATAGTGCTAAGTTTGTTTAAAACCTAAATCACTCGATACCAACTCATCCAAAACAAATATAATTCAAGTACATGATCATGATATGAAGTGAAACATGTTTTAATTATATTATCCGTCTCAGAAAATTACTAACAGAATCTTTAACTCTAAACAGTGTATTAATTGATTTAAACCATCTACTGTCCGAGCTACCCAAGTAATTAATTTATTAACACCTCTTGGGACCTTAATAATTATCTTTAAGCATCATCCATACATCCCACATACATTACCAAACCCAACTGAAACCACAGAAAACCAACCCCTGTAACCAAATCTGGCTGGAAACGAAAAAAAATGAAAAATGCATAAAGGAGCCGGCTCCCCAAAGTTTGGAGCCGCCTCCTTTAGCATTGGAGCCGGCTCCAAACCAAAAGGAGCTGCCTCCAAATTAAAAGGAGCCGGCTCCCTCTTAGGGAGAGCCGGCTCTCTCCCTCTCTGCCTCGTCTTCTCCGATTCCGATGTCTTCTGCACCTTCTATATCCTTCTACTATGGTTTCCGGAGGTTGAAACTAAACCTTTAAATATTCCCAGTCTGTATTTAAGCCCTTATTACATCACCAACATGAATTTAAATAAAAATTTATGCAAATAAAGTTCATGTTTAAACAGGTTTCCATGCACGCAACACATACTGATATGTTTCAGTTTTAGCACGAACAGAAAACGTCTTTTGTTTTAATTGATTCAATTTAATCCTAGAATTATTTAGGAATGCAAAGAACATGAAGCCCAAGGAAGAGAGTAAGGATAGAACTTGCCTTACACCGACGTTCGTCTCAAATTTCCGGCGAAACCTCTGTTTCTTCACTTGGTTGTTTCCCCAGACGTCTCAAAACTTTCTGTGTCTTATTATGGCGTAATATACTTCTAAAACCCTAGGCAGACACCGTAAATGAGTATTTATAAGCCACACTAATCCTAGGCTCTCTCAACCCTAATTGGATTTACACGGCCCATCGAGAAATCTAAGTTAATCAATGTCGGCTACTTATAAACTGTGTATACCTAATGGAACTATATAACAATCACGTGAAAACTAACTAAAAACTAACTAAATTTAATTAAATAAATGCATACCATTAATCAGTAATTAAAACAACTAATTAAAACAAAAACAATTAAATAATCAATAATCAATACAATTAAAACAATAAATAAAACCATTAAATAACGACAACTACAATTAAATCAATGAAACAAACACAAATACACTTAAATAAATAAAAATTGAAATTTAAAATAAAATAAATATCAGGACTATCCTTTTAAAATTAGGGGTGTTACATATTCACATGCTTTTGATAACATGTTTTGGCTTTATAACATGTTTATGTGTTTCTTGATAACACGTTTAGTAGTATGACATGTCTTTATACTTATATGCCTATGTGGTTAAGAGCATTCTTGTTTGACATGTATGCTTATGTGCTTAAGTGTTTAACTGTTTAAACAACTTTCTTTAATTGCTTTAGCATGACCGTATGTTGCATACCTTGTCTTGCTTCGTGTTTCGTGCATTCATAGTGTGAGTTGCACTCGGTCATAATAACTTGTGTTATTGTTGATCTCTTTCCTTATGTACGTTTAACATTATGGTTGTCACGCGTGGAGAGTCTTCACGTCAGGGCATTAAGGAGCAGGTGGTTGACACCGAGTTCACGAGGGGTCCAGGGAGGCCCAGGATTCCAGTTCGTGGCGTAGATGTTGATCCGCCGCGGGCACCGACTTACGAGGAGCGGGTTGCTCAGGGAATTAATCAGGGGATCGCTGAATCCCTACAAGAGTTGATACGCAGGCAGGTGGCAGGGCTACAGATACCGGCACCGACACCGGCACCGGTACTGATAGTCAATGAGGCACTAGAGTACTTTATGCGACTACAGAGGGTCAAGATTGATCCATTTGCGGGGAGTTCAGATCCGCTAGTCTCAGAAGCTTGGTTGGACTTTATAGTTCGCAAGTTGGACAGTATGGCGGTACCCATAGACAGGTTGAGGATTTCTTTGATAGCTTCTCTGTTCATAGGGGATGCAAATATCTGGTGAAGGTTTATGACCAATGTTCACAATGTTGAGTTGATGACTTGGAACGAGTTTAGAGATTTATTCTTCGAGCGCTTCTTTCCTAGGGCTATGAGGCGGGAGATGAGGACACAGTTCGCAGGTCTCTATCAGGGCACTATAAGTGTCATTGAGTATAAGACACGATTTACTTCTCTCTCTCGTTATGACGAGGATATGGTAGCGACAGATGAAGCCAGGGCAATGAAATTTTAGGATGGGCTCCATCTTGACATTAGGCCAAGAATCTCAATTATTGATTTGAAGACTTACAGAGAAGTGGTCCGGAGGGCTATGTTAGCTGAAGCAGAGGAACGGGATCAGTTACGGATCAGGGGTTCGCATAAACAGCCTCGCGGAGATAATCCATCATCTTCCGGGAGTCAGTGGAAGAAGGCTAGGGCAGGGAACAATACTCACTCACAGGGGGCATCGTAGCAGAACCATTTTGTACCCACAGTTCTTGTATCTTCAGGATCAACCCAGGGAGTGGTTTGTTACCATTGTCAGCAGCCAAGGCACATCAAACCTCACTGCCTACAACTTCGAGCACAGGCCAGTCAGACTTCAGTTTCTACAAAAACTGTAATACCCCTAATTTTAAAAGGATAGTCTCGGTATTTATTTATTTGTTTTAATTGTATTGTTAATTATTTAATTGATTATTTGACTAATTGCTTATGTGTTTAATTGAATTAGGTATTACTTGATTATTTGATTATGTGTTTATGTATTATTTGTATTTTTGTATATGTTAATTGTTTAATTAGATTATGTGTTTAAATTGTGTTTTGATTAATCGTAAATTAAATGTTTTCTTTTCTTTTATTATTTTATTTTATTTTTCTTTTATGGTTATGGTTAGTAGTAATGGGCCAACCAATTAGGTCCCACGGACTACTTGGATAGGAGGTTGGATGTGTATGGATTATTATCCATGGATAGTTGTGCATGTATATATATAGATATATATTATATATATATATAAAAGGGAAAGTAATTTATTAATTACTTTTATAGTAACTTGGGTAGTAATATTTAATCTGATGTATATGTTTTATATTTAAATAATAAAAATATACATAGATTTGATACGTGTTATGTTTTAAGTTACTTTATAATATTATGGTAACTTAAGTATTATTGGATAATCCATTAATAAATAATGGAATGTGTATAATTTATTTATTTAATAAAGATATACATAAATTATATACGTAACATATTTTACTTACCTTTTTAATATATATAAAAGGGAAAGTAATTTATTAATTACTTTTATGGTAACTTGGGTAGTAATATTTAATTTGATGTATATGTTTTATATTTAAATAATAAAAATATACATATATTTGATACGTGTTATGTTTTAAGTTACTTTATAATATTATGGTAAATTAAGTATTAATATTGGATAATCCATTAATAAATAATGGGATGTGTATAATTTATTTATTTAATAAAGATATACATAAATTATATACCTAGCATATTTTACTTACCTTTTTAATATTTTAATTTTTTTTTTTTAAGTTGACTTGGATTGGGAAAAGGGTTAGGGTTATTTTATTGAGCCTATAAATTTATAGTTATAGGTTGTAAAAAGTGGCTAGAAATATTCACGTGATATATTCTAGAGAGAGAGAGTTAGAGAGGGAAGGAGTAAAATGAAAGAAGGAGGAAAAAAACCCTGTAGAGAGAAGATCAAGGAAGAAGAAGTTTAATTTTCGATCAGAAAGTTTAAGGCAAGTTCTTCTTCTATCTCTTTCCCTTTGATTTGTGTTTCTGTACATGCCTAGGAAATTTCAAAATTTATTAAACACATAAAATTAAATAATTATGCATGTTTAATTGGATTAGAATAAAGGTTTTATGAAATTGGTTCATACATGTTCTTGTGTTATGAATTGATAAATGCATGATTTTGATTTGATATCCGGTGTGAATTTTTATATGTTTAAATTATGTATTTTTCATATCTGTGGAATGATGGAACTTAGAAACATGCTTAGGATTCCTGAACATTAAATAGGAACTAGGTTTGGGTTTAAATAAATTTAAATAGACTCAATCATAATGATACTTGCTATTTGAATGTTTTAAACAAACGAATGGATTTAATCTTTTAAAATGTTTTAGCAATTGAGATTAAATATGTAGGATGAATTGGATACGGAGAATGCTTATTTGACGGTATAATAAAATATTATCATGTATAAGATTCAGTTTGTGTAGGACATATGATATAGGAAGCTTAAATAAATAATAAGTCATTCCTATTTTGTGATAACTTGATATCATATTATCATAGTTATTTCTGGATTGTTTGATGTATTTCCTTAATCGTTATATCAATTGTTAGATTGTGTGGTTTAATGCATCGGTATGGGACGGTGGCATTCTAGGGACGGATTAACTTATTAATTAAGTCCTATCTATTTTATATAAGGGAATGGATTAACTAAAATGTTAAGTCCTACTTATATTCAAGTCAGGTCAACTGAACAAGTTGAATGACTTATGGAGGATTAATTTATACTGGATATGATGATTACTAAATTATATATATATAAGTATGGTGCCATGATATGAGCTTGAGTATCAGGATCAGTGGTTAGGGCGCGTATATCGCCAGGGATGTGTAGCTAGATATAATGTAGTTGTGTACCCTGGTAGGTATAGGTACTCATGCCCACTATATGTGCGTTTTGCATGTCACCTACTATTCAGGTTGAGACAACCCTATAGTCTAGTGAGGTTTATTTAGTGTGTGTGTATATATATATACGGACTACTAGTTACTGTTGGATTGACTAGGATGTATACCTGTATCGAATCTCTGCTTGGACTATAGTAGAGTAGAACTTGTTTGTGGGCCTGCCCACTATTATTTTTCAGGTGTTCGTCAGGAGTAGAGGTTGTTCGTGCTGAGCAGGGATCAGTCTACTTCATTCTTCCGATGCTACATTGGAGTTCCTTTATGATTCAATTTCCTGATTTAGACAGTTATTGTTGTCATTTGTTTTGTTTGAATTTTCTAGGGGTCCACACAGTATGGATTCCCAAGTTGAATTTTGGAGGATCAGTTGTTTCAGAAGAGTTTATCAATTAATGGAAATATATTCTGAGGTTTATTATTAGATTATCATTTTAGTTTCTTGTCAGTATTTTATTTATTATTCTTTATTCTTTTGTACTCTGTGTTCGTTTATTGCCGATTTCTTTTTGATATCCCCGGGCGTTCGGGCGTGGGCCTGGCCAACCCGCATTCGGAAATCCGGGGGTATCACAGTTGGTATCAAAGCATTCCAGGTTCAAGTGTCCTTAGGAGTATCTTTCGTTATGTAACTTCCGCGTTGCGTCTCTTAAAACTTAGAGCCCGTATTATGATTCGTTGTACTCTATTTATGGTTTGTTAGGAAGAGCTGATGTTAATAGTATTTTGTAGTCATAGAATGGTTGGCACTAGGAAAATGATGGGTTCAAGGCGAAAGTGATAAAGACCCAAAGGAGTAAAGGAATACGTTATCGATTTCGTTGCCAGAAGGCAGAGTTAAGGATTGATGGTTTAGGTTCGTTTGGCGTTACTTTAAAAGTATAAGCCAATGAAGGATTTAGGTGTACGTGATAGGTCACCGCATATCGGGGCCAACACGACTTCAGTTCTTAAAAAGGAGACAAGCGAGGAGTAGGAGCCGAAGAGGATCCTAATGGAGGAGATTTATGTTTATCCAATAGAGAGGGTACTAAATCTTGAAGATGGATGATCACGCGAAGTGATCTGAATTGCTAATAGTATAGCGAATGTTATTAGTAGAATTGGGGTTGATCAATCTACAAATAATTAAGCTTTCTTATCATCTCTAAAAGAGGTATATAAGAAGTATTGTTCAGGAGTTTAGGGATCGGATGTGTTCTTATCAGAACGAAATACATAATTTTTAAATCACATACAAGAGGGCATTGGTATTATGTTGTGACATTCTAATTCGCTTTATAAAACCAAGTTAGATAGTTTACATTCCGCATATAAGAAGGATGAGGGTTAATCCCTTGGTATTTGCTTAGGCAAACATTTATGTTTTTAAGCTATGTTTTAAAGGATATGTTTTGAGGTTGGATGATTATTTGCGAAACTATAAAAGGAAATTTTGAAACAATCTAGTAAGGTTGATTTCTTCCTAAGTAAGAATATATTTTATTTTATTGTGTTTATCATAATTTTTTTTTTTTTTTGGTTAATTACTCGGGATTTGGTATGTGGTTTAGTTGGGGACATAAGTGTGTGATCAGCCAATTATTGTTTTAATAACATGGAGTAATAATGCTATTTACGCTAGATTTGTGAGTGTACGGTCGTAGGATTTGGTAGATACACATAAATCTAGCCACTTTATTAGACCTGGACATGTGTCATTATGGTGTGTTTTCGGATAGGATAGTTAAACCATCACTACGAGTCAAACAATCTAGAATGATTAGTTTGATATACTTTACGTTAGCTATGGATTCGTATCATATTACAACACCATGATATTGGTGGTTGTTAATGTTTCGGTATGCGTGAGGTAGTGGTAAATAAAGATCACTGTAACGCCATGATGATTTATCAGAGGTGCTGGATTTGCTGAACATCTTCTTGAAAATTTCAGAAGTTGTTATCAAGTCGGAAAGAGGATTTAGTACTTATTGGAATGACACCGAGTGAGGATAGGAGACTGAATAAATATTCATCAGTAAATTCTTAATCAAGAATTTATTCACGAGGGTGTGTCATTAGAAGGAATTTACCGGTGTTGCACATGGAGGAGGAAACTAAGTCTTTTCATTTCCATAAATAATATGGAATTATTTTTTTAGTCACAATTTGCAATAATTAGCTGTTGCTAAGAAATTGATAACTTATGTAGAGGGTGGAAAGATTTCATATTCTTTTGAAGTTAGACAAAGAAGTCGGATTGTCATTAACTTGTCTTAAAGAAGCAGGGTGTGTCAAAAACAAGATGGTGAGACCAAACATTTATATAAAGATGAGGTGCATGGTATGTATGGAAAGGTTATAGTTTGTTGACTTTTGTTGAGTTAAAGTCATAGTTGACAATTGATAAATGGAATTACCGATTGATTTTCAATATCGGCAAGTTTATCACGGATCAGTGGTGGATAGATTTAGTTACAGAATTCCCTTTTGAAGATGCTCCAATTTAAACGTTGGGCACAGACGAAAGCTGGTAGTACCAGACTAACGGTACTTTCTATAAACAAATTGGATGGAGGATGCACGGACTGAGTTTCACAACTTTTAGTTCTTCATCCTGGTGGAAACATGATGCTTCACGATAGGCAGAAGAAGGGACATAATGATTTCTCTCAAAGTCTAATATTTATTAGATAGTAAAGATGGACCATCAAAGATCATTAGATCATTTGCAGCCATTTCTTATACTAAAGTGGAAATGAGAGAGCATTTTACAGATTTAGTTGCGAGATTTCTGATTTTACACAAGGGTTAGGATTTTGGATGGGATATTGGTTGACTGCTACATTAGGTCAGCTTGATTCTTGTCTATTTCGAACTGGTAGGACTTCACATACGAATATAATGTATCACGAGACGGTTTAGATAGATTACAGTGGTGATTCACACTTTATATCAAGTTCCGTCTGGTGGAAACAATGATGTAAATGGATGCTCTCAACAAACGATATAATATTTGAATCTTTCGGTTAGTTGTTGAGTTATCAGATGAATTTATAGCAAGTGTAATAATAACACTTGTTATTACTACGGTAGTTGAGAATGTCAACTTTGAATATTGGAGCTGACCTTGGAGACGGTATTACCTTACTCAGATGGAGTTTAAGGTACTCGAGGAGGATTTAGTAATTTCTGTAAATAGTGATATGACGATCGGGCGACTGAGCTGGAAAGTTTATAATTTTTCTCGGTGTGCTCAGACAGTTAGAAAATACATTATGACATCAAATATCAATTTTGGTGAACAGATACGGATAAGGATGCATATATAATTGCCCTAAGTGTAAAACCTGCTACAAAGGTGGAAAGTTGATCATCGGATATCGCAGGAATCTTTAGCCACTTCCTATAACAAATATGGAAGTTGAACTAAACAGGTTTGACGGTCGGTGGGAAGGATCGACATTGATTTGGAATTTCAATTTTCCATATGGAATTTGAGTGGTGGATTGAGAAAGATCGCTTGAGGACATAAATTTGAGTGATGCTTATTTTAAAACTTCATAGTAGTTCTATAGTTCAGTGATAGTGGTGTTATAACATGTGGATGTCCATATTACTGGATGCAAAGTGCTATTTCAAATGAGCTTTATGAAGATTTTGGATCAGCAGCTCTACTTCATATCTATAGACGGAGGAATTAATCAAGAGATTAAATTAGACCATACAGGATATGTTTAAGGCGTATATCCTAGATTTTCATGGACAGTTGAAAATGTTTACTTCACTTGTCAGAATTTTGTCTGTGATATTGTTGGCACAAGGAGGTTAGTGTGACAACTTTGGAGGTTTTGTATCTTTCACAATGTATACCTCTCATTTGTTGGTTGGAAGTGGAAGTAAGGGTTGTACAATCAGACCTCGACTTCATTTAAAAATATGCCGGAAAGAGATACTTCCCTTTGTATTGAACTGCGCACAGTTGGGAGACAACAGTAGGATGTTGTAAATAGTTGAACTCGTATACTAGAGTTTTTCTATCAGGGAGTAGTTTGCTCGTTCTGTTTTCTATGTAGGAAGAAAGACGATTTTTGGAGAAAGGTCAATTTTACTTATTACATTGACTTTTAGAAGATTGTGTTTCGCAATTGAGGCATTCACCTCTGAATTAGCGTTACCAAATTATTAGCGCTGGCTGCATAGGAGTTTTTGCATATATTCTATGGCACTTGGAGGTATGTAGATCATTCCCTTGTCGACATAGGAGGACTACGTTGTTATTTGATACAACCTACGCATCGTATGATTATTATGTTTCTTAAAATATAGGAACCCTGTATACCACTTGGTATATTGGAGTTAAGTGGAGCCCTTATAGTGAGGTTGCGTCTATTTGGGAATAGGAGGATGTTTTTCGCTCACAGTTTCCAAGCATAATGGAAGAAAGTAAGCGCGAATTTCGAGGACGAAATTCCTTTTGTTAGAGGGGAAAAATGTAATACCCCTAATTTTAAAAGGATAGTCTCGGTATTTATTTATTTGTTTTAATTGTATTGTTAATTATTTAATTGATTATTTGACTAATTGCTTATGTGTTTAATTGAATTAGGTATTACTTGATTATTTAATTATGTGTCTATGTATTATTTGTATTTTTCTATGTGTTAATTGTTTAATTAGATTATGTGCTTAAATTGTGTTTTAATTAATCGTAAATTAAATATTTTCTTTTCTTTTATTATTTTATTTTATTTTTCTTTTATGGTTATGGCTAGTAGTCATGGGCCAACCAATTGGGTCCCACGGACTACTTGGATAGGAGGTTGGATGTGTATGGATTATTACCCATGGATAGTTGTGCATGTATATATATAAATATATATTATATACATATATAAAAGGGAAAGTAATTTATTAATTACTTTTATGGTAACTTGGGTAGTAATATTTAATTTGATGTATATGTTTTATATTTAAATAATAAAAATATACATATATTTGATACGTGTTATATTTTAAGTTACTTTATAATATTATAGTAACTTAAGTATTAATATTGGATAATCCATTAATAAATAATAGGATGTGTATAATTTATTTATTTAATAAAGATATACATAAATTATATACGTAGCATATTTTACTTACCTTTTTTAATATTTTAATATATATTTTTTTAAGTTGACTTGAATTGGGAAAAGGGTTAGGGTTATTTTATTTAGCGTATAAATTTATAGTTATAGGTTATAAAAAGTGGTTAGAAATATTCACGTGATATATTCTAGAGAGAGAGAGTTAGAGAGGGAAGGAGGAAAATAACCCTGTAGAGAGAAGATTAAGGAAGAAGAAGTTTAACTTTCGATCCGAAAGTTTAAGGCAAGTTCTTCTTCTGTCTCTTTCCCTTTGATTCGTGTTTCTGTACATGCCTAGGAAATTCCAGGATTTATTAAACACATAAAATTAAATAATTATGCATGTTTAATTGGATTAGAACATAGGTTTTATGAAATTGGTTTATATATATTCTTGTGTTATGAATTGATAAATGCATGATTTTGATTTGATTTCCGGTGTGAATTTTTATATGTTTAAATTATGTATTTTTCATATATGTGGAAAGATGGAACGTAGAAACATGCCTATGATTCCTGAACATTAAATAGGAACTAGGTTTGGATTTAAATAAATTTAAATAGACTCAATCATAATGATGCTTACTATTTGAATGTTTTAAACAAACGAATGGATTTAATCTTTTAAAATATTTTAGCAATTGAGATTAAATGTGTAGGATGAATTGGATACGGAGAATGCTTATTTGACGGTATAATAAAATATCATCATGTATAAGATTCAGTTTGTGTAGGACATATGATATAGGAAGCTTAAATAAATAATAAGTCATTCCTATTTTGTGATAACTTGATATCATATTATCATAGTTATTTCTGGATTGTTTGATGTATTTCCTTAATCGTTACATCAATTGTTAGATTGTGTGGTTTAATGCACCGGTATGGGACGGTGGCATTCTAGGGACGGATTAACTTATCAGTTAAGTCCTACCTATTTTATATAAGGGAATGGAATAACTAAAATGTTAAGTCCTACTTATATTCAAGTCAGGTCAGCTGAACAAGTTGAATGACTTATGGAGGATTAATTTATTATATAAGGGAATGGATTAACTAAAATGTTAAGTCCTACTTATATTCAAGTTAGGTCAGCTGAACAAGTTGAATGACTTATGGAGGATTAATTTATACTGGATAGGATGGTTACTAAATTATATATATATAAGTATGGTGCCATGATATGAGCTTGAGTATCAGGATCAGTGGTTAGGGAGCGTATATCGCCAGGGATGTGTAGCTAGATATAGTGTAGTTGTGTACCCTGGTAGGTATAGGTACTCATGCCCACTATATGTGCGTTTTGCATGTTACCTACTATTCAGTTTGAGACAACCCTATAGTCTAGTGAGGTTCCTTTAGTGTGTGTATATATATATATGCGGACTACTAGTTACTGTTGGATTGACTAGGATGTATACCTGTATCGGATCTCTGCTTGGACTGTAGTAGAGTAGAACTTGTTTGTGGGCCTGCCCACTATTATTTTTCAGGTGTTCGTCAAGAGTAGAGGTTGTTCGTGCTGAGCAAGGATCAGTCTACTTCATTCTTCCGATGCTACATAGGAGTTCTTTTATGATTCAGTTTCCTGATTTAGACAGTTATTGTTGTCATTTGTTTTGTTTGAATTTTCTAGGGGTCGACACAGTATGGATTCCCGAGTTGTATTTTGGAGGATCGGTTGTATCAGAAGAGTTTATTAATTAATGGAAATATATTCTGAGGTTTATTATTAGATTATCATTTTAGTTTCTTGTCAGCATTTTATTTATTCTTCTTTATTCTTTTGTACTCTGTGTTCGTTTATTGCCGATTTCTTTTTGATATCCCCGGGCGTTCGGGCGTGGGCCTGGCCAACCCGCATTCAGAAATTTGGGGGTATCACAAAAACAGGGAAGGGAGCTTGCTTCTATTGCAAGCGGCCAGGTCATCTCAAGAAGGATTGTCCAAGGTTGTTGAATAAGCCACGTGGTGGCCCAGATTCACAGATGGTACCGGCACAGTCTGCAGTGGTTCAGTCTGGTTTCAGAGTTCCTCAGGCACCACAGTCAGTGGCGCCAGTTGGCACTTATCCAGCCAGGGGTTCTACACCTACTGCTTCTACACATCAGTCAGACTATCATAGCAGTTCACAGCAGGGCTCAGGGCTCAGGGACGAGCCTATGCTCTTCCACAAGCGGATGTTTCCGCAGACACCTCTTCAGTTTGAGATATCTTTCCAGTTTTCAGTTCTTGGGCACGGGTTCTTGTTAACACGGGTGCATCACATTCTTTCATTTCTGCATCATTTGCACATTCATTGGGTCTGGAGGTCACACTTCGGGATAGTCTTCTCTGTGTTGACACACCAGTTGGGGGTCCAGTATCTTTGGATTATGTTTGTCGGGGTTGTGCTATTGAGATAGCTGGGCGGACCTTAGAATTCGATTTCGTTGTTCTCGACATGACGGGCTTTGACATCATTCTCGGGATGGATTGGTTGTCATTCTTTCGGGCTACGATTGATTGCTTCCGCGGGAGGGTGTCCGTTTGCACTGCCAAGGGAGATTGTTTCCATTTTGTGGGAGATCGGAGTGATTACCACCCAGCGATGGTTTTCAGTATTGGTGACTGGAGTCGCCACAGATCCTACTTGGCTAGTTTGCTAGTTGACGAAGATAGCAGTTTGGGTCGTGTTTTTCCGGCAGTTGTTGAGGATTTTGTTGATGTCTTTCCAGAGGAACTGACAGAGTTACCTCCTTTAAGGGAAGTTGTTTTTGCCATTGATGTCATTCCCGGTACAACACCCATCTCTATGGCACAGTACCGTATGGCACCGGCAGAGCTTGATGAGTTAAAAAGTCAGTTGGATGATTTGAAAGCTAAGGGCTTTATTCGTCCTAGTGCTTCACCATGGGGAGCACCGGTTCTTTTTGCGAAGAAGAATGATGGGTCTTTGAGACTTTGCATCGATTATCGCAAGTTGAATCACGCTACGATCAAGAATAGATATCCTTTGCCTAGGATTGATGACTTATTTAATCAGTTCAAAGGAGCGACATGCTTTTCGAAGATTGATTTGAGATCAGGTTACTATCAGTTAAGGGTTAAGGATGAGGATATATCCAAGACCGCTTTTCGCACACGGTATGGCCATTATGAGTTTCTGGTGATGCCCTTTGGTTTGACCAATGCTCCAACAGCTTTTATGGATTTAATGAACCGTGTGTTTAGTGACTATTTTGACAAGTTTGTGGTGGTGTTCGTTGACGACATTCTGGTGTACTCGGCTTCAGTAGAGGAGCATGAGTATCATTTGAGGATAGTGTTACAGATCCTTAGGGATATCAGTTGTATGCTAAGTTCGAGAAATGCGAATTTTGGCTACCGAAAGTGAAGTTCCTTAGACATGTCGTGTCAAGGAGCTGTGTTGCAGTGGATCCATCGAAGATTGAGTCTGTGATGGATTGGGAGCGTCCGAAGACAGTGTTCGAGTTTCGGAGCTTTGTTGGCCTAGCCGGCTATTACAGGAGGTTTGTTCGAGATTTCTCTCGTTTAGCCGCACCTATGACTCGACTTACTCGCAAGGGAGTCAAGTTCATATAGAATGAGGCTTGTGATTTTGCTTTTCAGGAGTTGAAGGTCAGATTGACATCGGCTCCAGTTTTAATCATACTTAAACGTGGTTTGGCTTACGTGGTCTATTACGATGCTTCGCGGGAAGGATAGGGTTGTGTCTTGATGCAGACAGAACGGGTGGTTGCTTATGGGTCTCGACAGTTGAAGACTCACGAGTTGAACTATCCGACGCATGACTTGGAGTTGGCAGCAGTTATTTTTGCCCTTAAGGGGTGGAGACATTATTTGTACGGGGAGAAGTTCGAGATTTTCTCCGATCATAAGAGTCTCAAATATCTCTTCTCTTAGAAGGATTTGAACTTGAGACAGCGCAGATAGGTTGAGTTTATGGAGGATTACGACTTTGAGTTGCAGTATCATCCGGGAAAGGCCAATGTGGTGGCCGATGCATTGAGTAGGAAGTCACAGGGGACTCTTGCTAGCATTTCCATTCACAGATGGAAGATGCTAGAAGAGCTTGCAGATCTTGGTTTGCAGTTGTATGAGGATGTTTCACTGGCTATTTTGTTTAGCCTTATGGCTCAACCGGCTCTTGTTAGCAGAGTTATTGAGGCACAACAGGAGGATGGGGAAATAAAGTCCATCCACAATCAGATTTTAGGCGGTGAGAATGTAGAGGGTTGGACCTTGCATTTAGACAGTGGTCTCAGGTACAGAGGGAAGATAGTTGTTCCTCTGTCTTGTCGTGACGTTGTTCTTCGGGATTTTCACCATTCTCGACTCGCAGTTCATCCTGGTGGAACGAAGATGTATCATAATTT
The DNA here is from genome assembly GCF_030987335.1 of Cornus florida. NCBI lineage: Eukaryota > Viridiplantae > Streptophyta > Magnoliopsida > Cornales > Cornaceae > Cornus > Cornus florida. Next base: position 59,367,084 of record NW_026775572.1, on the reverse strand, counting down.
GCGGAGACAGTTTTGGTAGAGAGGCATGAAATGGGATGTTTCTCAGTTCGTGGCTAAATGTCTTACTTATCAGCAAGTGAAGGCAGAGCATCAAAGACCGACAAGTTTGTTGCAACCACTACCAGTGATAGAATGGAAGTGGAAGCACATCACTATGGATTTGGCGATGGGACTTCCGAGATCCAAGGCAAGGAATGATGCCGTTTGGGTCATTGTTGATAGGTTGACTAAGACGGCTCACTTTTTGCCCATGGCAGTGGCAGACAGTGTAGAGAGGCTCAGTGGACTGTATGTGGGGTAGATTGTCAGGCTTCACGGGGTTCCGGTATCCATTGTTTCGGATAGGGATGTGAGGTTCGCGTCTCACTTTTGGCAGAGTTTTCAGGAGGCTCTTGACACAAGACTTCATTTTAGCACATCATTCCATCCTCAGACTGATGGTCAGTCGAAGCGTACCATTCAGATATTGGAGGATATGTTACGAGCTTGCATTTTGGATTTTGGGGGTAGTTGGGAAGACTACTTACCCTTGGTTGAGTTTGCCTACAACAATAGTTACCAGACCAGCATTGGCATGGCACCTTTTGAGGCGTTGTATAGCAGATCTTGCAGATCTCCAGTTTGTTGGACCGAGGTAGGTGATACAGTCGCCTTGGGTCCCGATATTATCTTTGAGACTACAGAGAAAATTAAGCTGATTCGGCAACGGTTAGCTACGGCTCAGAGCAGGCAGAAGAGTTATGCTGATAAGAAGAGGAGATCCTTGTCTTTTGAGGTAGGGGACCACGTCTTTCTTAAGATTTTCCCACGGAAAGGACTTCTGAGATTTCGGCAGACGAGCAAGTTGTCTCCTAGGTTCATTGGACCATTTCAGATTTTGAAGCGCGTCGGTGAAGTTGCTTATCGTTTGGCGTTGCCGCCAGACCTAGATAGGGTTCACGACGTCTTTCATGTTTCCATGTTGAGGAAGTACGAGCCGGATCCATCGCATGTTTTACGGTGGACAGATGTTGTTGTTGATGAGGATGTGACCTATGAGGAGGGTCTAATCTAGATTCTTGATTCACGGGAGCAGGATTTGCGGACCAAGACCATTTCATTGGTTAAGGTCTTGTGGAGACATCATGGCGTTAAGGAGGTTACCTGGGAGCTTGAACAGGAGGTTCGCTCTCGGTATCCTCATTTGTTCTCTCTTTCAGGTACGACTCGATTTCGGGGACGAAATCCTTTTAAGGAGGGTAGGTTATAATGACCCGGTCCTTTTCCTTCTTTTCTTTTTTCGGTGAATTTCTTTTTTTCGTCTTTTTCTTATTTTGTCTTTTCCTTATTTCGTCTTTTTCCCGTTTATCGTTTTTCCTTGCATAACCTCACTTGTTGTGCTCGGATTTGATTCTGGTTTTGCATGCATTCATGATCCTTGGTTTCCATGATATTTGTATTTTTACTTTTGTAGAAAATACATTCTAGTTACTTACTTTTTCATAAAGGGCATGGATGCATTTATTATTGTAATTATTCAATATTTTTAGGGTTTTGGTGTAATTATGTAAAATAATTATTTTTCATTTTAGGGACCTTTTTGCAATTTAATTTGTAAGATATTTTAAAAAAGGACTTTTTTGAAATTTTTGGAAAATGTGACAAGTGTCACATTCTCATGGTGCCACTTGTTGGCAATGGGGTGGAGTGATTTGGATATGTAATCTTTTGACATTTGGAGGGTGGAGATTCACCCACATGTTGGCCTAGGATTGGTGCACTTGTTGGCTTGGATGGTTGACAAGTGTAGGCTTAGGATTAAGCCTAGAAAGGAGCCATTTATTTGTGACAAGTGTAGGATCATGATTTAGTCTTGCATTGTGTGTGTGTGTGAGGTAGTGTAAGAACACATAGTGAGTGGAGGATTTCTAGCCCTTTCACTCACCATTTCACACTTTATCTTTTTCATTTCACTTGTTTTCTCAAAACCCTAACCTAGACACCATTGGAGAAAAGCTTGGTTTATAGCTTTGACTTCATTTTTGGTTTCTTTCCACACACCTTAAGATCAAAGACCTTGGAACACAAAAGTTTCCCCTCACTCTCCTTTTCATTAACCCTAAACTTGTTTTACATTTTGAGCTTGATTGCTTGGATTATAGAGATTCAATTCTCTATTGAGGTAGGGGTGGTAGTATGTTTATATTTTAAGTATTTTAAGTCCTTTGGGGTTTAATATATATTGTATACATGCTTTTAATATGATAGTCTTGCATATTATAGGAAACCCTCACTTGTTGACTTAGGGTTTATTGAATTAAGCATGTATAATTTGTATATACCATGTGTAGAAAGATTGTATGATTTAGTAGTATGCTAAATTCTAGTGTTTTCACGTGTGGTATTAATATAGGACTCTTGTAGAATTATAAATGCCATATGCAATTTCTATTGATTTAAATTGTTATCTTATGGTAGTGATAATTCTATATGCTTGTCAATGACTTATTGTGTTTATTTTATAAGCTTGTTGCTAAATTGTTGATGATTAGTAGATAAAGTTTATTGTTAAGGCATGATCTAAATTGATAAGTAGTGATATTGTTTTATTCATTATATCATGATGAATACTTGTTATTTATTATGTTATTTTAGATTTGGAACTCTAAGACATTGTTTGTGTAGTTTCAAAATACTTGTGCATGGAAGGTGGTTTATATGCCTTAATTATAGTGTTTGAGTTTTGAATTTGTTTGTGATTTTGGATTATCTTGGGACATTGTTACAAGTGACATGGCTAAAGTTTGGTTTTAGTGCGGGAGATATGAGTTCTCTCCAATTGAGATAGTGCGCACTAGGGTGGTCTTCCCAGCGGGTTAATACCCAGAATAACCATTTTGTTCTTGGTTTAGTCCGAGACGTGATGTCCAAGTCTTCCACTAATTAATTTCGCATTAAATTCCAAGTTGACAACTAATGCTAGATTGTAACTTATAGTTCTTGTTATTGGCGAATTGATGTTGTTAAGTACATTGATATTGATATGTGTTATTAAAGATTTATTTAAGTTAGCTTAAGATGATTCCTTCGAACACCTTGAACATAGACGTTAAGTGGAATGCTCCTTTGTATTCGTCTATATTGATCTTGCAAAGATATTGAAACTTTAGCATATACGCATATGCTTTTTCCGACGAGTAACTTGATTACTCACCCTAGTGGTTCGGGTTGTTTTTCAGGTAAGGAGACTATGTTCTTAGATGCTCATCATCCTTAAAGGCTAATGAGCAATTTGGAACATTTTGTATATTAACATGCAAGTGTTTAGCATGCTTTACTTTTGGATATTCTATTTTTGCATACCATGGATGTATGGTATTTTAGAAACTTATGTAGCTTTCTTGATGTGTAATGATACTTTATTATTTGCTTTTGACATTATAAACGTGTTTGTAAAAAGGCCAAGGGCCAAGTATGTTTACTTTTGCATCTATACTCTTTTGGTGTCAAACTTTTCTTCAAAATGTATTTTAACCATTTTGGGGGTTTGCCACATGAAATCCTTGTAATTGACATGTTTATATGTTCAATCTTCCTTTAAATGAATCAAATTTTGATATATGCATGTGGGTAAAATGAATCTCATAGGTTCCATTGCAATTCCATATGTTTAGAGGAGTTTTCAGCAGTATTTCGAGGAGTTTCGGTCGACCGAAACTCCATCTCGGTCGACCGAAACTCCATCTCGGTCGACCGAACCCTTTTTGTGACCAAATAAATAGTAAAAACCAGCCTTTGGAAATGTTTTTGTGAGTTTCGGTCGACAGAAACTCACCCTACCTCTATTTCGGTCGACCGAAATAGCCCTTGGCACCAACACTTCCAGATTTCAATTCAGCACTGATGGTCCAATTTCGAAAGGCCATAACTTCTTCGTTTCTAATCCAAATGGGGTGATTCTTGAGCCTAAACTCAAGGATTTTGAGTCAGATTTCCAAAGGTACCTATGTCATTCTCATATTCCAAACACAGTGAGAGATATTCATATTTTAATGGAGTAGTGTCAGTTTTCACTTCAACCGGGAAAAGGGCATTTTGTGGAATTCTTAACCAATGTTCTTAAAACCTCTTGGGATGTCTTGAAATGATTAGATTAGGTTGTATTCACCTTGTTTGACTTGTTTAGAGTCAAATTTTTCTTTTTAATTGTGAATTGACCGTTTCGCCCATTTAATAACGAATTTTGTTTTTGTTGACCTTTGTTTCCGCTTTTGCTCTCTTTAAGTCCCGTGATCTCATGAAAGGTCACTTTAGTATCTTAGGAGTGATTCTTATCTCTTACGACCTTGGTTTATCATTTGCTTTCGCATTTCGGATTCGTTATCGGATTAACTCTCGGTTCATCACTAACGCACCGGGTTGAAAAACTTGAGCCGTCACAATGGTGGACTTCCCTTTTCTGTTTTAACTTTTGTGTGAGAAAATCTTGATTTTTGATATAGGCACTGTTTGTTTTAACGTAAAATATTTTTTTATTTTTACTTTGTCAGTTTGGTTAAAATCTATGTTGAAATTGAGGTCGAGTTCATCAGGCGAGGCATGTAGAATAACTCGTCGAAAATTTATGAATAAATTATTTTTATTAAATTTTAATATTTATATTTTCTTCGTAAATATTTTACGACAACCAAATACGAGAAAATAAAAAAATATTTTTTAAAAAATATTTTACTTCCAAATAAACGGAATCTTAAACTTAAATTATTTATTGTGATCGAAACAATACTTAGCTGGTGAGAAGAAACTTTCTCCTTACTATTAACGTGACACAGTTCAATAATAAATTTGACACATGTTGATTTTAAATTTAAATATATAAAAAAAATTTTGAAATTGAATTTAAAATATATATAAAAAAAGTTAGAAGTTTAATAAATTTTTTTTGACTAAATATCTTGTGATTTAGTGATATCTTTCAAAGTAAATAGTGAAAGATCGAATCCAAATAGGTTTGCGAGTCTTTCTTGCCAAAAAAAAATGGGTTTCGTTCGGATACAGAACGCTGTAGTTGTGGCGGCTTTGCTTTATTGGTAACATAAAGATTAGAGCCGGAGGCATGAATTGTAGCCACTGTGGGTTCAGTGATTCGTAACTTGGGTACAGAATTGATGTTATCAAATAACCAAGTCTTAGGGATCTCAAGATCTGTCCAATTGAGTAGTTTAGGCTCAATTATGGTATCGAATGGTCTGGGTTCGAACAGAGTGACTAGTTTAGAGTCCAGTGTAGGAACTGTGGCAGTTTCGGGTTCTCTAGTGAGTTCATAGAGGACTTTCCACTGGATTCCGAGGCTAGGTGAATCGTAATCCATTTGTAGTTTTGACAACTGGAGTTTCTGATATCTTCATGATATGTGGTATAATAAGTTTTTATTATAGCATAATGATTTTCAATATGTCGGTAAATAAATCGAAAAACATCTGCAGGCAAGATTTCTCTGGCTTTTTCCAAGAGACAAATACGGTTGATTTTGGCAAACGTATTAGCAGGAAACTCCTGTTCTCCTATTAACTGGGCAAGTTTAAGGAAACAATTTATTTGAGTGAGAGAAAAATCTTTTTCCCAGTCGATAGAAAGGCATCCTTTTGCTGTTTACCTTGGGGAGTTTGATCCCATTGTCGCAGCCAGTCAAGTGCATCGCCTTGGAGGGTTGCTGAGAGGTAATCAAGGAAGCGGGGGCGTTCCCAGGTTCCTTTATAGTTGTTGACAAGAATGGCTAGAGACTGAGCCCATTCGTCGATTGTTTTCAAGTGATCCTTATAAGGGACGTGAGTAAGATCAAGATAAGTTCCATTTTGTGAAATGGGGAACTTATTGAGGTCATCTTTACGTGTCCAAGTGGGGACCGTAGAGGGGACTGTAGAGAAGTCGTATTTATAAGAAGACGTATAGATCTTCGGTTCAGCGGCTGGTTTAGATTTTTCTTCGTCAGTTTTTTGACTTGAACCAGAGACTTCTTCGGCTGGAAGAACATCTTCTGTAGGAAAATCGCCATAGAAGGATTCGTCAAGAACTAAGTCAGAACGACGTTTTTTGGATTTTCCTTTTCTTTTAGAAGGTTTAGGGGCTTCTTCGATAGGTGTTTCGGAAGAAGAGGAAGATGCCGGAATAGGATCGGCTTCAATAGTTTCATCTAATTCTTCTGAAGAATCAGATTTGTCTGAAAAGGCATATATGTGTTCGTCTTCGGAAGTATTTTCTTCGTCAGAGGAGCTTGAGGTCTCATTTGGAGTGTAACCAAAGTGAGTAAGCAGATTCTCATTTTGTAAAGAGATTTCTCGTATACGAGTGATGATATGAGCACTTTCGTCGAACGTGAGTTTAGGATCGACGTATAAAGCTTGTAGGCAACTGAGCTGATCTATGATGCTATCATAATCATCTCGTCGATAAGAAGAGGAAGAGGGTGCTGAGAAAACTTTGATGTTTTCAACAGTGTCTTCATGGCCGTAAAACAAAGGTTTGACTTTGTAACGGATTGGTTTTTTAACAGAGGGTTGGTCTGTGGATGGGAGCGTATCTTCAGAAGGAACCGACGGAGGATCGGGTGGATCTGGTGGATATAAGTCAGATAGTTTAACCTTTTGAAGTTTAGCTAAATCGATCTTCATTTGATTTAGTTGGTCCTGAAGGGCTGTATCCGGAGGAGTAGAAAGAATGAAAATCTGGGTAAGAGTTTCAAGTTTGTCATTCAAGGAGAGTAAGCCTTGTTGGACATCATCAAAAGAGGAAGCCATATGTGTATTGGTTGCCTCTAGATTATGCTGGAAGTCGATTTTCCAGTCAGTAACCATGTCGACAAGAAAGTTAAGTCCTGCTCCGACGTGGGGAAAGGAAACGGGTTCCGTTGTATTAAAGTGGGCTATATGCCTATAGTTTTCGGTTGTGGTGTCTTGACCTGCAAGGTTTTGAATACAGTTAACAGACGTAGTGTGTGCCATAGTGATAGAGTCGTAGATGTTGAATAAACTGTCCTGGTGCCTAAAACCAAAGGGTCCTGTAAGCAGCTTAACAAAGTCACAAAGGTCATACAGACATTGACATATAAGCAAAGACAGGATAATCTGGGCTTTTAACAGTAAACAAACATCTAAGATATATCATAAGCACAAACGTAGAACTGAAAACTTTATTACAGAAACTTACAGTGGTCCAGATTCGTAGTATGGCTCTGATACCAATTACAATGCGGAAATACAAACACAAAACTTTACATGAAGATCCTCAAATGAGGTCAGAGAGAGAGAGAGAATGAAAAACAGATATCCAAAACTCTGCTAGAGCCTTGGTTTAAATAACATTGGAAAAGTTAAACAGTGCCGGAGAAGATAAGAAGGAATCTTTTCTTTTACTGTTTAAAAAGATGTGTCGGCAGCTTTCACTGTTGATGAATAGTGTGTCGGCAACTTTCGGCTACTTTGGCTTTTTGAAAAAGTAGACAAGACATTCTTCTGTCGTGTGCTGAGTAGGGTTGCAGTCGAGTAGAGAAGAGTGTCGGTTATCCTTCCATGGCATTGATGATATTATGGAGTTCATATTCATCAAGGGGAGGAGTACTGGCAAGAGACTGTGCGTCTGCAATGTCCCATTCAAGATTAAGCCGTTCAGCTCCATCTTTGACCCGAGAAGGGATGTCAAGTGGATTGAGACGAACAATATCTTTTAAAAACTCCATGGCAGTCTGGATATTGTGTTCGCCTTCAGCGACGTCTGCATAGTAGCATCGAATGGTGGTGAGGAAGAGTCTGCGTCCATCACAACAATAAAAAATAGGTTCCTGGTGATAATAGGAACCATCAAGAACTCGCCTGGCAGTATCTTGTAGGTGTAAGAAACTGTGAATTTCAAAATAATAAGGATCCAGGCTGGCAGCAAGCTCCTCAGAATTTATCAGTTTGGGATGATCATAATCATTGTCCTCGTTGCCGGTGAATTTGAGAAACCAAATCTGATAGGGTTGGAAGAAGCGAGTTTTTTCAAAACTTCCAATTGAACTAGAAATCCAGAAAGTCAGGTGTCGACTGTAGTGCCAATGTTGACTGATTTTATAAATCATAGATCTTATCATGGCTGGGAAATTCTGGTAGGAATCATGAGAGGAAAAGGTAAGTTTATTAACTAATCCCCAATCAACTGGATCCATAGACCATTCTAGGCCTGGGATAATAAAGAAATCAAGTTTAAGAACTTTTTTTCCATTATAAAGAGTATCAAAGGTATTGATATCTTCATGATATGTGGTATAATAAGTTTTTATTATAGCATAATGATTTTCAATATGTCGGTAAATAAATCGAAAAACATCTGCAGGCAAGATTTCTCTGGCTTTTTCCAAGAGACAAATACGGTTGATTTTGGCAAACGTATTAGCAGGAAACTCCTGTTCTCCTATTAACTGGGCAAGTTTAAGGAAACAATTTATTTGAGTGAGAGAAAAATCTTTTTCCCAGTCGATAGAAAGACAGCTTTGTATGCAGAGCTGTTTAAGCTCAGTCGTCATAGCTGTTTGTTCAGCCATAAGAGCAGCAAGGGAACTCAGATGTTGTCTGAATTTTTTATTAGCACCAAGTTTATGTGCTTTCCAAACAGTATTGAGTTCGTTATACAAATTGTTTGGAAGACCAGGATCATAGAAATTGTTAATTTCTAAAATGTCTGGGTTTTTTGAAAACATTTTGTTTGAGGCTTGGCCCACATTATAGAAAACTGTTTGGGCTTCTATAAGTGTGTCATAAGCTTTAAAGCAGGAACCATTGAAGGAACGGAGCTGTTTGTGGCAGTCGATCCAGTTCTCATAGATCCCAGGCTGATGACCTGCAAAAACCACGAACCATTTTTGTGGCTGTGATGGAGATGGTTTGGAAGTTGCCTTTTTAGCAACAGTGATCCAACCTTCTTTATCAGGCGTAGGCTTAGGATATTCATCCATCTGTTAGAAGGAGAGAAGAGATATCTTTGTTAGATATTTCCGTAGGTCTGCTTAAGAAATCTGCAAGAAAATTGTTAGTTCCTTTGATATGTTCAATAGCAAAAGAATATTGAGCAATAACATTATACCATTTTAAGCGACGACCATCTAAGCAATTTCTTTTATTGATTAGAAAATCTTTAACAGCTTGGTTGTCTGTTCTAATAATAAAATCTTCTGGAGCAAGATAAATATGGAACCGTTTTATTGCTAATTTTATTGCCAGAAGTTCTTTTTCATATATAATATAATTCTGTTCATTTGGTTTAAATTTGCCAGAATTATATCCACAAATTAACTCTTCTTTTTGAAGGCGTTTGGAGATGGGAGCTTTGCGAGCTCGGATCATGGGAGAAGAGGGAGTGTCCTCAATCCATTTGTCGTGAGGGATGGCTTTTAAAACACAACCCCAACAGAGGTCAGAAGCATCAGTTTCAAGAATAAGTTTATCACCATTCTGGGGAAAATAAACTTCAGGGATCTGTACCAGATCGGCCTTGATTTGTTGGATAATGGTGGTGTCATTATCAGTCCATTCAAAAGGGGTATTCTTTTGGAGCTTCTTTAATAAAGGGAGTTCTTTTTGAGCTAAGCCTTTAATAAAGGAGCGGCCATAATTCAAGATTCCTAAAAAGCTTTGAAGTTGCTTTTTATCTTGAAGAATATCGGGGAAATCACGGATCTTGATAATGATATGATCCTGTAGTTTTATACCTTTGTGGGTTAAAACTAGTCCAAGAAAATCAATGGACTCTTGTTCAACATCTATCTTGGTTGGAGATAAAATGATACCGTACTTTTTCAGTTTTTCTGAAAGGCAGAGGAGATGTTTTTTATGCTCATCCCTGGTTTTGGAGAAGACTAAAATATCATCAATATAAACAACAACAAAATCTTTAAGGTCATTAAAGATTGAATCCATCCAGCGCTGATAAATCTGAGGCGCTGTGTTAAGACCAAAAGGCATTACGGTCCATTGGTAATGGCCATGAGGAGTGCTGAATGCCGTTAGTGGCTTGGATTTCTTACGCAGTTTAATCTGCCAGAAACCAGCTTTGCAATCAAATTTACTGAAGATTGTTGATCCACGAGTTTGATTGATGAGAACATCTTTGCGAGGAATAAAGTAGCCATCGAAGATTAGATGTTCATTTAGCCGTTTATAGTTGATGACCATTCGGGCTTTTCCTCGTTTAACTTCACTATGATTTCGTACCATAAAAGCAGGACTGCTATGGGGACTGCGAGTACGCTCGATGAGTTTTTTCTCAAGGAGATCTTGAAGTTGGGCATCAAATTCGTCAATGTCTCTGCGTAAATAGATCATGGGTTTAACACGAATAATGACATTGCGATTTTTGAGTTGTAACCGGCAAAAACGAGGACTTCTTTTCCACAAGGTAAGTGGATTTTCAGAGAAGTTTTGCCGAAGAGAGTTGTAGAGCCAATGAGTATCTTGTAATACCAAGGCATCAGGGTCTCTTTTGGGTGGAGAGAACTTTTCGTTACAAACGGAGGCTAAATTTTCCTGTATAGGAATTTCAACAACTGTTTGATCTTTTAGTGTTAACGAAATTGTTTTTTCGTTTAACTGTAGAGGAAGATAACTATAGATAAAGTTACATCCGAGAATGAAATCGCCGTGCATATAGGGAAAACACAGGATTTTGGGAATAATGAATTTTTTATCATTAAGCCATATAGCAACATCCTTGGCCTTAAACTGGATTACGTTTAAGGGTGCTTCGGCGTCAATACCTTGAACTCCGATAGGATGCTTCATCTGTTGCCATTTTTCTGATGGCAGAGCATTATATCTGCAGCAACTGGTAGTTGCACCGGTGTCGATTAGCACACAAAGGCCATATGGTTTATACCCTTTGAAATTGAGGATTCCGTTAACATAAGTGTATTTTCGTTTTTTGCCTTGCGATGGAGCAATCAAAATTTCATCTTTTCCAGTGCGGAAATGGAAGAATTTTGCAGAATTTAGCTTATGTGTGGATCCAGGCAAAAATGGAGCATCTTGTGGATCGATAGGGGTTTTTCCTTTTTCGGTCCATGTAAAACGACGTCGAGGTGGTACCTCAAAAGATTTTCGAGGGGGAAGGATTCTCTCCCACCCAGGGTTTCGTTCGGATACAGAACGCTGTAGTTGTGGCGGCTTTGCTTTATTGGTAACATAAAGATTAGAGCCGGAGGCATGAATTGTAGCCACTGTGGGTTCAGTGATTCGTAACTTGGGTACAGAATTGATGTTATCAAATAACCAAGTTTTAGGGATCTCAAGATCTGTCCAATTGAGTAGTTTAGGCTCAATTATGGTATCGAATGGTCTGGGTTCGAACAGAGTGACTAGTTTAGAGTCCAGTGTAGGAACTGTGGCAGTTTCGGGTTCTCTAGTGAGTTCATAGAGGACTTTCCACTGGATTCCGAGGCTAGGTGAATCGTAATCCATTTGTAGTTTTGACAACTGGAGTTTCACTTGCAGGACCTTTTCGATGTTGGGGTCTGAAAGAGAAATGAAGTAATTTGGTTTTATTTTGAACCAAATAAGATTGTTAACCAAATTGGATTGAACACCGCCAATAAGTGCATCAACGGGTTTATGAAAACGATTGTCCATAAGGAGGGCAATTAATGGTTGATCAGTTCCTCGACGAAATAGCGAGGTGATCTTGATCTGAACAAGTCCAATATGGATATATCGGGCTAGAGGATTTTGCTGTTTCCATCGATCAATTTTATCCTTGCTGAGGATATTAAAACCACATTGACCATTTGCTGTATAGTCAATTGTTGTATTGCCACTAAATTGTTCTAAAATGCGTTTAGAAAAGATGGCAAAGCGGGAAGTTTTATAGACTTCTTCTTTTTTGATTCGCTGGAGTTTATCGAACTGAATCAATTGTTCATTAGTGAATTGGACTTCTTCTCCAATGATATCACTAAGTTTGATGTTCGTATTCTCTTCGGGGAGGGAAGGAGTAACGTTCATCATGCAGATACTTTCAATATCTGAGGAGTCATCATCAGTAGTGTTTTGGGATATACTAGATGCATCGCTAGAGTATATACTACTGGAGAGTTCGTATAAAATGGTAGAGGGATCAGAGATATCGCTACCATAGACGACACAAAGGTTATCGGTCTGTAGACGTTTAACCATTTTGGAGGCCTTCTTGCCTTTTTGGGGGCAATTTGTGGCGTAGTGACCTGCTTCATTGCAAATATAACATTTGCAGTCTTTTTTGGTTTCAAGTGCTTTGGAGGATTTTTTGGATCCTTTCTTTTTTCCTTTCACAGGTTTCTGAGAAGGAGCTTTGGTCACATATTTTTTGGAAGCTTTAGGACGACGACCTTTCCACTGTTTCCAACGAAAATTTTTTCGCTTGGGTCTTTTCGAGGGGGTAGCCCGGTAAGGCGCGCAACCTATTTTCCAGGTTTCCTGGAGAATCTTATCGCAGCAGCGTTGTCCTTCGGCAGTGCCATTAATCTGGTTTTTAACCTGCTTTTTGGCTTTGGTCTCAAGACATTTTTCGTTAATGAGACGATAGACAAAATTTGTTCTAAAACCGATGTTATCAGTTTTTTGAATGCGAACAAGGAAATCGGGATAGCCTTTTGCTGCAAGTTCATCCCAAGGATTTGGAAGTTTGTGAAAGAACTGGGGTAACCAATGTTCGATCGCATTTGGTGGGAGGCGTCTAAAGTATTTAGTAAATAACTTGACGTATTCGGGAAATTGGCAAATGTTGCATAATTCGATTTTCGAAAGAGCACAGTTTGCATCGTCAGTGAGGAGTTGCTCACCGGTATGTCCTACCAATTCTTCTTTAAGTATTTTAACAAAGCCTCGTAAAACACCGTCGATTTTATCGAAGTTGTTGAGTAAGGCATCCTTTTGTTGTTTACCTTGGGGAGTTTGATCCCATTGTCGCAGCCAGTCAAGTGCATCGCCTTGGAGGGTTGCTGAGAGGTAATCAAGGAAGCGGGGGCGTTCCCAGGTTCCTTTATAGTTGTTGACAAGAATGGCTAGAGACTGAGCCCATTCGTCGATTGTTTTCAAGTGATCCTTATAAGGGACGTGAGTAAGATCAAGATAAGTTCCATTTTGTGAAATGGGGAACTTATTGAGGTCATCTTTACGTGTCCAAGTGGGGACCGTAGAGGGGACTGTAGAGAAGTCGTATTTATAAGAAGACGTATAGATCTTCGGTTCAGCGGCTGGTTTAGATTTTTCTTCGTCAGTTTTTTGACTTGAACCAGAGACTTCTTCGGCTGGAAGAACATCTTCTGTAGGAAAATCGCCATAGAAGGATTCGTCAAGAACTAAGTCAGAACGACGTTTTTTGGATTTTCCTTTTCTTTTAGAAGGTTTAGGGGCTTCTTCGATAGGTGTTTCGGAAGAAGAGGAAGATGCCGGAATAGGATCGGCTTCAATAGTTTCATCTAATTCTTCTGAAGAATCAGATTTGTCGGAAAAGGCATATATGTGTTCGTCTTCGGAAGTATTTTCTTCGTCAGAGGAGCTTGAGGTCTCATTTGGAGTGTAACCAAAGTGAGTAAGCAGATTCTCATTTTGTAAAGAGATTTCTCGTATACGAGTGATGATATGAGCACTTTCGTCGAACGTGAGTTTAGGATCGACGTATAAAGCTTGTAGGCAACTGAGCTGATCTATGATGCTATCATAATCATCTCGTCGATAAGAAGAGGAAGAGGGTGCTGAGAAAACTTTGATGTTTTCAACAGTGTCTTCATGGCCGTAAAACAAAGGTTTGACTTTGTAACGGATTGGTTTTTTAACAGAGGGTTGGTCTGTGGATGGGAGCGTATCTTCAGAAGGAACCGACGGAGGATCGGATGGATCTGGTGGATATAAGTCAGATAGTTTAACCTTTTGAAGTTTAGCTAAATCGATCTTCATTTGATTTAGTTGGTCCTGAAGGGCTGTATCCGGAGGAGTAGAAAGAGTGAAAATCTGGGTAAGAGTTTCAAGTTTGTCATTCAAGGAGAGTAAGCCTTGTTGGACATCATCAAAAGAGGAAGCCATATGTGTATTGGTTGCCTCTAGATTATGCTGGAAGTCGATTTTCCAGTCAGTAACCATGTCGACAAGAAAGTTAAGTCCTGCTCCGACGTGGGGAAAGGAAACGGGTTCCGTTGTATTAAAGTGGGCTATATGCCTATAGTTTTCGGTTGTGGTGTCTTGACCTGCAAGGTTTCGAATACAGTTAACAGACGTAGTGTGTGCCATAGTGATAGAGTCGTAGATGTTGAATAAACTGTCCTGGTGCCTAAAACCAAGGGGTCCTGTAAGCAGCTTAACAAAGTCACAAAGGTCATACAGACATTGACATATAAGCAAAGACAGGATAATCTGGGCTTTTAACAGTAAACAAACATCTAAGATATATCATAAGCACAAACGTAGAACTGAAAACTTTATTACAGAAACTTACAGTGGTCCAGATTCGTAGTATGGCTCTGATACCAATTACAATGCGGAAATACAAACACAAAACTTTACATGAAGATCCTCAAATGAGGTCAGAGAGAGAGAGAGAATGAAAAACAGATATCCAAAACTCTGCTAGAGCCTTGGTTTAAATAACATTGGAAAAGTTAAACAGTGCCGGAGAAGATAAGAAGGAATCTTTTCTTTTACTGTTTAAAAAGATGTGTCGGCAGCTTTCACTGTTGATGAATAGTGTGTCGGCAACTTTCGGCTACTTTGGCTTTTTGAAAAAGTAGACAAGACATTCTTCTGTCGTGTGCTGAGTAGGGTTGCAGTCGAGTAGAGAAGAGTGTCGGTTATCCTTCCATGGCATTGATGATATTATGGAGTTCATATTCATCAAGGGGAGGAGTACTGGCAAGAGACTGTGCGTCTGCAATGTCCCATTCAAGATTAAGCCGTTCAGCTCCATCTTTGACCCGAGAAGGGATGTCAAGTGGATTGAGACGAACAATATCTTTTAAAAACTCCATGGCAGTCTGGATATTGTGTTCGCCTTCAGCGACGTCTGCATAGTAGCATCGAATGGTGGTGAGGAAGAGTCTGCGTCCATCACAACAATAAAAAATAGGTTCCTGGTGATAATAGGAACCATCAAGAACTCGCCTGGCAGTATCTTGTAGGTGTAAGAAACTGTGAATTTCAAAATAATAAGGATCCAGGCTGGCAGCAAGCTCCTCAGAATTTATCAGTTTGGGATGATCATAATCATTGTCCTCGTTGCCGGTGAATTTGAGAAACCAAATCTGATAGGGTTGGAAGAAGCGAGTTTTTTCAAAACTTCCAATTGAACTAGAAATCCAGAAAGTCAGGTGTCGACTGTAGTGCCAATGTTGACTGATTTTATAAATCATAGATCTTATCATGGCTGGGAAATTCTGGTAGGAATCATGAGAGGAAAAGGTAAGTTTATTAACTAATCCCCAATCAACTGGATCCATAGACCATTCTAGGCCTGGGATAATAAAGAAATCAAGTTTAAGAACTTTTTTTCCATTATAAAGAGTATCAAAGGTATTGATATCTTCATGATATGTGGTATAATAAGTTTTTATTATAGCATAATGATTTTCAATATGTCGGTAAATAAATCGAAAAACATCTGCAGGCAAGATTTCTCTGGCTTTTTCCAAGAGACAAATACGGTTGATTTTGGCAAACGTATTAGCAGGAAACTCCTGTTCTCCTATTAACTGGGCAAGTTTAAGGAAACAATTTATTTGAGTGAGAGAAAAATCTTTTTCCCAGTCGATAGAAAGACAGCTTTGTATGCAGAGCTGTTTAAGCTCAGTCGTCATAGCTGTTTGTTCAGCCATAAGAGCAGCAAGGGAACTCAGATGTTGTCTGAATTTTTTATTAGCACCAAGTTTATGTGCTTTCCAAACAGTATTGAGTTCGTTATACAAATTGTTTGGAAGACCAGGATCATAGAAATTGTTAATTTCTAAAATGTCTGGGTTTTTTGAAAACATTTTGTTTGAGGCTTGGCCCACATTATAGAAAACTGTTTGGGCTTCTATAAGTGTGTCATAAGCTTTAAAGCAGGAACCATTGAAGGAACGGAGCTGTTTGTGGCAGTCGATCCAGTTCTCATAGATCCCAGGCTGATGACCTGCAAAAACCACGAACCATTTTTGTGGCTGTGATGGAGATGGTTTGGAAGTTGCCTTTTTAGCAACAGTGATCCAACCTTCTTTATCAGGCGTAGGCTTAGGATATTCATCCATCTGTTAGAAGGAGAGAAGAGATATCTTTGTTAGATATTTCCGTAGGTCTGCTTAAGAAATCTGCAAGAAAATTGTTAGTTCCTTTGATATGTTCAATAGCAAAAGAATATTGAGCAATAACATTATACCATTTTAAGCGACGACCATCTAAGCAATTTCTTTTATTGATTAGAAAATCTTTAACAGCTTGGTTGTCTGTTCTAATAATAAAATCTTCTGGAGCAAGATAAATATGGAACCGTTTTATTGCTAATTTTATTGCCAGAAGTTCTTTTTCATATATAATATAATTCTGTTCATTTGGTTTAAATTTGCCAGAATTATATCCACAAATTAACTCTTCTTTTTGAAGGCGTTTGGAGATGGGAGCTTTGCGAGCTCGGATCATGGGAGAAGAGGGAGTGTCCTCAATCCATTTGTCGTGAGGGATGGCTTTTAAAACACAACCCCAACAGAGGTCAGAAGCATCAGTTTCAAGAATAAGTTTATCACCATTCTGGGGAAAATAAACTTCAGGGATCTGTACCAGATCGGCCTTGATTTGTTGGATAATGGTGGTGTCATTATCAGTCCATTCAAAAGGGGTATTCTTTTGGAGCTTCTTTAATAAAGGGAGTTCTTTTTGAGCTAAGCCTTTAATAAAGGAGCGGCCATAATTCAAGATTCCTAAAAAGCTTTGAAGTTGCTTTTTATCTTGAAGAATATCGGGGAAATCACGGATCTTGATAATGATATGATCCTGTAGTTTTATACCTTTGTGGGTTAAAACTAGTCCAAGAAAATCAATGGACTCTTGTTCAACATCTATCTTGGTTGGAGATAAAATGATACCGTACTTTTTCAGTTTTTCTGAAAGGCAGAGGAGATGTTTTTTATGCTCATCCCTGGTTTTGGAGAAGACTAAAATATCATCAATATAAACAACAACAAAATCTTTAAGGTCATTAAAGATTGAATCCATCCAGCGCTGATAAATCTGAGGCGCTGTGTTAAGACCAAAAGGCATTACGGTCCATTGGTAATGGCCATGAGGAGTGCTGAATGCCGTTAGTGGCTTGGATTTCTTACGCAGTTTAATCTGCCAGAAACCAGCTTTGCAATCAAATTTACTGAAGATTGTTGATCCACGAGTTTGATTGATGAGAACATCTTTGCGAGGAATAAAGTAGCCATCGAAGATTAGATGTTCATTTAGCCGTTTATAGTTGATGACCATTCGGGCTTTTCCTCGTTTAACTTCACTATGATTTCGTACCATAAAAGCAGGACTGCTATGGGGACTGCGAGTACGCTCGATGAGTTTTTTCTCAAGGAGATCTTGAAGTTGGGCATCAAATTCGTCAATGTCTCTGCGTAAATAGATCATGGGTTTAACACGAATAATGACATTGCGATTTTTGAGTTGTAACCGGCAAAAACGAGGACTTCTTTTCCACAAGGTAAGTGGATTTTCAGAGAAGTTTTGCCGAAGAGAGTTGTAGAGCCAATGAGTATCTTGTAATACCAAGGCATCAGGGTCTCTTTTGGGTGGAGAGAACTTTTCGTTACAAACGGAGGCTAAATTTTCCTGTATAGGAATTTCAACAACTGTTTGATCTTTTAGTGTTAACGAAATTGTTTTTTCGTTTAACTGTAGAGGAAGATAACTATAGATAAAGTTACATCCGAGAATGAAATCGCCGTGCATATAGGGAAAACACAGGATTTTGGGAATAATGAATTTTTTATCATTAAGCCATATAGCAACATCCTTGGCCTTAAACTGGATTACGTTTAAGGGTGCTTCGGCGTCAATACCTTGAACTCCGATAGGATGCTTCATCTGTTGCCATTTTTCTGATGGCAGAGCATTATATCTGCAGCAACTGGTAGTTGCACCGGTGTCGATTAGCACACAAAGGCCATATGGTTTATACCCTTTGAAATTGAGGATTCCGTTAACATAAGTGTATTTTCGTTTTTTGCCTTGCGATGGAGCAATCAAAATTTCATCTTTTCCAGTGCGGAAATGGAAGAATTTTGCAGAATTTAGCTTATGTGTGGATCCAGGCAAAAATGGAGCATCTTGTGGATCGATAGGGGTTTTTCCTTTTTCGGTCCATGTAAAACGACGTCGAGGTGGTACCTCAAAAGATTTTCGAGGGGGAAGGATTCTCTCCCACCCAGGGTTTCGTTCGGATACAGAACGCTGTAGTTGTGGCGGCTTTGCTTTATTGGTAACATAAAGATTAGAGCCGGAGGCATGAATTGTAGCCACTGTGGGTTCAGTGATTCGTAACTTGGGTACAGAATTGATGTTATCAAATAACCAAGTTTTAGGGATCTCAAGATCTGTCCAATTGAGTAGTTTAGGCTCAATTATGGTATCGAATGGTCTGGGTTCGAACAGAGTGACTAGTTTAGAGTCCAGTGTAGGAACTGTGGCAGTTTCGGGTTCTCTAGTGAGTTCATAGAGGACTTTCCACTGGATTCCGAGGCTAGGTGAATCGTAATCCATTTGTAGTTTTGACAACTGGAGTTTCACTTGCAGGACCTTTTCGATGTTGGGGTCTGAAAGAGAAATGAAGTAATTTGGTTTTATTTTGAACCAAATAAGATTGTTAACCAAATTGGATTGAACACCGCCAATAAGTGCATCAACGGGTTTATGAAAACGATTGTCCATAAGGAGGGCAATTAATGGTTGATCAGTTCCTCGACGAAATAGCGAGGTGATCTTGATCTGAACAAGTCCAATATGGATATATCGGGCTAGAGGATTTTGCTGTTTCCATCGATCAATTTTATCCTTGCTGAGGATATTAAAACCACATTGACCATTTGCTGTATAGTCAATTGTTGTATTGCCACTAAATTGTTCTAAAATGCGTTTAGAAAAGATGGCAAAGCGGGAAGTTTTATAGACTTCTTCTTTTTTGATTCGCTGGAGTTTATCGAACTGAATCAATTGTTCATTAGTGAATTGGACTTCTTCTCCAATGATATCACTAAGTTTGATGTTCGTATTCTCTTCGGGGAGGGAAGGAGTAACGTTCATCATGCAGATACTTTCAATATCTGAGGAGTCATCATCAGTAGTGTTTTGGGATATACTAGATGCATCGCTAGAGTATATACTACTGGAGAGTTCGTATAAAATGGTAGAGGGATCAGAGATATCGCTACCATAGACGACACAAAGGTTATCGGTCTGTAGACGTTTAACCATTTTGGAGGCCTTCTTGCCTTTTTGGGGGCAATTTGTGGCGTAGTGACCTGCTTCATTGCAAATATAACATTTGCAGTCTTTTTTGGTTTCAAGTGCTTTGGAGGATTTTTTGGATCCTTTCTTTTTTCCTTTCACAGGTTTCTGAGAAGGAGCTTTGGTCACATATTTTTTGGAAGCTTTAGGACGACGACCTTTCCACTGTTTCCAACGAAAATTTTTTCGCTTGGGTCTTTTCGAGGGGGTAGCCCGGTAAGGCGCGCAACCTATTTTCCAGGTTTCCTGGAGAATCTTATCGCAGCAGCGTTGTCCTTCGGCAGTGCCATTAATCTGGTTTTTAACCTGCTTTTTGGCTTTGGTCTCAAGACATTTTTCGTTAATGAGACGATAGACAAAATTTGTTCTAAAACCGATGTTATCAGTTTTTTGAATGCGAACAAGGAAATCGGGATAGCCTTTTGCTGCAAGTTCATCCCAAGGATTTGGAAGTTTGTGAAAGAACTGGGGTAACCAATGTTCGATCGCATTTGGTGGGAGGCGTCTAAAGTATTTAGTAAATAACTTGACGTATTCGGGAAATTGGCAAATGTTGCATAATTCGATTTTCGAAAGAGCACAGTTTGCATCGTCAGTGAGGAGTTGCTCACCGGTATGTCCTACCAATTCTTCTTTAAGTATTTTAACAAAGCCTCGTAAAACACCGTCGATTTTATCGAAGTTGTTGAGTAAGGCATCCTTTTGTTGTTTACCTTGGGGAGTTTGATCCCATTGTCGCAGCCAGTCAAGTGCATCGCCTTGGAGGGTTGCTGAGAGGTAATCAAGGAAGCGGGGGCGTTCCCAGGTTCCTTTATAGTTGTTGACAAGAATGGCTAGAGACTGAGCCCATTCGTCGATTGTTTTCAAGTGATCCTTATAAGGGACGTGAGTAAGATCAAGATAAGTTCCATTTTGTGAAATGGGGAACTTATTGAGGTCATCTTTACGTGTCCAAGTGGGGACCGTAGAGGGGACTGTAGAGAAGTCGTATTTATAAGAAGACGTATAGATCTTCGGTTCAGCGGCTGGTTTAGATTTTTCTTCGTCAGTTTTTTGACTTGAACCAGAGACTTCTTCGGCTGGAAGAACATCTTCTGTAGGAAAATCGCCATAGAAGGATTCGTCAAGAACTAAGTCAGAACGACGTTTTTTGGATTTTCCTTTTCTTTTAGAAGGTTTAGGGGCTTCTTCGATAGGTGTTTCGGAAGAAGAGGAAGATGCCGGAATAGGATCGGCTTCAATAGTTTCATCTAATTCTTCTGAAGAATCAGATTTGTCGGAAAAGGCATATATGTGTTCGTCTTCGGAAGTATTTTCTTCGTCAGAGGAGCTTGAGGTCTCATTTGGAGTGTAACCAAAGTGAGTAAGCAGATTCTCATTTTGTAAAGAGATTTCTCGTATACGAGTGATGATATGAGCACTTTCGTCGAACGTGAGTTTAGGATCGACGTATAAAGCTTGTAGGCAACTGAGCTGATCTATGATGCTATCATAATCATCTCGTCGATAAGAAGAGGAAGAGGGTGCTGAGAAAACTTTGATGTTTTCAACAGTGTCTTCATGGCCGTAAAACAAAGGTTTGACTTTGTAACGGATTGGTTTTTTAACAGAGGGTTGGTCTGTGGATGGGAGCGTATCTTCAGAAGGAACCGAAGGAGGATCGGGTGGATCTGGTGGATATAAGTCAGATAGTTTAACCTTTTGAAGTTTAGCTAAATCGATCTTCATTTGATTTAGTTGGTCCTGAAGGGCTGTATCCGGAGGAGTAGAAAGAGTGAAAATCTGGGTAAGAGTTTCAAGTTTGTCATTCAAGGAGAGTAAGCCTTGTTGGACATCATCAAAAGAGGAAGCCATATGTGTATTGGTTGCCTCTAGATTATGCTGGAAGTCGATTTTCCAGTCAGTAACCATGTCGACAAGAAAGTTAAGTCCTGCTCCGACGTGGGGAAAGGAAACGGGTTCCGTTGTATTAAAGTGGGCTATATGCCTATAGTTTTCGGTTGTGGTGTCTTGACCTGCAAGGTTTCGAATACAGTTAACAGACGTAGTGTGTGCCATAGTGATAGAGTCGTAGATGTTGAATAAACTGTCCTGGTGCCTAAAACCAAGGGGTCCTGTAAGCAGCTTAACAAAGTCACAAAGGTCATACAGACATTGACATATAAGCAAAGACAGGATAATCTGGGCTTTTAACAGTAAACAAACATCTAAGATATATCATAAGCACAAACGTAGAACTGAAAACTTTATTACAGAAACTTACAGTGGTCCAGATTCGTAGTATGGCTCTGATACCAATTACAATGCGGAAATACAAACACAAAACTTTACATGAAGATCCTCAAATGAGGTCAGAGAGAGAGAGAGAATGAAAAACAGATATCCAAAACTCTGCTAGAGCCTTGGTTTAAATAACATTGGAAAAGTTAAACAGTGCCGGAGAAGATAAGAAGGAATCTTTTCTTTTACTGTTTAAAAAGATGTGTCGGCAGCTTTCACTGTTGATGAATAGTGTGTCGGCAACTTTCGGCTACTTTGGCTTTTTGAAAAAGTAGACAAGACATTCTTCTGTCGTGTGCTGAGTAGGGTTGCAGTCGAGTAGAGAAGAGTGTCGGTTATCCTTCCATGGCATTGATGATATTATGGAGTTCATATTCATCAAGGGGAGGAGTACTGGCAAGAGACTGTGCGTCTGCAATGTCCCATTCAAGATTAAGCCGTTCAGCTCCATCTTTGACCCGAGAAGGGATGTCAAGTGGATTGAGACGAACAATATCTTTTAAAAACTCCATGGCAGTCTGGATATTGTGTTCGCCTTCAGCGACGTCTGCATAGTAGCATCGAATGGTGGTGAGGAAGAGTCTGCGTCCATCACAACAATAAAAAATAGGTTCCTGGTGATAATAGGAACCATCAAGAACTCGCCTGGCAGTATCTTGTAGGTGTAAGAAACTGTGAATTTCAAAATAATAAGGATCCAGGCTGGCAGCAAGCTCCTCAGAATTTATCAGTTTGGGATGATCATAATCATTGTCCTCGTTGCCGGTGAATTTGAGAAACCAAATCTGATAGGGTTGGAAGAAGCGAGTTTTTTCAAAACTTCCAATTGAACTAGAAATCCAGAAAGTCAGGTGTCGACTGTAGTGCCAATGTTGACTGATTTTATAAATCATAGATCTTATCATGGCTGGGAAATTCTGGTAGGAATCATGAGAGGAAAAGGTAAGTTTATTAACTAATCCCCAATCAACTGGATCCATAGACCATTCTAGGCCTGGGATAATAAAGAAATCAAGTTTAAGAACTTTTTTTCCATTATAAAGAGTATCAAAGGTATTGATATCTTCATGATATGTGGTATAATAAGTTTTTATTATAGCATAATGATTTTCAATATGTCGGTAAATAAATCGAAAAACATCTGCAGGCAAGATTTCTCTGGCTTTTTCCAAGAGACAAATACGGTTGATTTTGGCAAACGTATTAGCAGGAAACTCCTGTTCTCCTATTAACTGGGCAAGTTTAAGGAAACAATTTATTTGAGTGAGAGAAAAATCTTTTTCCCAGTCGATAGAAAGACAGCTTTGTATGCAGAGCTGTTTAAGCTCAGTCGTCATAGCTGTTTGTTCAGCCATAAGAGCAGCAAGGGAACTCAGATGTTGTCTGAATTTTTTATTAGCACCAAGTTTATGTGCTTTCCAAACAGTATTGAGTTCGTTATACAAATTGTTTGGAAGACCAGGATCATAGAAATTGTTAATTTCTAAAATGTCTGGGTTTTTTGAAAACATTTTGTTTGAGGCTTGGCCCACATTATAGAAAACTGTTTGGGCTTCTATAAGTGTGTCATAAGCTTTAAAGCAGGAACCATTGAAGGAACGGAGCTGTTTGTGGCAGTCGATCCAGTTCTCATAGATCCCAGGCTGATGACCTGCAAAAACCACGAACCATTTTTGTGGCTGTGATGGAGATGGTTTGGAAGTTGCCTTTTTAGCAACAGTGATCCAACCTTCTTTATCAGGCGTAGGCTTAGGATATTCATCCATCTGTTAGAAGGAGAGAAGAGATATCTTTGTTAGATATTTCCGTAGGTCTGCTTAAGAAATCTGCAAGAAAATTGTTAGTTCCTTTGATATGTTCAATAGCAAAAGAATATTGAGCAATAACATTATACCATTTTAAGCGACGACCATCTAAGCAATTTCTTTTATTGATTAGAAAATCTTTAACAGCTTGGTTGTCTGTTCTAATAATAAAATCTTCTGGAGCAAGATAAATATGGAACCGTTTTATTGCTAATTTTATTGCCAGAAGTTCTTTTTCATATATAATATAATTCTGTTCATTTGGTTTGAGTGGGATCTGCCCGCCTCTCAAAGTCGCATTTTTTGCATGGACATCCGTTTTGGGGAAGATCTTGACCCAGGACAATCTTCAGAGAAGAAGACAGATTGTGGTGAACTGGTGCTTTATGTGCAAAAATGACGAGGTGTACAGTGTACACACAAATTTCGTAGTCTACAAATAAAGAACGAAATAGGGAGCAAAATAGAATTTTATTGATTTATGATAACTAAAAGGATTACATCCTCTGTAATATTCTTTACAAAGAATAAAGTTCTGTAATTCGATCTTCTTTGTTGGTATTCAAGGGGTACACGAGCTTGATCTTGAATCACCATGGAATTTTGATGAAGAACGGCACGATTTGATGTGCTTGTTGTTGATCACCGTGGAATTTTGATGAAGAACGGCACGATTTGATGTGCTTGTTGCTCTTCGCCTTCAGGTTTGGGTGTTGGGGATGAATGTGGTAGAACTTCTGTATTTCTCTTTGGAATTCTAGATTTCTAGAATTCTCAATTTATGTACCCCTTCCTCCATACCTCTATTTATAAGCTTCTTGGATTAATAGGATGATGACGTGTGTCCTCTCCTCATAAAGACATAATTATAACTGGACTGGGCCGGTTATATTGTGATAATTATCCATAAAATAATTATTCCAAATATATTTTATTAGGAATAATTATTTTTTGTTTAATCATCTGGGCTGGGCTAATTAAATAATTTAAGTAGACCAAGTTTGGGCCAATTAAATAATTTAATTAAACATGAGACCCATATTTGATGGGCTAATTTGTCAAAACAAAAGTCCATGAAATTTTAATGCCTACAAGAGGAAACGGTTGATCATCTTCTTTTACATTACCCAGTGGCCCGAGATTGTTGGTTTTTGTTTTTGGGTTTGTTTGGGATTCACTGGGTTATGCAACAGTCTATCGAAAGGCTTGATTGAGGCTTGGAGAGGTTATATAGTGGGTGCCCAAGCTCATGACTCTTGGAGGGTTACTCCTTTGTGCATTTGGTGGTGTCTATGGCTTGAAAGAAATAGGAGATCTTGTGAAGAAAATGAAAATCCTATTGGGTCGTTGAAGTTCTCCATTCTTAGCACTCTTTTTTGATGGGTTCTAGGGAGAAATTGTAAATCCTTGGACGAGCTTGTAGAGTTTTTGGATTTGTTAAGAGTTTAGAGTACCTATTTGGCCTTCTATTTTTTCTGAGGAATGCGTGTTCCCCTTTTGAACGCTTTTAATGAATTCTTACTTATCAAAAAATCAAAAATAAATAAAATAAAAAGTTACACAAGGCCAAATAAGGCCTCTAAACCCTCAATGAGTCCAAAAAATCGATAAGCTCCACCAAGGATTTACAATTTCTCCCTAAAACCCAACAAATATTCATGAGAATGTGGATTCAAATTCCTCAAAAAAGTATTCTAATCTCCTTCAACCTATTATATTCATGTTAAATTCAACAAGACAGAATAGGAGGGGGGAAATTCAAAGAGAATAAAAACCCAAACAAGCAAATAGAGGAAATAAAATAAAATAGCAAGGGGCATGGAAAAATGCAGTTGTGATAATATTCTGAACTACATCACATTGCTGGCAAAGTATAGACAGAACTCAAAGGACTTGCCAAACTCAACCAATACTTCCTATCTGTGGGACAAGAGAATGTGGATTCCTACTTATCAAAAAAAAAAAGAGAGAATGTGGATTCCTTATCTTATGTATCACACCATATGTTCCATATCCAGAAAAAAAATAATAATAATAATAATAATAAATAAAATAAAAATAAAGACCTTAGATGATTCTTGTATACTGGCCATCACATGTAACTATGTCCCATCTCTCATCTGTGGAATTATTAGCTGACTACCTATCACCAGTACTTCATGATAAGCATGAACAAATGTTACAGAAATGTCATAACAAAATAATAATAGTAGTCAAATTTCAATGAAATTAACCAAAAAGTGTTTGCTTGAGCAGTATGTCATCCACCTTCTAAAGAGATAGGCGAGGGTGCGCCTTACCCATCAAAAATAGAAAGATGAAAAAGAAATTTAGTGAACTTATGCATCTACTGAGTATCAACTAAAAAAAATTACTATAAATTTCCATATTCCACCTCCTAAATTTTTTTATTCATCACAAAAGGCAACCTCAGTTTAACGTAAAAGGAAACACAACCCATTTAAACAAATGAGAATTATAATAACAAAGCCTTCTGAAGGAAACATGTGACCACTCAACAAGAACTGTTAACAGAGAAAACTAGTATTCAGGTCAAGCTAACGAATAAGTTAGCAGGTTAGTATTTTATTTCCTAACAAAACCATCAAGAAGAAACAACATTGGTCTACAGGACCCACATGTAAATATATTCAGCAGAAGTCTTTTGGATTAGAGATTTCTTAAGCCAAATTTAAGATAAAAAATAACAAAACAGAAACAAAATTCATGCAAAACAGTGGATAGAAAGTTAATGATCACAGACACCGTGCCAAAACAAGTGACGATAAGCAAACATATCAACAATAACAGTAATAAATAAATAAATGAGTGGCCACTACAATAGCCTTCCTGCAATAACAATGTACATATCCTCTACAATCAAGGACGGAGCCAATGAAGGCCTAGGGGGGCACGTGCCCCCCTGAGTTGGTCAACAACCTATAATATATGTGGTAATTTTTTTAAAAAATTCCATATATATGAAAAAATTTATACAGTGCCCCCCCCCCCTTCAAATTTTTAGTTCCTAAAATTATATTTTTATTTTTCTTTCTTTTCTCTTTTATTCTTCACATTCCTTAAATTTTCTTAATAGAAAAAGTCAAATTTTTCTTCCTCAATTGAAACTTTTTAACTATTTCCTTTTAAAGTTCTCTCATTTTTCTTTCCTTTTATATTTTAATAATTTTTTTCTTCTTTTTCTTTTGAAACAACAATTGACTATACAGCAAATGGTCAATGTGGTTTTAATATCCTCAGCAAGGATAAAATTGATCGATGGAAACAGCAAAATCCTCTAGCCCGATATATCCATATTGGACTTGTTCAGATCAAGATCACCTCGCTATTTCGTCGAGGAACTGATCAACCATTAATTGCCCTCCTTATGGACAATCGTTTTCATAAACCCGTTGATGCACTTATTGGCGGTGTTCAATCCAATTTGGTTAACAATCTTATTTGGTTCAAAATAAAACCAAATTACTTCATTTCTCTTTCAGACCCCAACATCGAAAAGGTCCTGCAAGTGAAACTCCAGTTGTCAAAACTACAAATGGATTACGATTCACCTAGCCTCGGAATCCAGTGGAAAGTCCTCTATGAACTCACTAGAGAACCCGAAACTGCCACAGTTCCTACACTGGACTCTAAACTAGTCACTCTGTTCGAACCCAGACCATTCGATACCATAATTGAGCCTAAACTACTCAATTGGACAGATCTTGAGATCCCTAAAACTTGGTTATTTGATAACATCAATTCTGTACCCAAGTTACGAATCACTGAACCCACAGTGGCTACAATTCATGCCTCCGGCTCTAATCTTTATGTTACCAATAAAGCAAAGCCGCCACAACTACAGCGTTCTGTATCCGAACGAAACCCTGGGTGGGAGAGAATCCTTCCCCCTCGAAAATCTTTTGAGGTACCACCTCGACGTCGTTTTACATGGACCGAAAAAGGAAAAACCCCTATCGATCCACAAGATGCTCCATTTTTGCCTGGATCCACACATAAGCTAAATTCTGCAAAATTCTTCCATTTCCGCACTGGAAAAGATGAAATTTTGATTGCTCCATCGCAAGGCAAAAAACGAAAATACACTTATGTTAACGGAATCCTCAATTTCAAAGGGTATAAACCATATGGCCTTTGTGTGCTAATCGACACCGGTGCAACTACCAGTTGCTGCAGATATAATGCTCTGCCATCAGAAAAATGGCAACAGATGAAGCATCCTATCGGAGTTCAAGGTATTGACGCCGAAGCACCCTTAAACGTAATCCAGTTTAAGGCCAAGGATGTTGCTATATGGCTTAATGATAAAAAATTCATTATTCCCAAAATCCTGTGTTTTCCCTATATGCACGGCGATTTCATTCTCGGATGTAACTTTATCTATAGTTATCTTCCTCTACAGTTAAACGAAAAAACAATTTCGTTAACACTAAAAGATCAAACAGTTGTTGAAATTCCTATACAGGAAAATTTAGCCTCCGTTTGTAACGAAAAGTTCTCTCCACCCAAAAGAGACCCTGATGCCTTGGTATTACAAGATACTCATTGGCTCTACAACTCTCTTCGGCAAAACTTCTCTGAAAATCCACTTACCTTGTGGAAAAGAAGTCCTCGTTTTTGCCGGTTACAACTCAAAAATCGCAATGTCATTATTCGTGTTAAACCCATGATCTATTTACGCAGAGACATTGACGAATTTGATGCCCAACTTCAAGATCTCCTTGAGAAAAAACTCATCGAGCGTACTCGCAGTCCCCATAGCAGTCCTGCTTTTATGGTACGAAATCATAGTGAAGTTAAATGAGGAAAAGCCCGAATGGTCATCAACTATAAACGGCTAAATGAACATCTAATCTTCGATGGCTACTTTATTCCTCGCAAAGATGTTCTCATCAATCAAACTCGTGGATCAACAATCTTCAGTAAATTTGATTGCAAAGCTGGTTTCTGGCAGATTAAACTGCGTAAGAAATCCAAGCCACTAACGGCATTCAGCACTCCTCATGGCCATTACCAATGGACCGTAATGCCTTTTGGTCTTAACACAGCGCCTCAGATTTATCAGCGCTGGATGGATTCAATCTTTAATGACCTTAAAGATTTTGTTGTTGTTTATATTGATGATATTTTAGTCTTCTCCAAAACCAGGGATGAGCATAAAAAACATCTCCTCTGCCTTTCAGAAAAACTGAAAAAGTACGGTATCATTTTATCTCCAACCAAGATAGATGTTGAACAAGAGTCCATTGATTTTCTTGGACTAGTTTTAACCCACAAAGGTATAAAACTACAGGATCATATCATTATCAAGATCCGTGATTTCCCCGATATTCTTCAAGATAAAAAGCAACTTCAAAGCTTTTTAGGAATCTTGAATTATGGCCGCTCCTTTATTAAAGGCTTAGCTCAAAAAGAACTCCCTTTATTAAAGAAGCTCCAAAAGAATACCCCTTTTGAATGGACTGATAATGACACCACCATTATCCAACAAATCAAGGCCGATCTGGTACAGATCCCTGAAGTTTATTTTCCCCAGAATGGTGATAAACTTATTCTTGAAACTGATGCTTCTGACCTCTGTTGGGGTTGTGTTTTAAAAGCCATCCCTCACGACAAATGGATTGAGGACACTCCCTCTTCTCCCATGATCCGAGCTCGCAAAGCTCCCATCTCCAAACGCCTTCAAAAAGAAGAGTTAATTTGTGGATATAATTCTGGCAAATTTAAACCAAATGAACAGAATTATATTATATATGAAAAAGAACTTCTGGCAATAAAATTAGCAATAAAACGGTTCCATATTTATCTTGCTCCAGAAGATTTTATTATTAGAACAGACAACCAAGCTGTTAAAGATTTTCTAATCAATAAAAGAAATTGCTTAGATGGTCGTCGCTTAAAATGGTATAATGTTATTGCTCAATATTCTTTTGCTATTGAACATATCAAAGGAACTAACAATTTTCTTGCAGATTTCTTAAGCAGACCTACGGAAATATCTAACAAAGATATCTCTTCTCTCCTTCTAACAGATGGATGAATATCCTAAGCCTACGCCTGATAAAGAAGGTTGGATCACTGTTGCTAAAAAGGCAACTTCCAAACCATCTCCATCACAGCCACAAAAATGGTTCGTGGTTTTTGCAGGTCATCAGCCTGGGATCTATGAGAACTGGATCGACTGCCACAAACAGCTCCGTTCCTTCAATGGTTCCTGCTTTAAAGCTTATGACACACTTATAGAAGCCCAAACAGTTTTCTATAATGTGGGCCAAGCCTCAAACAAAATGTTTTCAAAAAACCCAGACATTTTAGAAATTAACAATTTCTATGATCCTGGTCTTCCAAACAATTTGTATAACGAACTCAATACTGTTTGGAAAGCACATAAACTTGGTGCTAATAAAAAATTCAGACAACATCTGAGTTCCCTTGCTGCTCTTATGGCTGAACAAACAGCTATGACGACTGAGCTTAAACAGCTCTGCATACAAAGCTGTCTTTCTATCGACTGGGAAAAAGATTTTTCTCTCACTCAAATAAATTGTTTCCTTAAACTTGCCCAGTTAATAGGAGAACAGGAGTTTCCTGCTAATACGTTTGCCAAAATCAACCGTATTTGTCTCTTGGAAAAAGCCAGAGAAATCTTGCCTGCAGATGTTTTTCGATTTATTTACCGACATATTGAAAATCATTATGCTATAATAAAAACTTATTATACCACATATCATGAAGATATCAATACCTTTGATACTCTTTATAATGGAAAAAAAGTTCTTAAACTTGATTTCTTTATTATCCCAGGCCTAGAATGGTCTATGGATCCAGTTGATTGGGGATTAGTTAATAAACTTACCTTTTCCTCTCATGATTCCTACCAGAATTTCCCAGCCATGATAAGATCTATGATTTATAAAATCAGTCAACATTGGCACTACAGTCGACACCTGACTTTCTGGATTTCTAGTTCAATTGGAAGTTTTGAAAAAACTCGCTTCTTCCAACCCTATCAGATTTGGTTTCTCAAATTCACCGGCAACGAGGACAATGATTATGATCATCCCAAACTGATAAATTCTGAGGAGCTTGCTGCCAGCCTGGATCCTTATTATTTTGAAATTCACAGTTTCTTACACCTACAAGATACTGCCAGGCGAGTTCTTGATGGTTCCTATTATCACCAGGAACCTATTTTTTATTGTTGTGATGGACGCAGACTCTTCCTCACCACCATTCGATGCTACTATGCAGACGTCGCTGAAGGCGAACACAATATCCAGACTGCCATGGAGTTTTTAAAAGATATTGTTCGTCTCAATCCACTTGACATCCCTTCTCGGGTCAAAGATGGAGCTGAACGGCTTAATCTTGAATGGGACATTGCAGACGCACAGTCTCTTGCCAGTACTCCTCCCCTTGATGAATATGAACTCCATAATATCATCAATGCCATGGAAGGATAACCGACACTCTTCTCTACTCGACTGCAACCCTACTCAGCACACGACAGAAGAATGTCTTGTCTACTTTTTCAAAAAGCCAAAGTAGCCGAAAGTTGCCGACACACTATTCATCAACAGTGAAAGCTGCCGACACATCTTTTTAAACAGTAAAAGAAAAGATTCCTTCTTATCTTCTCCGGCACTGTTTAACTTTTCCAATGTTATTTAAACCAAGGCTCTAGCAGAGTTTTGGATATCTGTTTTTCATTCTCTCTCTCTCTCTGACCTCATTTGAGGATCTTCATGTAAAGTTTTGTGTTTGTATTTCCGCATTGTAATTGGTATCAGAGCCATACTACGAATCTGGACCACTGTAAGTTTCTGTAATAAAGTTTTCAGTTCTACGTTTGTGCTTATGATATATCTTAGATGTTTGTTTACTGTTAAAAGCCCAGATTATCCTGTCTTTGCTTATATGTCAATGTCTGTATGACCTTTGTGACTTTGTTAAGCTGCTTACAGGACCCCTTGGTTTTAGGCACCAGGACAGTTTATTCAACATCTACGACTCTATCACTATGGCACACACTACGTCTGTTAACTGTATTCGAAACCTTGCAGGTCAAGACACCACAACCGAAAACTATAGGCATATAGCCCACTTTAATACAACGGAACCCGTTTCCTTTCCCCACGTTGGAGCAGGACTTAACTTTCTTGTCGACATGGTTACTGACTGGAAAATCGACTTCCAGCATAATCTAGAGGCAACCAATACACATATGGCTTCCTCTTTTGATGATGTCCAACAAGGCTTACTCTCCTTGAATGACAAACTTGAAACTCTTACCCAGATTTTCACTCTTTCTACTCCTCCGGATACAGCCCTTCAGGACCAACTAAATCAAATGAAGATCGATTTAGCTAAACTTCAAAAGGTTAAACTATCTGACTTATATCCACCAGATCCACCCGATCCTCCGTCGGTTCCTTCTGAAGATACGCTCCCATCCACAGACCAACCCTCTGTTAAAAAACCAATCCGTTACAAAGTCAAACCTTTGTTTTACGGCCATGAAGACACTGTTGAAAACATCAAAGTTTTCTCAGCACCCTCTTCCTCTTCTTATCGACGAGATGATTATGATAGCATCATAGATCAGCTCAGTTGCCTACAAGCTTTATACGTCGATCCTAAACTCACGTTCGACGAAAGTGCTCATATCATCACTCGTATACGAGAAATCTCTTTACAAAATGAGAATCTGCTTACTCACTTTGGTTACACTCCAAATGAGACCTCAAGCTCCTCTGACGAAGAAAATACTTCCGAAGACGAACACATATATGCCTTTTCAGACAAATCTGATTCTTCAGAAGAATTAGATGAAACTATTGAAGCCGATCCTATTCCGGCATCTTCCTCTTCTTCCGAAACACCTATCGAAGAAGCCCCTAAACCTTCTAAAAGAAAAGGAAAATCCAAAAAACGTCGTTCTGACTTAGTTCTTGACGAATCCTTCTATGGCGATTTTCCTACAGAAGATGTTCTTCCAGCCGAAGAAGTCTCTGGTTCAAGTCAAAAAACTGACGAAGAAAAATCTAAACCAGCCGCTGAACCGAAGATCTATACGTCTTCTTATAAATACGACTTCTCTACAGTCCCCTCTACGGTCCCCACTTGGACACGTAAAGATGACCTCAATAAGTTCCCCATTTCACAAAATGGAACTTATCTTGATCTTACTCACGTCCCTTATAAGGATCACTTGAAAACAATCGACGAATGGGCTCAGTCTCTAGCCATTCTTGTCAACAACTATAAAGGAACCTGGGAACGCCCCCGCTTCCTTGATTACCTCTCAGCAACCCTCCAAGGCGATGCACTTGACTGGCTGCGACAATGGGATCAAACTCCCCAAGGTAAACAGCAAAAGGATGCCTTACTCAACAACTTCGATAAAATCGACGGTGTTTTACGAGGCTTTGTTAAAATACTTAAAGAAGAATTGGTAGGACATACCGGTGAGCAACTCCTCACTGACGATGCAACCTGTGCTCTTTCGAAAATCGAATTATGCAACATTTGCCAATTTCCCGAATACGTCAAGTTATTTACTAAATACTTTAGACGCCTCCCACCAAATGCGATCGAACATTGGTTACCCCAGTTCTTTCACAAACTTCCAAATCCTTGGGATGAACTTGCAGCAAAAGGCTATCCCGATTTCCTTGTTCGCATTCAAAAAACTGATAACATCGGTTTTAGAACAAATTTTGTCTATCGTCTCATTAACGAAAAATGTCTTGAGACCAAAGCCAAAAAGCAGGTTAAAAACCAGATTAATGGCACTGCCGAAGGACAACGCTGCTGCGATAAGATTCTCCAGGAAACCTGGAAAATAGGTTGCGCGCCTTACCGGGCTACCCCCTCGAAAAGACCCAAGCGAAAAAATTTTCGTTGGAAACAGTGGAAAGGTCGTCGTCCTAAAGCTTCCAAAAAATATGTGACCAAAGCTCCTTCTCAGAAACCTGTGAAAGGAAAAAAGAAAGGATCCAAAAAATCCTCCAAAGCACTTGAAACCAAAAAAGACTGCAAATGTTATATTTGCAATGAAGCAGGTCACTACGCCACAAATTGCCCCCAAAAAGGCAAGAAGGCCTCCAAAATGGTTAAACGTCTACAGACCGATAACCTTTGTGTCGTCTATGGTAGCGATATCTCTGATCCCTCTACCATTTTATACGAACTCTCCAGTAGTATATACTCTAGCGATGCATCTAGTATATCCCAAAACACTACTGATGATGACTCCTCAGATATTGAAAGTATCTGCATGATGAACGTTACTCCTTCCCTCCCCGAAGAGAATACGAACATCAAACTTAGTGATATCATTGGAGAAGAAGTCCAATTCACTAATGAACAATTGATTCAGTTCGATAAACTCCAGCGAATCAAAAAAGAAGAAGTCTATAAAACTTCCCGCTTTGCCATCTTTTCTAAACGCATTTTAGAATAATTTAGTGGCAATTCTTTCCGTAATTACCCCTTGAACTCGCTAGAGGTGGAACTTAAATGCACTCCTCTACCCCATCTTATGATGAATATATAATTTGCAGCTGGACTTCCCATGGAGAACATTCTATATCTTGGAGGACCTAATATTGCGTCAGAGATTTACAGCAAGGAATATGCTAATGCTCGGATATGTGGAGCTGAAAAGTGGAGGAAACCACTAGCAAAATTTTTGAGGCAACCCCATTTTGTTGTGTGGGATAATGGTGACCTTGTCACTCATGAAGTTATGGGTGGCTTAAAAAATGTCTATGCCATCGCCCATCGGAGCTGGTAAGATTCAAATTCTTGATTGTAAACTAGAACTTGTGGATTAAAGAATGTGTTATATGTTTATATTTTTGGATGATTCCATTTCATTTTATATCATGAGGGATTAGGACCGAAACCCTACGCTCTGATTTTGAGGAAGAGGTGTAAGGCTGTGATCAAAACCTAGAGGGAGTCAAGTTGTCTTGGAAAACTAATTTAGAAAAGCTTAACTAATTTTTAGATTAAAATGAACTATAATGATAATTTTAGAACTGACAAACTGTAAAGCACTATGCTAAATCTGTTCATTATTCATTTAATATAATTAAGAGCATAAAAATAAAAACCATTCAAACCACGCATGTACAAGATTTTTTCATGGAAACCTTAAAGGGAAAAACCATGGGACCTAATCCAGTTGATCAAATTTGCTATGAGAATGAAATTACAACTAGGTTGACCAGATTGCTAAAACCCTAGAAATTCCCTAGTTACGTCTTGACATAGAGTTACGCAGGATCCAATCTAATCTCTTCATGAATTTTCCGTCAACAGATTTACTTCTCACAAATGGATTTTCAATTTCCACAACTAGTCGTCCAATCCTTGTGCAGTTAAACTTTTGGTGTTGATGTCTTTTGATGCACAACTAAACTCTAATGACCAACACACACTCACCATACTAAATACAATGATGAATATGTGAAAAAAAAAAAAAAAAAAAAAAAAAAAACTCTAGCAATTTGATTTGCTAAAATGCATTCAAAGTTGAAAAACCTTATGCCTTGATGTTTAGGATGCTCTCTTATGTGCTCTCCTTATTTTTCTAAAAACATATGAGTGGTATATATAGGGTTTAGACATTAAGAGATTAGGGTTGTTAATCAAGTTTCAATTTTAAACGAAAAATGCAATTCAACTTATGAAAAAAAGAATAGAAAAATGCAATTCACAGTTGTTGATCGAAATATAGCCAGTGGCCTTAGACGGATCCTTCATCAATGGAAGTGCCCTATCCAACAAGCTTTAGGATTTTTATTAAGGGAAGTTCCAAAACACCCTTATGCTTTCCAAGGGATTTTGACTCATCAAACCATGAATTTTGAAAACCCTAATGGAATGAATGCAACAAAATCATAAATCTTAATTGGTGAGTACACGAGTGATTGTCAAAATGACCTTTTGCCCTTGTATATTTCCTAAATTCCATTTCTACCCTTAGGTTAGAGGTAATCAACTAAACTAACTTAACTTTTAAACATACTATCTGAAAATAAAAATAAAAATATAGACTCAAGCTTTTGTGATGAAATATGCCGACCTAAGTTCTATTGACCTAACATTCTCCCCCTTGCGCAATTTCGTGACCTTCAAATAAGCATAAAGAAAATATTTTAGACACCAATACAATAGGCGATTTCAAGATTGAAAAGAATCTGTATATTGCCGTACTTTGAATGGTTTACAATGCTTTAGTTAAATAGGAAATACAAGGGGCTAACAAAAGGAAACTACAGGCTGACTACAGGCTGTAACAACAAGTTATAGGCTGTAATTACAGGCTGTAAATTAACAGAAGTTACAGGTTGTACACTAACAGAAGTTACAGGCTGTACACTAACAAAAATTCCTAATCTTAGTCATTGATTACACACCTATCATATCCCTTAAAATTTGTTCTTATTAAAACCAAATATCTCTTTTTCAACACTCCCCCTCAAGCTGGCTTGTAGATGTCTTTCATAGCTAGCTTGCTTCTTAAAACTTCAAACTGTCTCTTGTGTAGTCCTTTGGTAACGATGTCTGCAGCTTGTTCAGTAGTAGAGACATAAGGAATGCAAATCATACCACGGTCAAGCTTTTCCTTGATAAAGTGTATGTCAACTTCCACATGTTTGGTTCTATTGTGGAGGACTGGATTATGAGCAATTGAAATGGTAGCCTTGTTGTCACAGTAGACTCTCATTGGAGGAGAAACAGGAACCTTCAAGTCTTCAAGGAGTCTTTTTAACCATATAGCTTCGCAAATCCCATGGGCAAGTGCTCTGAACTCGGCTTCTGCACTACTCCTCGCTACTACATTTTGTTTCTTGCTTCACCACGTGACTAAGTTTCCTCCAACGAAGGTGCAATATCCTGAGGTAGATCGTCTGTCAACTATACTGCTTGCCTAATCAGCATCTGTGTACACCTCCACTTGCAAATGACCTTGTTTCTTGAACATAAGTCCTTTACCTGGTGAGCCGTACCTCAGAATCTTGTACACTGCTTCAAAGTGTTCCTGTCCAGGAGAGTGCATGAACTGACTCACCATACTGACTGCAAATGCTATATCTGGGCGTGTGTGAGATAAGTAAATTAGTTACTTATAAAAAAAAAAAAGTAAATTAGTCTTCCCACCAATCTCTGATATCTTTCACGATCAACCATATTCTCGGGTTCGGCAGCTTCTAACTTCAGGTTGACTTCAATTGGAGTGTCAGCAGCTTTACACCCGAGTAGTACTGTCTCATTAAGCAAATCAAGTACATATTTTTGTTGATTCACGAAAATTCCTTCTCTTGACCTGGCAAATTCCATTCCAAGGAAGTATTTTAATGCTCCCAGATCTTTGACTTCAAAATCTTTAGCAAGTTTCTTCTTCAGTTTGGTCAACTCTTCAATGTCATCACCTGTCAAAATTATATCATCCACATAAACAATTAAAATGGCAATTTTCCCTTCCTCACCGTGTTTGTAGAACATGGTTTGGTCTGCCTAACTCTGATGATACCCATGACTCTTCACAGCCTTTCCAAAGCATTCAAACCACGCTCTTGGAGACTGTTTCAAACCGTACAGGGATTTTTTGAGTTTACAGACTTTGCTCTGACCGTGTTTTCCTTCGAACCCAGGTGGCAAGCTCATAAACACTTCTTCTTCCAAGTCTCCATTTAAAAAGGCATTTTTTATGTCCAACTGATGTAATGGCTAGTTAGAATTGACTGCCAACGACAATAAGACTCGGATAGAATTTATTTTTGCTACAGGAGCAAACGTCTCTTGGTAATCAATGCCGTACGTTTGCGTAAAACCTTTCGCCACAAGTCTTGCCTTGTACCTTTCCACACTACCATCAGCTTTACACTTAATAGTGAAAACCCATTT
Organism: Cornus florida; assembly: GCF_030987335.1. Lineage (NCBI taxonomy): Eukaryota > Viridiplantae > Streptophyta > Magnoliopsida > Cornales > Cornaceae > Cornus > Cornus florida. Next base: position 59,329,562 of record NW_026775572.1, on the reverse strand, counting down.
ACATCCAACAGTTTTCTTTCCTTTGGGCAAGTCAACCATCTCCCACATTTCACTCCTTTTAAGAGCATTCATCTCCTCTTAACACTGATGATTTCCAATTCGGATCATCTAGTGCTTCCTGAATGTTTCTTGGAACAAACAAGTGAGAAATATTTGAAGTAAAGGCCCTATGTTTATGAGAAAGTTTATCATAAGACAAGTATTTGGTAATGGGATGCTGGGTACAGGTTCGGATTCCTTTTCTAACAGCTATAGGGATATCAAGGTCTACAGGAACTTGGCTAGGTGACTCTGTACTATCAGAAATAGTAGGGACAACTGCAGACAAGTTAGGATTTAGAGTAGCTTGAGTGTTCAGGGAGTCAGTGCGTGGGACCTCTGATTGGCCTTGCTCAGGTACAATAGTAGGCTCTCTACTCTTTTGATGAGTCTTTTTCCTCTTATAAACCAGAAGCTCAGGATTCGGTTTTTTTGGAACCGTTGGTAGGATTTCTCCCCCTGTTAGAGATACAGTAAGGCTCGGCAGATTAGGACTAGGAGGCCCCGGGTTTCCTGATTCTAGAACATCATTTCCCTGTTTAAAAAGATCAGTGTTTGGAGTAATAGAGTGTGAGACAATAGTTTTGGGTAAGGGAATATTAATAGAAATCTCCCAAAATTTTCTTCGCTCTCTTTCTCCCCCTGAAGAAAAGTTTTCTGAAAATAAGGATGATTTTCTAGAAAAAAGACATCCATACTAATAAACATTTTTTTTTTGTTTTCGGATTGAAGCATTTGTACCCCTTTTTATTCGGGGCATACCCAACAAATACACATTTTTCAGCCCGAGGATCTAATTTAGACCGAAGTCTACTAGGTAAAGGGACAAAGACAGTGCACCCAAATACTTTCAAAGGCAGGTTGGAATAAATCCGAGTTTCAGGAAAAGATTTTTTAAGGCTTTCAAGGGGTGTAAAATAGTTAAGAACACGAGTAGGCATCCTGTTAATCAAATATGTTGCTGTTAAAACGGCTTCACCCCACAAATACTTTGGAACATTCATTGAAAACATGATGGCACGAGAAACTTCAAGTAAATGTTTATTCTTTCTTTCAGCAATTCCGTTTTGTTGGGGCGTGTCAACACAAGTGGATTGGTGAAAAATTCATTTTTCTGTTAAAAAACTTCCTAAAACTTCATTAAAGTATTCGGTGCCGTTATCAGTATGAAGAATGCCAATTTTTGTTTGAAATTGATTTTCAATCATCATATAAAAATCCTTGAATAATTTTTCAACCTCAGATTTTTCATTCATTAAATACACCCAACACTAACGTGTATGATCATCAATAAAAGTCACAAACCATTTTTTTCCAGAAAGAGTTGTGATCCTAGAAGGGCCCCAAACATCGCTATGGATTAAATAAAATGGTTTTGAAGTTTGGTAAGGTTTGGGAGAATACGTAGTACGATGACTCTTTGATAAAAAACAATTCTCACAATAAAAAGATGAACAATCCAATCCTTTAAACAAAGTAGGAAATAATCTTTTAAGATAAGGGAAACTAGGATGCCCTAGTCTAAAATGCCATAGCATTATTTGTTCTCTAACAGGGATAAAATGAAAACTACTCAGACCTTGAGCCTTTTTATTACTTGAATTATCATCTTCAAAATAGTAGAGACCATCTATCATCTTAGCACTGCCAATCGTCTTCCCCAAGCTCTGGTCCTGAAATTCACAATAGGATTCAAAAAAGATAACACGACAATTAGAGTCTTTGGACAATTTACTAACTGATAAAAGGTTACAAGTAAGCTTAGGGACATGAAGGACAGACTTAAGATCAATAATTTTTGAAAGTTTTACCAAACCTTTGCTTGCAATAGGAGAATAAGAATCATCGGCTATTCTGATTTTTTTAGAGCTAGAACAGGGTGAATAAGTTTGAAATAAATGAGAAAAACTTGTCATATGGTCAGAAGCCCCTGAATCAATGATCCATGGGGTAACACTGGAATTTGAACGACAAGATAAGGCCTTCGAGTTGTTACTTGTTTGAGCAAGAGAAGCATTAGGAGTACCAGATGAGGAATTGAATTTCAGCAATTTTAGAAGATGATCCATTTGTTCTTTGCTGAAGGGAAGTGCCTCGGCTTCATGAGCTGATGGGGCTCGGTTGAATCTGCCTTCCTGGTTGAATCTGCCTTCCTGCTTACTCTTCCAATTCGCTGGTTTACCATGAATTTTCCAGCAGGTTTCACGGGTATGGCGAGGCTTGTTGCAGTGGTCACACCAAAGACGGGGCTTTTCATTATATTTCCTACCAATATTCGCTTCAGATGCAACCAGGGCAAAGGTCTCAACAGCACCATTTGATAACTTGTTTCCAAGCATGACCAGCCTGCGACTTTCTTCTCTTCGAACCTCGGAGAAGACTTCACCGATTAAAGGTAGGGGCTGTCGTCCAATTATTCTGCCTCTCACTTCATCAAACTCGACATTGAGTCCAATGAGAAACTTGAAGATGCAGTTGTCTTCCACCTTCTTTTTGTTAAGGTTGCAATCTTCAGGCGATTTCCACTCGTAATCGCTGAACAAATCAAGGTCCTGCCACAAACGTTTTAGAGAGTTGAAATATTTTGTAACACTGTTATCTCCTTGACGGATCTCTCCAAGTTTCAGCGTTAGTTCATAGACTTGAAACTGATTTCCCAGGTTTGAATACATCTGGTTGACATTGTCCCAGAGTTCTTTTGCTGTGTGGTAACACATATAATTAGAACTGATGTCCTCCTCCATAGAATTCACCAACTAGGTCATCACCATCGAATTCTCTGCATCCCAGGTCGAGTAGGATGGATCTTCAGGTTTCGGTTCCTTCTTTTCTCCTGTCAGGTAGCCGATTTTGCCTCTACCTCGGATGTACATCCGCACGGACTGGGACCAGCGAAGGAAGTTTTCACCATTTAGCCGAATTGTGGTAATTTGAACTGAGTGTGTTTGAGAGTTTTGGACTTGGGACTCAAAGGTCTTGGTCTTGGACTCAGGTACATCATCAGACATGGTGATTAGGGTTGTTTGGAAGAGAGGAAAAAAAAAAAAAAAGAGACGGCTAGGGGTTTTTTTCCAGAAGAATCGGTAAGTTGCTCTGATACCAAATAGGCGATTTCAAGATTGAAAAGAATCTGTATATTGCCGTACTTTGAATGGTTTACAATGCTTTAGTTAAATAGGAAATACAAGGGGCTAACAAAAGGAAACTACAGGCTGAGTACAGGCTGTAACAGTAAGTTATAGGCTGTAAACTAACAAAAGTTACAGGCTGTACACTAAAAGAAGCTACAGGCTGTACACTAACAAAAATTCCTAATCTTAGTCATTGATTACACACCTATCATATCCCCTAAAATCTGGTCTTATTAAAACCGAATATCTCTTTTTCAAC